>NC_141698.1:813922712-814522712 GCF_964263255.1 Lissotriton vulgaris
GCTCTAAGGATAGATTTTTGGAAATTAGCGAGGGGGACGACAAAGGCTCCTATAATTAAGCAGGTGAACTGACCGTCAGTATTGATTAAATTACTCACTTGAACTCATGAGATAATGCAAATATGGGTGCTGTGTAACGATAAACTGCCTGAAAGTAATTATATATTAGAAAATGTATCTGAACCCAAACTCAACGATTCTTTGGAAGGACTGTTTATATGTTTGCGTTTCTGCAATGTGAAACGCTGTTCATCTTAGAGTGTTTAAATGTACATTTAACCGTACTCAAATAACATTTCGAAATAATTATTGCAGTCTGCAGGAGGGAAAAAAAAATCAAACCTTAGGAACGGGTCCCAGGAAGCACGGCGTGTCGGTCTGGCTGTAGAGCAGGGAGGAAGTGTTTTTAAAAGAGGAAATATCTACAGATGCTGGAAACAAGAAACACGAGGGAGGAATGTTGGGTTAAAGCAGGCCAAAAAGTGGAGTGGTGTGCCAGGGGGTGGTGAAGCAATCAGAAACAGCTGGGATGAGGCGTTGGAGGAAGGTAACCAACACGAGACAGAGCAGCAACGGCAGGGGTGAAATAGGAACTTATGCTTGGTTTGGTTGCCGATAGAGTAAACCAGGCTAGTGGGGCTGGGGGGGGAGGGCCGATGATAGGCTGAAAACATGCTGCAAGCGGTTGGGATTTCAGATGATCCTCATTAGTTTAAAGCAGTTAACATAGATCTGCTGAAAACACAAGCGCTAATTAAGCAGACACACACGTTTTAAAGCCTTCTACAGTTATTAAAATAAGGACTGATTTCCTCACCCGAGCCACAGGGATGTTAACAGTGACAGATCCTTCCTTTCCCTCCTCATGGCTGGGGTACTAGGTGAAAGAGGCGAAAGCAGCTGCCGGGAGCAGCTGATGGATGCTTTAGCTTTGATTTGGCGCACTCGCACATTTCTTTTGTTGTGTACTCAGCACGCAAACTTTGACGGCGCCTGTGTTGTCAATTTCAATAAGAAAACATGTTTGCGCGCCAAGTACATGACAAAAGAAATGCGCTTCAATATAAGCGCAGCGGGAGGAGGCAATGGGTGGCGGCCGCCACTGTTGATTTTATGGCAGTAAAGCGAGGGCATACATTAGTGCTCACGGCACATTGGCTTACAGAGCAAGGTGAAGGAAGAGGCACAAAAGAAAAGACAATGTGAACTAGAAGGGATATAAAATGTGAGACAGGTCACAGACATAAAGAAGGGCGTTGAGAAAAAAAACAAGCTCTCGGCATTGCTGTGGAGGGGGAGGCATTCCTTTGAAGTCAGATGGGGTGGGAGCCTTTGACGTCATGCGAGGCACAAATGGGGCAATGTTGGTGTGCGAGCGGCTTCCTTTCAAGTCGGATGGGGGGGCGGGGGAGCAAATGGAGAGCACGCGCACGGAGAATATGCACTGTCGATAATCCGCATTGAAAAGCCCCTTGGTAAGTTTTCCTGGAGCAGCTCTCTATATCTCTCGCAGAGCGATTGCTGCGCAATACGCTAGGCGAGACCTAAAAAAGCAGAACGAGAGATGGCATGTATAACAGTACAAGACATACCTGAAACAGTTTTTTTTATCGAACTCTTTCACCTAGCCCAGCACTGTCCCGAACCCCAATGCGATAGCACTGTCTGTTTTTTCCTATTTCTAAACCGTGCTTTGCAATATAACATTGAAATTACACTCTGTAGAAGAAATGGGAGGGGCTGTACACACAAGAATTCTACTGTGCCTGTCATGCAATACTACCGTCATCTACCAGGTGCCGGGCTTTGCCAATACTATGTCATCAAAATATGTATCTAAAACTAACATGAGATAAGAGTATCAGAGGAGTTCTAAATTCTTTATGAAAGTCCCATCTCCAATATAAACACGCAGTAGCAAATCCAACTGGTTTCACTTTTGCATGTCTTGAGATTATGAGAGTAGCCAGAAATAAAATGAAATAAACTTGACACTTTGACCCATGCCTCTAATGGTACCAAGCTGTCAAGCAAGCATAAATAAGATTCCATTGAAAAGTTCCCCTCTACTTTCCATTCTTGCTATCCATCCACCCTTTTAATCCACTTTCAACTTCCCATTCATCCTTTCACAAAACCATCTTTACCCTACCATTCATGCTTCCACCATCCACCCATTCTTTCACCATACCACCCATGTATTATTTCTCCCTTTGATCCGTTCATCAGTCACCTTTTCATCATCCCATCATCTCCATTTTTAGGTTTTGCCTGAACAGAGCTTGTGCTGTGCTTGTGAAATCTCTTGCATTTGATATATCTTAAAAGGGGGCTCTTATCACTTCCCAAAGCCAAATTACTGTGCTCATTCGCATTTGTGTGGAGCTTTTTTGTTATCTTCTCCTGGCTACATGCATTTACAATACTTCTACAAAAGCTGTTCACACTGTTTAAGCCCCCCATTCACTGTCAAGATAAGATCTCTTCCCACAGAAAAGGCAGGCATCTTCTAACAGTATAGTGGAATGCTTGCATTTTATTACTTAGTTGTGTAAAGCAGATGCTTTAGCCGTAGAACGTTTGTGACATTTCCTATTCATGTCTCAGTACTTTTCTTTTCACTTTGTAGGCATTATTAGATTGATTTTTTCAAGTTAATCTATTTGGTCATTATGATCAATTTCTAAATCTTATAATAAACATTGCAAGTCAAAAATAAAGTTAATGTACAAGAGCTATGCTATATTTTACTACTAAACAGGTAGCCACAAATGCAGTTATCTTGCAGAAAACCGGGCCATGATTTCAATGGTGCAGCAAGTGAAGTAGCACTAGGCCCAAAAGTTGTTAGAACTCCTGTAAACACCTAATATTGCAATATTTTATTACTAAACAGGCAGTCACAATTGCAGTCACCTTGCAGTTGAAAGGGGCTTGATTTAAATGGTGCAGTTGCACCTTGGCTAATAGTTGTCATAACTCTACTAAACACCAAATATTGCTGTATGTTACTATTAAAGCACAAGTTACTACTTGTGTAACGATATATCTGTAAGAGACATTAGTTAGTGACAGATTCCTTACCTTCTCCAGGCGTCAGACTGTATCCGGAAAGTTTTTCATAAGCAGTTCCCCAGCGCATCGGTAGGTGGCGTTGTGCGGCTCCGCCTCCGTCGCTGGCGTCGTAAGCGCCGAGATGATGTCACGGAGACTACTTAGGTACCACCCATGCGCGCTGTCAGTTCTATACATGACTTTCCGCGCCAGGAACGCAGAGCCATGCAAGAAACCGACCACTGGTGCCATGAAACTGGGGCCCTGAAAGGGATGACCTTAACCCTAGAAATCAGTTCGCAGAACAGGGAGGATGGGCAGGGCAGTAAAGAATCTATACTAACTAATGTCTCTTACATATTGTTACACAAGTAGTAACTTGGGCATCTGAAAGAGACACGTTAGTGATAGATTCCTTACTTTAGAATAGATACCCCAGCAATACCAACCCGGTGGTGGGTCTGCGAACAAGATTACACCAGAAAGTCATGGAGAACAGAAAGGCCAAAGAAGCGGTCTCTCCGGACTTGACTGCCAAGGCAATAATGCTTGGTAAACCTGTGCAGCGAGGCCCACGTAGCTGCCTGACAAATGTCCTGCAAGGGAACGCCGCGTCCCAAGGCAGTAGTGGCTGCCGTTGCCCTGGTAGAATGGGCACGCAGCCCCACAGGAGGCTCGTTCTTGGCCAACGAGTAACATGCTTTGATGCACAGAACAACCCACCGAGAGATGGTACGTTTGTACACGGCCCAACCTTTTTTGGCGCCCACATAGCCAACAAAGAGCTGGTCATCCACCCGGAACTGTTGTGTGCGCTTCAGATAGAACGAGAGAGCAGGTTTTGGGTCCAGACGGTGGAGCCTCTCCTCCTCTTTCGAAGGATGTGGCGGCGGAAAGAAGGTGGGCAAAGTGATGGTCTGCCCGATGTGGAAGGGCGTGACAACCTTTGGCAAGAAAGAAAAATGGGTCCTTAAAACCACCTTGTCCAGATGAACAGAAAGGAAAGGAGGTTTAGAAGAAAGAGCCTGGAGCTCACTCACGCTTCTGGCAGAGGTGATAGCTACCAGGAAAGCCGTCTTTATATTGAGAAGACGTAAAGGACAGTTATGAAGGGGCTCAAAGGGAGCGCAGATCAGATAGGTCAAGACAAGATTTAAGTCCCATTGAGGCATTATGAGAGGCACGGGAGGAAACAGGTGCGTAATGCTTTTGAGGAAACGGTTAACAACCAGGGACTTAAAAAGAGAAGGCTGATCTGGAAGCCTTAGAAAGGCAAAGATGGCCAAAAGATAACCTTTGATAGTGCTCAGAGCAGAGCCCCGCTGGGCCAAAGATCGAAGGAACAGAAGTACATCAGAAAGAGGGGCAGAAAGGGTATCTACAACCTTCGCTGTGCACCATCCACAAATTTGTTCCACCTGCAGGCGTATACCATCTTAGTGGAGGGATGCCTGGCTGCCAGAATGACATCACAGACTTCAGGTGAAGATCGAAAGCTGTCAACTGTCGCCGCTCAATCTCCACTCATGGAGGTGGAGGCTGGACAGGTTCGGGTGGAGGACCGTCCCCTACTGCTGCGACAGAAGATCCTCCTGAAGAGGCAGTCGGATCGGGGCATCAATCACTATGTTGAGTAACTCAGGATACCAGTATCTTCGTGCCTAATCCGGAGAAACAAGGATGACTTGGGCCCGGTCGCGCCAAATCTTCTTCAGCACTCTGGCCGGCCAGAAGTGGTATAGGCGGAAACGCGTACAACAGACAGCAGCTCTACTTGCGACGAAAAGACTGACCTAGTGAGTGCCGCCTTGGAAATTCCAACGTGCAGAATTGATGACATAGCGCGTTCTCTTCGGTGACAATAGATCTAACCAAGGATCTCCACACTGTAGAACGAGACCTTGCGCCACGTCCGAGTTCAGACGCCATTCGTGATCCATCATGCACTGGCGGCTGAGTCCGTCCGCCCTGGCGTTCAGAGAACCTGCCAGGTGTTGAACCATCAAGGTATTGTCTTGATGTTCCAGCCATGTCCAGAGGAGTGAGAGCCTCCTGACATAGGGTCCACATCCCCACCCTGTTTGCTGCAATGCCACATGGCGGTGGTGTTGTTCATGAACACCTGCACTACACTTACCAGGACAGAGGAAAGGAATGCTTTCAGTGCAAGTCGGATCGCCTGAAGCGCCAAAAGGTTGATATGGAGCCGGGACTCCACCGGAGACCAGAAGCCTCTGATCTCCACCTCTACCAAGTAGCCGCCCCATCCCAGGAGGGACGCATCCATCACTACTGTGTGCTCCGGTTGGGGAAGGGAGAGGAATCTGACATTGACCCAATCATGATTTGGTCTTTGGGCCGCTTGTCTCATTTCAGGCCGCATCAGCCAATGCCTAATCTTAAAGTATTGGAATCTCTCTTCCTCAGATAAATCGTTATCTCTCCTCAAGTTGTCAAACAAAATGTCCTATCAATCTTCATCCCGGCTGCACCCATTCCCGAAAGGCCACTGTATGTAGCCTTGGGGAAAAACCCGGGATTTCCACCACCTGGGTAAGCGGGGAGGGGAAGGCAACGCCCTGTCCGTGAACAGCCAACTTTTCTCCGATTCTGGGCATGACTACTTCACCAAGAATCTGACCTGTGCTGCCTGGAAGTATTGTAAAATACATGGGATACCCAGTCCCCCGTTGCGGGCGCCTGTCAAGTGAGCACACAGCGCATACGGGCCCACCCATACGTAATTTTGAGGAGGTTTTTGCAGAGTCTAAAGTGTTCCAGTGTGATAGCGTCACAACTGTATACAGGATCCTAGAAAGGACTGACATTTTTTACGGCCACGATCCTTCCGAGCCATGATGGGGGAAGGCTCGCCACCTCGCTAGATCTGTGTGTACTCTGCTAAGCAAGGTGCTATAGTTTATGTCTATCACTTTCTGGATAGTTGATGCCAATTAATTTCCCAGGTACGTTATTCTCCACTCCCAACAAAAAGAAAGAGTCTGTGTGTGAGGAAATCCTCTGAGTCTTGTGTCATTGTCAGGTTTAATAATGCTTGTGATTTAGCTAGGTTAATTTGGAAGCCTGAGGCCGCCCCAAACCTCCCCAACTCCCTTAAAAACTCCAACAAAGATACCCGTGGACTATCTAAAGATACAATTACATTGCCCACGTATAGGGTAATTAGGTGTTCCTCTCCTCCAAATCAACTCCCTGTGATTTTTGGATCATCAAGGACTCGATGAGCAAACTGCTCCATATAGAGCACAAATAATAGCAGAGAGAGGGGGTACCCTGCCGAGGACCACGCTCTATGGGAAAGTTCCCGGATCTCCTGCCATTTACCCTGACCGTCACCCATGGCCCTCTATACCCACTTAGTGCCCAGGCATGATACTAGTATACCAATCCAAATCATTTCAATACTGCTTCTAAGTAGGGCCAATGGACTCTTAAAAGCTTTCTCCGCGTCTAAAGAGAAGAGCATCGAAACCTGCTGAAAGCGGGTTGCTTTATCTATGAGGGGGAGGATCCGCATGCTATTATCTGAGCTCTATCTGCTGGGAAAAAATCCAGCTTGACCTGGATCTAAAAGTCCAGACATGTAACAAAGCAAGATGTGTCGCTAGCATCCCTGGAAATAATTTTGTGTCTAATTTCAACTGAGATATTGGTCTATACGATGGGCCTAGACGTTTGTCTTTCCCATGTTTTGCTATCACTACCACCATGGCTTCCTTTATGGAGGGGGGAGTGCCTCTGAGCTTGAGATTTCATTAAAGACTCTGGTGAGGAGAGGAGCCAAAAGATGGAAAAGCTTTTATAAAAATATGCTGAGAAGCCATCTGGACCTGGGGATTTATGTGGTTTCAATCTAGATATAGCTGTGATTACTTCTTCTATCCTTATGGGGCTATCCTAGCTACCTGCTGCTCTTCTGTCAGGCATGTGACTCTAGCATTCTCCAGATACCTGGAGAACGCCTGGGGAGGGAGATCCTGCCCGGAGTATAAGTCTTTATAGAAGGTCCTAAACCTCTCTAACACAGCTTTGTACCCCACCACCTCTGTTCCATCTTCCGTGAGAGGGGCCCCTGGGTTTGTTTGCTAGCATTCTCCCAGGCTTAATACTCCCCACGTAAAACGCATGCTTGAGGCAGAGTAATGACTAGTCCGCACTGTCTAGAAACAACCCGGCCACTTGTTTCCTAGTCGCCTCTAGTTGACGTCAGATTCTGGGTGCCCCAGTGAGGGGGTGAATCAAAATCACAATTAGACATAAAATTACTTCTTCGACATAAAATCTCTTTTAGGCACTAAATAGCCCTTGGTGCTAAGTAAACAACGCAGTGGACTCGTATTTGGAAACAAAAAAAAAGGTTTGTCTTAAAAAATTAAAGTGCAAAATCACCCTTAGGGCAACACCAGCAGGTCTGTGGAAAAACAATTAGAAGCACAAATGGCGAAAGAGCTGACACTGTGCCATTAGGGCTTCATAAGTGAAAGAGGGATAATTCGCTATGTATTAGCTTGTTCAATACTAGATCGCTCGCTAAGCACAGTACTGAAATTTAAAGTTTTTAAGGACAACGTAGCCCAATGATTTTATATTGACTGAAACATGGATAAATTACATATTCGTACCCTCTTTATTAGAGGCTATTCCTGTTAGCTATTTCTGATTGAATGTGAATAAACAATAGGGAAAAATAGGAAGGAGAGGGGCTGCCATTAATAATCAGGCTCTTGCGGTTACTAAAATTGAAGTTGACCCAATATCGGGATCAGACTTCGTCTTGTTTAAATTAGAAATAGGCAGCTTTCCAATTACGATTATGTTAGTCTGTCGCCCTCCCCAATATGACTGATTTTCCTATGGATGATATTGTGTGCTGATTGGTAATAAAATATAACAATATTTTGATTAGTAGGAGATTTTAACTACTGGGCTGATGAACCAAATGTGTGCCCCAAAGGCAAATTATTTTTAGGGGTAATGAAATCATTAAATGTAATACAAGATATAAAAATGCCTACACACTCTATGCAGCACATACTTGATCTGGTATGGTCATCCTCTAAGAAAATGATTCTGAATCATCGAATTGAATCTTGTAACTGGTTTGACTATATGATATATCTGTTACTAAATGTGCAAAGGGGGAAATAGAAGGCACCTTTTTCCTCACAAAGTCCTGATTAACAAATGGGGAAAAGTGGATAAGCATTGACTTCAAGAGACACTAAACTCAACTAAACCAACACCAAGCAACAAATCAATGTTGTTCTCCGGGATTTTAAGAGCTGCATGGATAAGGCAACATCTCAGCCTACTCCCCTAGTGCCTAATGAGGCAATAAAAGGCCTACTCCATGGTTTACTAAAGAACTCTTGGAAGCCAGGCTTCAGGGCTCATTGGTGCGGTGAGAAGCAAGATGGCGGCCGCTACTGCAGCCGTGTGAGGAGCTGTGGCGTTTTCCGCCTGATGACCCGGCCGATCTGGTACTAATCGGCGTTTGTTTTCTGCCATTTTTTGGACTACTGCAATCAGTGTTTCTGGCGTTTTTCCAGTGCTCCCTGGCTCCTCGTTGTTGTTACCAGGTTATCGTTGTTTTCTGGCGGTCAGGCGTAGAGCGCCGCTGCACTTCTGTCTGTAGCGAGTGAGCAGATCGCTGATCGAGACCGGCGGCTGAGACGGAGACGCGAATTGCGGCGTCTTCGCTGGAGAGGTGGAGGGCGTCGGCGGGGACCGAGGAGAAGTGGGGAGCTGCGGAAAGGATTGAGGACCGAGGATTTGTACCGAGGAGCTGGGCTGAGCCGAGAGCCTGAGAGATGAGAGAGACAAGAGCTTCCTTTGTCTGTCTCTGCATTTGTGTTCACTGCAACATTGTATCAGCAGCTGCAACAGTATCGGTAAGGTCTGCCTAATTACCGAACTACACGTCTGGAGTCCAAGCTGAATTTTGCAGTGAGTCACTTTTAATGTTTGCTCTGAGCTTTTGACTTTTGACTTTTGGAAAAAAAAAAGAGGAGGAAAATCAAATTGAGAAAAGAGGGAATGCTGTAGACTCTCGAAGCTCCCTGGGATTGATAAGCAAGCAAGTATAAAGCAAGTATAAACTGCTACTGAAAATCTCCTAAAGGGATACAAACTGCTGTATAAAAGGCTCTTACTAATTAAAGTACAATAATTGAAGGCTCAGCTATGGCCCCTAAAGGTAGAGGAGTTAAAAAAAATACTACTACTACTCTAACTAATCCTAATTCTACAATGGAAAAAACGGCAGCTTCAGCGACAATATCTGCAAACGGGAGCACTAAAGAGCCTGTAATACCTGAACTATTTAGAAAAAAAATACAGCTAACCTTTCTAAAACTAGTAGCAATGAGCAGACTCCCTCTAAGGCTCCATCCGGTGCTATTTCTAAAAACTCTGTCGCAATTCAGCTAGCTAAATCCCCTGTAAACTCAGCAGTGATAATAGATGAGGAAGGGGAAGGAGGCGTGGCAGGAGCAGGAGTGGCAGATGACGCATTATCTGAAATATGTCAAGCCGTCGAGGGAGTCAGAGTTTCACCTAGACCGAATGAACAGCATGATGCAGACTCTGTTGAATCTGGGGGTCAATTTTGTTCAATGTCCGACGTTTCAATCATGTCGGAAGGAGACCTGGATGAGGAGCTGCTTAGTGAGGGTCAACTTCCTGTGGAAAATTGGGCTGATGATTGCAATCAAGTCTCAGAAGAAGATTTACTTGGACCAGACTTTTTATCGAATGAAGGAGCTCCAAGCACTGTCCGTAGCGTCATAGAGGCCAAAACAGCTGAAAATCTAGGTTCCATAAGCCAACCGCAATGGGAAAGAGCAGATACGAATCTTGAAAATGTTGAAAATGATCCTGAATCTCCTGAGTTATTGGAGGGAGATGATGAGGTTACTCTGAAATCAATATATCAATTACAGACTTCCATGTACAGAATGATTATGACTCAGAGAGGAAACGAAGGCAGAGGGTCTTCGCACTCAAGGAGCGGTGCGTAAACTTCAGAATCCTGTTCGCCGGTTGGCTAAGTCCAGTACAGACATTAATTTGATAGTACAGGAGACTGAGACCCGTATATCTGCGGTCGAGGACGAACTAGCTACACAAAAAAACCTCAATTAAATATCTTGATAGTACTAGAAAAGATATTGACTGGAAACTAACTGATTTGGAAAATCGCGCTCGGCGAAACAACCTACGCATATTGGGAGTGGCAGAAAAGGCAGAGGGAAAAGATGCCCGACGATTTGTTGTAGAGATGCTCTCAGATGCCTTTCCGGATCTTACTGGATGGGATTAGGACAAAGAAGTTATAAGAGCTCATCGTTTTCCTTTCAATCAAAAACACGATCAGGAGCCAGGAAACAAAAATCCAAGAGCTATTCTTATAAACCTACAGAATGATTTACTTCGTGAGATCTTATATGATCTGGCAAGATCTTCTAAAACTAGAAAGGGTCTGGGGCATGAATTTTTTGTTCGACCAGACTTCTGCTCTGCAACAGTGCAACAACGCTGGAGACTTAAACAGCTAATGACACCAATACAATCTAAAGGGGGACAAGCCTTCCTTCTAAACCCAGCCAAGCTTAAGGTTGTATATAAGGGGAGAACGATTTTCTTTGTCTCCGAAATCAAGGCACAACAATTTCTAGAAACTATGCAGTAATGATTTATAGGATAAATGATAAAGACCAGAATTACACGTAGATTGAGTGGCTGGTCCTTCTAGTTGTGCTTTATCTTGATGCCTTTGTCTTTTCTTTTCTTTTTTTTTTCTTTTTGGTAAAGGTATGTTATCTTTCAGGTCGGGCTGGCTCAGGCGGAATTCACAGCCCATACTCACTATCCATCGATACGCTTCTGGTGGGGGGGACTTGTGGGAAGGGTGGGTGAGTTGGGGGGGCTGGGGGTGGGTAACATTTTTTTGTTTTGGGGTGCAAGGACATACAGCTGAAATGTGTTGTCAATTTAAGCTTATGATCCATTTAAGGCAGGTGTCGAAATTTGGAAACATTTGTTATTTTTGTTATTATGAGTTTAATTGTATCAAATTTCTAAAAACAAATAATGGTTAAATTGAACATATGTTCCATCAATGCGTGTGGTTTAAATGATAAAAGAAAAAGGGGTATAATGGCTCAGATACTTAAAACCATGCGGTTGGATATAGTTTGTGTACAAGAGACTCATATTGCTTGGCCTAATACAAGGTGGTTAAGAGATCTCGGATTGGAAGTTGTAGGATGTTCTCGTCAAAGCTCTACTCTAAGAGGAGTGGCAATATTAAAGCGATTTGGATTGGGGGAAATTAAAAAAGTTAAAGAAGATTTATTAGGGCGATGGGTCATTGCTGAAATTAAAATTGGAGGATTAATCACTACTATCTGCTCAATCTATGCATCTGTACTAGATGATCCCACTATTCTTAATCTTCTAAATGTGGAGTTAGCTCAATGGCCATCTAATATCATATTATGTAGAGATTTTAATTTACACTTAGATGAAACCTATGATATCAACGGCAGTATTCCATATAAAGGTAGGAAGAAGAAGGTGTTTGGGGCACTTAAAGGGATAATTCAGAATTTCAGAATGCTAGATGTGGGGTATGAGAAAAGGGATGCGAAGGGTGGCTATACTTTGTTTTCTGCCCCGCATCAGAGATTTTTTAGATTAGATTATTTCCTTATATCCAAATGTTTATACAATAAGCTTACTCAAGTGGAATATAAGGTGTCACCGAAAATTATTTCAGACCATAACCCTATTATTTTTAAGTTTGAATTAATTACTCCTTTCACCCCCCGATCATGGTCTTTTGACCGCAAATTACTATATGATTTATCCTATATTGATCATATGAGCAATTGGATTCCGGATTTTTTTTTTACATAAAGAGGCACTGCGTCTGCAGAAACAGTGTGGGATGCTTTTAAATGTGGGGTTCGGGGAGAAACATTGAGCTATTCAATAAAAAAACAAAAAGAGGCCAGAATGCGAGAAGTAGTAGAAATGAAAAATGTAAAAATGTTAGAGATTCAACTTATGGAGGCGTACAATAAAGGATCGGCTACTGAAACCATAATAAAGGAGTTAATGACCCTTAAAGTCAAGATTCATCAGAGATTTGCTACAAAATTTGCTCAACAAATCTCTGTCTTTAGGACAGAGGTTTATGAAGTGGGAGAAAATACCGGTAAACATTTGGCTAAGAGGGCTAAACAGAAAGCGACATTTGCCAGCATTGATAAAATAAATAATCTGACAGGAACGACAGTAAATAAAATAGAAGATATTCTTGATCTCCTCTGGACTGACCACAGCTGCGTTCACTTCACCTACAACAAGCCGAAACCCATCATCCACCTCCAACCAACTCTACAAAGAAACTGGAACAAAATCACCACGGATCAGATCTCCACATCGCTCCTTCGAACCTCCCCAGCCCTCTCTTCTAACGCCAACGAAGCCGCCTCCAACCTCACCCTTTGGTTATCCAACACCGCCGACACCTTAGCACCACTGAAAAAACGTCAACACAAACTTGGCAACAAGAAGGCCTCATGGTTCAACGATGATCTCAAGAAGTCCAAGAAACTGTGCCGCTCCCTTGAAAAGGCCTGGAAAAAAGACCCATCCACCAGCAACAAGGACGCCTTCAAAAGCGCCACCCGTACTCACCACCAACTGATCCGAAAAGCCAAGAAAACAGCATTCAAGGATCGACTTGACAACAACGCCCACAACAGCAAGGAACTTTTCAACATCGTCAAGGAATTTTCCAACCCCTCGGCCAACTCCAACGACATCACCCCCTCTCAAACCCTCTGCGACTCCCTAGCCTCTTTTTTCCACAACAAGATTGCTGACATCCACAACAGCTTTGACAACCAACCCGGAAGCCAACCCACCCTACCATCTGCTGACCATCTTCCCCCCGTAAACACCCTTAACGCCTGGAACCCAATCTCCACTGAGGACACCATCCGCCTGATGAATTCCATCCACTCTGGATCCCCCACAGACCCATGCCCTCACCACATCTTCAACAAAGCAGACTCCGTCATAGCTCCGCACCTCCGAGACGTCATCAACTGCTCCTTCA
This sequence comes from Lissotriton vulgaris, assembly GCF_964263255.1. Taxonomy (NCBI): domain Eukaryota; kingdom Metazoa; phylum Chordata; class Amphibia; order Caudata; family Salamandridae; genus Lissotriton; species Lissotriton vulgaris. The sequence goes on from NC_141698.1 coordinate 813,935,917, forward strand.
ACTCCGCTACCTTCCCAGAAGACTGGAAACACGCTGAACTCACCGCCCTTCTGAAAAAACCAACAGCAGACCCCACCGAACTCAAAAACTACCGCCCCATCTCGCTTCTTCCATTCCCGGCCAAAGTCATCGAGAAAGCCGTCAACAACCAGCTCGCCGCCTTCCTCGAAGCCAACAAATCACTCGACCCCTCACAATCTGGCTTCCGAGCCAAACACAGCACTGAGACCGCCCTCATCGCAGCAACAGACGACATTCGAACTCTACTGGACAATGGAGACACAGTCGCCCTCATCCTCCTCGACCTCTCTGCAGCCTTCGACACAGTCTGCCACAGCACCCTTTTACAACGCCTCAGAAACATCGGAATCCAAGGAAAAGCACTGGAATGGATCACCTCGTTCCTCACCGGAAGAACCCAGAGAGTCCGCCTCCCACCATTCAAGTCCGAGGCCTCTGAAATCATCTGCGGCGTACCTCAAGGATCCTCACTCAGTCCCACCCTCTTCAACATATACATGAGCCCCCTCGCGGCCATCGCCCGCCAACACAACCTCAACATCATCTCTTACGCGGACGACACTCAACTGATCCTTTCTCTCACCAAGGACCCCAGCACCGCCAAAACTAACCTACACGAAGGAATGAAAGAAGTCGCCAAATGGATGAAACAAAGCCGTCTGAAACTGAATTCAGACAAAACAGAAGTCCTCATCTTAGGTACATCCCCCTCTGCATGGGACGACTCCTGGTGGCCGGAAGCCCTCGGAAAAGCACCCATCCCGACAGACCACGCACGGAACCTTGGCGTCATCCTGGATTCTTCACTCTCCATGAACAGACAAGTCAACGCCGTATCCTCTTCCTGCTTTAACATTCTTCGCATGCTCAGAAAAACATTTCGCTGGATCCCCTCCGAAACAAGGAAAACAATCACCCACGCTCTAGTCACGAGCCGACTGGACTACGGAAACACCCTCTACGCAGGTACCACCGCTAAACTCCAGAAGAAACTACAACGAATCCAAAACGCCTCAGCCAGGCTCATATTAGACATCCCACGCAACGAACACATCTCTGGTCACCTTAAAGACCTCCACTGGCTACCCGTCAATAAGAGGATCACTTTCCGACTGCTTACCCACGCACACAAATCACTCTACGACATCGGACCAGATTGCCTCAACTCTCGACTGTCCTTCTACACCCCCTCCCGCCAACTTCGCTCTTCCAGCCAAGCCTTCGCCACTGTACCTCGCATCAACAAGACCACCATGGGAGGCAGATCCTTTTCATACCTGGCTGCCAAAACATGGAACTCACTCCCCGCTTACCTTCGCCTCACCCAGAATCACCTAGCATTCAGAAAGCAGCTTAAAACGTGGATATTTGACAAATAATCCTCCTCCCCTTCCTAAGCGCCTTGAAACCCTCTGGGTATGTAGTGCGCTATACAAATTTTATGACTTGACTTGACTTGACTTGAAGTATTTAAGGATTTTTATTCTAAATTGTGTACAGAAGATGTTAGGTCAGTCTGCTCAGATCAGATCACTCAGTTTGCTGACTCAGCTCTGGATATCAAGCTATCTAGTGAGGAAAGGAGAAATTAGATTCACCATTTACCTGGGAAGAAATTGAACTCTCTCTAATGTCTTTAGCATCAGGAAAAGCAGCGGGCCCAGACGCTATCCCCCTAGAGTTTTTTAAACAGTTTAGATCTGTCCTAAAAACAGAATTAATGGACCTATGTTTAAGAGCTCAACAGGGAAATGCCCCTAATTCATGGCATGATTCTATAATCACTGTGTTTCTTAAAAAAGGTAAACCTCCGTTATTACCCTCATCTTTTCGCCCCATATCTCTTATAAATGCAGACAGTAAAAAATGTTCTAAAATCCTTGCCATACGATTGTCCAACATTATTTCCCCTTTAGTCTCTATTTACCAACACGGCTTTATTCCCACTAGAGAAACTGCTGATCATATTCGGAGAGTGATCTCATTTTTGGATTGGTCCCAAGCAACTCGGTCTAATGTAGGACTTGTATTTTTAGATGCTGAAAAAGCCTTTGACCGGGTTGCTTGGGACTACTTGTGGGATGTTTTAGCTAGGAAGGGACTAGGCTCTGGTATAATAAGAGCTTTAAAAACGCTGTATGTTGCTCCTAAAGCGCATATTCGAGTTAATGGGAAGATTTCCCCTCCTTTTTTAATTACCAGAGGCACCCGACAAGGATGTCCTTGTTCCCCTTTACTTTTTGCTTTTTATATCGATCCTTTAATTAATCGTTTTCTTTTGGAGCAAAAAATTAAACCTATTGCGTTAGCTAATGTTAATTACCGAGTTTTAGCTTATGCTGATGATATAGTGATAACCACCACCGATGTTCAGTCAGCCCTACCGGTGATTGATGATATTGCTAGGCAATTTGGATCCTTCTCAGGGTACAAACTTAATTTGGAGAAAACCCAAATTCTTTGTTCAGAAGATAAACCACCGTCAAACATTTCCACTACCTCAGAGGTTACATACTTAGGAATTAAGATTTCCCTCCCCATAGAGAAGATACCAGAACGCAATATAAATCCCATAATAACGCAAATTAATGCTTCATTACAGCGTCTAGACCATTTACATTTATCACTTTATGGCAGACTTAACATTTTAAAAATGATGGTCTTACCAAAAGTGCTGTATTTGTGTCGTACAATACCACTAGAATTCCAACCGCTCTGTTTTAAAAATTTAGAAAGAACTACTTTTCGGTTTTTATGGGGGTATAAATGCCATAGGAAATCATCAAAGAAAATGATACTGAGCAATGAATGTGGTGGATGGAATGTTCCTTACTTTCTTCTGTATTATTTTTCTGCCGTACTGCAATATATAAGTCCCTTGATTCTGGGAGATAGAGTAGAGGTAGAGAAACATCAAACTCCGTCAATCTATTAAATGATCTTGGGTGAGAAAGTTAAGGGTAGCTTTCTGAAGATTGTAGAGCCCAGCTACCATAAAAAAACAAAATATAAGATATTGAAAGCGGCCTTTGGAATTTGGCAAAAAGTTTGAAAACATCTGAAATTATGTAAACTGAACTCTTATACCCCCCTAATATCAAAGGACTTGTTACCAGAAATTTTTTGTGATCTAACTATGTACAGATGGCAACAGAAAGGAATATGTTATCTGGGAGATTTGTTTAGTAATGATCAAATGTTGTAATTTCAGGAGCTAATGAACATATTCGCTGTGGGAAGAAAAGATTTCTTTAAATTCTCCAGTTACGAAGTTACCTACAAAATCATCCTTTTATTCCCCCATCTAAAGTCCCACTGTTAGAACTTTTGCAAAAAAAATACCTCGTATAGGAGCAATTTATATAAGTTTAATTCAGGAATATGGTACTGATTTAGGACAATGTCAGCAGAAATGGGCCAATATTTTAGGTATACCGGAAGTTGATATTCTGCTATCGATCAAAATGGCATCAGATTGTTTAATAACAGGGATGATGAAATCACAACATTTTATGTGTATTCATAATCTGTACTATACCCCTAGTAAAGTTGCCAAGTGGAGCACGACGACCGGTACGAATTGCAGTCGATGTGGTCTATTTTCAGCTGATGATTTACATATGTTTTTTTCTTGTCCTAAACTTTTTAATTTGTTCCAACATATCGAAACTTTTTATTTATTATTCTTAAATTTGAGGTTAAGATATCAGCGGAGTTGCTGTTACTGGGTATTGATCATACTGTTATCAGGTCAAGATCAATTTCATATTTTTTATTTATTGGCATGGCTGCAGCTAGGTCTTGTATTACCAAGGAATGGATCAGCTCAGCTCCGCCGTCTTTCTTTATGTGGCGTGAAAAATTATTGTTTATGTATAATATTGAATCCGCCATATATAAGTTGAAGGGGGTAAAAAAAAGAGCTCTGGGGGAGAAAATGTGGGCACCAATTGCCGAATGGATTTAAGCTATTTTGCTGTTTGATTTATATTCATTTTTTGTTATAAGATGTTATCTATTTTATGAAGATTGTCTCTTTCTTTCTTATTTACTTGTTTACTGCATTAGTCATGTATCGCTGTATTTCCTTGCAATAAAATAATAAAATACAAATATAAAAAAAAAAAAGAAGGAAGCCAGGCTTTAATTCAGACGTCTGGAACAATGCTGGAGGAGGGACTATGATGACCCTAATAAATTGGCTTTTAAAGAAGCAATGCTTTATTACAAGAAACTCATTAAGCAGGCTTAAGTGACCTTTTATAATAGCAGAATCTGCACAGCCAATAACCCCCAAAAATAATTGGAACTATTTGCCGAGCAAAGCCCTTGAGCGCGATGTCGGGTGGCACCATTTGGCTCCACGTGACGACGTTGGCGTCGGTTATGACATTGCGGTGCCTACATAGGCACCACCCAGGCGCACGGAGGTCAGTACTTTTTTGTTTTTCCAGGCCTGCAGCGCAGAGCTACGAAATAACTGACATAGTTGTGTGCAAAACTACGGCCCTGGAAGAGGGGGAACAAACCTAGTCCTATAATATCAGTCCGCAAAGCGGGGTGGGGCTCTAAGGAATCTGAGGCTAGATAGTCGCTCTACCAGATAATGCATTACTGAAGGTAAGTAACTTGTTCATCTGATAGAGAATTCTAGCTGCAGATTCCTTAGATTTGAATGAGATACCTGAGCCATACCATCCCGGAGGTGGGTTGCAGACTCGCATCCTAAACTAAGAAGTCTTGCAGGACTGAGCGGGCAAAATGTTTGCCACTGCATACTTGACCATCATGTTTTGTGAAGTGCGCATAAGAAGCCCATGTCGCTGCCTGATAGATGTCTTGGACTGAGAGACCCAGAGCCTAGGCCGTAGTGGCAGCCTTTCCCCTGGTGGAATGGGCTCTTAATCCCTCAGGGGGCTGCTTCTTTGCCAAGGCATAACAGACTTTGATACAGAGAACAACCCAGCCAGAGATGGTCTTTTTCTGCACTGACCTTCCCTTCTTCACTCCCACATACCCCACAAAGAGTTGGTCATCCACCTGGAACTCTTTTGTGAGGTCAAGGTAGAACGACAACGCTCTTTTTGGGTCCAGTCTGTAGAGACGCTCCTCTTCCTTAGAGGGATGCGGGGAAGCAAAGAAGGTGGGCAAAGTGATGGATTGACCCAGATGGAATGGGGTCAAAACCTTTTGCAAAAAGGATGCTCTGGTGCGAAGCACCACCTGGTCCGGAAAGAACATGAGGTGAGCAAGATAACACCTGCAACTCACTCACCCTCTGGGCAGATGTGATCGCCACCAAGAAGGCTGTTTTAATGGACAACAGCCAGAGGGGACATTTGTGCAAAGGCTCAAATGGAGCACACATTAGATAGGTAAGGACCAAATTAAGGTCCCACTGTGGCAAGAAAAAGGGCGTAAGTGGAAATAAGTGAGCCAGCCCTTTAAGAAATCTATTTACAATTGGAGTCTTGAAGAAAGATGGCTGATCTAGCAGCCGCAAAAAAGCAGACAGAGCAGAAATGTAACCCTTGAGAGTTCTCAGAGCAGAGCACTGCAGGGCAAGGGTTAGAATGAATAAAAGGACAGTAGAAAGAGAAGCAGAAAGAGGGGCCATACACCTTTATGTAGAGTATAACACAACATTCTGCCAACGGCAGGCACATACTGTCTTAGGGGAGGGCCGCCTGGCAGCCAGAATAACTTTACAGACTTCAGGAGAAAGATCAAAAGCTATCAACTGCAGCCGCTCAATCGCCACGCATGGAGGCGCAGAGTTGACAGGTTCAGGTAGAGAACCCTCCCCTGCTGCTGTGGCAGAAGATCCTCCAGAAGGGGCAACCTGAGCGGAGGATCAATGCTTATTCTCATTAGCTCTGGATACCAGAATCTCCTCACCTAGTCCGGAGCCACCAGAATGAATGGGTCCCGGTCATTCCTGATCTACTTCAGAACCCTGGGTAGTAGTGGGATGGGTGGAAAGGTGTACAGCAGGGCTGAGCTCCACTTGTGACAAAAGGCGTCACTGGGCAATGGCCGCCATGGAAATTCCAGGGCGCAGTATTGCTGACACTGCACGTTTTCTTCGTAAAATTCTTTAATTTGAGCGGGGGTCGCTTCAAGTCCCAGAAAGAGAGGCGCGCAGTCGACCCTGGCACCGCCTCCACACAACTATGCCTAGAGCGTCAGTGCTCGTTACCTTGTTCGTCGACGGAAGACCGTCAAGGCAAAGATGAAGTCCGCTTGGACTTCTTCTTCTTCTTGTGCATCTTTCCCAAGTGTTCTAATGACCTTGAGTGGGACAAAGAGGCCTAGGTCTCTGGGAGCGGTTTCGCAACCTCCTCTTCTTCGAACGAGAACCAGACCTCCACAGAGGCTTGGCTGGAACGTATTGACTGCTGGTCCACAAGGAGATTCATAGCCCGCTCCCACAAGGCATTCGGAGCCATAGCCCAACAGTCGAGACACCAGAGACAGACGAGGTGGGCATCCATTACCGACATCATGCGGTGACAGGCACCGCAAGTATAAACCCTGTCTTCCTCGAAGACATCCTCACACATGATGGATAAAGTGACGAAGTCGAGCAAAGTAGAAAAAGGACTGTCAAAAAGCGACAGTTTTTCTCTGGATCGGCATTTAACTGTCACGCTAAGAAAACAACGGACATTCCTGCACCTGGATGGTGCCTATATAGGTGCCCATGATGTCATAATCGACGCTAACGACGCCATATGGAGCCTAATAGAACCAGCTCCCGGTGTGCGCAAGGAGTATTGCTCGAGGAAAAGTTTCTGGATCCAGCCTGCGACTGAGAAATTTAAAGGTAAGGAATCTGCAGCTCGATGTCTCTAATGTAAACACTTGCTTCACAGCAGCAGTGCAACATCACCAAAACAAAACTGCACTTTGAACCAATCATTAATAAAACATTGCTTTTGTAGAGCAAAACAACTAAAATGTCTGTCTACATATTGTAAGGCTGAGATAAGGAATGGAGTGTATTATGGGAAAGTGCACTTGTCAGATGTATAAAACCCCTGCAACATCCCTATGAAAGTCGAGGAATAGATACAACAGCCAAAAGAAAGAAGATGAGATTAATTACTCCTGTGGGCTGTTCCACGCTGCTATTGACAAAGTCTCCTACAAAGTGCTAATGGTCTCTGCTCCAGAAAAACCAATGGCTGAAAAAGGCTGAACCAAAGCCCCTCGGTCTATGTACAGAACACAATATGTTAGCCGAGAATGAGGAAGAGCCATTGCACGTCAAAATAAAACAAAAGTAAGGGATTTTCTTCACAAATTGTGTAAATTCTGCTACAATAAAGCAAAAGAGAGCACTTCTGCATTTTCTCTGATGAAATTAAAGACCACAGCTCTGTGCAACACACTAATTTTGGTCTAATATTTGCTTTCAGTGTGTGAAAGAGACAGATGCTGTCATCAATTGTACGTTTTCATGCATACGATTCAACATCAATTGTATTCTCATAAGTCATAGAGACAGAGCACTACAGTCCAGGTAATTCTATGAAGCCAATTGCTGAGCTGTATGATTAGTTGTAATAACACACTGCCCACTAGTGCAATACAGACAGGCTAGTATAACGTTTTTTCTAAACACGGAGTAGAGGTGTTGCACTCCATGATGGCACAGAGTGCCCATCCACTGAGCTGTAACTTAGAGCAATATTACTCTGTTAACCAGATTTTTCAGGCAGCTTTGGGAAGTACTTTAACACCTTGCTGCAGCCCCGATTCTCCCCCGGTGCTGAACATTCCCTTCGCGGGTGTGGTCTTGACGAAACGGTTCCGTCATGAGCACAGTGCGACCGATGCTCATGACGGAACCGTTCCGTCATGAGCATCGAAGGGGTTAACCCATGTACACACGGAGCTGACTGAAATCTCAAAGCTCTTCAGAAGTGCCATGAAACTGCTTTGCTGTGCTGTGAAAGTAGACATGATTTTACAATGCTGAATGGCGTAATATGAAGCGCTGTCTTAACAGCTTTAAAGGCCCCCCGGTAAAGCAGTGCATTGGGCCCTGACTACACAACCACTCCCAGAAATTTTAATGTTTAACAGAAAATTAGTCTTAAATTCTGGTCTGCATGGGGCCCCAATATTCATGGGATCTCCGGGCAACTGCCCAGCGTGCCCTTGTGTTAAGACGGCACTATTAATACACACAGGGCACTGCTCCATGATATATTTTGCACGCCTGAGTAAGGGCCATTACTCTCTACTGGATGTGCCATAAACACCCATCTGGGTTGCAGCCTACCAGACAGCGTAGCTGTCTGGTTTGCTTAAGCCATCTTGGGGATATTCAGAAAGTTGACCTAGCAATGCATTCTGCCCGTTACTTACCATTGGCTTTGTGGTTTGCAACTCCCATTTTCTGCATTTATTTGCTTTAGGCTGTAAAATTCGAGTTTATCCCTCCCGTTGCCCAAACCTTGTTTACTGTATTCTTCCACAAACTCACTTTCTGTAAACAGGCCTTTAAATCTTGTTCTTATCTTGTCACATTTGTTGTACATTCAAAGACCGAGGTCAAATGCGAGGTTGTCCTTTCTAGGGAGCTTGGGGTTTATTTTTCTTTCTCGGACTTCAAAGGGGAGAGGATGTAGCCAAGCGGCTAGGGCGGTCGACCTCAAATCTAGGGAACTGCGTTCGAGCCTCGGCAACGACGCTCAACATCCTGTGATTCTGGAAAAATCTCTTCATCTCCCCGTGCCTAGCAAACATTTATGTGTACTTATGTAATGGAACTGGTGCTCATGGAAAGTGTTCTGATACCCTCGGGTCAAGTTCTTGCTATATAAAACTCCAGAATAAAAAAGTGGCAGGATTTATGTGATAATTATGCTGGCTACTGGGTGGCTGCTTGAGGAATACTGTACAGATGTTATTTTTTTCTAGCACACAACACAATGTAAATGTCTGTAAATGAACTGTGCTGACAATCAAATCAATACATTGGATGATGACATTTCGACACATTATCGTTTGTTCGCCATATACTTTTATTAGTAAAACTGTATATGAGTGCAAATGCATGGTCCTTTCAATTGAAGATGTGTCTGTAGAGGCAGTACGCTACCATACCATGCATACTAAACATTACTACACTCCACCTCACTGCACTCTACTTTGCACTGCTTCACACTATGCTACTCCACTCTACACTGCCTCACTGCACTCTTCTCTGCACCACTTCACACATCTTTATTCTACACCACTCCACTCCACTCTCTGCCAATGCACTCAACCACACACTACTCTAATATGCACTACTGCACTCTTCGCCACTACACTCTACACCATTCCGCACTATTCCACTGTATGCTCCCCTACTTTGCGACACTGCACTCTAGTCCGATTGATTGAAGACTTATTTTCATACTTTTACGTCTTCAAGATTGTTGCTGTCTGTTAAAAGTTTATAAACTTAATGTTTGATTGATTAGCAGTCATATGATAGTGGTAGTAGCAAATCTGCCTCAGATGTCTTTGCCTTTTTCTGTATTTATTTTTCTGAACTTTTAACTCTGCGAAATTTAACTCTGCTAAACAGGAATAAAGGGTCTGGCCTCTACACTTAAAAATAGTTAAATTAGCTTATCCCAGAATTACGTACTTAACTTGCCTATAAGTCCCTAGTATATGGTGTAGAAAATGCACCCAGCGCCTGGAAGCTAACGCCACCTGTGGACTGCAGCACCTATTAAACATGGGTTCAGGTCTACCCTGCCAAACCCTTACAAAAATAAGCCTTTTTGACAGGTCGGAAACCCTGTTTTTAAATATTAATAAGTCACCCCTAGTACACCCTGTTACCCACAAGAAGTATACCAAAGTGATGGATGGAATACTTGAACTAATTTCAGCCACTGATAATTACTCAGGCAGCATCTTAATCCATCACTATTTTGCACACTATCCCATCTCAGTTTGGAAGTAGCTATATGCAAATCAGTCTTGCCCCTGTTCCAATATTGAACAGGGCAGCCCGAACTGCCAAGTCAGGTCCTCCCTGAACCAGAACACAAGCAACCCAGGACCGATTTAATTCTTGTTATGGGCTCATCAGCTAGATATACCTTGGTTCCAGTGACACAGTGTGCACGGGACCCACGTCTGGGCATACCCATCCCACTTAGGACAACAAACTATAGTATACAAAACCGATGGATGAATGCTTGAACTAATCATCTCAGCCACTGGTAATTTCTTACGGTCCTTAGCTTGGTTCCAATTGACACAGTGTGCACTGGCAGTTCGAGCTGGATTTTTCTCATGAGGAGCAGGGTCAAGACTGATATGCACATGGCTGTGTCCAAACTAAGGTGGCATGGTGAATGAAAAACAATGAATTGGGATGTGGCACGAGTGATTGCCAGTGGTTAAGATTAATTCCATCCATCGCCTTGTTGTTTTAGCACCAACAAGATAGGGTGCCTTATGTTTAAAAGTGGAACTGTGTGAAATTGAAGCTAGCATGTTACTCCAATGACTAGCCTCAAAAGATATTTTCATTGGTAGTGCTGTAGCTGGATTCCAGAAAATGTCAAAGAACACATTACAGATTGTAATCAGTAACTTCTGCCAAGATACTGTTAAAAGGTCATTCAAAGAATATCTTAACATTTATTTAAAATTCCATTCAACATTAAAGTTCAATTTTTAATAAACATTTAGGAGAAGTAACTTTTATAAAGTTACCTTTTACCTGATTGAACCTCTAGAAGGCTAATTAATATTAGCCTATTGACAGCTGGTATGCAGTACTTTGTCTTAATGGGGCATTTAAAAGGCTCCCGGAACAGACAATAGCCTGTGTATTGTAGGAAGGACATTAAGGGTGTACCAAAGAACTTCATTGAAAAGTGAGCCCTGCCTTTTCACAAGTAAATGGAAACTGAAACCTGGGGGAAAGGTCAGCTTTCGTCCTTTACATCCACACCAGCCAAGCTGGCTCCAAACACAGTGGGAGGGAAGCTGCCCTAGAATGAATTTGGAGTGAACCCACTGAAGGCACTGCTCAATTCACTGGCTACACCGCGGGGTCAACACAAGGAAAGAAGTCTTCCCCCATCTTGGATTTCAGGAGAAAGGTACCCTGTGGGCTTGTTTGCAGTTGAGCAAACCGGAACTGCTGAAAAAGTGGGTAAGATAAGCCCTGGAAACGTTTACCTCAATAGGCAGGGAGGAACTAAGAGTCTCCCCCATCCAAAGGCTACTGCAACCATAAATGTGGCACCCCAAAGAATCGTCTTTAGAATACTTTCTGGACCTATAGGAGATGAGAAGAGGACTGGACCCGGCTTGCTCTAAGCACAAGGGAGCCTTGAAATACTTGCTCTGCTCCCTAATATACCCAACACAACAAAAAAGTGGACTTCAAGGGGAAGGGAGGTTAGATCCTGTTCCAATAGGGACACAACATGCTGAAGAACCACTGTTTCCTGGATGACCAGTTGCCCTGTCACAACAGGACCTACACTGAGCCTTGCACAAGGCATTTTCTGAACCAAGCCCTGAAGTTCGAAGGTGATGCGCGGGAGCCTCAGGTGAAGAGCTGAAGAAAAAGGGGCTCACCACTGCAAAGTTTTAGGTCTTAAATAAATTCTGATTTCAAGCCGCCAAAGAACAGAGACCAAACACCAGAGCCAGGAGCTACTTCGCTGGGCTGAAGAACCAGGCTTATCACGCTTGGAGCTCTTCTGCATAAACAATGTCTCGAGGGGTATCGTTTGAAAGGTGAATAGTTAAAGACCAAAATAAATAGCTGTGGAGGGGCATAGGGAAACACAAAGAAGTGGAGCGAGACTGTTTTTTAGAAAAATGCTTTCCACATATATATTTAAGTGAATTATATGTTCAACACAAAAACAAATGAATCCATACATAAAATGTATTGTGTTACATTAAATGTCATGAAACCTGTGATAACATGCAAAAGTGCTAGTGAAAGATGAACTGCGAAAGTTACACGTGAGTGGGTATGTACAGCGAGCAAGGAGGCACAAAGAGGGTTATATATACAATGATGCCTGTTCAGTTAATACATTCATGTGCAAATTCTTCTGGGCAATCACAGTGAAGGCGCCGTTATTTACGCTGTGAGGTTCAACAGCGTTTTGGCCTTTATGTAATGTTAGGCATCATTAGGACCAGGTTACAAAATTTCAATACAGTGTGGGTAGGTATCTCGGAACGAATCCTGGACGGACGGCGCCTCCCTGTGACCAGTGCGCGCCAGTACCTAAAGCAAACTGAACCTGGTTGCTCTTTCGACTCATTCTAACGACACCTGTGATTCCCGACCAACTCAGGAAAACGCTGCTCCCCCCACGATCATGTGGTCCTTGATTGTTCCAACTGACCTTTGCTTGGAATCCTTCCCCTGCAAGCCCTCACTGATTCAATTAATTCACTCCTGATAGAGCGGCTCGCATCACAGGGACCTCCTGTAGCATTCTTTCATGGAGATTCTCTACAGCAGCTGATCTGTTTCAGTGGACGCCTGTGGAGCTCTCTTCGGACACAGCCTGACGCCTTGTCATGCTGGAGAAATTCAAGCTCCAATTCAGCAACTAAGTCCAAAGATTGAAAGTTTGACTGGGTGAAGCTGGTGAAAGTATCCAACAGCAATACGATGGTCTTAGGCACTACATTTGAAATGTCACGCTCTGAGCATTTCCAACCAAAGTCAACAGCTTCAGCTGAACTTTTCTCAGCACCTATCTGACTTCGGTGAGACCTTCCAGGTTAGAGTCTACCGCTTAGCACAGATGAGAGCTTGACTTCCATTTTGCAGACTAAGTCTGAAGTGCTTTAGCCAATAACAAAAAAAAAAAAAACCCCACAACTAGCATCATCTGAGTTTTCTTCTTACAGTATATTATTTTTACTATCTGAAGGAGACTGGTAATAGATATGTAAACATCTCTCTTTCCACATCTAAAAAAACTGTGGAGAAAAACCAGTCATCTTAAATTGGCACCCAAAGGGTGGCTGTGTGTTCTAAGACTTGAGTAGCAACAACTATAGAAACAGATAAATATGCTGGATAAACCATGCATAATTGTATTCCCCACATGCTTACGGTTTACTAGGAAAGATGTACCATGTAATACCAGCTGCCATAATTAACCATAATAAACAGGTTGCTTACATGGTGACAACACTCTACTACCTGGACGTACCCTGGCTAACTAATTATATTGAAAAAGAGAGCTCATAAAGAGAACTGAAGCCATTTCTAGTTAGATCTAATACTGCATCTCAAGGTTCCTTGTATGGGACCTCTTTTCACTCTTCCGCTTTTTTTTTTTAACTACTCATGGCACAAGTCAGGTCTGTTAGCCTGCCCCAGCATTTACAAAATTAACAATTTAAATACCACTATTTTGTTTTATTTCTTTTATAGCCCTACTCATTCCAATCCAGGGTTTTGGAGTGCTGTACATCACACATACACATTATACATTAACAATGAATCATATGTGTGTAAATCAATGTACACGATGAGTTAGATAAGACCATGAGGGTTACAAGGTGTAGGAGTCACATGTCCTCATCTCAATGTGCTATATTAAAAGGATTACAATTTATGAACTTCAAGTAATATAAGAATCTCCGTGTTCAAAGCAGCAACCCACTTACCTATCTGTATAAAATAAAAATCGGTCATCTGCGTGTCACATGATGTGCTTTGCAGGAGAAATATTAACTTCCTATAATACTTTGATTCAAAACTGGGAATAGCCAAAACACAGATCTCTCCAGCAAGTGAATTAACCTCGAGAGTTGTCTTCCCATTGTTATTATTCCCTGAGGTTTACTGGACACACAAAAATCTATGCAGCAGGTGTCTTGACCCCATAAAATATTCAAAAAGAATGCAGACTTTGCAACCAATCAAGCATAACAGATTTACTGCCTCTTTTCTCCTTGTTGCAAATTTCTTTGTGTCAGAGTTTAAAAAAAAAATTATATATTGAGGACCAAATTTTGCGTCTGGGTTGCATCACTTTTTTGGCACAACTCTGACGCAAAATGTAATTAGTTAAATATTGGAATGTCCTCAAATGTACTCATGATAGACCTGTTAAACATATACGTGAGGTCTTTAGTTCTGATGTAACTTCTTGTGATGTCACTTCCTGTGAAGTCAAAGATTGTAATGCCACTTCCTGTGATGCAACCCGCGATGCCACGCCCTGTGATTTCACGTGCCATGTCATTACTTGCCTACTGCCTAACTTGTCTAGTTTATCTATTTTTTTAAGAATTTTGCCCCGAAACTACTTCTTAAGTTTGCTGTGTTTTTCCTATGACACGATTCTTTCTATTCGTAGCCCATTTTGGTACAGATAACCTATTTTTAGCTACAAGCTGGAAAGCCACGAGTTAAACTGAGAAGCAAAAATTGCTGCGCTATTAGTAATTCTGATTGAACTGCAGACCTGCTCCCTAATGGAATATGTACCAAGCTGCGAAATGACTCACAGAAAAGTGTCTCAACAAAGCCTCTGACAGAAAGCCTAAATGAGGCCCCTGAAAGGATAATGCACCTTTAATGACTGAAATAGTAAGGAAATTAAATCCAATCATGTTCCATTAAGCACACTCTAGCTCTCATTCTTGCTAAATTATTTTATTATGATTTCCCTTCTGTCTATTGAAATAACCTTTTACAGCACTGTAATTCCTTGCCATAAACAAGGCGCATTTTCCTCAAAAATAGACCACTGAGATTAGGAAATGGGGAGGGTCGTGTGCATGTGCCCACTCGTGCAGCAGGCTTCGTTACCATCCACAAAGGAAGATCTGCTCTATATTTGTTTCCAAGATCATTAGGACTTAATTAGAACCGCATCCACTGGCAGCGAAGCCTCCGTTATATAGACGACATTTACCTGGGGAGCAGTCGCTCCACCAAATTCGGAATAGGAACGGCAGGAGGCGTAAAACTGGCTTTGTTCTCGAGAGATTTTGGCATTAAATAGATTGCATTAGGCAAGTCCTCGCTCCATTTTATTTTGCACTTGAAAAAATCAAATCTTATTTGGCCTGCAGCGAACGGGCATTCCGTGGCACCGCTGTTATCTATCACAACTCTGAGTGTGTTTGCTTTCAGCAGTAGGCTCCTGTGCCGCCGTCCAGATGTGCGTCCTCACCACAGCTACGTGTGATGAATGCAAACGGCTCTAGAATCTTCCATGAGCGCTTGCAACGTAGAGGGAGAGGAGCAGCTGCAGCCGTGTCTCAGAGACGCTATTCACAGCTAAAGCTAACGGGTCCACAGTCTCCAGTGCCGTCTCCACAGGCACTGGAACAAAAAGAGTTCCTGATACATCACACTTGGTGACAAGTTCCCCCTTCTGGTGCAGAACACTACCTAAGGAAATAAAGTGAATGCAGCCACTCTCTGGCGTTATAGGGGCCCATCAGTGCAGTAAGAGCTGGCCCAAAACGTCCAGTGTGCTGGGCTGGCTGTGTATGCCAATGCGGGCCTCTTACGTGGCCAAGGTGCGCTGCTCCACTAATGGTTAGTGCACTGAAAGCGGTCCCCTGAACAGCTGCTGCGGCTGTTGTGCCAGGGACACATGCAAGTAGGCATTCAGCAAACAAGCATTTACAATGTAATGGTCTTGTCTTTGTTAAAGTTAGACCTATTGGCATTGCAAATGTCATTTTTTTCATTTATTGTTTTTTTTTTAAACCGATAAATATATGGTATTGTCATTTACAATGACATTAGGTAAGCATTAGAGAGTAATAGAGAGTATTAGCAGTGATTAATAGTTAGTAGAGAGTGACTAGTTGATTAATAGAGAGTATACTACTATAGAGTAGAGTAGGAGTGAGTTGTAGGCAATAGTAGTAGTTAATTAGCAGATCGCGGCCAACCCCTGGTGTCGAGCGGGCTCAGGCAGTCTAGCGGCCCCGTCATGGTTGGGTGCCTAACTTCCAGATACTTACTGAAAATGTTATACGTGGCCTAAATCCCACCGTATAGAGATGAGGGGAAGCTTCCTCTGCACCAACACTACTGTCATATCCACAAATCCAATAGTTGAAGTCTACCGGTCAGACGGTGCTTGTTTAAAGAGACCAGTGATTGCCATATTGTTAGAATGCTAGAAGCGTGCAGGAAAAAGGTACAACAAAGGCACCATGTTGGAAAGGAAATGATGCCGTAATTCTGTTGAACACTATCTGGCAGGCCCTTATTGCCCAATTCATATGGGACTGCATGCAAAGCACAAAGTTTCAAACAAACAAAAGCATTGCTAATAAAGTACATGTCCCCCCCCTATGATCTAAATGACAACAAACAGGGAGGCACCGTGGAGAACAGAGACTCTGGTCTGGTTTGCATGCATAGTGAACGTATATTAGTCGTACTTAACTGTCTCTGCTGGGGCAGAGACCAGAATAATCATTGGAATCGTCATACGAAAAAAGAACATGTAATTGTTGTTTTACATTGCACAGATTGCAAATACTAAACACGATGCACACCTTTCCTGAACCACCATAATAGTATTATCTTTACCGCACGCTAATGTTAAAAACTATGATATTTACAGAGAACAGGCCTGGCGGCCTCCACGGTACCGACACGTCAGGCACCCAGGGGTTGGGTGGGGAGTAATAATTATGGCTGGCGGGGCGCTACCACTGAGAGGCGGGGGGCTGGTAACAAAAGAAGAGAAAAACAAAAGGCCACGCGGTCACTCTGGCTCTGCACCCCCCCCCCCGATCTGTGAGAACGAGGCGCGAGAGCCCTACCGTGCAGCACTGTAAAGGAGCGCGAGGCCGGGCGCTCCTGAGGGAATGGGGGGGGGGGTCGCGAGCTACAGGAAGACAACATCACCACAGGGGGGGGTGGGGTTGTGTTTACTTTATCCCCTGCCTGACACTTGCCCACGGGGACGCGCGGCGCAATCGCTTTTCCCCCTACGCCATCACTCACCTGGTACACTCCGGCACCGCATTCGTGTGCTGGGGTCTCAAGTGAAGTGTTCTGGCCCGTGCAGGAAGTAGAGGCCGGGGGCGCCGCGCTCTTCCGGCAGTCTCATCTCCCTCACACCGGCAGCGAACAGAAGCGCATGAGGAGCGCGGCCAACCCCTGGTGCCGAGCGGGCTCAGGCAGTCTAGCGGCCCCGTCATGGTCGGGTGCCTAACTTCCAGACACTTTCTGAAAATATTACACGTGGTCCAAATCCCACCGTGGAGAGATGAGGGGAAGCTTCCTCTGCACCAACACTACTGTCACATGCCCGAATCCAAAAGTTGAAGTCTACCCGTCAGACGGTGCTTGTTTAAAGAGACCAGCGACTGCCATATTGTTAGAATGCTAGAAGCGTGCAGGAAAAATGCACAACAATGGCACCATGATGGAAAAGAAATGATGCCGTAATTCTGTCGAACACTATCTGGCAGGCCCTTATTGCCCAATTCATTTGGAGTGCATGCAAAGCACAAAGTTTCAAACAAACTAAAGCATTGCCCAAAGTACATGTCTCTCTCCTACGATCTAAATGACAACAAATAGGGAGGCTCAGTGAAGAACAGAGTCTCTGGCCTGGTTTGCATGCATAGTGAATGTATATTAGTCATACTCAACTGGCTCTGCTGGGGCAGAGACCAGAATAATCACTGGAATCGTCATACGAAAAAAGAACATGTAATTGTTGTTTTACATTGTACAGATTGCAAATACTAAACACGATGCACACCTTTCCTGGACCACCATATTGGTTTCTCTTTACCTCACTCTAAGAGGCCGAGGGGCGCAGTGCTCTTCCGGCAGCCTCATCTCCCTCATACCGGCTGCGCACGGCGAACAGAAGCCCATGCGGAGTGCGGCCAACCCCTGGTGCCAAGCGGGCTCAGGCAGTCTAGCGGCCCCGTCATGGTCGGGTGCCTAACTGCACACCTGGTCAACAAGGCTGTTGCCCCAGGCCGTATTTCTTTCTATCGAAGCCACGTCCTTTTCAGACTGGGGAGGGGCGTGTTTTTCTTTCTCCCCTCTTCTCCATTGGCTGGAATGTAAACAACCGGCGTGTTGTTTACTATTCCAGCCAATGGAGAAGAGGGTAGAAAAAAACTAAAAGCACGCCCCCAATCCATAAAGGACGGGGTTCAGATGAAGAGAATGACGTAACTGAGACCTCTTCTCCAATGGCTGGCCGCTGTTTAGGAGGCCAGCCAATGGAGAACAGGGGTGGGGTTTACCCTCGCTACTCGTTATTAAATCTCGCCAGCGAGACTGCGCATGTGCGCAGCCCACGCTAGCCGAGACGTAAAAAGACAAAGAAACATTCAGTCTTGAAGCCTAATTTGTGAATGTGAGCGAGCATTTTTCAGTTTGTTGCTCAGTCCAACACTGGCCTCACAAATTAGTTTTTAATTATGGACGAACAGAAATCATTGTAGTTTTCATTTTTCGGCTTCTGTGTTATCTTTTTTTTTTTTAATGGATAGGTTCGGGAGGCCTTGCAGAAAACAAGAGCCATGAAAGAAGGACTTCTAAGGATGTTTGGGAGGCGGAACTGCAACTCTCAAAGAAGACCATAGCAGACATGCCAACAGAGGATGTGTCAGCTTGTATTATAGTGAGGGATACTGACATGTGAACGGCCACTCAGAAGAGGGCATGCAGTAGAACTTGGTGGGAAACAGTAGGAACACAGAGTTACACACGAGCTGCAGGTGTTACATGGGGGCCATTATACACGCCAGAAAATTATCGGTGAGGGGAGAAATAGAAAATAACCCAAATGATAAAAAAAAAAGAAATTAACGATCAGTTAGTGATTTGAGAAATGTGGAAATGCTTACAACTGCAAGTGTCATGATCTGTATAGGGTATTGGTTTTCAATGAATTCATTTTGTTTGAGATGCTTGGAAAAAAATTCTGCATAGCTATCTTGCTAACTTGTGGTGTATGGCGGATTAACACGAAGAGCCAGAAGGCCACTCATGCTGTGCCACGGTGCTGACAAGCAGGAACAGGGTCTTCAATAATCAATCAATCATGGATTATATAGCGCCACTACTCACCTGTGAGGGTCTCAAGGCTCAGGGGGATGTAGGGGGTGGGGCTGCTGATCAGTCTGAGTGCTGGGATTCAGTCGAAGAGCCAGGTCTTGAGATCCTTCCTGAATTGGATCAGAGACTGGGCTTCCAGGGTGTTCCAGGTCTTGGCGGCGAGATAGAAGAAGGATCTTTCTCTGGTCCTGGTCTTACAGATCCGTGAAACGGTGGCCAGGGCCAGTTGAGCGTAGGTGTCTGGTGGATATGTGAAATCTAAGGCGGTGATTCAGATAAGCTGGTCCTGCGTCGTAGAGGGCTTTGTAGGCATGCGAGAGTAGCATGAAAGTGAGTCTTTTGTTTACTGGGAGCCAGTGGACTTCTCGTAGGTGTTCAGTGCAGTGGGGGGTGTTGAGGACCAGTCTGGGTGCAACGTTTTGAATGTCCTATAGTTTCCTGTGGAGTTTCAGGATGATGGCGGCATAGAGTGCATTGCCGTAGTCAAGTCTGCTGCTGATGAGCGCGTGGGTGACCATCTTTCTGGATTTGGTGGGGATCCATCTGAAGTCCATTAAAATGGCAAGGGTTCATGCATGGTCCATGGGTGTGGGGAATGTTTCTAGTGCGACGTGCCCCCAGGAGTCATCCCAAGCGGAGGGGGTAAGTCCCAGGATGAGTACTTTTGACTTTGAGGCAGGTGTCTCTCATTTAGGTGGCTACAGCCTTCATCCAGTCGTGGAAGTTGTCTCTGGTGGATGTGGGTTCGTTGGTGAGGGAGACGATCAGCTGTGTGTCGTCAGCAAAGGAGACAGTGATGGGTCCGTGGTCCCAGATGATGGCTGCGCTGTGGGGCCATGTAGACGTTGAAGAGGGTAGGGCTCAGGGATGAGCACTGGGGTACTCCGCAGCTGATCTCTGTGGGTTATGAGAGGAAAGGTGGTAGTCTGACTCGCTGTGTTCGACCAGTGACAAAGGAGCACATCCAGTCCAGGGCTTTGTCACGGATGCCGGCATTGTGGATTCTACTTTCGGTCTAGTATCGGTCTTGATGGTAAGGATCTGTAAGGAACAGCTGTGGAGTGGCTCAAAAGGCACTCATATAAAAAAACGTGAGGATGAGATTGAGGTTCCACTGGGGCATCACAAAAGGAGAAGGGAGAATCATATGTTGTAACTCTTTCAAAAATCAAAGCACAATAGGTGACTTAAACAATGAGGGCTGATCAGGCAATGTAAGAGGGTCCAAAGGAAGGCCTGGATGGGAAAGAGATAAAACAAATGACAGGAAATTAGACATTTTGTCTTGGAAGGTATCAATCTGGATTGTACGGCATCACACCACAAACTTGTCCCAACAACAGACATACAGTTTTTGTAGATGGATGCCTGGCTGCCAAGATGACATGAACCATCTCCACAGGAAGGTGAATGGTGTTCAGCTGTCCCTCCACAATCTCCATGCATGAAGATAGAGATTGCGACGGCCCAGTTGGCAGCCTTATCGGAGGAACATACTCAAGCCCAGGAGTTCTGGATACCATACTTTCTGTGCCCAGTCTGGACCTATTAGGATGACATGAGCCCACATCTGTCCTGATCTTCTTGAGAATTCAGGGGAGGAGTGGTATCTGCAGAAAGGCACACATAAGTCCAGACTTCCTCTCAAGGTGCACATGGCCTATGAGTGAAAGATGCCTTGAAAACTCTAGTGTGCAGAATTGCTGAATTTGCACATTCTCTGTGCTAGCGAACAGATTGAGCCAAGAATATGCCCATTTGAGGAAGAGACCTCGCACCACCTCTGGGTGTAACAGCCAACTGAGAACCATTAAGCGCCGAAGGCGGAGTTCGTCTGCAATGGCATTCAATGATCCTGCCAGGATTCATCACCACCACGAATATCCCTTGGTGGTCCAGCCAATTCCAGGCCCCACCACATCCTGTTTGTTGCAGTAACACATGACGGTGGTGTTGTCCTCAACCACCTGTATCAGCCTTCCCTTGATGGGTGGCAGAAAGGCTTTCAATGCAAAGCGGCTGACCCTCGGCTCCAGCAGGTTGCAATGGAGCCACAACACTGCCAGGACACCAACAGAGACCAGAGGCCTCTGATCTTCACCTCTCCCAACCCAGATGCAATGCTTCGGTCACCACTTTCAGCTCTAGGTGGGACTGGAGAGGGGTCTGCCACTCACCCAAACAGAGTCCAGTAATCACAGCTGCAGATCATTTGCAGTCTCCTCTTAAATCTGAATGTGGACAGAGGTGTCCCCTTGATGGTGGGCCCACTGAAACTTCAGATCCCACTGCAGAATCCTCATATGCCACCTGGCATGCTGGATCAGCAGGGTGGAGAAGGCCATCAGTCCCAGCAGCCTCAGAGAGGACCGCATTGAAATTCAGGTCTGAGACTGAAAGCTCACGATCATAGCCTAAATATCCTGGACTCTTTTTCCAAGGGGAAAGGCACAAAGCCAAACCGTGTCCAGATTGGGTCCGATGAAAGAGTGCTGGTGCTACCAAAGGGGAGCACAGCAAAGTGAAAATACGGTTCTCTCACCACGAACCGCAGGTAACACAGATGGGCTGGCTTGACAGGAATATGAAAACAGGCATTCTACTGGTCCAATGCCACCATCCAGTCTCCAGGTCACGGGCAAACAAGACATGTGCCAGGGTGCGAATTTAAAATGTCTCCATCCTGAGGAAGGCACTGACAGGGCGCAGTTGTAGAACAGGCCAAAGACCTCCATCCTTTTTGGGCACTAGAAAGTAGCGAAAATAACAATAATGCTTGGCACTGGCACCTTTTCGAAAGTTCCTTTGGCCAAAGGGGCTTGCACTTCCTGCCACAAAATTGAGACATGGTAATTTGTCAGTCATTGCGTGAACAGTGGATGTGCGGCAGGGAAGAAAGGAAGATTAGGACCTAGCCTTTTGAACAAATTTCAGGAACCCAACTGTCCGATGTGATTGCTTGCCAACCTGGATAAAATCAGTGGATTCTGCCTCGCACCAGGTGACTGATCCAGTAAAATGGTTGGGCAAGTGGGGTCCAGTAGTCTGAGCAGCATTCTGACCTTAGCTACACGGTTGGTGGCTATCTCTGTCTCTGCTGTGAAACTGCTGAGTTGCTTGAGGGGACTGGCCAGGCTGGTGTAAGGGACGCTTCTGCATAACCTCGAAAGGAATGTTGGATATTGTGCAGTTGGCTAGGCAGGGCAGAAAGACCCATAGAGCAAGAAGTGGCCCTACTCTGTTTGAAGCATTCATGGGGCGGAGTCAGTCTTGTCCATGAACAGTCAGTGAAGTCCTAGCCACAGCGAACTGTGAACTTGGCAGCATCGCAATCATTTTGAATTGCCTAAGACAGGATAGGACAAAAGCCTTTCAACACACCAGAGAAGACTTGTACCACTTAATCCCAAAGGACCGGACTATAACGCCCAACAAACTGGAGGTGTTAAACAAAACATTGGGCATCGCTTTGATTCCTTAGCAGGGGGAGCAGTAGGTAAAGTATTTGGATTGGAACGGTTGGTGGCAGCCTGCATCAAAAGAATTTCAGGTGAAGGTTGCTGGGACAAAAAAGCTGGATTGCCGGGAACAGGGCAATGTCTGTTACAGCCTCACTGAAAGGTAGGAGTGACTCAGAAACATTCTGGCCCTGTTGCAGGACCTCAGTAAGGACATACTTTTTTACCTCCATGTTAAGGAGCTGGAGATCAAAGACTTCGGCCGCCCTACACATGATGATTGGGTAGGATCCAGATTTGTCTATGGCTGGTCCGGAAAGAGAGAAAAGAACTGTCTCTAGGGAGGTGTCTAGTCCACTAGCCTCCTGTAAGTCCTCATACCAGTTTTCATCCTGATAGGGCTGAGCGAACTCATCACCCGGATGATGATCGTCATTGCTGTGGAATGAAAAAAATGTTGCCTGCCTTGTGGTAAGTTGAGTGCCGAAATAGTCTGAATCGGCCGCAAAACCAGTTGAAGTCGAATTGATTTGGCATAGAAGAGGACAATCGGGGCCACCTTCTTTGGGTGGCAAGTTCGGCGTACCCTCGCCAACATGGGTTTGGGCACTAGGAGAGGTGTTAGAACAGGAGCCAGAGGCAATATTGCGTCACAGCGACTAGCTGACTCCAAGGGTGAACCCTGTGGCGGTTATACAGGTGGAAACCCTCTCTTCTCCTTGGGGCTCTAAGCAGTGCTAGAGAAAGTATGTAAGGAACTGGTGTGGTATGGCTGAAGGCCCCCAGAATTAGGGCTGTGCCGAAACCAGTTGCGGAAATGGCTCTGAAGTCTCAGACTTCAAGAGCGTGATCGAGATGGCTGGTGCCACCCACGTGCTTGTTCGGGTGAATGCGAGTAGTGCAAAGGCGGAAGACTCATGTTTGATTTCTTGTGTTTTTTATACCTGAAGACGAAGTGCGATAAAGACCATTCTCTGGAGCGGCTGTGTCAACTCTGGGAATGGAAGCAGGACTGGGATTGGGCCTTTGACTCAGAAAAGGACTTGGAACAGTTCAGGTGCTATGTTTTGTTTTGTTTGGTGACCTAGTTACACCTTGTATTCCATGATGGCCTTCAGGTTCATCGGCACACATTCTCCACAGGTCTTGGAGTTGTGGCTCAAACCTAGACACTAAAAGCACACCTGTTGGGAATCTGTCACAGACAACTGTTTGCGACAGTCCATACAGGGCTTGAAACCTGTCATTTTAGTGGGTGACATCCCTTGCACACTAGGAGTAATTTGGAGAAATAAATCAAGGTAAAGTGTCTCTGAGACATGAGAAGAAGCACCGGATATGCATCTGGTGGTGCGGAAATAAAGGAACTGACGTCAGCGTGTGTTGGAGTGGTACCTTTATGGGGCTCCGCATGTCATTTCCGGAGTAGAACGGCATCGGTGCCAAGCTGCTTGGTACGTCTTTCAAGCATGCAGAGGTACTACGAAAATGTTTCAGGATCCTGGGGAATATTGAAAAGGTGAGTAATCTGTGGCTATAAGTCTTTATCAGAAAGAATGACATCAACCACCTCTGGGGGCAGTTGGAAGGAGCTCAGAAATCGAAGCTCAATCTGCAGGCATGAAGATGGAAGCCTTGGAGATTGGAGTGCAGCACCATTCCCTCCACCTGGGAGAGGAATTCCATTCTGAATGCCAGTTTGAGCAGGGGTTATATGGAGAAGCGCCAAAAATCTGAATACCACACCCTCCTTGACCAATCCAGGATGATGAGAATGACTTGTGCCCTGTCTTTGCAGATCTTTCTCAGAACATGAGGAATCAACGGTAAGGGGGATAGCATAGTGTAGCTGAAAGTTTCATAGTAACTGAAATGTGGCCCCCAAGGCTCTCCTTACCAGATACTGGAGGGCACAGAACTGATGACATTTACAATTTTTTAAGTTGGTGAACAGATCCACTTGAGGACTGCCCCACTGGGCATAGATGTCCAGAACTATCTCCAGTAGAAGGCGCCACTCATGATTGGCAAGATAACGCTGGCTCAGGCTGTCTGCTGACATTAAATGACCCTGCTAGGTGATTGGAGCTTGGCCAGATTACTTTGCAGAACGGCAAACACCACAGTCTTCAAGCTTCCAGGCAAAGGAGGTGAGACACTACTCTCCCTTGTCTGTTGAAGTACCACATCACTATCATGTTGACAGTCAAGATCTGGACAGACCGACCATGGATGGAGGGAACAGTAGCCTTGAGCACCTGCAGAAACGCCAGCATTTCCAGCATGTTGATATGAAGCACTGGCTCTTCCAGATCCTCCGGTTGAGTCCTCCAGATCCTCCGGTTGAGCCCTCCATCTAAGGTGGAAGCATCCGTCACTATCATAGACATGGGTGGAGGAGGGGAGAAGGCCATCCCGCAACTCAGGTTTGTGTTGTTTTCCCACCAAATCACTTCTGCCACCAGTGATGGCGGAGTTCACGAGGTGCCCTCCTCTACTATAGCCAGTGCCTATTAAAGCACTACTGCAGGGGCCCACATGTTCCAACTCATGTGCATCCATGACTAGCAGAATGCAGGAAGCCAGCAGACCTAGCAACCATAGGATCCCAAGGGCTGGAAGATATATATACATATATCATTGAAAAAACCATAGGTTATAGACCATATATAGTTAGGAATTAGCATTTACAAAACTTTGAAAATTCACTGAAAAAACCATAGGTTATAGACCATATAAAGTTACGAATTAGCATTTACAAAACCTTGAAAATTCTCTGAAAAAACCATAGGTTATAGACCATATATAGTTAGGAATTAGTATTTACAAAACCTTATTTTACTCACACAAAACCATTGAAATTCGCATATATAGTTAGTTGCACTAACTATATGTCGCGCACCCGCAATCCACTGCTGATGAGGTCACATATTACATCATTCATGACATGGTCAGTGACATCACTGATGACATCATCCAATTACTGTATGTTTCTGTAAAGTTAAAATATGTCTTACATATTGAAGAATGAGTGGATGTATAAGTGTCTGGATGAAGGATTTAGTAGGTGCATGACTGACTGTATGAGAGAGTGATTAAATGTGTCTCACTGAGTGCATGGGTTAGTGACTAAACTGTCTTAATTTGTGCACCATTATATCTGTTGTTCTGTAAACTGCTGCATGTGTTGATCAGTAGCTATATGAGTAACTATATGGGTTATTGATTGGTTGCCTAAGTATTTGTATGGGAGAGTGAGTGTGTGTGTGTGGGTGGCTGGGAGGTGTGTGACTGTGCATAGATGTGTGAACAGTTGATTCACTAGATGTATGGGTTCAAAACTGCATGTGGAAACAGCTGTATGGGTGGTTGACTGTGTGTATGAGTGCATTGGTGAGTGAATGGATATCTCAGTGCTACATGTCAAAGTAAGTATGTATGTAAAACACAGTACATGTGAGAGTTGACATATATAAATTACTGTGTATAAGAGCCAGTGAATGTGTGAGTGGCTGCATGGATCATTGAAAACTTGTATCAGTGATTGTATAAGAGAGTAAATATGTGTTAGAATATGTTTGAATAAGTAAGGTGTGTATAACTGTATAGTTGAGGAAATGGAGGTGTGATTGATTCTTTGCATGACTGACTAGGTGTATGAGTAACTCCATGGATGAGTGACAATCTGTGAGTGTCTGTTTACACTGAGTGTATCTAAGGTTATATTAGAGTCTGAAGAGGTTCATCGTATTATCACATGAATGATGTCATCAGTGATGTTGTCAGTGATGTCATTTGAGTTGTCATCTGTGATGTCATCAGTGATGTCACTGACCATGTCATGAATGATGTAATATGTGACATCATCAGCAGTGGATTGCGGGTGCGCGATATATAGTTAGTACAACTAACTATATATGCGAATTTCAATGGTTTTGTGTGAGTAAAATAAGGTTTTGTAAATACTAATTCCTAACTATATATGGTCTATAACCTATGGTTTTTTCAGTGAATTTTCAAGGTTTTGTAAATGCTAATTCGCAACTTTATATGGTCTATAACCTATGGTTTTTTTCAGTGAATTTTCAAGGTTTTGTAAATGCTAATTCCTAACTATATATGGTCTATAACCTATGGTTTTTTCTGTGAATTTCAATGATTTTTTTAATAGCAAATATCAAAAGCTGTAACATGTATTCTTCTTTTAAAGGAAAAATATATTTTATATGTATTTAATATAATTTTTTTATGCATCTGCCAAACCCTGACCTCTTAATAGTGCACTGTGGTGGAAATGATTTGGGCACTATGACTGGGGTTGGTCTGGAAATGCTTTTAAAGGACACCTTTCATCAATTGATGACACTTTTTCCCCAAACTGCCTTGGTATATTCCAATATATGCCAAAGACAGAAATGGAACTGGTCCAACCAATTTTGTCCACAATTTGAGAAAGCACGGAAACATGTGAATAAATCTTTTTCTGCATACATGAGAGACTTTAGAATGGGTTCAATATACAACAACAACTTGCTTTACAACATGCAAGACATCTACAGAGGAGATGGTGTGCACTTCTCAGATGAGGGGAATAGAATATTCCTCCTGAATTTAAGACTGTGCATTGGAACCTACTTGTAGGTACCTAAATCAGTAAAAGAACCCAAAAGCTCATTTCAGAGCTACCCTACCTCTGATCATTCAAAATGTTTATCTTTTTCTAACTTTTTTCACTATTTTTCACCAAAGTACGCTCCCCGGTACGCTTACCGGTGCGCGTACCGGGCGCTCCCCACGTGATTTTTTTTTTTTTTGCCTATATGAGCGTCCTAAGCCCCCCTCAGAAAACCTAGAGGGTCAGGAAGTGTCTACCATGCCCCCTTCTACCCATTCCGAACATTGTTTGCCCTCCATATTGTGTCTCAATTCTACCGAAACACAAAATGGAGGACTCCCGTAACGCTACCGGTACGCGTACCGGGGCGCGTACCGCTAAGCGCTCGCTAAAAAAAGGTCGGAAAGTAATTTACAGAAAAACCACTGGAGACACTTTCATCAAATATAGAATAGGCCCTACTACATAGCAGTCCCTACCATTTACCCAAATTTGGTGGTATTCCATTGAGCCATTTGGGCTGTAGCCCTGTCTAAATATCCGGAGGTAAATTACATGACAAAAACACATATGAAACTGTTTGTATTTTTAACCAATTAAAATGTCACTTACATTTTGTACTTTTATGTGCTGACATTTCATTGGTTAAGTACATGAATATATATAAAAAATGAGAGGGAAACACAGCCATTTTGACTAACACTACCTAAGGTACATTTGGAAAAGAATTTGACAGAAAACTTCAACTACTTTGAAGAAGGTAAGTTGTTAATTTGAAAGGAGAACTATGTTATGCACTTTAAGTTAATTTTATCAAGAACATTTACTGTTCGGACGTATTGGGTCGGAAGAACATGGCGGCGGCAAGCTAGCTCGCCGCAGTGCTCCGTGTAGATCTCCTGCGGGATTGTCTCCCGCTTAGCGCTTTAAGCATGGAAGTTTGTATGCCTATGGAGCCTTGAGTGAGAAGTGCGATGTGCACATGAACGCCGGTTTTTTGACAGAGATCTCTGCTTGGTTCCGAAGGTAGACCCAGTACTCCCAATCTTACGTACCGATGGTGGTTGCCTGGCGGAGCGGCTGGTGGAGCACGGGAGTCCTCTCTCTGTCTCCATGGTTTCCTGCTCTCGATTTCGATCTCGGCCAGAGTGAAGACGGATGCAGACACGGCTACAGAGGTAGCGGGCATTGAAGGGGGGATGGTGCAATCTCATCGGTCACAAGTAAGTTAGATATTGATGTCTCGAACTTCGGGCTCTGTTGCAGTCGGAGCGACTTGGCTTTTGTAAGAGGCAGTTTTGAAAGCGTTTCTACTACTCAGCAGCCCTGTTTCAACAGCGCCATAGCCCCTCCATCTCCCTCAGTGGTAAAGTGCTTGGAGGTACCAGACACTCCATCTAGTCCGAGGATTTGCATAGCCGCTTAGGAAGGGTAAAAGATTGAAAAATCTATTTTTTTCTCCTCATATGGCCACAGAGTCAGAATCAGAGCCTGATAGACGCTTAGACACAGATACTGACTTAAGTTTGGTCCTAGCCTTTAAGGGGGATATACAAGAACAGTCCCAATATCCACAAGCTCCCGCTTCTGTTTCTGCTGTGGAAGGGTCTCTTGGGCATGAAGTGGCTGATATCAGCCTTATAGACCAGGCACTGATAGAAAACACCCTCATTCTGTCTGATTCCGACAATAATACTGTCAGTGTTGAGGAGCATTTACAGGCCCCCTCTGATCAGAATATTCCAGGTACTTTTGGTGCATTTAACATCACTGACAGCTTACCGAATACTCCCAAAAGTGGGTCTAAACGTGGCCGAAGTCGCGGACGAAAAAAGAAGGCAGATTTAAATAAGGTTGGAATTCTAGAAGGGAAGATTGAAGCTGCGGAAGGGGCTAAAATATCATTCAAGACGAAACCTTCCTCTTATTTAAAAACTGAATTCAAGCCCAAAACCCCAAGTGTTAAGGCCAAAACTAAAGCGAAGACCAAGGACTCTAAAGCGTTACTTCCTGCAGGCTCCAAATTAACACCCTCACTCCGCGCCTATTTTAAAGCCATTCCACAGATCTTACATCTTTCTGAAGGCTCAAACAATCAAGATAGGGCGTCGACAGCAGAGGGTAACACCATATCGGTTGGTGAACCTGCCATATTAATGGATGCATCGTTATCCGAGGATCAAGCTGGAAAACTCCCTGGTCAAATAATGGAAATGGAAATGGCTGCAACCACTGATGTAGAAGATAGCTCACAAAGATCGTTAGATCAAGGAAAAGAGTCAGGTCAACCTCTGTTTCAATCGGCATCGACGCAGCAATTGAGTGAACCGCAAGATCCTACTACAGTTTATCTTGAAGAAGCTGAAGAATCGGATTCTACCGACTGGCGTGGCGCGTCTGGGGGTCCAGTTGAGGATGATTCTGTAAATTCTGTTCAACCCGATATTAACTCCTTACTGGTCCCACCTTTAAACTCTCAAGCTCCGATGATGGCAGCCTCTGTATTAGAGATGTTCTCAGCTCTCACTCTGGAGATAAGGAAGGGATTCGCTGAATCTTCTGCCAATCAACTAGAGTTCAAAAATTATTGTGAATCTCTTGATAATAAAATCGAAGATCTCACTATAAGAACTGGAGTGTTAGAAGAAACAGTTGGCATTCACTCAGTCTATCTGGATCAGGCAAGGCAGGATATTAAAAAACTTACAAAGGAAGATCTGGCTCTTAGCGAGAGAATGGAGACCCTTGAAAACAATGCGAGAAGGGGAAATATCCGCATTTTGAATGTTCCAGGATGCTCGGAAGGGTCAGATATAAAACAATATATCGTCTCATTACTGAAGGAAGCATTGTCATTAGAAGACACTCCTGCAGAACTGTCAGTTGACATTCAGAGGGTACACAGAGACCCTTTCAAACTGAACCCACAGAGATCTAAACCGCGTAAGATTTTGGTCAATTTCCACACTTATGTCCTAAAGGAACGTATCTTAAACATGGCCTTGAAACAAAAGTCTTTGTCTGGGAAAGGCTTTACCTTCTTGATAAGATAAGACCTGTCCCTAACAACACTTGAGAAGCAATGGGAATTTGGGAAGCGTCTGGATGCTTTTAGAAGATTGGGTGCAACAGCTCAGCTGATGTTTCCGGCAGCTCTTAAAGTAATGCACAATAATAAGATGTATAACATCAGGTCGGTGCAAGCAGCAGATGAGCTGTTAATGGATCTGGGTAAAACGGCCTGTTAGGTTTAATGGTTAAATGTTGACCCAAATAACCAGTAATGAGCCACCAATGGTTTTGGGCAATGGTTT
Source organism: Lissotriton vulgaris (assembly GCF_964263255.1). Taxonomy (NCBI): domain Eukaryota; kingdom Metazoa; phylum Chordata; class Amphibia; order Caudata; family Salamandridae; genus Lissotriton; species Lissotriton vulgaris. Next base: position 813,966,406 of record NC_141698.1, read on the forward strand.
TGGGCGAAGAGAACCGCAGGCTTTAATGTTAGACGCCTTCCTCTTTCTTTCTCACTAAATTGCTTAAGTAAGTTCTGGTCTGTAATTTTTTTTCATATTCTTAATTTTGAATATAAAGCAGCAGAGGCACATATGCTCAAACGTACTATATATGCACTAAATAATCATTAGTTAAGGATCTTATAGCTTTAATTAAATGTTTTAGAAATCTCTTCACTCACTTAGGTCTACTAACCTGAATAGATAGCGGTTAGACTTTTCTGTAGGGGATCAACCGGTGGGGCACTATCTACTGGACTTTGTTCCGGTTAGATAATGCAAAGGTTCTTCACGGGGGGCGGGGGGGGGGGGCTCTCACCTTGAGCGGGTGAGTGCACAGGGGTGACAAAAATATAAAAAAGTCCTCAATAACCAATTTAGAAGTTTTTGGAGCGGTAACTCATGTTTCACATATCTCACATATCTTATATATAATTGCTGGACGCAAGCATTTAACAGTATTATCATTATCTCTTTCTAGTATAACACTAATCATGTTGTCCTATCAGTTAAGAGATGAGTAGTATATGTCTCCTTTCCTGGAACGTCAATGGCTTCCGCACCAAGCCCCGAGCTAGTAGAATTCGGCGAATATCTGAAAGATTCGGATGTGCAGGTCATGGTGTTGCAGGAAACACATCTTACGCACTCTGAATTGTCGGTAATAACTAAAAAGAATAGATGGATTGATGTTATGGTCTTTACCACACAAACATCTCACACAAGAGGGGTTGCGATCATTTTCAAAAAAGGAGCTAAAGCTAAGCTAATCTCACAGGTCGTAGATTCTTCAGGCAGATGGGCTATAGCCTCAGTTCTTATGGCTGAGGTTTCAATTACAATAGTCGGCTATTATGGTCCGAATCAGGACGACCCTTCTATATTGGAAACAATCTTTTCGCAGTTACTTTCTATTTCTGGACCCATAATTTTAGCCGGCGACTTTAACATTGTGTTGGACCCCATCTTGGACAAATCCCCTAATAATCGTTCCATGGTTTTGTCTAAAACTAGATCTTTTTTACTAGATGTTATGAGACAGCAAGGGTTCGTTGACGTTTGGCGACAAAGGTCAGGAAACCAACAGGGGGTTTCTTATAGGAATTATAAATATCACCATAAGTCAAGGATTGACTATATTTTAACGACTCAAAGACTGGTCGATTCTGTTAAAATAATAGAATACCTCCCTTCGCATCTTTCAGATCACTCTGCTGTTGAATTGGTGATGGGATTGGGTAGTAAAAAAACCCTGACTGTTTGGTCTTTTGATCGTTCCCTACTCACTAATGAGGAGGATATTTTGTTCCTAAGGACAGAGACACGCAACTTTTTTCTAACTAATATTGGTACAGCCTCTGATAGAATTATTTGGGACTCATTTAAGGCAACATTGAGAGGGTTGATTGTTGCCAAAGTAGCCTTTCGGAGAAAGAGTTACAACAAAATGATTTCTTCTATAGAATCAGATTTGGCTTGTTTTCAACATGAAATCGACCTAAATAGTAGATCTTCGAGGTCGATATTAGATCCCCTACATAACAAATTGGCGACCTTGAAGGGTACTCTGGCATCGACTTTGAGTTTGAGGGTCCAACAGAGATGGGAAACCAGCAAGTTGGCCCACTTCGAATATAGTGAAGGTGCAGGCAAACTGCTGGATTGGAAGACCAAAGTAGATTAGGTCCGGAACAACATTGCATCTATAAAAACAGGTACCACTAATCTCTCTTCAGATGATGATATCAGGAAGGCATTTAGGGAATTCTTCCAGGTTATATATAAAGAAGACAAAGTGATATCGGTTGAGTCTGTCAAGAGCTGGTTGGATAATATTACTCTACCTTCCCTTTCTCTTGAACAATCCCAATACATGTATAGCCCCATTACAGCGAGTGAGGTGATATCAGCTATTAAGAAATCTAAGAAGGGGAAAGCGTCGGGACCCAATGGCCTTCCGGCTGAGTTATACAAGATCTTAGACGCAGAGATCGCTCCTTTCCTTACAAAGTTGTTTAACCGAATTCTTCTACAAGGAATGTCTCCTCCAGCATCTTAGGATGGTGTCTCTATTACCCTCATCTTAAAACCAGGTAAACCTAAGGAAGAATGTGGGTCGTATAGGCCATTATCCATTTTCTTTACCACAGTTTTATCATCAAGATTGACCAATACCGCACCATCTGTCCTTCATTTGGATCAAAAGGGGTTCTTAAAGGGCAGACAATTATATGAACTGACCTTTGATTTAATTGGTGCCATAGATATAGCAACATCTAATAAGCTCCCATTGGCAGCCCTAACACTGGACGCAACCAAGGCCTTCGACAGGGTCAATTGGGTATACCCTGGCCAAGTTTGGTGTGGGGGATGGTTTTCGTAGGACGATCAGCCTCCTGTATAGCAATCCCTCTGCATCTGTTCTCGTTAATGGATACTTATCAAGCCCTTTTTCTATCACTAGGGGAACCCGACAGGGGTGCCCGCTCTCCCCCTTACTTTTTGATTTTTACATCGAACTTTTGCGCAATATCTAAGGGAGGAGGTCTCCATTAAACCTTTCCATTATCAAGGCTGGACGAGGAAGGTGGCATTATATGCCGACGATGTACTTATCTTAACATCAGAGGCCGCTACGGCTCTCCCGGCCATAGTGAAATTGGCTTTTGCTTTTGGACAGGTGTCGGGGTATGAGATAAACGCAGCCAAAACCGAAATGCTTATTTGGAATGATGAGAATCCACCTATAGAACCCCATCCCGGCACCTCAATGCGTTATTTAGGTTTAACAATTGTAAAAGATATAAACAAAATAGTCCAAGTTAATTTGGCCACAGTACTTAAAGACTGCCGTAAGCTTCTCCAATCCTGGTCACATCTCCCTCTCTCACTAATAGGTAGGATCAATCTTATCAAAATGTCTATTCTGCCAAAGATCTCTTTTTTATTTAATACCATTCCCTTATACTTTGATCAAAATATCTAAGCCAAATTTCAATCAAACGTTTCATCTTTTATTTGGCACAACCATCTTCCACGTATCGCCTGGAAAAAATTAAGACGGCGACGTGAAAAGGGAGGGTTGGCGGCTCCAGATTTAAAAATCTATGCTTGGGCCTTTCAATTATCCCACTCAAGGATGTTGTTGAAGAATCCCGACGCCTCGGGGGTGGGCATGATGTATGCAGCAATGTTGGAGGGGGAAAATATCAATCATTCTAGTTTTCTTTTTAAGTTTGGAAATCCTAAGTTTTTAAAAAAAATTAAACTAAAGACTCTACAGGGTCTTGCTCGAACATGGGCTGAAATCATGAAATCTATAAAAGTAAATTACTTTTGCGAAAAACCCCGTTGTGGGACCTGCCTGAAAGTCCTGTCTGGCTTGATGACAGCTTGGCAGTCCCTCTGAGGGAGGCGGGCATGGAGGTTTGGGGGACCTTTTCTACGAGGGAGATTTATTTTCATGGGAATATCTGCAAGCCAAGGTTGGCCCTAATTTTTCACGCTTCAAATATATCCAGATTTATAGTTGGACAGCAGCCTATAAAGCATCTCCTGTCAATAAAAATAAGTTCAAACTTAGTGGACATAGCCCTTTTATCTCCGACTTACTAAACAGAGGTCCAGAAAAGAAAGAAATATCTAGATGGTACAACTTTATTATGGAGGAGGCAGATGGAGACTTTGTCTTGCCAGAGTCATTATGGGGTTCTGTTCTGGTGGATTTGAATTTACAAACGCTTTGGAAGTCTTCCTTCGAGCTTCTGTGGAGCATTGTCAAGCCATCATGGCTTCGCAGAAATCACATCTTTATCCTTTATAGGGCGTACTACTCCCCCTCAAGACTCTCTAAATTTGCAGGAGGTCAGACAGTGTCTTGCGCAAAATGTGGTTTGATTGCTGCTTCGGATACTCATGTGTTCTTGGAATACCCGGTACTAACAGTATTTTGGCAGGATATCAGCAATTGCCTTACCGAGTCTCTAGGAAGACCTGTCACAATGGATTTGTCTCTGATTATGTTTGGAGTCTTGGAAGGAGTACAACACCTACCCAGATGTTTAGTTTTTTATTCCATCCTGCTCGCAAGAAGAGAGATCTGCAGGAAATGGAAGGACTCCTCACCTCCCACCTTTAGAGATTGGCAACACTCTGTATTGCTGACCTCAGTCACAGATTTGGCCAGATCTGGTAATCGCAGAAAAAGGGCATTTTGGCACCTACTAACGTGGCCTCAGTGATGTATTCGGTTTTTTTTCCCCGAGTCCAATGATTGATCTCCTAAGGTGCTCTCTTATTCTGCACCATTGGAACAGCAGCTACCCGGTTCATGCCCGGCTCCCATTTGGCTGCTAAAACTACCCCAAGATTTGCTGCGGGTTGGCAAATTAAGGACCTAGTGCCTCTTTGGATTACGGTGGAAGACTGTGGGATAGTCGGCCTTCAAGATATGTGTCCCCTCCAGTTTTTTCAGTTAAACTGAGTCAGTTGTTCTCCGTTGATTCCTTTTGGCACTTTGTCTACATGGTGGTTATGAGGAAAAAAAAAAAAGAACATTTACTGTTCGAAACGCGTAGGTGAGGAAGATTTACTGAACTGTATTAAATTGCTTTAATCATCCGAGAAGAGTGCGGTTTATTTTTTGAATTGCTTAAAATAATTTACGAGTCTTGTCCTTGACTCGTCACCTGCACCAGCTGGTCGGCCGCTCCTTCTCCAACAAGGTATTTAACAACAAGGGGTGGTGATGGACAGAGTTTCTGAATTAAGCAGAATACTCTCACCCAGTCAAGAGATCAGGGCTAGATCCAACACCGTTTTTTAGCTCACTGCACCATCCCAGCTCAGAACCTGGCTATATGCAAATTAGTCTGTTCCTGTCCCAGTGCATGATGGGAACAGGGCAAACCAAACTACCAAGCCAATTCTTACACTGGGAAGGAAACAAGCTTCCGGGGACCGGTTTCTGGCATTTCAGCCGTCGTCGGCCCGGCTTGCTTGAATCCTGATGGTGCAATGAGCAAGGGACTCACATCTGAGTATACCCTTCCACGCTTAGGGTGGACAAAATATTTAACAAGGGGTGGTGATGGACAGAGTTTCTGAATTAAGCAGAATACTCTCACCCAGTCAAGAGATCAGGGCTAGATCCAACACCGTTTTTTAGCTCACTGCACCATCCCAGCTCAAAACCTGGCTATATGCAAATTAGTCTGTTCCTGTCCCAGTGCATGATGGGAACAGGGCAAACCAAACTACCAAGCCAATTCTTACACTGGGAAGGAAACAAGCTTCTGGGGACCGGTTTCTGGCATTTCAGCAGTCTATAGCCAAATTCTGAGCTGGGATGGTGTAGTGAGGTAAATAACGGTGATGGATCAAGCCCTGATCTTTGGACTGGGTAAGAGTGGTCTGCTTAATTCAGACACTCTGTTCATCACCACCCCCTTTTCTGAATCGTGTTTGGCCACTATAGGTGTGGCAGAGTATACTCCGACATGAGTCCCTTGCTCACTGCACCATCAGGATTCAAGCAAGCTGGGCCGACGATGGCTGAAATGCCAGAAACCGGTCCCCGGAAGCTTGTCTCCTTTCTGATGAAGAATTGGCTTGGTAGTTTAGTCTGCCCTGTTCCCATGATGCACTGGGCCAGGGACAGACTGATTTGCATATAGCCAGGTTCTGAGCTGGGATGGTGCAGTGAGCTAAATAACGGTGATGGATCAAGCCCTGATCTTTGGACTGGGTAAGAGTGGTCTGCTTAATTCAGACACTCTGTTCATCACCACCCCCTTTTCTGAATCCTTCTCCAACAAGGGACATTTGCTTTTGAAATTATATATATATATATATATATATCTATTTTGACAGATTGACAAAGGCTTCCTAATTGCCGTATCCTGACAGCCTGATGTCCGTGTCTTCTGTCATGGATGCTTCTGGAGAGCTGATATATATATATATATATATATATATAGGACTTGGCTTTGATCAGCCAGTCATCATCCAGGCATGAGTAAATCTGGATGCCTAGCTGTCTGAGATGGGCCGCAAACTTGGTGAAGCCTCAATGTCGAGGTTAAACCAAATAAGAGCACTGGAAGTGCATTAAACCCACTATACTGTGCAAATACTTTCCTGCGGGATGTCATGATTGCGATGTGTAAGTATGCATTCTGCAGATTCAGTGACACCATCTCTCAGAAAGAAGAACTATGCCCATGTATCATTTATATTTATTTAAAATATAGCGTGCCTTTACCCAGCTGCTGAATAGAACGAAATAACATTGTAATAAATAATGTAAGAAACAATTAGCCATTGGTGACTAAATGCGTCAGATTAACATGATAAAAGATGGTTACAAGACCAAGTGTTGACATGCAGAACAATACAGATGCTGGGGATATATAGTTCACTAAGGGAATTTCATATCTGGGCAGTGGGTTAACAACCGATCCAATGAGTGGTGGTAAGCTATATGCAGCCTTCGTGGATTTAAGGTCTGCATTTGATCTGGTCCCAAGGGCAAAGTTATGGGATTGTTTATTAAAGCTGGGCATGCCAGCGGAACTGGTGAGCTATTTGGTAAATCTACATGCCCACACGTATGCACAGGTCCGATGGGGTAAGCCAGGAGAGGTGACTGCCAGATTTGAGGTCTCTAAGGGCGTCAGACAAGGGTGTGCACTGGCCCCGACTTTATTCTCCTTATTTATTAATGGGGTCATGAAATACTTTACAAACCACCCTACCGATGCGCCTTCCCTAGCTGGTATGCAAATCCCTTTGCTCATGTTCGCGGACGACACACTTTTAATATCCAAAACGAGGCAGGGGCTCCAGTTAGCCCTGTCCCGCTTTGAGCTGTTCTGCCGTGAACATGAGCTAGAGGTTAATGTGAGCAAGACCAAGTTCATGGTCCTTAGGGGAAGGAGCCCTACCAAAGCTAGGGTTACAATGGGAGGCGCCACCCTCGAGCAGACATCAGTTTTTACCTATCTTGGTGTCACCTTCAGTGAAAACTTAAGCTGGAAACCCCAGATAGACCTATTAACACTAAAACATGCTAAGATAGGAGAAGCTCTTCTTAAAGAACATAGATGCTCCCTTACAAAAACCCATGACCCACCCTTATGAAGATTTATGGTTCCAAAATCCTGCCAGTGGTGTTGTACGGGGCAGAGCTCTGGGGCTTTAGTAACTTGGATCCTCTCAAAGTGGTCCAAAATAAATTTCTCAGGGCAGCTGCGGGTCTCCCGCAGTCATCACCTCGCATTCCCCTTTTATACGATTTAGGGAGCCAGCCAGTAGAGGACATAGCACGCTTCAGACCACTGGCATTCTGGCGTCGACTATGGACTACACCAGAGTTATCCCTCTATGCCAAGGCCTTCCTTGAAGTCAGAAATCTTTGGGGTTCCTCTAGGATTGCATGGCTTTCAGACCTCAGAGCAACTTTGACTGATATGGGGATGGAGGAGCTTTGGTCCAACCCGAATAACCTAATTTCCTTCCGAAAAAGCTGTTGAGAGACATATATTGAGGATGGATTACCTCTAAAATACATGCCTCATTGACAAGTGGCTCGCTGACGGCAACATTTGTGACTATGAAGGATGTTAGCTACCTTGAAGAATATTGGAACATTATCACTAGGCCACTAGATCGCAAGCTCTTCCACCAGTTTAGGGTCGGTGCGCTTCCACTTCACGACCTAAAGAAATCTTGGACCAATAGTGGCAATGGTCACTGTCCATATTGTAAAGAGTTGGCAGAAACAGTAGAACATTTTTTCTTCGTCTGCCCTGTGTACCATGCCCAAGACAGAAGTGGTTACGCCCAGTTTGCAGGTCTCTGGGTACACGATCGGCGAGAACAGCCAGTAGAATTTTGAAGTGTGATACCTCGTTATTGGTGGTTATTGGGGTTGCTAAATTTATGAGTTGGGCTTGGATCTTGCGGTCCAGGTTGATTAACTCCCAATTGACTATTCCCCAATCTACTTGAATGGGTACTGGTCTGAGGTTACCAGAGAATGCTATATTGTATTATCAATGACAATTTTAATACTGGTTTTTATCATAAGTCTAGTCTGGTATATGTGATTTAATGCTATTTTATCAAGTTTTTACTGTACATTAATTTATTGTTTTATCATGGTACACTTTGTCATTCAAAATTGCGAATTTGCACAACAAGGATATTGAATCCCTTTTTAATGTTCTCTTTGTAGGGATTGGGACTGTTTTATGGCTGATTTGTGTAGCATGTCTTTTATGATGTAATATCGAAATAAAGAATATTTTGACATTGACATTGAAATAACATTGTAATAAATAATGTAAGAAACAATTAGCCATTGGTGACTAAATGCATCAGATTAACATGATAAAAGATGGTTACAAGACCAAGTGTTGACATGCAGAACAATACAAATTCTGGGGATATATAGTCCACTAAGGGAATTTAATATCTGGGCAGTGGTTTAACAACAGATCTAATGAATATCTGCGAGTATAATCTTGAGAAATATTACAGTCAAAGAAAAGCATCACTATTTGATTGCTATATCAAGTACTAGCTGCTCCTCATTGATGGTGTTAAATTGTTGCAAATTATGCTAGACAACATTTTGGAAACTCCATGTTTACACAAATTTTGTAGCCAAAGGCGCTCAATATCAGATGAGATTCTTTGGAGAGTAAACCGTTGTTCCCAGAAGATGACTATAAACCAGAAGAATAATTCCTTCAGCTATTCACAATTAACTATGCCAACCCTCTACTGAAGGGTGCCCACTCACGCAACCTTGCTTCTCTAAAGGTTTATCTTTATGTGTATTAAGGGCTAGTATCAGCAACATTAAGGTTTGACCACATAACTCATGTCCCTGTAACCATCAATTTATTTCCTACTGAAGCCAGGCCATACTTAAGTTGGTATGCATAGTTAAAAGTAAATTCTACGCTCTGAAACACTACTATGCCTGACCCGTTCTAAGTATTCAGGTGGCACCCATCCCCTTCGGAACTCAGAACCTGCGTATGGGATCCCCTCATACCTTCACAAGGAGTATCGACAACATTTATGATTCCACGCTTCTGCAGTTAGAATTCATTCTCCAATACAGCATTCTTTTATTTAGTGAATTATTTTTAATAATTTTTTTTCCAACATAGCATTATATTACATCAACAACTTTGACTATTCTTTATCACAAATCAATCTCAGATTACCCCCACAGCAAGAAAGCTCTACATAAGTATCAGTACCAGTGGAACGTTCTACAATACAACCTTGACCGTACTACTTAGATATGATGATTCGTGGATGCCTTAAATTATCTACCTGCTTATTAGTCATGCCAATTTGACTCTATACCAACTATGTAATATGTACATTACTCTCTGTGCTATTCAGCTCAATTCCATCCAAACTGATTTTCTGCTAATTGTTGCTTTGGCTATTTTTTAAGTATTTATATTAATCTACACCCAAGATACTCCTTGTAGCTCTATAAAGCACTCTGCTACCCACTTATAAAACCTCATACATTATTAATTTCTAGCACAGCACCAAATGCAGAACATACCTGATACAAGAGGGTGTGTGAATTGACTAGATAGTGGGAGAAAGATGTACAGGTTGGAAAAAAATCTTCAGATGTTGGGGGACAAGGGGGGTCTGACAAGAAATGAAATATTTGAAATGATCAAGGGGAAAGAACAGTCGGGTAAGATTTTCTTTTGGATAATGGTGGGGTAGGCTTAACCAGAAAATAATTTAGGGATGATTACAGAAATACTTGCACGAAGAAGGGCAAATAGTACATTTTAAGAAGCATTTGACTCAAGGGTGAGTTTCAGGACTTTGGTAAAGATATTGAGACAATGTTCGATATAGTGATGGGAACAAATAGGAGAGTTAATACTTCAAAAGCGGAGCTCGGTCTTGCTTGATAGTTGACAGGTTTAGTAGACTGACAAAAAGTGCATCAGGTGAAAGATTAAACTGAACGATTATCTCAGATTTCTTATTTTGTTTGATAAGGATTACAAGGTTTCACACAGTATTTAAGAGAACATGCAGCTGTGGTGATAAAAGGGTGAATAATAACACACGTCTGGTAACTTGAGCATGCAAGATGTTTGATATGGAAGATCATCTTGAAGTATTCTTGCATGTGGATTTTGAAGTGGCTTTATGCTACGGGAAACCAGATTCTATCCATTTCTGCTCAAAGGTTTCAGGCTTTTCTTGATATAACCCAGTATTTGTAAAGCGCGAACAATTACTCCAAAGGGTGTCAAGGTACTGGGGGCCGTCAGGAAGATTAAGCGAGCTATTGCCCAGAGTCACATGGTGCTGGGCTAATCTGCCGAATGGGTAAAAGGCAAGGAGCCGCTTGGATTTCCTGACTTCTGTCGGCAGTGTAGGAATGGCACCATGGGCCCTGTTGAAAGCTAGGTAAGTTAGCCCCAGCCTGCCCATTCCTCTAGCTGGACTATAACATATATCCATAATTCGGGTGCATTGAGCCCCTGTCCACTTCACTTGCTGCACTATTGATAGCTATGCCCTTTTAGCTCTACCTGTACAGAGAACATTACCTAACTATGGTAACATGTTTTATGATGGATATAGGGTCTCCTGAAGGTACCCTATATACACCTACTTGCCAGAGGAGTAGATCTGGAATCGTTTAGGCACCATGATGTGCCTTCAGTGCAAGGTGAAGATAGATGTGTATCTGCCAGGCTTCACCAAAAAGTAAATAGTGGATCTATATATGGTGAAACGGGTGGTCTTTTTTATTCCTCTGCTTCACGTGGAAGCCAAAACCCTCTATATTTTTTCCTCAATTTCTACTGACACAAGGAGTATTGTCCTAACCAAAATCTTAAAGCTTTAAGTACTGCCACGGATGTCACAGAGCAGCAAGTATCCATAAGAAAAGCATATACCAATATTGTAGACATAAGTAGAGAAGAAGCCTGGAGAGCTGATGAAGAGGCAATATGACATTTTGTGACAGCAATCTTCATTGTATATTCTTGAAGGATATCATCATCGTAGGAAAACTTGTATTTTTATGTAGTACCTGCTGATTTTTTTTATTTCAATGGACTTAGCTTGGTGACATTTTTGACCTCATGTTAGTGAGAGGCTGCTAACAACCTCTCACTACATGTGGTATTCCCCAAAAAATGGCTAATACTTGGTAAACACTAATTGACACATTATACTTTTATGTAAGTCCATGGTGAAACTGCATAATAACTGCGCAAGTAGCATAAAAGTCAGATACCCAGTGTGGGAGGCAACATCATCTTGCACCACTTACGTGTGGAGTTACAAAATAGGAAGCCCCAAAAAACTAGAGCTTTGTAATCTCAAACCAACCTGCTTTTACATTTTTAGGCATAACTGTGGCATCAAATAAATGAACTGCGAATGAGACTTGAAGCTACAATGACCATATGCACAATGATTAGATTCACTATACAGAAGTTATGCTAACTCACGGTTCTCTGGTAAGGAGAGACACAAGAGCGATGTTACTACATTGGCCGTGGTAGCTTCACATTAGAAATGCCTGCCCAGTGTTTTCTCATTTTAATTAGTGCAACTTGGTCTAGGAGCCAGCAAAAATAACATTCTTGTGACATTTACTATTAGTTAAAATGCAATTGTTAGGAAAATTGAAATTTTTAGTTCAAATGGCAGAAAAAGATTTTTAGAAATGTTATTAAACTCTACCCCTCCATAAACAGGAACACCAGTTTCCCCAGGTAGAGTCTCCTGCAGTGACTTTTTCATTTTTTTTCTCTTGGGCCTACATACCTTGCTCAGAAGCTGACGATTTCAGGAGGTTCCAGAAACACTAGAGGTACAAATAATCTTTTGCTAAAGCCTAAAAGATTCCGCAAGGAAAAAACCTATAAACGCTCCTTCTCAGGAATGGCTCCCAGGATTTGGAACTCGCTCCCCCCTGAAACCAGGCTCATCACCTCTACTATACTTTTCAAGAAAGAAGTAAAAGCGATCCTCATGGCTAAATACACTTGAACCACTACTGGAGATAAACTACAAAGACTTGATACTCATCTGTACTACTTGTCGAACACTTTGTATTGTTATTTCGTTTCTGAAATTACCTATTGATTGTTTTATGTTATCACCTCAATGTACCTTTAACATGACTGATGTATCTGCGTATACATGCTCCCCCCTCTGTAAAGCGCTCTGATATCTGCGAAGATCTTGTTCGCGCTATATAAAACTTTCAAAATAAATAAAATAAATAAATTCAAAATTGCACAAGTATCATAGTACACATTGTTCCGCAGGATCACACAGCGACGGAATTAGAATCACATGGTACAGTACATTACAGGTCGTTAGTGCCGGGTATCACAGCAGCCTCAATTTTTATCCCGTGCTCGACTCCGAAATGAAACTGCAAGGCATGCATCTCTATGGATAACACACAGGACAACTCTAGTAGGAGCGAATTATGTGCAGAACAAACACAACAAACTTGGCAGCGGCAGGCAACTGGGTGGTAATTCCCAAGAAATCCTTGAGCACTGGGCAGGAATCAACAACACAAATGAGCGAAGCCCTCCTGGCTTTTGGATGAGTTACCATCCCACCTGGGCAGGGGGTAAGTGGAATGCATGCGTGGTGCTGTGAGTATAAGCGACTCAGGCTGCTGAGACAAATATACAACCTATCTGTTTCGAAGTGATAGCTGGGGGACTCACAGTGAAGCAATCCACATCCATCTCCCTAGGCTTAACTCAGATTCACTACCCACCCCACAATCTGTACAGTTTCTGGCCGCTCCTCCCCATGTATGTTGCACAGTCATAGACTGCACCACAACTCAGTCAGTCAGTCAAGGAGTCGCTCCCATGTGTCAATGCAGGAGTGTCGGAATTCGCTGAATAGGGATAAGCCCAGCATCCTCTTCTGCCCTCCCCCCACTCGTCAGCAGGCCCCCAACATGTTCCCTCAGGCCTCTAGTCGTGTTCCGCATTCTCATCAGTGCGAACCTAGCACAGGCGGCACTCCTCAGCCGCTCTCCACGCACTCAGGTCAGCCCTCCATTTATCCGGCCGGTGCGGTATAGGGTGAGTCCAGTGTATGGCAATACGGCATTCAGCTAGTACGTGTTCCAGGAGAACAAACTCTAAATGAGCCCAGACTTTGGCATCTGGAAACGCCCAGGAGACAATGCTTGACCAACGCCTCAACACGTACACCTGTGACCTCCTGCAGCACATGCAGAACCTCTACCTAACATATCTGAAGCCGGGCGCAGTCTCAGGTCATACACAGGGACTCTGCGGGCCCCATACCACACTAGGGGCATGTTGAAGGGTGCCCAGCATCAAACCTGGACAACCTCTGAGGCGTCAGATATGTGCAATGCAAGTAAAAAAGACTGTGTGAGCTTAAAGCTCTCATTACACTCCACCTCCCGGACCTGTGCAAACGCCCTTCTCCGCTCACCCTCAGGTCAGTTGCCCTTCTATCTTGGATTTTTGACACATCGCCGAGACAGCTTAATCGCCACAGGACTCACTGTTTCCACCAGCTGCCGTTTTCCGCTACTGGAGTAGCATTTCTTATCACCTGAAGCCCCGCAGCGCGACTGGGAGAGGGAGCCGCAGAGGAGGACGAGGCGCCGGCCCCAGGACTGCGAGGACCAGCATTCACCATCTACAGCTGGTCCTCTTCCTGCGTGAGCCGCGCCCCCTTCCAGTGCCCCGCCCCCAACGAAGCGCAATAACTTCTCGCGGCACCCGCTGCGCGGGTGCCACTCGCAGAGACAGCTTAATCGCCACAGGACTCACTGTTTCCACCAGCTGCCGTTTTCCGCTACTGGAGTAGCATTTCTTATCACCTGAAGCCCCGCAGCGCGACTGGGAGAGGGAGCCGCAGAGGAGGACGAGGCGCCGGCCCCAGGACTGCGAGGACCAGCATTCACCATCTACAGCTGGTCCTCTTCCTGCGTGAGCCGCGCCCCCTTCCAGTGCCCCGCCCCCAACGAAGCGCAATAACTTCTCGCGGCACCCGCTGCGCGGGTGCCACTCGCAGAGACAGCTTAATCGCCACAGGACTCACTGTTTCCACCAGCTGCCGTTTTCCGCTACTGGAGTAGCATTTCTTATCACCTGAAGCCCCGCAGCGCGACTGGGAGAGGGAGCCGCAGAGGAGGACGAGGCGCCGGCCCCAGGACTGCGAGGACCAGCATTCACCATCTACAGCTGGTCCTCTTCCTGCGTGAGCCGCGCCCCCTTCCAGTGCCCCGCCCCCAACGAAGCGCAATAACTTCTCGCGGCACCCGCTGCGCGGGTGCCACTCGCAGAGACAGCTTAATCGCCACAGGACTCACTGTTTCCACCAGCTGCCGTTTTCCGCTACTGGAGTAGCATTTCTTATCACCTGAAGCCCCGCAGCGCGACAGGGAGAGGGAGCCGCAGAGGAGGACGAGGCGCCGGCCCCAGGACTGCGAGGACCAGCATTCACCATCTACAGCTGGTCCTCTTCCTGCGTGAGCCGCGCCCCCTTCCAGTGCCCCGCCTCCAACGAAGCGCAATAACTTCTCGCGGGACGCGCGCGGGACGCTGCCCGGGGCGAAGCCCGGGCCAAGGGCGGGCCCGTTGTTGCCCGTTAGTGCCCGATAGAGACCGGACCGGGCCATCTCACTTACATCGACAACCCGGTAACAAACATCATGCCTCCCAAAACCAGAAGTACTTCTAAATCCAAATCGAAGTCTAAACACGCGCAGGAGGTAGCACAGGTAACAGGCCCCATTGACCTGTTTATATCGCGGGTCCATGAAACAATAAATCAAAGCATAGCCCTAATGGAAAAGAGGGTTTCATTGGACCTCATGAGCGCAAATGCCAAGCGCTCATCACTCGGCGCCATAGCGAATGCTGCTTCTCCAATCAATCTGACCTCCCAAAACAGTTCACTCCCAGTACTCCCTCTAACCACAGAATTCAACACTGTTCCTTCTGTAGTTGACCTGTCAGTTACTCACTCCGAGTTGGAATCCTCATCATTATCATCAGAAGATTTGGAAGCAACTCCAGACCTAGCTGGCTGTCAATCGCAAGGAGACATCCTAACTCACGACAACCTACCCCAGCACGACGTACGGGAAAGGGCAACATCAGAAACCCGACTACCACGCAGCGAAAAAACACAAAATTCACCTGCGAATAACTCAAACTCCCCATGCTCTAACAGCATACTACATATTCCTGACTGCACTCTCCCGCACAAGCCAATATCCAATATCAATAACCAAACTGAGCAATGTAGGACCTGTAGTATTACAACTCAAGTGTTAACTACCACCAAAGACCTACTTTACCAATATCTGAAACCCATCCAGCTGAGCATAAGAAACCTTGAGGCTCAATTAACGATAATATCAGCTACTCTCTTAGACACAAATACCAGGATAGATGTAAAGGGACAGCGAAATACCACACACCCATCAAAAAAGCAAAACCAGAAACAAAATCAGAAAGTAGCTAATCCTACAAATACAACACATACAGTACAAACGAACCCCAATCCACCGATAATCACACCCAAATCAATCACAAATGTATCTTACCCCCAGCAGGAGAAACCAATACAACAGAAGTCACTACAACAAAGCAAAGGGCAACAGATAGATACTAAAAGTAAGGCTGAGACACAAAGCTCATGTCCAGCACAAAATTTAGATTCTAGTAGAATTCCCCAGGAGAAACCTGTCTCTCAGCCCACGAATTCCCTACCCCTCCAAAAAACACCAAAGATCACATCGGTAACCACCCCGAAAAAACATCCTGCAGTTAGACGCCCTGCCCATCTGCCCCCTGAAGCTACTCCCTACACAATAGTTTTAACAGGAGTACCCGAGTTAGTAGACGACACCCCAGAAACTGCATGGTCACTTAAAAACAAGGCCATGCAGTGGCTTAGCATAAATAGACCTCTTGAATCCCATCTATCAGGAGGGATCATATCAGCACGTAGGGTAGCCTGGATAGGCAAAACCAAGAAATCAATACGCGGTGATTGTATTATAGTAACATGCAAAGATCCCGCAACGGTTGATTATATATGTGCCTGGCCACAACTCGAGAAAAAAGGAGGAGTAGACGCCTGCCACCTTTCTCTGTTTTACCCCCCAATGAAACAACAACTCAACCCCCCTCCTTGGGAATGGCACCATCTTCCCAAAGCCCGACGAAATCAGGATCCATGGCGTCAAACACCGTGGAATCGGCGGGACTTCCCTTGTGAGTACCCAGATAGGGGAGGACCAAGAGAAAGGTATGTTGATACCCAAGTTCCATATTGGCAGGATAGACCTTATCCCGCATATGAAGGTTGGCAGGGCTTCCCAACCCACAACCGCTACGAGTGTCTCGATATGATCGATTGACCATCCACGGTCGATCTGAATCAACCTACAGCTGCCTCTCATTATTTAGCTGACGTTTCACATTCCCTAGCCCCTAATAAGTACCAGAAAACTTCACCTGAACAGCTCGAGCTAGCAGAGTCCTCTATGACTCAACAAAACAATCTCTTAACCCCCTGTCCCTCAGAGATCTCGGCCACGAGCGCAAGACCACTCACTGAGCAATCTGTAACCACTGAAATCACAACCAGTGGCAAAACCACTCTCGCCATCTCGACAACTAATGAGGCCACTGCCGTAGGTATAGCTTTTTGGAATGTCGCAGGCTTAGCCAGCAAAATAACATGTCCTCAATGGCTGGAAATAGCACGAAGCCATCAAATCTTGTGCTTACAAGAGACCTGGCGTTTATCCCCCCTCCACCTACCGGGATACAAGACATTTTTCA
Organism: Lissotriton vulgaris; assembly: GCF_964263255.1. Lineage (NCBI taxonomy): Eukaryota > Metazoa > Chordata > Amphibia > Caudata > Salamandridae > Lissotriton > Lissotriton vulgaris. Next base: position 813,983,340 of record NC_141698.1, read on the forward strand.
CCAAAGCAACGCCAAGCACAATGGGAAGACCCAAAGGTGGTCTTATGATCTACTTCTCTAACACTCTAGCAGCCACGGTAAAACTAATAAAAGAAACATCTGCCTTCCAGGTCATTCAAATCACACATCTCACCACTGCATCAAGGAATATCTACATACTCATTAACTACTACAATAACACAGGCACCCAGGACTGCTGCATAAACCTGGATGAAATGGTGGCCCATATATCCACACTGCAAAATTCGAATCCAAGTGCAACAATAAAATTCATTTGGGGAGGAGACTTTAACCAGCCAATATGTCTAAACCATAAAACCGGAACCTGTGGCCTACTATCTGTATTCGGCAATCCGGTCCCTCACTTTGCACACTCACAAAGTGGAAATAAGCTGAACGAAATTTTATTTACCCTGGACTTAGACTTCGTAAATGAGCTAGTGGACCCGGTACAGGAATTTCAACCCACCTTCCATGGGAGAGGTTGCACATCCACCATCGACTTCATCCTAGCCTCAAATACGTGTAAGAACACGTTAGCAAATTACAAAGTAGGGTCCAGCCCGATCAGCGACCATTATCCTTTAAGCGTGGAGATCACAATGGAGAAAGCTGGTCCTCCCATAACGAGAACTAGCTCCCTCGATCAGCAAACAATAACATTAAAGAAAAGGAACGGTTTTGCAATTAAATGGGCCAAAGTTGACCCTGAGACGACTACGCAAAGGATACTTGAAAAAACGCTCCCCTGGCAAAGGGACTGTCTGTCCGCAGAAGCTTCTCCTGAACTAATTATCGCCTCCTTCCACAACATACAAGGGGCCATAAGAGACGAACTAGTCAAATACAGGGCAAACAAACCTACATCCCAAACCAACAGATGGTTTAACTCGGACTGCACAAAAGCCCTTTCAGCTTTAAAAGAAGCTCTTCGGCAGAAACCAAGAGACGCCCAACTAATCTCATCCCGGAGGAAACTGTATAATGAAACAAGGAAAGAACGTAGGCGTCAGATCAAGAGAGACCTTTGGTGCCAATTGCACGAGAGCGCATTAAAAAAGGACAGCACCACTTTTTGGCAGACCATTAGATCACCCTTCTTGGAAAATGACACCGATCCAAACCACCTCGATGTCGCAGTGTCAGAGAATGAATGGGTCCTTCACTTCACAAAAATTTTCGGCCCGGCATCCGACACACCCCAAACAGAGCATGTGGCCGAGGCAGAAACCCATCTTCTTCCAATCAACTTACGCTTTACAGTCACCGAGGTCAGAAAAGCAATTCGAGCGTCAAAAACTGGCAAGGCTCCCGGCCCGGACGGGGTACCTATGGACTTGTTCTTGCACAATAGTGACTACTGGTCATTAATAATAACCCGGGTAATGACCGCAGTCGCTCAAGTCGGTCTCCTTCCCTCATGGTCCTCATCCACTCTTTTGCCAATATTTAAGAAAGGGGACCGAAACGACCCAGCGTGCTACCGGCCGATCTCCCTTCTGGATTCTACGGGTAAAATTGCAGGTCGACTACTTTTGGACCGCTTACAAACTTGGGCCAAGGTAAACAACATCTTCACTGATCTGCAATACGGCTTCCAGAAGGGACTCGGTACGGTGGAGCAAGCCCTAAACCTGACGCTTTTGGCTGGGAAATATGCCCACGCAAAAGAAGGGAAGATCTATCTAGTCTATGTAGACCTGAGCGCGGCTTTCGACTGTTCAGCACGCCAAATTGTGGGAAATTATGTCGAATCTCGGAGTAGATCCAGAGATACTGGCCTTTCTCAGGGGCCTATACACCAACGCAGAAGGCCGAGTGCGTTACGGCATTGGCGGCGACATATCGCGCCCTTTCAAAATCACGCGAGGAGTAAGGCAGGGGTGTGTATTGGCTCCCTTCCTATTCAATCTATACACCAACGGGATTGAAAAAGCAATGTTGGCAGGGAGCCAGGACCTCCCGCAAATAGCTCGCCGCCCTATACCCATCCTACTCTACGCCGACGACTCGGTCATCCTGGCCCGAACAGCCAACCAACTACAACGACAGCTGGCCAAATATGTGACGTTTATGGACTCATTGGGACTAAAAGTAAATACAAAGAAAACATTTACAATGTCCATAGGATCCAAACCAGGGAACACAAAATCCATATACATAAACAACATTAAGCTGGAAAAAACGTCAGTATATCCATATTTGGGCATACTTGTTGACGATTCAATGACCTGGCGAAAAGCCATAGAAGCCAGAAACCTTAACTTTCGCCGAGCAACATCTGCACTTTGCGCTTTCTCCAGAAAACTAGGCAAACCTGCTCCGTCAGATCTCATAACTTTATACTACGCAAAATGCCACAGCGTGGCGAGCTACGGAGCAGGCATCTGGGGTTATGGGTGCATCAAGCAACTACAGGCTACGGAGAATGCCTTTATTAAATATGTATTGGCCCTCCCCCAAAGCTCCCCGATATTAGCATCTCATCGAGAGCTAGGGATGGAATTCGTCACAGACACCATACGCTGCCAACCTCTCATCCTATGGCATCGCATATGGTGCAACCCAGAAAGCCATGTATCACGCGCCCTCATCACAGACTGTCTTAGCCTAACTCACTGGAGAAAAATTCCCTGGCTCAATTACGTTTTTAAATTTTTCCAAGATCTTAACCGTGAGCAATACTTTTCTGATCCATCTTCGATTGAAGATATATCCAAGAAACAGCTGAAAGAACTGTGTATAGGCCACCTGAGAGAACTTCGGAATCAAGCAGAGATAGTGAAAACACAAAATGAAAAAATCTCCAAATTGCAATCAGAGAAGCTGATACAGCCTTACCTCACGTTCTTTCTCTCGAATCACGAAAAGTTCTTATTGACTAGACTCCGGTTTGATCTCTTTTTTCGCCTGGTCTCATTTCCAGAACAGAATAACTGGTCACGGATCATGAATTGTTGTCCTTGTGATGGGGTCTCCAAGCAGTCAACGGTCCATGTCACACTATTCTGTAAATACTACAGTGTGGCCAGGAAAAAATGGATCCTTCCCCTTCTGCGACTAAGTGGCCATAGAAACACATATCCAGCGCTTGCCTATCTACAGTCACCGGCAAACCCGCATGAAGCCAAAATGATAGCGACTTTTTTAAAAATAGTAACAAGAATCCGACCGAAAATTGTTTTATAAGATGTAAATTCTAAAATGTAAACCCCAGTACAAAAATGATGGTTCTTTTTAAACTGTACTTTTTATGATTATGTAAATTTTTGATAATCGAATAAAAGTTTATGATTCTGATTCTGACACATCAACTCTACTGTCCATCTTCAAAACCTTTTATATGCAGGAGATCAGTCCTCTAGAGGAGCCCGGGTCTAGTAATAATGTCAAGGCTACGTTTCCTCTGGCTCATCTGGGACCGCTGTCCATATCTCTTGGGCTGTGCATGATATTTTCATGTGCTGCCAGAAGTTACCTTCAGGCACCTGAAAGTACTCTTACGCGTCAATGAAAGAGAGGATAGTCCCATTTAGGTACCAGTCCCCAGCCATTTTCCAACCACCTTTATGCCACCTCCCGAGGTTCATCATGGTCTGTATTTGATGGAATCCAACGGAGGAGGAGCAGATGAAAGTAAGGGACCTTACGCAGAACCAGGACAACCGCTCACTCCCAAGCTCCCGCAACCTGACAAACCACAAAAGGGCAAGCCCAGGGGGTCCGTGAGCCCATCATGGGGAATCTCAGGAGCTCCACCCCGTGCACCAGTCCGCCAATAGCGCCTTAACCGCATTCGAACCCTCAGCACACGACTGCACCGCATATTGCAGAAACAAAGCAAAGTAATAGAGACCAAAGTCTGGAAGACCCATGACCCCCGGGGCCCATATCCAGTTTGAGCACCTCCAGTTTTACCCTGCTGAGTTTCACAGCCCATACCAGGGAGATTAGGAGACTATTTAGGGTGTCGAATGTGGACTTTGGGATACTGCAAAAGGAATTCTGGAGAGCATACAGGTAGCTGGAAGCATAACCATCCTGGCCAATGCCCCTCGCCCCATGATTGAGAGGGGGAGGCAGTTCCAGAACTGGGCAGACATCTCCAGACCTGTGACGACTTCTCCCATGCTCAAGGTATACTGTGCATCGGGAGTGTGGGATACCTGAATGGCCAAATAACTAAAATGGTCACCATGGACCATGCATATGTGAGCTCAACCCACCCCATCAAGAGGTTGGTGACGGAGCGGTTCCGTCACCAGCATCGGAGTGGTTAAAAGAGGGAGGGGGCCAGGTGAGAACCGCAGTGATAAGTGACTTGTGACTGGTGATAGAAGAAAAGAGGATGGGAGAAGAGAGGCAGCCGATACAGACTGGGGAGGAGAGGATGCTTGAGAAGAGAGAAAGACAGGAAGAAAGAGTTATGAAATTATTTAAAAAGGCAGAACGAGGATGTTGGAGAGTGTGGGAAAAGAGTTAGAGTAACAGAGATTGAGAGATGGGGGTTGACATAGTGAGAGAGGCTTGGCCGTCATCAGTTCTATTCCTTTTATGTAACCAAGACGCACTGACCCGGGGTAGGTTTGGGTGTACTTAGCTATATTTCTTCCCACTGAGTTCCAGGGGCTGGAGAGTAAGGTCCAGTATGGATGGGGCACATAAGACGCTCTGAAAGCAGTACCACAAAGTAATATATGCACACCTCTGTAGTGCAAGATGGGGGCCGTTTTCAAAGGGCCCTAGATTGGCAGCTCCAGCCCAGACACTGGTAGAAGGCTAGAACTTAACAATCATAAAACGATGGAGTGAATTTAGAACCCATCCCAGGCCCTTATTGCTGTTTATACCAAGTTTTATCAAAGAGGAAATGGTTATTGTCAATGGTGGATCTCATTCTTGACAATAAATATTTCCTCTTTGATATAACTTGGGATAAACAGCAACAAGGGACTGCGATGGGTTCTAAATTTGCTCCATCATACGCCAACCTCTTCATGGGGTGGGTTGAGCACACATATGCATGGTCCATGGCGGCTGCCGAATGGACGAAACATATACAATTCTGGGGTCGTTACACAGATGACATCATTATTATCTGACTTGGACTGAGACACAACTGAAGGATTATTTTGGTTTCCTGTTTGACAATGCATTGAATGTTAACTTCACTCTTGACATGTGTGAAACAAAGAAACAATTTCATGACCTAGAACTCTATGTAAGCAACAATAGAATTCAGAGCAAATTGTACAGGAAAGAGACAGTAGTGAACAGCATCTTACACTACCCGAGTGCACATCCACCTTCCACTAAGAAAGCTATCCTTTATGGAGAGCTGCTACGCATCCACAGAAACTGCAGTGAGGAGGCCAATTTTGAGTCTCAAGCCAAACTGGCCACTGACAGGTTAGCAAGAAGGGGATATGATCAGCAAGTTTTACGTGTAGCAGAACATCGAGCAAAGAACATCAGTAGGAGAGACACCCTAGTCAATTAAAGGGAAAAGGGCAAAGAGGGGTGTAACCAATGACTGTTCTTCATCACCACGCATTCTGCACTAAATCATGATGTTTTCAGAGTGCTTAACAAACACTGGTCATTACTGAAAGGAGTACCGGGTGTTGGCAACCTTATTTCAGCCAAGCCCTCTATCACATTTAAAAGAAGCATAACCATCAAGGATACTCTCTGTCCCAGCTACACACTTCAAAAAATTCAGCACAAACCAGATTTGCTTAATATACCGTTAGGGTTCTATACCTGTGGTGCTTGTAACATTTGCAACTTAGGGTGCAACAAAACATTGTACTTCTGCTACAACACAGGGAAAAAACACAGAATACAACATTTTATCAATTGCCTGACGAGTTACGTAGTATATGTATTACTGTGCGGGTGCGATAAGATTTACGTTGGTAGCACAACACGCCAGCTCAAGACACGCATCCAAGAACATCGCAAGGAATGCATGAATGGAGACACTGTGTAAGCTCTGGTATTACATAAGTGTGAGGACAGTGTTGACCGATCTAGGTTCCATTTTCATGGCACAGATGTTGCCCTACCTAACAAGAGAGGTGGTGACAGGGAGCTGTCTCTCAGGCAACTGGTTCCATGACACTGGCAGATATGTACTTTTTCTTATACCCCTAGCTGGTTAATATTCCGTATTTTTTACTCTTGTTCACCTACACAAATCCAGTCATACTATTCTCATCATTGCTATTACGATGAGATAGTGCATTCTCTTATTATATAAACCACAGTCTTTTTCAAGTCAATTGCCGCACGTGCAACTGCACAATTGAGCGTGTATATTGGTAAGCCTAGTCTTGTTAGTACAAAGACCGGAGGAACCTTCACTCATACATCCATGACAACAGATGTTATCATTGGTCGCATTATTTTATTTGTAAAGATCATGGTTAGATAGCGTTTTTTTTTTTTTTAACTTTATTAACTTAGGGTTTTTAGAGCAAATTCCTGCACATGCTACTGCACGATTGAGCATATATTTTAGCAGTCCAGTCGTTCCCAAGACCGGAAGAGCTTTTTCACACAACTGTGATAACCGATGTTGTCACTGGTCTCCAGACGTTGGTTATGCTGGGGTAACCACACGCACGCTAAGGATTGACGTGACGTTTTTTATTTAAACGGATGCTGACATGGGACGGGACAGCACATTTTCAGACCGTACACGGGGTGATCATCGGATTTAACTGTGAGTACTCCGTTAGTGACTCGGTTTCTCACGGTCTCTCTCGTTTGTCTCTTGAGGTAAATATGAATCTTTTAAAGACAGGGGTATGTACATTCATAACCAAGACCATAGCTGAACTAAGCACACTAATTGCACGATTACCATGGTTTGTTTTGTTGCTGGCATTCAGACGTTTCTGGAGCTTTATGTATTTATAACTCATAACAGGATGTTTTCATTCTCGCACTAAATGCAGGCTAGTGTAATCTGTGCAATTTTTCTCATTGTCACAGCGTTTTTATGTTCAACTAGGTGGCTACTTATATAATTCTTTAATACTTATATTTTTTACTTATTCCGTGGGTGCTTTTTCACTACGCCCACTCCCCTTTTACTATGATTGGGCTACTTTTAATTTATACCATTTTGGTGGCATTTAAAAGATTCCAACCCCTTTACCTTGCCTTACAGGAGACTCCATTTACAGACGTTTGGAAACGCCGGAGATTAACAGGATTATTGACATACCGTACACGCTAACGTATTCCGATGCCCGATTCTTTGATTATTACTGGGTGCAGTCAGGACTACCAGCTCCCTCTCATTATACCGGGACCTGTAATCAATTTTCAGACTCTATTCTGCACCTAAAACTAGCCTTGATAGCATATGTTACTTTGCCATTTGATCTTCTTTCTCCTACTACAGGGGAGTTTGGAGACACCACCTACTCTTCAAGACTTAGTTATGGCCCTTGTTAACTTGTTACTGCTCTGTTGCTCTTACCACACATAGGTTGAATGGTATTTTATCTGTACTTATGCTTTTGGGAAGTATCGGACTTACCAAAGGATGTTTTATGACTCATCTCTCCGTTGGCGTTTCTTAATTTGGACACGTGAACTTTACCTGCTCACAAATGTATTTTTGGTAAGCTGCTGGCGCTGAAGATTCATGAAACTTATGAGATTACTCGTGAGATGCACTGTTTATTTGAAGTCATCACACTTTTTTTTAATATGTCTGTTTTCTAACAAACTTTCTTTTGATTGGAGCACACTCTCGCGGTTCAATACTGATTTCGACATGAGCTCACAATCTTTATTATGACTTTGCACAGCTGGCTCTTCTTTCTTGTTTGACTTTTTCTCTTAAGACCATCTGGGTTTGCCCCAAGAAATACCGCAGAATTTGGGGGAAGTGGTTGGTGGGGTCTAATCATGGGGGTCTTGACTGCTTCCATTTCATTTTTGCTTTATTAATATCTGTACATTGGGTAGCGAGAATTTGTGATTGTACGCCTCGATTATTGACATACGGTGCGGAATGGCTGGTGCACTCCTTCTATAAACTGAATAAAAATGTGTTTCTCAAAAAAAAGACCATCTGGGTCAACTTTAACTAGTTAGCTGTTTTTTTTTTAATCCTGATAAAATCAAATTAACAGCAATTTAAAATAAGTTACATTGTATGTATTTACAGCCCTGAAGAAGCCCTTTCAAGGGTAAAACGCGTTGGCTGTACCTACATGTTTAAAGGATATATGAAATAAAGAATTTACAATGCACAACCAACAAAACCTGCAAAAGAACTCTAATTGCTTACTGACTCATTATTGTCTGTATTGCCTCTCATCAACCTTCCAGCAGTGATGAAAAGGTGTTCACGAATCCACTCCGAACGGGACCAGCACATCCAAGAGCACTGGCACTGCCCTCTCCGGGTGGCGGATGTACAGCAGCATGCCATCCGCATATAAAGAAACAACATGGGTGCGACCATCCACAGCGATATCCACTCGACCATGTCTTGCTGCAGCTGGATTACCAGGGGCACTCCATTACCAGGGCGAAAAGCAGTGGGGACAATGGGCAGCCCTGCCTCATGCCCCTTTCAATGGGAAGACCCCAATTGACTTTTTAATTAGTTTTCTCTCCAACTCTGATCCCAAAAATGAGGTAAAATATTTCTGCATAAATAATTCTCTGCCAGAAGACAATTGGACTTTTGGCACGCACACCTCTGCTGGGAGAAGGCAATTAGGAAGACCAGGAAATCTGATTGAAAGGATCTCACACTGCAGGGCAACTCAAAGACTACTCATAGAATGTTTAGGAAGGTTAAAAGCTTTGGTACACAAAGGCTTGTAATGCAGTTTATCCCAAGCAAAAACGTTCAAAGAGGAACAATGCAGGGAATTTCTTTACAGCCAAGAATCCCAGAGAAACATGACATATTTCGCCATAGGATGGATCGAAGAGAGCCACTACTGTGTCTTAACGTTTTGAAGGACTGGGTAAGAGGCAGAAGATTCCAGGAATAGAGTGAGTTGTGCTGTCTAAGAGAAAACCAGAGGGTCCTTTAGCTATGGTCCTGACATAAGTGGCTATAAAGTCTTTCTCTTACGGAAAAGTTTCAGAAGATTTGCCACCACCTTGGAGATCAAGGAAGCAAATATTCAATGTTTAATTAAGTAGGAACTTAGACATTTTTGGGCTTTGTAGGGGCCTAGGTCTTGGTCTCCCATGGCCCAACGGATAACCGACATCTAGGATTATTACCGATTTTATAATTTGTATGCATATCTTTTACTTTTTCTTTAAAAATACAAATCACCTTCCTTATCCAAATTGTGTCACTACATTCATGTAAATATATTTGTTGTTTTACTAAATTGATTTTCGAATTTTATCTGATTTTTTTCTTTACTTCATTGCTGTTTTGGTTCTGTTAATTATCTCTAAGTGGAAAAACACTTGCGGTAAACTTCCAAGGGTAAGCCCAGGAATCCTCACAGAAACCTGATTTTATCTTTTGGCGCGATATTGTTAAACATTTTCGGAGTTCAGCATCCACTCATAGCAATAATGAGGCCTCTCACCTCCCTAGCTCTCAACCCAGATGTAAACGTTAAGTGGTAGGGAAACAAATCATTGCAATCAAAAGGCAGGTCTATGACACAGAATTTTCATGGCAATTACCTGATGGTAAGACATTTTTTTTTAAAAACTTTATTTTCAATTTTTTGTTATTGATACAAACTAAAAGTCCACGAGTATCCACACATTTTGCAGCGATAAGAAAAGACCAAGTAATACATATTACAGCCTATAGCATCAGATGATGAAATAATTGGCAATACAGTCATATTTAGCGGCTTGATCTGCCGTCCCAGCCGTGTAGTCTATATTCTCGTGACTTCAAACTCCACAGGTCACCCACACAGAACTAACATTACAGTTTCTCGATTTGCTATAGATCTATTACAGGTCTCGTCCAATAGCACATGCCTCAAATGACAAATTGACAAAGGAAAAAGCAACCTCAGAACTCCTCATGTTACATGCGTCAGGCATGTGCCGCATGTAGGAGACACTGATCCTGCCATTATCTGTTCTGTTAACACTACCCCGCAGCTCACCCTGCTCACCCTATGTATTTATGTTCATAGGTCTATGTAACTGTAGGTCATTCCATCTCCTAGGACTGTGCTGCCTCTGCAATGTTGGGTCGTGCCTGCTCTAGTAAGTAGCACTGCAATGGGGCCCATATATCAGTAGGTCTGGAGGCCGCTGGTAATAGCTCAACATATGTTGCTATCTGTTCCTAACAATATATAAGGTCGTTATATCAGGTCGCTTAGCCAGTCCTTAAATTTGGGAACCATGCGTCTTCCCCATCGACAAGCCACTCTCCTTTTAGCCATAAGGAAAGCCATCGCAATAAATCTGCGATGCACCGCCTGTATCGGTTCCACATACCCCAAAAGAGCAAGCACTGGGGAGGGTTCTACCTCAGTATTTATCATCTTCGACACTGCAGTAAACACCTGTTGGCAGTAGGCTTGGACTCCATCGCATGCCCATGCCAGATGTAAGAAGTCGGCTCCTGGAGCATGGCACCTGTTGCAGGTATCCGAGTCGCTGCAGGCAGAACTTATGTAGGCGAACAGGAGTGTAATATAGCCTATGTATGAATTTGTAATGAATTATTCTGAATCTACTGCTTGATGAGATACGTTCAGTTTGTTGTAAGCAGAAATCCCATTGCCTATCCATTAGCACTATACCCAGTTCCTGATCCCATTTAGCTCTGGCCGCCGGAGCCGGCAGTTCTCTCAGTGTATGCACGGTCCTGTAAATCGTCGATACCAGTTTCTTTGCTGTTGAATCCTGCAGGATTCGCTGTAGTGGCACAAAGGCTTGGGGCTCGTTTGGAAAGTCAGGTGTAACTAACCTAAGGCCTTGGCGCAAGCAAATGTATAAAAATGTGTCATGGGGTGTTGGTTGCATGTCGGGCAATAAATGTTCCAATGTGCGGAATGTCCCTTTATGGTACAAGTCCCCCCATGTTTTGACATGTGAGCGTTCTGCTAGCTTGCGGAAGATTGCCTCCTGCAGCAGGGGCATATCCGGATGGTATGTGAGCGGCAAAGTCGGTGAATATATCATAAGTGTGTCTACCATGGTCCCTAACTGGGCCCATGCATTGATAGTGCTCATCACCGTCGTCGGAGTCTTATCTCTACCTGTGGAAGGGATATATAGCGCTTCTTCAATCGGGACTGGGTGAGCCAACCAATGTTCCGCCGCTATCTGGGGCATGTATCGAGGCTGGTGTATCCAAAAATAGGCACAGTGCGCCTGAGCACTGCAGTAATACAATTCAAGATCGGGGATTCCGAATCCATCCTGAATATAGGGTCTGGTGAGGGTCTCCCAATTGAGTCGGTGGTTCTTACCTCCCCACACTAGCCTGGCTAGTTCTGATTGCAGCTGCTGGAAGAAATAATGGAGAGGAATGGGATGTTAAAAAATAAGTAAAGTAGTTTTGGAAGGATCACCATTTTAATTAGGGAGGCTCTGCATGCCATTGACAATGGCAGAGTGATCCACCGTGTAATGTTTTCTTTAAGGCGTACCATAGTTGTTCCATAGTTGATCCGCATTAGTTCATCTCTATCTTTAGATACACAGATCCCTAGATATTTGAACTCGTCCTCACAACAGTCGATAGGATAGTCTAAGGGAAATTTAGTAGTTGATGCCGTAAGGGGGAATAGGCACGATTTGCCCCAGTTTATATGGACGCCAGAAAGTTTTCCAAACCGGATAAACTCTCTGAGAATGGGATTCAGGTTTTGGCTGGGGTCGCGGACATACAAGGTGATATCATCTGCATACAGTGATATCAAAATTTGTCGCATATTACTGCAATGCCTTTTCTTTATGATGTTGCCGCAGTTTCGCCGCCAATGGCTCAGTGGCAATCATAAATAGTAGGGGCGACAATGGGCAGCCTTGTCTCATGCCCCTAGTGATGGGTATTTCCTGGGATATCCTCCCATTAACTATCACTTTAGCTACTGGAGACTCATAGAGCAGCCTAATCCAAGAAATAAAAATAGTAGGAAATCCCATACGTTCCATCACTGCAAACACATATCCCCACTCTAGGGAGTCGAATACCTTGGTGGCATCTAAAAATGTGGCCGCCATAGGTAGGTCCTCAGAGAGGTTATTCATAACTGTGAAGAATGTCCGTAAGTTGTGGGATGTTGCTCTACCAGGGACAAAACCTGATTGATCGGGTAAAACTAGATTAGTCAGAAGGAGATTAAGGCGCGTAGCAATAAGTTTGGCAAGGATCTTAACGTCACAGTTTAGAAGTGACAGCGGCCAGTACGAGTCGCAACTATTCGGCGGATTCCCTGGTTTTAATAATTACGTGATGAGGGCGGCACGCATAGAGGGGGGAAGATGTTCCACCTCTAAAGCGTCTTCGTATACTTCCCACAATATGGGGGCCATGAAATCAATATAGGTTTTGTAGAACTCAACTGGAATCTCGTCTAATCTAGTGGCTTTACCGGACTGCATGTGCATTATACCGTCTCGCACTTCATCTAATTCGAACGGGGTGCTCAGAAAATTCTGTTGAGTGTCACCTAACCAGCCTAGTGAGACATCTTCCAGGTATTCATGTAAATTGAGCTTGTCAGTTCTCGTGGTAGTGTACAGTGTGGTGTAATGTGCAACAAAAGCATTCTATACGTTTGCCGTGTCTCTATACACTACCCCATCTGGGCCGTCAATTTCCAGTATAACGTTCGGTTGCCGCGTCAGCTTGATCGTCGCAGCGAGGGCTTTGCCCGGTCTCTCTCCCTCGCCATAGCGACGAGCCACCAAGTGTTGACCTCTAAATTTGGTCTCTCTACAGGCCTCCTCAGTATATTCTGTGAGTTTCTTTCAAATTTGTGATTGAGTCGTTCTATCTGGGCAAGTGGCCAGGGATCTTTCAAGTGATTTAAGCTCAGATTTGAGGTTGGCTAGAGTAGACAATATGCTCTTAAGCACCCCAGATTCTTTTGCTATGCAGATCCCCCTCAGGGTGACTTTGAAAGCTTCTCATACTGTTTCTACATTCTCAACAGAGTCTTTGTTACGCTTAAAAAAGTCTAAAGCCTCCTCCCTCAATTCTTCCTGAAAGACGGAGTTAAGTAGCAGGGTGGGCTGGAGACGCCAGAAAGATCTTGGTGGGCCTAAGTCCTCTCCCCGCAAGGTGAGCCGTACTGGTGAGTGGTCCGAATAGGTCCTAGCCAAGTGTTGCGCATCTGAAAGCGCAGGACAAAGCTGCCGAGATATAAACACGTAATCTAGCCTCGCCCAGGATCTCGCATGTGCTGTGAAGTGAGTTCCCTCTAGTGTGGCAGGGTGGAGGTGTCTCCAAGCATCAATCAAATTCTGTTCCTTGATTGTATTATACAGTTCAGTACGTGCTTTAGTGTAGTGATTGGGAGGCCGGGTGTGATCTGTCCACGGCCGGATCCAGTGATATGTTAAAATCCCGCCCCATATTACGTGTTCTGGGCCTGTGCCCATTACAGTGGCCCATAGCCCGGCAAAAAAGTGAGGGTCATCGGTATTAGGCCCATAGCAACATACCAGGGTAACTGAAATGTGTCCTAACCTCCCCCATATCATACAGTACCGTCCTTGCGTGTCGCGTTTTTCACCTGCCAGGTGGAACGGAGTGCCCTCTTTGATAAGAATCGCAGTGCCCCTAGCATATGTCGAATAGGAGGAAAATACAGTATGGGCCGCCCACCTACAGGCAAAGGTGCTACAGGGTTGGGGATTGAAATGTGTTTCCTGCAAAAATGCAATGTGTATGGAATGGCGATCTAGGTATGACAATACCTGCCGTCTCTTCCGCGGGCCTCCCAGTCCCCGTACATTCCATGTGATAAGGTTTAAAACATTCCCTGCCATATATAATATATTTCACCATTATGTCGTTGCCTACCAGCTTGGCAGATTCGAGACACCATCAGGTTGTGCCGTGGAGAATAATTATTAGTTATCAGCATGCCATATGTCACATCCTGTCTAAGCGAACGAGTGTCTTCTTTGCTGCTGTAATAGCCAGACCTCAAATGTGTGTTTCCTAAGTGCACCATTCTATCAGTCACCCTCCCCGATCACTCCCAAAGTGCCTAAATGCTCCCACCCCATCCCCAACAGCAAACATCCATACAATGCAACAGTAGTACATCCTATTACCCCTTGTCCTACCCCCCTCCCACTGAAGCAACCCCAACTTGCCAATACATTCATCCTGCCCACCTCCTATACTCCCAAACAGCAAAACAATCACCCCAAAATAACAGTTCAATATCTGGGAATACCCGTGGGGGGTAGTCTGGAGGGTTACACCACCACTCTTCTCAAGTCTCTGGACCTGTACGACCTCCAGGCTCTGTGTGAGGGTGGCTAGTGGGTCCTGGAATACGTTACCACTGGACGAACTGCGAGCTTCCTTAGTTTTACGTCTATTAATTGATCTCCGTCCCAGCACATTGCCGGAGTCTGCCAGTACTATCAGCATTGTCCAATGAATTAAGTCAATCTCCTGGCCCTACACATCAGTCCTCGTCTTCTTCGTTTTGAGCATTATCTCGTTTCCCTGCGTCTCGCCCATTACCACCTCGGTGTGGCCGCTTCAGCGAACGTAGGTAGTCCTCAACGGGTTGTGGGTTTGTGAAGAATCGTTGTTTCCCCTGATGTGTCACACGCAGACGCGCTTGAGACAGTAAGGCATAGTCAATCTGTGCTGCACACAGTTCTTTTTCACATCGATGAATTTGCGCCTTTCTTCCTGCACCAGTGGGGTGAAATCCGGGAAAATCGGGAAGGATACTCCATTGTATACCAAATTTTGCTTGGTGCGCGCTGCGCATAAGGCCACATCGCGGTCATTTAATAGGCGCGCAATGATGGGCCTAGGAGGTGCGCCAGGTTTCGGCCGGGGCCCAAGAGACCGATGCGCACGCTCTACAATTAGCTGTGTGGAAAATGCCTCAGCCCCAATAGACGTCAGGAGCAGCTTTTCAATGTAGTCTTCCATGCGCCTAGTGTCTGTGGATTCTGGTATGCCCGTCACGTAGATGTTATTACGCCTACTACGGGCTTCCAAATCTTCGTTCTTTGTGGCAATAACACGCAACAAGTTGTCCATTCTCACCACTTGTGTCGCATGACTAGCAGTGGTGTCGTCATCTGATATTCGCCGTTCGGTCTCTTTGATCCTTTCCTCATGCTGATCAACCTTATGAACAATGGCATCCATTCTAGAGGACATGCGGTCCACTTTGTCAACGACTGTTGCGAATCCCTGCCTCATTTCTTGTAGTATCTGCCGCATATCCAGGTCTGGAGATGCTTCGCTGTTGCCCGGTGTGTTAGTGCTGTCCAGTTCAGCCTCATCTGCATTGGGCGTAGGTCCTTTTTTACCGGCAGCCTCAAAGTTTAGTTTGGGTTGGCGAGTGTCCTGTTTCCCCATGGTGTCGCCCCGACAGAGTGGTCCGGAGTTAACCTTATTTGAGCAAACCTTAATCTCTTCCGGTATCTCACTGTCCGTTCTATGCGTCACTGAACTGCAGCAAGCGCGGCGGCACCAGTCTCAACTGTGAACATCAAGTACTGCGAGTGATATGTGCGCAAATCCGCTATGCATGGGCTTATCTTGGCAGCTACAGATGTACACATCCACGTGAACCGGAGTTCTATCTGCACAGTTCCTATATCGTGAGTCGGTTCGTCGCTGTAAAGGGGCCTTGTCCGCTGCCCCGGTCGTCGCTCCTCGCCATTCCAATGCCTGAGGCACCCTGCAGCACTCGGCGCAGATTCAGCGCAAGAGGTTGTATGCAGCAGGCGTAAATGTTATGCGTGCCTAGCCGGGACACGCCGCCTGTGTAGATCACTCCCTATGACCCTCGCAGCTGTAGCCAGTATGTCCAGTGCCTTAACGCGCCTCCCAGTTCTATATGCACGCACTAAAACACGTCGCCTTGTGGGGGGTCTGGAGTCAGGCTTTCCCGCTACTATGCCGCTGCAGTATACCGACCGTTAGGCCGCAGGTCAGGCCTAAGCAATTATCGTTAGGCCATTAGCACTGTGAATCCAGGCAGCTCCGTTGACGCACCATTAACGCGCCAGCTCGGTGGAATGTGAGCGCGTTCCTCTCATGCTTGAGAATGTGCACTCAGGGCTTTTCTCACCGTGCGCGGTCGCCGGGTGTGGTGTCTGCAACGTCCGTCTCAGTCCCTGAGGCCTGTTCTCCGCATGGTGATCCCCGGTCTTGCCTGCCGAGCTGTGCAGGACCAGCGCAGGTCTCGGTAGGGAGTTCAGCGCCTTCGTTCTCGGTCCCGCAGGCTCAGAATGATCTCAAACTTTCACCGGAGCTCGGAAATAAGTTTAGGCACACAAAGGTGCCTTTGCAGTAAAGTTTATGTCCAGTTAAGCAGGATAAATGCCGGATATTAATTCCAGGTAGCAGGAGCCTCACCAGATGGCGGCCATTCTGCTTGTGCGCCCTCTAGCGCCCCCCCACCTGATGGTAAGAACATCCCAGTCCCAAAGTCAAAAGAGAATAGAAGATAACATGGACATGCTATTTGAGGGTCAAGGAGTCTGTGAAAAAGAAGAAAGTTAGTTACGCCTTCATCAAGCCTTTCAAGAAAAAAAGGCCAGGCTTCAGTTACAGCAGAGGCTGTGGTGGTACCGGCTAAAAACAATACCACGGGAAAAACAGTATGCTTGCTGAGGTTCACAGACTCACTACGGTTGCGGAGGTTAATAGGTACAAGATAGACATAGCTTGTTTAACAGAGAATTGACACCAGATAACATGCTAGTATCAGTGACTTACTCTAAAGCTGGTGATGAAAAGGTGTTCACTGAGGAATTCGTTTTCAAGCTAGAAAGACACAAAACTGGGAGTTTTCCTGCAAACTTTGCTTGCAAAGGTGGATTCACTTAGTCTGATTTGTCATTTGCTATGCTCCTGTTTATGCTTAAGTGAGCGGTTTTCTTTGCTTGGTTTGGTGATTCCTTGGACATCTTTACTCTTTAGCATACTGTAGATGACAGGCCTTTGGAATGTTAATATTCATCCAGTTTTTATGTCGCTTCACTGACTCCTAGTGGTTGCCGAGATCTTCTGCATTGTTCCTAAAGGCTACTAGAGGAATGACCAAAGTTCCAGAGAACACTGATATTCGACTATGAAAGTACCAAGAATCTACGCTCACCTACTGCACACCCGGTCAACAAAAAGAACCTTCAAAAGGCTGACAGACAAAGACAGATACTTGGGAGGCTAGGGCCCAGTGCTGTGGAATGCTATTAACCCAAATCTGAGGTCTACCTACCTACACGTGGTTCAGAAAACACGTGAAAAACGACCTTTTCAAACTCAAACAAATGATTGTGACTAAAGAACATCGACAAGGCTCATAACCCTTTTATCAGACTTCTTTTCACGTGCGCTTCTTTAAGGAAGGCTTTTTTTAAGACCTTTAGCACTCTGAAGTAACAGAAAGGGGGGTGCAACCAGCTTTTATAGATTGTTTAAATAAGCCCAGCATGGCAAAGGAAGGTTGAGATACTGAGCCAGGCACTGGGCTATTCTGAAAATTGTTATTGTGAAACGATCACAATGAGGAACTCAGCAGCAGTCCTACATTTCTGAGCATCCAAAAGTACCTATTGTTTAGTTTTTATGTTGAGGACGCACTGTGGAGGGAGGTGTTTGTCGCCTCAGAAACAGCAGATTAAGTAATAATTCGATAGTGCGTTCTGGTGGAGTAAGAGGACGTTTGATCAAAGCCAGGGCGTGTCTTGTGCTTTAGTGGTACTCCCTGAGGACAGCAATAACCATATCTGAAATAAAGAGGGTTTTTACTACTTACGGATTCTCTAGCAGAGGACACACAAGTGTGTACCTGCGTTGAGGGGAATGCTACTTTTAGTGGGCTACAAGTTTCAGAAATGTTTCTATCACTCAGCAATACCGCGGAACTCTTATCACCATGTGCTCTGTGGCGACATAGGATTAAGTATACTGTAGGCCATGGTCCCTGTCCATTTCTGATCTCAAGCACATGGACGCGGTTCTCTGGAGATTTAGTTGTAATTCCAAGAAAGGGTGAGCGCAAAGCAACCAGACAAATACTCCCCTAAGCAAGTGATGTAGAAGATATGAGAGTACATCAATTAAACACTGTCCTGGGCAACTGATATGTACTCTGAAACTGGTCTGTATGCACTCTGTGGATGACACTTAAGCGGAGGAAGGCCTGTTTGATACTAAACCCTTTTTTAGGTCTAGCCTAGAGACAGCTGAAGCTGCCTCACTAGTCTCTTGTTTCCCCAAAAAATAAAAATAAAAAGGCATACAGAGGCTTTCAGTCAGTCCTCTTCATCTGCTGGTCTTTTCAAATGGCATTCCCATTCTGCCTCTCTGCCCTACAGCACAGACCAATGGGTTCTCCATTGGGGATCCAGCATTGTGAGTCCGAATCACAAGTGCACAGCTGCCTGAAAAGCAGGGCACATCAGTGCAGGGGTTCAGGAGTGTTGGATGCTGAGTCACTGCTTTATTTTTATATGTTTTTATATGGTTGCCAATTGTTTTTGCAAGATGTATATATATATTTCAAAATCTAAAATATAAAACTGTGCCTTTGCCAAGGCCAGACCACTTGGGCTTGGAAATACTTGTTAATTTGCTACATTTTATCACTGAAGAAGAAAGCTCTAAAGAACTAGAAAGGCGTTAAAACATCTTATAAGAGATCAAGACACCACACAGCATAACAGTTCCTGCCCGGATCAATGGCCAAAAATAGAAATGATCTGAAGGAAGGTAGTTGACAATGCGGAGCACTGATGGCGGGAATACCCGGACATATGGAGGAAGCTGAATGTAAAGTGTTTTCTCAAACACATGCTTTTTAAAGCGCTTATTAAAATGCACAGCGTGTCCAGTTCCAGCAGTTACATGCACCGATGGTTCAGGTAATGACAAAATGGCGCAGTGGTGGAGTGTCCATGGGAGTCCTTCAGGCAGAAACCTTATATCAGTGTGGAACTGCAGCCTTCATATATTAAAAGCTAAAATCCAGGCTGGATTTAGGCCAATTTCCTCCTTATCTGGCTTAAAACGTTTTGTCAGTGAGTAGGCGCCCTTTAAGGCATGTGTACATTAAGCTGCTACTGTGCTCCCTCAGCCATATAAAATACATATGAAGTTCAGAAAACCCAATAATTGGTTTGAACGAACTATTCCCAGTTTAGCGTGGTTACCTTACTGGTCGGAAAGCATTTTATATGTTTAACTAAAATTATTCTCAACAGACTATGAGTAATGGCAGTAATACTCAAAGGCTGATTTGCACAGACATGGATTAAGATATTTTTATTTCCTGCCAGGTTTCTCTCAGACATGGAAATGGTAATATTTTTCAGCCGCTCCTTTGCAGATCCCAGGCTCAGAGTAATTTACAAAAATTGCTCTTTACACCAAGCAATAACGACGACAGAAATTGAACAGAAAGAAGCATGCCTGCAATCCCCAGTGGAGAGCATCTGTCGAGGATTGTATACATGTTTTTATCTCCCCAGCCAATGACTCATTTTATGCGTTTGAGCAGAGAGAAAGCAGCAAAGACATTTTTTGTAAGGAAAAATATCATGAAAACTAGGACATATTGTTTCTAAAAAACATCTGGCAGTTTCTATGCGGCCCGCCTGTACATCAGAGACAGCGCGCAGAATAGCAAAGAAAACCCATCAACATAAAGACAAAAGAACAATGTTCTTGCTCTGCCTAATTTCAATGAAGTGCTGGAACATCAATTTGAATCTAAAAAGCTCACCAATACTCCAAGGATATTTATAGATTGCATTGTATTAATATAATAAGACCATTATTTGGGCATTTCCGGGCTCCAAGCCTCCAGTGGTGTTTACAGGGACTCTCAATTATGAAGAGACATGCTTCAATTTGGAACTTATATCTAGAACAATACAGTAGCATGGTTGATTTAATACTTAGAGGGCACTGCGGTTAGTACTTTTATTAATGCTATTAATTGAGCATCCCTGCCTCTCGTGAAGCTTCAGGTTAAATGTACAGTGCCACTGTAGATTTCTGATACCATAGGCAGCCCCCGACCTTTCCAAAGCTTTTTTAACCATGTATTTGCTCTTGAGCAGCATACATTAAACTAGGAAATAGGTGGCAACCATCAGTTCATGCTGGATGCCACGCACCCACCACTAAGACTCTTTTGAGCCCCTTTTCCACACATTGAAGGTACATGAGAGGGGAGGAAGCATGGTGCGGACCATGATATGACAACACTCCCTCCCAATGGCAGCTGGGGGGCAAGCACCCCAGATGAGATGGGAGTGTCCTCCTGCTGCTGCAGAAAGAATGGGCAAACTTGATCCAATGCCATTCCTCTTCTCTAGTAAGCTCCTTCTCCCCACAATCAAACCACATACTGAAAATGTCACAGGAGATCAGACAGCATTGGAAAATGCTGAGGTAAAACAACAAATATCATGGCATTGTCGTTTTAACAGAGATGTAGTCAGTGGCGGCTGCTCCCGTGAAGCAGCAGTGGGGCGGGGGGGGGTTACAAAAGAAAAATTAACTTACCAGCCAGCTGCCACCTCTCTTCCGTCCATTTCCTGGCTTTCAGCCATAGCCAATCACAACACTGCAATGCAGCGTTGTGATTGGTCTGGGAACCGTGGTATGGTGCTCAGGTAGGGAATGGGAGCCTGGGGCATGTTCTCCACCCAGGCTGTAATGGGTGGAGTACATACTAAGTGAACATGAATGTTTGGCCGGCCCGAGTCGGCCAGCCAAACATTAATGTGCACTTAGAGAGTGCAAACAACTCCTCCCCTGCTCTGTCAGCAGAGCAGAGCCACCCTGCCCTGCCAATACACTGCAGCAGGAACAAATACAATTATAATAATGTCCAGTTGATATCATTTTATTTTTATTTTTTTAACACTGCGAAAAGCAGTGAGGCTTAGCTCCTTCGCCTTAGCAGAGGGGCAGCCACTGGATGTAGCCTGACCAAATCTCAGAAAACCCTCCCACACTCCCAGGGCCGTACTGGCCGTAGCAGGCACCGGGCAATCCCCTGGTGCGCCGCACCACACGGGTGAGAGCCCCTGGGGGCCGTTTTTGTTACAGGGTCGTTTTTTGCAGCACGGCTGCAAAATAGTCCCTGTAACAAAATCGGCAGAAAACCGGCCATGGCAAATAGCTAGGCGGCAACCCAACCGCCTGCGGAGGGGGGTGGGGGAAGATGGGGAGGGGAGAGCACTTTGCCAGGGCCGGCTTTGGTTCCCAGTACGGCTCTGCACACTCCCCGGGAAGAAGGAGTCAAATGTTAACTCTTTAGCCCTCCCCCTGTTGTTTCCGCAGTGGTGGTGGTGGTGGTGGGGGATGGCAGGAATCTTCTGACAACTTATTTTCCATTTGTGAATATTTTAACCCCTTCGACGCTGATGACGAGCTGGGCTCGTCATGGCGTAGCCTCCTCGCACGCTGATGACGAGCCCAGCTCGTCACGTAAAGTGCGTTTCCGCAAAACCCAGCGTGCGAGCGGAATTCCGCTAGCGCGCATGGTGTTAAATCTCTGTGGAGAAGTGTGGCTCAGGGGTTAGAGGCGGCAGACCCGGAAGCTGAGATCGGCCCTGGACCAGGGTTCAATTCCCCTCCTCGACGGGGCTTGGGCTCAATAATTCCACGGACTCGATAATTCTCGCTCCGGTGCCTACTCGACTCACGGGTTCACACTCTGCGACTCTGGGCAATAGCTTGCTTAATCTCCACAATGGCCCCTCGCGGCGGGATGCCTGGCTTTCACCTTGTGGATACCCTGCTGGGGTCATCTCACAGGGGAATACCAGGACGGGTTCCCTAAGCAAGCGCTTAGATGCCTGCGATGTGGGTAATTTGCGCTATATAAATACATGTACATTTACATTTACATTTAAATAAATTCATGTTTATTGGTTTTCGATTTTTACTCAACGTTATGATCTGTATCTCCCTGAGCCACAATGCAGTCGTCATTATTTAAGAGACTCGTGCTCAGAAGAGGCTCAACCACTATGAAGGGACAGGCTACAAAACATGACAAATGAAGTGAATGATGAAACTGAGCACAGGGTGTGGGCCACCACTGAGCTACTCTGGAACAAGCGAGGCCTCAATGAAAGACAACAGCGATTCAAACACAGAACCGTTCAATTTGAATGTCATTCTAATTTACTATTACAAGGTATATTAGATTACATTTGTAAGGACGTTAGCTCGGCCTGATATTTAATGACGCACCATTCTCTTCAAAAGATGACAATCCAATGCACTGGGTGAATTAAAAGCCGGCATACTTTATTCACTAAAGTAGAAGTTCGATCCCAGGGTGGAGGGCCGGCAGATACCGTGTATCTACAACACCCGCCCACTTGCAGAACCAAATCTGATGAAGAGGTGATTGTATCAAATGTGAAATATTGTAGGTTATTTAAATCTTGGCAAGTGCAAACTCAGAAATGATAAAGGGTGGATTATTTTGTGTTACTGCAGTGGCGTGTGCTGCTGCTCAGATATGATGTTTACTAATCTGATTTACTGTTGAACACACTGATCTACAACACAGATACAGGCACATGTCGCAGAGAATGCGGATTCCTGCAGCCTCTCTGACGAGGCAGAGCAGTGACTGCAGTAAGCACTATGTTTCTCTGAAAGCCTAGAGTTAAGGCTGAACTCTACAACGGCTGGTGTGCCTCACCAAACGCCCTAATAATGCGTGATGTGCCATGAAATGTACACGATGGACAACAGACCATGATTACATACAGACGAGTATACACTCAACCTACATCAGAGGGATGTTACAAATCATCACGCAGTTTGGGGGACAATTAAGGCAGGATGGTGCAGGCCAGGTGTTGTACACAGAGATGTGGGTAGACCACACTTTATACCAAGTAACAGTCGATCGGTGGTGTCCTGGAGTTAAGAAACATTTTGCAGTGTTTGCTAACATTTGAGTTTGTTTTCGGAATGTGCAACTGTGCACCTGGCTACCACCTGAGGGTGGAGGGTTGGGCTTTGAGGGCTGCAGCAAGGTGGTGCTTGCTTTGATTCTTGTCCGTGATTATTCATTGACATCAAACGTGGCAAGTAATAGTATGGTAATCAGACAATTGTGATGAAACAACTAGATAATTGTAAAGAGGCTCTATAGAACAAATTATAAGGTGTAGATTTGTTTTGGTATTATTCGTCAATTAATATTCAATTCAAGAATGCTGATCACTGCAAAAAAGCACAATAGGTCATTAACGACTGCAGATTCACAACACTGACAAAGGATGAATAACAACCAAACTCCCATGGATGGGGTCTAATAAAGTAAGATGCAAAATCACAAAAACATAAACCGAAGGCTGCAGACCATTCAGAACTTGATATAAACAAACAGTGGTCCTGAACCTATAGATTATAGCAATTGACTTAATCAATGATGAATCAATACTTGTAGTAGAGCAACAGTATCCAGTCTGCTCTATAGTACTCCAATACTTATTATACTGCGAAAAAACCTACCACCACGGTTAAAGAAAAATATTTATTCTATTTCATTTAAATTTCATTTGTTATGCTCATATTGTTACAATACATGATTCAAAAATGAGTAAAAACAGACAGGTTGCCCCAAAGGGAGCGTGCAAAGGAAAGATGTGATCAGAGATTTGAAAACAAGTGAAAGGAAAGGAAATACACAGAGGTGGGCAAAGAATTATTCACATTATTTTACAAGCAATATCGGACATATAATTCACCGTATTGAAAACCTAGCCAAATTATAGTTTGTATTATTGCAATCACAACATTGAAATACATAGACCTATTTGCACTATCAACAATGGTGTTGCACGGATCGGTCCAAGGTAAAGTAAAGAAAGTGTTGACGTTTCGACTCGACTTAACCCGACGGTGATTTAAACCTGGGGATTGCGAGTCTTCATCAGGACTGTAGGAACAAACAGGGGCAACCAAGGGATTTATTAATTACCCCTTCAGAATAGAGCAAGCGATAGAAGGAGATCCAAATCAACACTTCCCAATAGTTATTCTTGAGCCCATGTCCTCATCCATGTAGGGAAGGCGTTACTTCATTCGCAATTCACTGGCGAAATGATACCTTGATATAAGTATCTGGAGTTCTCATTGATGATTTCTTGTGATACACTGCACCACAAATTGGGAGGGTCCTAATTTCCGGACTCCTACTCCTGGATTCCCATAATTCTGATTCTAATCTACTAATTCACAGGTAAGCCAGCGGTTAAAAACGAAATCCCAATAGTTTTCCGATAGTCAATAAACTGACCGTTTACACACCCGAGCCTCCCTGTGCTTCAGAATGCCGCCATCCACGATGGTATCATTTCGCCAGTGAATTGCGAATGAAGTATCGCCTTCCCTACATGGATGAGGACATGGGCTCAAGGATAACTATTGGGAAGTGTTGATTTGGATCTCCTTCTATCGCTTGCTCTATTCTGAAGGGGTAATTAATAAATCCCTTGGTTGCCCCTGTTTGTTCCTACAGTCCTGATGAAGACTCGCAATCCCCAGGTTTAAATCACCGTCGGGTTAAGTCGAGTCGAAACGTCGACACTTTCTTTACTTTACCTTGGACCGATCCGTGCAACACCATTGTTGATAGTGCAAATAGGTCTATGTATTACAATGTTGTGATTGCAATAATACAAACTATAATTTGGCCAGGTTTTCAATACGGTGAATTATATGTCCGATATTGCTTGTAAAATAATGTGAATAATTCCTTGCCCACCTCTGTGTATTTCCCTTCCTTTCACTTGTTTCAAATCTCTGATCACACCTTTCCTTTGCACGCTCCCTTTGGGGCAACCTGTCTGTTTTTACTCATTTTTGAATCATGTATTGTAACAATATGAGCATAACAAATGAAATTTAAATGAAATAGAATAAATATTTTTCTTTAACCGTGGTGGTAGGTTTTTTCGCAGTATAAGAAGTATTGGAGTACTATAGAGCAGACTGGATACTGTTGCTCTACTACAAGTATTGATTCATCATTGATTAAGTCAATTGCTATAATCTATAGGTTCAGGACCACTGTTTGTTTATATCATTGTATACCCAGGTCCATACCTTATGGGCTACCCCATTTTCTTAATGACCATTCAGAACTTGGCAGCCAGAATCACTCTCAACCTCACACGCCACACTCACATCACCACACCTGAAGGAACTTTACTGGCTCCCTATAGACAAATTAGCACAATTCAAACTCCTCACCCACACTTTCAAGCTCCTATATAACATTGACCCAACATACCTCATAAACGCATCCGCTTTCACAGACCTTCCGGACACCTCTGCTCATCAGGACTCCTACTAGCACACATCCAACTCATACGGAAAATCAGATCAAGTGGTTGAGCCTTCCCGTATATTGTTCCTAAAGTGTGGGTCACACCCTGCTGCAACACATAAGAGCCTCCTCCTCACTTCTTGAATTCCGCAAGAAGCTCAAGACTTGGCTCTTTGAGGGGTCCCACTAGGCCGTAGGTTTGGCTAGACTCATACCTGCTCAGCCCCAGGATACTAACCTCCCAGGTGATAGTGCCCTCTACAAATCTGCATAACATAACATGAGTTCAAGGAACCATGATCCTATGCTAAATACAAAAGTTAACCACTTGTGAGAAGTACGCATTTACTCTCCTCTTCGAATGTAAAATAAACAACATTACAACCACTGGCATCAAACGTAGCCAGGAAGAACTTTAACGTCAAAGCACGTAAGAACACCTGAGGGAATTTGGCAAGACTTACAATTAGAAACCAAGATTTTAATCTGCAACAGCTTTTGGGGTATTCTACAAACAACCAACATACAAATTGTCTACTAAGGCTAGGGTTATTCACATGAAGGGTAAGGGGCCCTTACCGTTGGACTGGATGGGCTTTTGGATTAGCACTAATTAGATTGAATTGTTTTCTGAGAATATCTACTTGTGATTGGGTTTTTGAACGCATAAGAGGCTTTCTGAAAGTTTTGAGTCACACTCAAGTTTGGCGATTTTTAGACACAAAAGACTGTTGTTGCCTAACGAGAATGCTTTGGTTAAAGGATTGTATGACTTTTGTGACTATTTAATTGAGTTGTATACCCAACACAAGACAGGGCAAAGTCCAACAATGAGAAGATGACGACACTTGGAAAGTAAGTTACAGCAAAAAGCAGCGTTTCTCAGTCCAGCATCGGTAAGGTCAATAAGACAACAAGGCGAGACCTACTGGCTTTGCCAATGCTTGTTTCAACATGGTGATAACATGCCCTATTATTTCGCATTACTTGGGGTTTATATCATGCGTGGCACTTTTTGGAAGTGTAATAAAGTAGGCAATGTTCCAAATTTTCAGATTGCCTACCTTATACTATTTTTAGTTCTGAGTTTTGACAGAGTAGCTTGCAAGAAAACGTATTGCTAACAATACCCTTAGAGGAAGCTTTTGGCCCGGCGCTTTAAATGACTGGTCTTCTACCAGCCTTCGTCCGTCATTGGCTAGAGAATTCGTCAACTTAAAGTGATGGCACTATAAGGCAAAGAAAGAACACCAAACTAATTTACATTTGGCAGAGACATAAGATGTTCTTACTAAAGCTCATGATATTGACTGCAGAGGAGATTTGTATGTCTTTTGTCACAAACACGAAGTTAATTCATAAAGTATATGTAGAATTTTGTGCACTTTGAACATTTCTCCAACTGCTTCTCTTGAAGGCTAAAAGGCATTTGGACACCGGACTGCCACTGGTTCCCGCTGCAAGGATTCGAAATTCGGGATGGAGAGAAAACAGTTGCCAAACAAATTGTCTGCAAATGTGGGAAGCACAGTAAAATACAGTGTTTTACTATTATTAAAAGCCTTAGGTTTTCAATATTTGGTAAAAACAAATCAAAGAGACACAATTAAAATGTAGAAGATCACTGCTTGAATTGCACAAGTGGTGCATAGATTTAGGATTCTTTTCCGCTTCTTTGATTGATCTAGGACACCCAAAGAGCACCAAAAGGATTTCTGAAGTGTGCAGCCAAAAGACTGCGACTATAAAAGCCTATGCATTTTTGCATATGTTCATATTGTTTGCAAAATACAAGGAAGGACATTTAAATTACATGGAAATGTAAGAGATTCAGGCCTCTAATGTAAGTGGTGGAGAAGCTCAACAGTGTAGGGCTACTCTCCGAGAAAATGAGACTCGGTGCTTATTTACGCGAGAAAAGATCCATAGACGTCATCTCGTCTGTTGATTCACGCAGGAGCTAAGCCAGGCATCAGGGTAGAGACCTGCACTGCCTAACTTTTAAGAGTGTATGATAAATCGTTATGATAGGAAGGGTTGGTAGAAATCAGCCAATGAACGACGAGCAATTATCTTATGCTTGGAGTGGGGCTCAGAAAGGTTAACATACTTTTACTTTATTCTTTCATTATCCGAAAATCGTGCCACTAGAGGTTCTGTAAACCTCCCACCCCTGTGAAGGCCTAACATTATGATTCCCTGTTTCATAGCACGAAAACAAATCAATTAAAGGTAGCAGGCTTACAGCTGTAGTAAATGAGCCTGGCATTGAATAAATGAATGATCAGCTTGTCGGCTCCGGTGTCAGAGTCTGGCTTAGCCTTGCGGGACAGTTTGTCAAAATACAACAGAAGACCCATGGGAAACCGTAATGTAACTTTATTTTAATTTGCTATCGGGGGTTGATTCATTGGCTCCCTTGTCTTCATTATTCACTTCTGAATAGTCATGAATTCGGATGGATACCGCTCGCAGGACCTACAAATGCCCTTGCCTTCACAATGCCTTTAATTTGATGAACTGTGAACAAGCTGTGCCTTTGATCAGCTGGTCAGGCAGATCAAAAGCAGTCTAGCCAGCCCATAAAAAAGAGAGAGTCAGATAGGACTAGGAATTCAACAGTCAACACTAGGCTCTTCGTGATATTATGAATTCATACAGCCATAGAGGAAGAGGTTCACTTTCTTTCCTCCTCGGTCTCCAGAAAGACAGAGATCTGACCAGCCTCTCTCCTGAAGTGCTTAGATTGGTGATTTCCCATTTTCTGGTAATGGCCCTTTGACTCTCTCTTGTCCCTCATATCCAAAACGTAGAAAATGAGCTGCACTATTCAATCCAATCGCATTCAACACTTCATTTTAGGGCTAGACACATTACCCTGCTCCAGTATCCTTTGTTCTGTCTACTAGCACTGTTGAAGGAGGTAGAAACAATTGAAAGGTGTTAGACCTGGCATCCTTGGCATGTTTCCCCCTAACCTTTGGCCTCCGACTCCTATTTTTGAAGGCCTTAGGACTCTATGCATTTTACCACCGCTAACCAGTGCTAAAGTGCTTGTGCTCTTTCTCTAAAATATGTTAGTTTGTCTTATACCCAATTGACATATTTAATTTACTTGTAAGTTTTATTTATTTTATTTTACAGAGTGTTATATAGCGCAAACTTGACCCGAATCGGGTATCAGAGCGCATTAGATAGAACCACTTGCATTCTAATGCGGACACATTCATTATTATTAGGCACAGGGAGATTACGTGATTTGTCCAGAATCACAGGATGTTCAGAGTCACTGCAAGACTCAAACCCAGTTCCCCAGATTCGAGGTCGACCGGCCTAGCCGTTAGGCCAACTCCTCTCCCCTTAAGTACCTAGTAAAGTGGCACTACCTGTGCCCAGGGCCATTAATTTAAATGCTACTAATGGGAATGCAACACTGATTGTGC
The DNA here is from genome assembly GCF_964263255.1 of Lissotriton vulgaris. Taxonomy (NCBI): domain Eukaryota; kingdom Metazoa; phylum Chordata; class Amphibia; order Caudata; family Salamandridae; genus Lissotriton; species Lissotriton vulgaris. The sequence goes on from NC_141698.1 coordinate 814,012,297, forward strand.
TACTCACTTAAGTAGCCCTTTAAACATGTCTCAGGCCTGTCATTGAAGGGCCTGTGAGTGTTGTTTTAAACTGCTATTTCAACCTGGCAAAGCAAATGTTTGCCAGGCCTAAACCTTTCTTTTAAATACAAATAAGTCACCCCTAAGGGAGGCCCTGGACAGCCCAGAGGGCAGGGTGCAATGTATTTAATAAGTATGAAATGTATGTTTAAGTTTTACAAGTCCCACTAGTGAAAAAATCTTAAATTCGTTTTTTACTACTGCAAGGTCCTATCTCTCCAGTAGTATAATATTGGAGTTATCTAATTACATTTTATAAGAGTAATTTCCAAATGGGAAGAGATACTCAGTTCCTGTTTGGTGTCTCAGGAATCACAATTTAAAATCCTAACTCATAATGAGTCTGATTTTAAATTGCAATTCTGAAAATGTCACTTTTAGTAAGTTGGCATTTTCTTGCCTTTACCATTTCGTGCCTGCATCTGAGTCATAGGACTGTGTGCAGTTGGGCTTTGTGTATTCCTCCTAAACAGCCACACACAAAAGTGAGCTTAGGTGTGACTGGATGGGTCATCATTGGCAGGATGGGTGGGAAGAGTTGGGCCCGCCCCACTTACACCTGAATAGGCTATGTCTTGTCTCCACAAAAAGGGCTGCATACCCCTGTAGGTAGTCTGGAGCCAGGGCAAGGAAGCCAGAGCATCTATGCACCTCATAGGCATGCCTCTAGACGCTTCTCCCTACTTCAAAAGAACAACTGGGTATAAAAGAAAGACCTTAGACACCAACTCTTCGATACACTACTGGACCTGTGGATACAGTGCCAGGAAGGAGGACTGCTGTGCTGCTACAGGGACTGGTGCCCTGCTGGACTGTGGCTCTAAAGTAACTGCCTCCCTCTTGCCTGCGGAGGAAGAACACAAACTGCAACATCGTCTTGAAACCAGGACAACAGAGTGACTCCAAGGACTAGTCTGCTGGCCTCCTGATCTGAGCCCCTGGGACATAAAAAAGGCTCCCCGACCAGCTCCCAGGTGTGGTGGTTTCCTAAGCCCCAAGTGATACCTCTCAGGTCCAAGACCTTTCGTGTGGGTCACAGGCTCTTTAAATCAAGCATTCAAGTTCTTTACGACCACAAATGGTCCAGTTCGCATTGGAAGTATGCCGCTTGCACCAAAAATCAATGGCAGCAGCCGCCAGCAATCTCTTTGCACAACAAGCCTTGAACGCCTGCTGTTGATCAACAACATGAAGCTCCTTTCCACCAATCCGTAACACTCGGCCCACTTCTTGCGCAACACCAACAACCGCCAGCGATGCTCCCCTTGATGATCCCTGCAACCCTCTCCAATGCAAACATGACTCTTGGCACAAAACTTGAGAAAATAAAACGTTAGCGGGACTGATGTGGGACTGTACCCGACACGTGCTCCATCACGGTAAGCCTGAACTTTTGACTTTAAGCCAGTCAAGCATGACCAGATATCCTTGGTTAACTCTTGATGCGTTTAGGCGTTATTTTTAACTTTATTCTTTAAAAATTCATTAGCCTGGTCTATTGTTTGGATTTTTGTCATTTTTTGTTTTGTTTTATTTATTTAATAAAGTTCTATTGTTCTTACATGGTGTGGGATCTTTTGTGTGGGGTTTTAACTGTTCTACTGTTTGAAGTGTTGCACAAATACTTTACATATGGTTGCTGTTTGACCTGGGCTCACACCCCAGTGAACCAGTAACCAAATTTCTAACAAAAGGTTTAATCCTGGGAGTTCCTCATATATAGCTGTTTGTGACCACTGATATGAGCCCCTGGAATATGGTTTTGAAGAGCACTGGCCAGGTGACTATCTGGAGAATAGAAGGGAATACCATGACAAGGTAGTGGAAAAAGTGGAATGCCAACCGCCCAAACAGATGTTCCCTGTCATCTTGAAACATGCCTTAAGTAGCCGCCAGATAATGAGCAAATTTAGGTTTAGTAGAGGAGTGTGCTTGGAAGGCAGACATTAAATTATTCCACTTGCCCGAATCTCCAAATCTAACAGCTGCACAATTGTGTACTATTAGTTATAATTAATGTAATGAATACCTTTGTTTGAGAGTCAAGTCACTCTGCAAAAAGGATAGGTACATGATGACCTCAAATTACCTGCCATCCCTCTCCTGTCATTCTACCTGCCAGGAGCATGCTACAGAATATAACTAATATTAAAAGGTGCAGTAAGCACAGAGCAAGTACATACCTGGAATTACACAGCCTACTCCATTCAATACGCTTCTATCTCTTAAATAAGCCCCTTTCAAGTAATGGTGAGACTTCCAGGAACCATACCATGAAAACCACATAATAATGAATATGTTGTGTTGATGGGCTGTCCGAGTTCACACCACTCATGATGGCTATAGGGCACAATTAACATTGTGATATACACCTATGACATACAATTAAGCTGGAGCAAAAAATGACTTCCTTGATTGTAACATTCTTCTACATCTGTAATGAACCAGATATGATGAATACTAAGGCTTTCGGGCAGGCAATTTTAAAACCTTACCACAGGCTAATGAAATTAAGTACTGGCACAATTTCCACTCCACAATTGAAAAAAAAAACAGATGTGGACTTTTCTAACCACACAAATAATTAGGCTTCCATTCAATATTTCTAAAAATATCTCACCATATATATAGTAAACTGTATGGATCCTGGGTCTAGGTGGAGAGATGCTCCTGTTTTGGAGCGCATCTACAACATTAACAACATGCTATATCTGCCCACCTCATATGTCTGTTTTTTTCCAGCAAAACAATTAGGCAAAGGTTTAGATGAGCGCTATCCAAGCCAAGCTGGAAAAGTCACAAACCAAATTTGCCATTTTTTGCAGCAAAGTCTCTAAACATAGGATTAGCTAGTGCTATTTACACCACGCAACAAAAATGACCCGGGCATTTTACCATTACATGCACAGCAGTACAGGATTGGACTGATAAAATAAAATCTATGCCAACCTCTCATATGTAAAAGCAGCTCAACAAATGTGTATGAGTTTTTATGTTACAGAGTGGCAGGAGACACTCTGTAGTTATAGTTAGGTTAACCAGAGATAGGGATTTTTAAAAAATATTTGTTCCTTAATAACTTTGCACCTGTATGATGAATGTACGTGAAACTTTGCAAACCTACTGCTCCCATTTAATTCTTGGAGTCTAGAAAGTTTTGCGGTGTTTTATCAAGAGGGGTGCAAAGAAAAAAGGGGGGTTCCAACAACGGGCATAAAATGCAATGCATTTTTCATAGACTTTTACTTTTCCATCATTCGGATGTTTACGCGATTTAGAAGGTTTACATACTATAATGTGCAGATTATTATTTTGGGGTGCTGCACAGCAGTAGGGTAAGTATTTAATATGTTTTAAGTGTTTTTTTTAACTGTATCTGTGGCAGTACCACAATAGGTCGGAGGTACACAGTGATGACAAGTCATTAGCAGATTGGCTAATGACTGCATTTACAAAAGTTAAAGGCAGCCATCTTGTTTTCACCTCGAGTTTCCCTTTGTTCTTCGTTATATCTTGCCCATCAGTTGTGGGTACTGGAGCTTTGGCAGACTGTGGTCGGACCGCTGGCGCCGGAGTCGCTCCTTCGGAAAGTGGGAGGGGTAGCCTATGGCAGTCGCAAGCTGCATGCGGTGTGAGAGGCTACCAGTGACCACTTCTGCTCGGACTACGGAAGCGAGGAGTTGAGGCAGAGTGACACCAGAGGGGTGCCGCCAGAAGGAGTGGCACTGCAGAGGGTCTGCGGAGAGGGCTGTGTGCCTGGTCCTTGACCCTCCCCAACCCAATTGCCTACAGGAAGCCCATGATAGTGGGGGGAGCAAAGCTGGCTGCAATGGCCATTGTGGAGACAGCTGGAGGGCGGGAATGAGTCCCAGTTGCGGACCGTGACACATGGGCACAGCCCTGATGCTAGTAGAGGCCCTCTCTACTTCGCCTGGAACGTGGAAGGGAGAGGAGGTGGGCGACAATTGCAGGATGATGCCTTGTGGCCCATCCTTACTCCCCCGTGCTTGTGACTGGCTGGGGCCCTGCTTGTATTGGGGTGTGCATGGCCAACAGTGGAGGCCTAGATTGTGAAAGCTGGAGGACGGATGCAAGGCTGTGTACCTCCGGAATCGCACTTGGGTCCTGGCAGCACCCAGAATCACGGAAGCTGTGGCCTGTAAGGGGTCTGCGGCTTCGGAAGGGGGGAGATATGTCATGGTGTGTGGGCTGCTGGATGGCGTGGTGGTGTGTTTCAATAATGTATACACACGGAATGAGGATGATGGGGAGTTCTTTGGTACAATTGAGAGCAAATTGCTCCCATATGGGTGGATGCTCATAGTTTGGGAAGGAGACTTTAACTGTATACTAGATGGAAGACTAAAGAGCACCCCCCCAAGAGTAGGGACTAAGCCCTGTATGACCGCTATGCTTAGAGAGATGATGGACCGAATGAATTGCAAGGACGTGTGGAGGGAGCTGCATCCAAACGTGGGGGAGTTCTCTTGTTATACCATGCCCAGGTTGCGGACAGCCGACTGGATAGATAACTGGTATCAGATGACGGTGTGGTCAATGGTGAGGGGGCTTGGTTTTTGGTACGATTCCGGTTAGACAACGCACCCTTGCTGTTGGAATATGGTTTGGGGGGACAGCACCCCAGAATTTCATTGTAGAGTCCCGACCCTGAGACGCTGAGGTTCCCAATTAATAAGAAGGAGATTCAGACTGTGTCGGGTATTTTGCAACTAATTGTAAAACTATCGACAGCAGCTGCACCAGGAGGTGAGACACATTGGGGCACCTGTTTGCATGGCTAATTAAGCGCTAAAGACATCCCCTGTTAATTCTGTCCTGACCTTGACCCGGGCAGACGAAACAGGTGTGTATAAATGCCCTATTGAGAAACCACACGGCGGGGTATGGAAGGTGCTTAACATGGACGTGTGGCAGGTGGTGGTAGCCTTTTGAGATAGAGTGGTTGTGCCATGGCTTACAGAGGCCTAGCAGGAGGGACTAGACGGTGAGATATGGGAGGACGAAATACGCATAACTATCCACGACATGGCCCATAGTAAGAGTCAGGGACCTGATTGCGTTCCTGTGGAGTATTATCAGACTTTCTCCAATTTGCTGGTCCCCAAGTTCCTGGAGATGTTCCTTGAGGCTAGGCATTGTGGTTCACTGACATCGTCAATGCAAGAGGCCCTCATTGTGATGATTCCTAAGAAGAACAAAGACCCAGGTAATCCGAGGTCCTATAGGCCGCTATCCATGCTGAAGTGGACACAAAGATTTTCTCCAAGCTGTGTGCCTTGAGGTTGCAGCACGTTGTGATGCACCTGGTGGGGATGATCAGTGTGAGTTTAAGCCAGGGCAAGGTACCCATATGAAACTACGGTGTCTGTCCCACGGGATGCACTTGGTTCAGGAGATGGACATTAAAGCGGTTCTGGTGGCACTAGATATTGAGAAAGCATTCTATACCCTGGGCTTTGAGTACCCGTGGGAGGTGCAGGGCCATATGGGAGTAGGCCCAGAGTTTTTGGACTTGGTACGGCTTCTGTACACAGAGTCCACTGCAAGGGTGTGAAAGGGTAGGATAGTGTCTGAGGTCTTCTATATAGAGAGAGGCACAAGACAGGGCTGTCCGTTGTCCCCACCCCTCTTTGCTTTGACTATGGAGCTGCTGGAGATTTGCCCAAGACAGACATTGGGGGAGTGGGAGATACTTATTGGGGACATGGTGCATATGGTGCCACTGTATGTCAACGACACTCTTTTGCCTATATCGGTAGGCAGTTTCGATACCAGTGCTGTTGAGAATATAGGAGGATTTCAGTAGGGCATCGGAATTGTGAATCACTAGGCATAAGACATTCCTCTTCCCATTAGTGGCTGAAGGCGGATCTCCCGGAGGTGGGAATACCTTGAGAAACGGTGGGTTCCGGTACTTGGGTATCCACATTTCCCAGGGCTAGGATCCCCAATATGAGTTTACTATGGGAATGGTAATTGATAGCTTACGCGCATCCATTCAGTTCTTGAATACACTACCTGTTTCAGTGTTGGGCAGGGTGGGCCTAAGTAAAATGGCACTCTTTCCCCGCTGTCTTTATGTGATGCAGACCTCTTTCTGTGACCTACTAAAGGCTATGTTTACAGAGCTCAATAGCCTATTGGTGTCATTGATGTGGGTGGGTAATGTTGTATGGCATTTTAGGATTCAAGCGAAAATTACTGATTCATGCCCTTATATAGGTATAATTCACATTGCCCTTATATGGGCATAGAAATCATACCCATATTTAGACATAACCCTTCCAGTCCAAATACAGGTATGGCTACTTCCACTAGTTCCAAAAACCCACAACGATTTCTTGGAAAACTCGGCTTCAGCAGTCAGGGACATCCCCTTGCTCGAATATTGATTTGTCCTAGAAATCATGGAGTTTTCAAAGAACTACCATTCCCTTGGGGTTCTTTGATGATGTTATTATGTCCGACTTTACGTCAAACAAGGCACCTTCAAGGTATAAATATGCCTACAGTAGCCCTAGGAAACACACAGTTTTTCGGAGCAGCTCGACTATCTACTTGTTCGAAGCAGCTCGCTACAGCAAGTGCCGAAGGAAGCCGACCCTCCAGCTGACGCACTGACAGAGAGGCTGCCTTTCTCTCGCTGAGAATCCAGCTCCAGTGTTTCCAAGCTCCCCTCGCAAGGTGTTGGGAAATTGAGTCCCGAGACAGAGATACCAGACCTTCGACATTCTAAAACCAAGGTACGGAGCTGATTAGACCCAAAGAGAAATCTTGGTTAGATTCTTGGCAAAGAAAAACTAAACCTATGCTACACCTCACTTACTTCTTCCCTTGTACTTGATTTAAGTTAGGTACATTGGGGGAGGCGTATTTTAGAAGCACCAGTTGAGTACTTTTTAGCCTTTGTTATTTATGTATGTATTTATCTATGTTCTATGAACCATACAATGCTTATACAGTATTATTTTATACTTTTCTTACTGTACGCATTATACTTTGCAACCAGTATTACCATTGTAGCAGTTCACATTACTTGCATGAGAAAGAAGACTGTTCAATAAAACCTTTTATTGAAAACGCCCGTTTCTCTATTTCTCTGCACCTCTGATGAAACAAAGCATGCACGATTGACTGAGTAAAATATCTATCTATTGTTTTCCATGACTCTGGAGATCAGTTTTATTCTTGGGGAAACAAAGTTGTCATGTTTATGCGGTTGTCAGAAACGAATCCCTTCAGAAGTCCTACGTCAAATCTATAGGATATATTATTCCAATGCGCAGAGCCTATTGGGAATATAGGAACTACACTACAGTAAGAGGAGTAAGGTGAAACTGGACCCAGAGGAGGGCAGGTTGAGGCTCACAGATCTGCAGTTTTATTACATGGCCGGGCTGCTGCAGTAAGGAGTATTATGCTATTTTACAGGAGTGCTGGTTGGCCTTTCTGGAGGAGTCCCATACTCTTAACAGTTTACTAGAACCAGACTCTAATTGGGGTCTCATTTCCCACCTGTAGGTGGCACTGAAGACTGATAGGCTTATTGATACAGGGCCTGCCCATACTAGTTGGACGATGGACCTGGAGGACCCGGTTACAGATGCTGACTGGAAACAAGCTTGTGCCTAAGTGAAAGACACCAATAGTAATGCGTGCTTACAGTTTTAAAACCTACATCATGATTGTCTTACGCTGCAGCGTCTACACAGCATATTCCCTGACCATGTAGATGGGTACCCTAGATGTAGCGAATCCCCGGTTTAGTTCCTTCACATGACATGGGAATGTCATAGACTGGAAGCCTACTGGGTTGGAGTGGTGAGGATGCTCCTGGAAGTCACGGGGACCAGGTATGAGAGAATGGCAGGCTATTGCCTTCTCTGACTTCTACCACTTCACAAATCAGGGAGGAAGATGAGGTATAGGTTTGAGCTGTTAGGGTTTGGTATTGTACAAACACAATGGGGTGACCCTGTGTCCCTTAGAACTTATGTATGTATAAAGAAAGCTACAGATGGTTCTGTCGGGTAAGATAATTGCTTTAACATGCACAAGAACTTAATCATGAGGAAGCCATTTAAATACATTAAATTAATTTCCTTACAAATTGAAATTGGAACACAAAGCACAAACGATTTTGTCAGAAAGGTAAGTTCTTACTTTAACTCTATAGATCATATATTCTCATATGGCTGTCAAAGATTGAAAGACATAAGTGAAATGGAATGAAGTGACCAAGTGACATAAGTGAGTCAGTGCTATCTAAACATTAATGAAACAACAATACAAAAAGATATACAAGGGAGTAATAATGGGGCGTCCAGTAAACTGTCATATATGAAAGTGTAATAGAATACAGTGGTGAATAATATAATGGCATAGAAGTGTACAGTCCAGTTAGATCGAGTAGAGTGTATTTAAAATGTATTTTCCAACTTTAACATTTTACATATGCTGAAAAAATGAGTACAGAGTAGCACGTTAATTACTAAAACTTACTGCGTTCTTTAAAATAATGTGCTGGTGCCTGCAGAGTGCTACAAAAAATAGAGAAATGTGCAATAACAATGGTAACCATATAAAATAATTCTCTGGTACCCTGGTAGTACTGCGCAACTTCCTATTTATACAAAAAAAAAATAAAGAAATGTATCAATATTTTTCAAAACCTATCACCACTTTAGTAAAGCGTTAATAGGTATGGCAAAATGCCAGACCAATTACTTACCTATATCCGAATGCGTAAAGCCAAACACTCGAAAAGCCTACCTAAAAACAACATGCCTGCCTTGAACATTTGTAAAGGCAATCATTGGCCAATCAGCAAACAATTTGGCATCATTATGTACCGTGGTAGTACAGCAAAATAACTGATTTCACAAACTTTAAATACATTAAAGTTTGATTACAGTTACAATACTTACCTACACTACCCACAATAAGCATTTGTGCACCATAATATGTAATCCAGCCTTGTTTTCAAATAATCTGAATGAACGATTTTCCAATACACACATTGAAATGAATTAAGCAAATTGTATATATTTGGGCAAAAAAACATTTCCATCTTTGGACACACTTTAAACCTACGTTTGTTTTAATTTACACACCCCACTTGACACCAAGTCACTCCACTGTCTAACTGTTTAGTTCACACTACTCCACTGTACGAAATGCACTTTACAACACTACAATACACATCACTACATTCTACGCTAATCCACTGGATGCTACTACACTGTACTCGATCCAACTGGAATGTACACCTCTACGCCATTATATTATTCACCACTGTATTCTATTACACTTTCATATATGACAGTTTACAGGACGGCCCTAAACGTGTACTGCTCGCAAATGAACGTTATTGCACTGTACTCTACTCCAATTTACGAAATTCCACTACATGGTATTCCACTATGGACCACTTGAAGGTACACTACTGGAGTGTATGCTATTCCAGTCTCCGCTATTGCAGTCTACACCACTGCATGTACTGAAAAGCACTAAACGCCACTGCACTGTACCACAATCAAGTGTATGTCATTTCTCTTTACAAGAGTACATTCTGCCCCACTCCACTAAGTTATAGTCCACTGTATGTGACTACACTGTATGCTTCTATTATTGACCCAACTGAATTGTGAAGTACAACAGGGCCTGTGCACAAGTTTTCATTTTATTTACATGTTTTAAACTTGACATCTCTTTCTAAACGGCATTTTATTTTTTCATGCCTTTCAATTACATGTAAACTTACTTAGAAATGATTCTGCAGGCAGAACATTTCTTAGTAAGCATATTATTATGCAGTCTGTACATTCTATCCAAGCATGAGGAATACTGTACACTATGCCCATGTATTTAGTTGTCCTGTTGGTAACAGCTCTGAGTTTCAAGACAAACAATTCCATCGTAAATGCATCTTTGAAACCGATACCATTGGGAACATGCTTTTGTTGTCTAAACTGCCTCTGAGCCAAATTGGGGAGAGGAGTACTTCTGCTGAGAATATCCTGGAACGCAGCGCCTGAGGTGTAGCCTCGCTGATGCTAGCCTTCAACCTGCTGAAGTAGGTAGCCTGCTCTACACCTGATCGGCTTCCTGATAAATCATTCACAACTTTGGGGGGCTCGGTTGCCCAAAGACATCCGGCAGAGGATACTCCCAGTATACTCTTGAAACTGTAGGTAGGAAAAGGATAGGAGTATACAATTATAATCATAATCAAACTGTAATGTTATAATGATTGAAAAGTTTATCTTTTTCACCATTCTCGTTATGATGGTTACAATGCTTTGTGTAATCCTATCAATAATTGCAGCGCACGCTTTTTTTACACAAGAATACAATTGTTTCAATAAATGTTTGAAAAGCGAATTTATATCTTTCTAGTGTCAGCCTTGGGCATGTCTGAGTAACAACGAAAGGGTAGTTCTGTTTCCACAATTTCCATAGGGAATAAGAGTGGTCATGTTATGAGGTTGCAAATACTATCTGGTACCCTGTAAGGTTAGGGGTCGAGATAGCGCATTATGAGCTAGAGGAATTTAGGCCAACATACTCTGATGATATGTGTGGACTCAGTCACCATATTCAGATGGTTATGTTTTCTGTATACACAGTCCTAATTGATTTGTAGGAACTGTAGGACAGTTGGACTGCACTGTACTATAAGCAACTCCATTATATAGATCTCTACATCTAAATAGTTAACACCACTAAACACAACTTTATATCACTCTACATTACTAAATTCGATGGTACTTCACTCAGTATAACTATATTTTATACTACATCACAATACAATATTGTACTGTACTCTATTACACTCTACCCCACTGTAGTCTACAGTACAATGCTCAGCCTCAGTGCACTGTATGGCACTCCAATAAACGCCACTCCAGTTTATGCAATGTAACTTTAAAAGACTACACTGTACCACACTCCACTTTACCTTAGCCCACTGTGTACAAAACTCAACTTTACCCCACTCCACTCTATAGCACTATAGTATACCGTACTCCAGTGTAAGCTATTTCAGTTTAAACCACTCCAATGTACCCCATTCCACTGTACGCTACTCCACTGCAGGCTATTTTAATACATGATATTCCAATATAGGTCCCTAGAGTGTACAACACTTCTACAGTTCTCGTTATCTCTTAATTTTATGATTTATGCACCACGTACGCTTTTATTTCTATCTTATTTGTGCCAAACACACCTTAAACTACTCAAGCATAACACATTTATTCCTTACTTATCTTTTGAAATTAGCATTTACACACCACTTTCATATTACTATAAACCATAATTTTAACTCACATTTATACTTACACACCACCTATCAATCAATATCACTTGCGCACTTGCGTGCACAGTCTTGACACCTCACTACCACACAAGATTAACTATAACTTGCCCCTTCTCCATGAACTACCTATTAATTTAGATATTACCTAAGTTATAGCATGTGAAATTATTGCAGTAAATAAAAAACTTATGACCTCAGAAATGATATTATTAGCTATAACACATTGCATGGTACAGTGGCGAGTTATAGTTATTTATAGTAAATATGATTTTTTGAGTGCTCCTCGTTTTATTTTGCCTGCAATCTCTGGTCATCATTTATGGGTTTAACCAGCCGAAACTGGAAACTGATCATCCCTTGAAGTACAGTCAATAGGAACAGACTTATGACACGATTACCAAAACACTGATCTTATTCACCTTTACATAACAAAGAGTATTCCCTGTTTGAGTGACACATGAAAAATGAAAATGCAATATTTCAGTTATTAAAAACTGTCAGACTTTGAAATGAAAGGGAGAGGTCACAGTAAAAGAAGACCATCATGCATTAACATGAAAATGCAGAGATTCTGGTTTTCAAGGCCCAAACAAATGCTAAGACTGCATTGCTTCACTTTCAAGATTTTTGACTGGAAAACCTGTCAATGACAGCATCACGGTACTAGTAATTAGTTGTGCTTAACAATGCGACCAGCATAACATACATAGACATGAAAAATTATACATTTGAACATTGTCAAAAGACATGTGACAGTCAAAAATAAAAAACCTGGCACCGGCATATTTTTCCTTTGGGTGCCATCGTGAACACACTTTCCTCCTATAACAGCAGTGGCAAGCAGTTTGACAGTGAATGGCTTGATTTTCTTTTTTTATTCAAGAAAAAAACTAAATTGCCTTACCAAAATCACTTGAAAAAGGACTGGAACAAGTTGGCTTTCTTCAACAATCCTAAAAATATAAATATAAGTGTTATAGACAACTTTTTCCAATTTTCACTGAAATACTATTTATTTATGGAAAAAAATACAAGATGGGTAGGGAGATCAGCTTGGTGTTGATTTACCTGCAGAGGGGAAATCCTTTATTAACCGCATGCGCGCTAGCGGGTTTTCCCGCTGCGCGCTGAGAATTCGAAAATCGCGCGTTACGTGGCAAAGCCAGCTCGTCATGCGCGCAGCACAGGTAACGCCCATGACGAGCTGGCTTTGTCACCAGCATCGAAGGGGTTAACCTTATTTATTTTCAATGCCATTGTAGATACCTTCCATGGATCACAAAAGAGGGTAAGACCCTTGGAAGATAACTTTAGTAACTTATACACTAGTCTGTACAAAGGCACAGACTGGGGGCATATTTAACTGCAAGATGTGCAGTAAATTGGGAGAGGGTGCAAAGAAAGGGTTCCCATCATTAGTCAGATGTTTGACATTATTGAGGTCAGCCTCCCCAGTGTACCGCCACCACACCTGTTAGCAGTCCTTCAGGTAAGATAGGAGCCCATTGATCAAAACTGCAAGTCTACTCTGGGTATTGGCTAAAGATTCTGACCATCATCCCAGGAATCAGAGGGTGTACACAGCAGCAAGCCCAGAGGTTTGAGCACACCAAAGGTTACATTAGAAGTGCACATTACTCTTATTTTCTAGCTAACGTTCTGCTGATGATCTTCAGGAAGAGTAAATTGAGTGTGGATTACAGTCAATGTTTGAGTTCTAAAAGGCTTGCCTCAGGTTAGAGCTTATGTTTCCATATAAATTAAAAACTGCTGCATGTAGACAAGAAAGAACAGGTGCTCCTAACTTGACTTTCGAAAAAGGGTCTGGAGAAAATGGATAACTTTCTCCTCAAGTCTAACCTATCACCTGTACCTCTGTTACAGGACTTAGAATACTCTGCCTCTGTTGTCAAACGCCTTTATAAAATATTTAAAACTAGATCATATGTCTTAACAGATGGAATTTTGTACAAAGTTTACGTATCGATGACAAATTAGGTCCAGGGAACAACATCCACATTTGAAAATAGATATATTGTATATAAATTTAAAAAAAAACATTATTTCTTAAAAGAATGATCAGTTCCCAATTTCCTTACATGCACCTTTCCTAGGCACCTGGCTGGATCTAGGATGTGTTGCTACAGTAGTTGGAGAAAAGAGTTGCCGGACTATTGTTATGGCCTTACCACGGTACATAATACAGCATCAATGATGCCCATTCCATCCACTTTCCGACCCCCCACAGAGGCTGGGACACGGAGAAAGGAACACAATTAAACACCACCACTGATTAAACAATCATTTGCAATGCAATTGGTCTCGCCTTTGGGACCTTATATGTATTTAGCTATGCAGCACATTAGCCTGGGTGCTGAAACATCTACTGTTCTTTAACATGGAGGGAAAGTAAGCACCAAACTGTATGACACGCCAGATATGGGAACACATAATCACCAGTTGTTGCACGTTATTCCTGAGCACTCGCCCCTCCTTAGAGCTGCTCCCAGACCGCGCAGCCGATCTAAACGCTGCAGCGGACCTGACAACTAATTTGCCGCCAAATCGCAGGGAAGTGAGGCCACGCCCACCGCCCTTCTGTCCTCATAAAGATGTGCCTCCACCGGACGCGCAGCAGACGCGCGCTGCAGGCGCGCCGCCAGCGCGCCGAAGGCGCGCCAAAGGCAAGCCCGTCTGAGCCCGTCCGTGCCAGTACGAGCCCAGGGCCCAGCACCCCTACTCTTCATGTTGTAGCCCCCATAAATTACTCGTCAGATACTATTAGGAAACTAGTATCAAACACCCCCGAACTCTGTCTCCATTCAATTTCCCCAGAGGAGCAGCACAACGGATGTAAACATTGTGCATACAGACTCACCTTGCAGTCAACCTCCAAAGTACGGACAATCAAAATGGCCCTACTCAACTGTAGATCGCTCCCTAATTACAGTATCGAAATAAACGTACTAATTCAGAACTACGATCTTGAAGTACTGTTCCTCATGGAAACATGGATCAATCCCTCATCCGACCCAGATATAATCCAAGCCCTCCCTCCAGGCTATACGATCAAACACCTGGACAGACCACAAGGATAAGGAGGCGGACTTGCAGTAATCACTAAAGCCCATCTTACCTGTCAGCTTAAGGACAGTCCAATCCTCAACTGTGAAAATGTTCAATTTTCCCTACATCTCTCACCGGAAAATACTCTGTCGGGTATACTTATATACAGACCGCCGGGACCTCTCGAACAGTTCCCCAACTCACTGGTAGAGACTACTACTTCCCTAGCCTGTCTATCATCCAATTTTACAGTGCTGGGAGATCTCAACATCAACTTTGACGATCCAGGGAATAAAATAGCGGAAGACATCAAGGAAGATATTTCAGCAATCAGCCTTTCCCTGAAAAACCTCCTGCCCACTCACAAAAAGGGCCACCTTCTGGATCCCATCTTTTCAAACATCCAAGAACTTTCCACCTCCACTCCCCTTCCTATTCCCTGGACAGATCACCACATTATCTTTCTCAATATCCCTATTACCAGTCAAACCACCCCCAGCCTTCCACCTCAAGCGCCATCTCGCCCGTGGAACAAACTAAACACGGATGCTTGGACCCTCCAGCTCATAGCTTCCTCCCCTACTGTTGGACCCGGCCTCGTGGCGTGGTCCTCGTGGATCTCCACAACCCCAGTACTACGGGTGGAACTGATTCCCATCCAACCAGAACTGTACATGACATCCCTACATCGGACCTGAGACGATCTCCAGACCGCGGGCCTGCACCCGTGCACGTGACCAACAGACGCCATGTTTGGCCACCCCGGCTGGCCGGCCGACTTCTTCCCTTTCGGCAGCCCCTGGCCGCTGCTGACTACAGCTAGGCGTACGCGTCCGGCGTGCCCAGACCCGCCCGGGGGGTGAACGACTCCCCAAGCACCCGAAATCAAGACTTCCATCACACCTCCGGCCCCCTTCCGAGGAACCTACGTCTGAAGATCGTACCACTGACACACTACCTGAACCCACACGCAGCAAACGCACGAGAAAGAAAGAGCAATAATGACGTCCACAGAATCTGGTGTGAAGGCGGCATTCAATAAAGACCTCTTGGAAGACTACACCCATAGAGAGCTAAAGCAGTTCTGCAGAGAACTGAGTATCCTGAGTACCGGACTAAGTACTAAGGAAGATTTCCAGAAAGCGCTAACCGCTTGGGTAGAGTCCGGAGCACCCCTCCCCCCGACCGAAGACAACGAGGGAGGGAGGCCACAGACCGAACCCAGTACACCGGCCGGTGAGAGAATCCAGCAACCGACCCGGAGCCCAGCAACCGGGAGAGATCGGTCATCGGAAGAGATGGCCGACCGAGAATGTGACCGAAGCCATGAACTAGAACTGGCGCGTCTCAAATTGGAGGGCCAACTCAAACTTGCAGAGAAGAAGTTGGCAGTTGAGCAGTTGCGGCTCCAGGGAGAGCTAGAGGAGAAGAAGCTCCAGAGGGAGCATGAAGGCCGGAAACTCCAGCTCGAGCACGAGCGCAGCCTCAAAGTACTAGAGTTGAAAGCCAGAGCAGAAGCAACCGGATCACCGGGACTCGGAGAGCAGGTGGTCCCCAAAGAAACGAAGGTGCACATCCCCAAAGACGTCGTGAAGGAGTTTTACAAAGGGGACGACATCCAGCAGTGGTTCAAGGCCTACGAGGTTGCCATGTCCGCCAACCGGGTCCCCGAGAAGGACTGGGGGGCCGGCCTGTGGAGCCGCTTCCTCAGCGAGGGAAGAGACACCCTGCTGGACCTACCGACCGCACACATGAACGCCTACCCCCACATGAAAGACGCTCTCCTATTCCGCTACAGCCTAACGCCGGAAATGTATCCCCAGCGGTTTAGGGAGTGCAAGAAGATTCCTGGCACCACATGGGTGGACTATGTGAACTACTACACCCGGGCCCTAGATGGGTGGATCAAGGGCAGCAATGTGACCATCTTCGAAGGCCTAGTCGACCTAGTCGGTTACGAGCACCTGTCCGCCAATTGCTTTGTGGAACTAAGACAGCATCTCCTGGACAGCAAGCTCGCCAATCCACGGAAACTGGCTGTTGAAGCCGATCGCTGGGTGGCCACCTGAGTCCAGAAGGGGCCCGGGGGAGACCCCCCACGGAACGACCAAGGATCTTCCCGCCAGCGAGGTGGGGGAGGTCGAGGCAAACAGCAAGGATCCCAGTCAGGGCCCCAGCGTAGCCCCCCCAGAAACCAGGCCCCACGGTCTCCTCCCGCGACGAGAGCCGCCCCGAGCGCAGGACCCCCGGGGCTCCGCCCTAGCTCCACATGCTACAAGTGTCGGCAACCCGGGAACTATGCCGGTGATCCCCGATGTCCCATGGCCCAGAAATCCACTCCCACTGGCCCCTCCACCAGACAGATATCCTCAGTGGCCCTAGAAGAGGAAGAAATAGAAGAACAGGGGGAGTGGGAGCCCGTAGCCATGGTCTTAGCCTCCCTGGGGAATAGCAAGATGATCCCAGGAGATTACCTGCCCGACAACACAGAAAAGTATCGCCAGACAGTTAAGGTTAACGGGCGCAGCATAGGAGCCCTTAGGGACACAGGAGCCAGCATCACGTCTGTTAGATACACGCTAGTCCCCGAGTCCATGATCATCCCCCACACCTCCTGTAGAGTGATAGCCGCTGACAATTCCGTCCGCACCTGCAGGATAGCACAAGTCCCGTTTGAGTGGGAGGGAGTCTCGGGCGATCTACGGGTAGCGGTCCGCACGGACATGCCTGTAGACTGCCTCCTGGGAAATGACCTAGAGAATTCACAGTGGAAAGAGGTAGAAAGAAGGACCCATCTAGAGCTGTTGGGTCTGCCCCAATGGGCCTGTGTGAGCACCCGAGCCATGACCACCAGAATGTCCAACACCGGGAACGAAGAGTCCGAGTTCCCCAGTGCAGCCCCTGATGTCCCCGAGGGAAGCGAGCACCCCACGGTCCTCGACCAGCCCTACACCGAAGGAAGCGAATCCGACGAAGGTCCCCTCGGACCCGCCGTCGAACCGGTCCCCACCCTAACAGATATTCCCGAGTTGGCCCAGTGGCGCCAAGAAGGGGGACCGTCCCGAGAGGAGTTTGCCAAGAGCAGACCTCCTGCCCTGCCCTTGAGGGGCTCCGGCAACAGGCCGCAGCCCAGGCCCCTGGAGACCAGTTCGGCTCCCATTACCTTTACTGGGAAAACGGCCTACTTTACAGTGAACAGAAGACCGCCGAACTAGGGTCAGCCCGCGTGCTGGTGGTACCCCTACGTTTCCGCGGCCTCCTCCTCAACCTGGCCCACGATGTGCCCCTGGCGGGACACTTGGGCCAAGATAAAACCTTCCATCGGTTAGTGACCCATTTCTACTGGCCCCACATGCGGTCCGATGTGGAACACCACTGTAAGTCCTGCCCCACGTGTCAGGCTAGCGGCAAAAGCGGAGGCAAACGCAAGGCTCCCCTCCAGCCCTTTCCAGTTGTCAGTACCCCCTTTGAGAGGGTGGGGATCGGCATTGTCAGACCTCTGGACCCCCGGACCTCCTTAGGTCACCGGTTCATTTTGGTTCTAGTCGATCACGCCACCCGATACCCAGAAGCGATCCCCCTCCGGACCGTGATGGCCCCGGTCGTGGGCCGGGCCCTCATGGGGATCTTCTCCCGGGTGGGATTCCCGCGGGAAGTGGTGAGCGACCGAGGCACAAACTTAATTTCCCGGTACATGAAGTCCCTTTGGCAACAGTGTGGGGTGTTGTACAGGTTCACCACCCCATACCATCCCCAGGGTAACGGCCTGGTTGAGCGGTTCAACCGCACCCTGAAAGGGATGATCATGGGTCTCGAGGAGCCCTTGCGACGCAAGTGGGACGTCCTCCTACCCTGCCTCCTGTTCGCATACCGAAAGGTTCCCCAGAAATCCTTGGGGTTCAGCCCTTTCGAGCTGCTCTATGGGCACCCCGTCCGGGGTCCCCTCAGCCTGGTCAAGGAAGGCTGGGAGACAGCCCCCCCGAGCACACCCCCCGATGTGTTCTCCTACGTCCTGGCCCTCCGGAACCAGACGCGGAAGTTTCACAAGCTGGCCGAGGCCAACCTGGAGGCCAGCCAAGAGGAGATGAAACGCTGGTACGACCAGAATGCCACTCTGGTCGAGTTTCAACCAGGCCAACAGGTTTGGGTCATGTCCCCAGTGGAACCTTGTGCCCTGCAGGACAAGTGGACTGGACCCTTTAAGGTGATCGAGCGCAAGACCAGGTCACCTACCTCGTTGATACGAAATCAGCCAGAAATGCCCTGAAAGTCTTACACGTGAACCGGCTCAAACCCCACTTTGAGCGTTCTGAGTTGGGATTACTCCTTGCCACCGACAACGGAGAGGAAGAGGAAAC
This sequence comes from Lissotriton vulgaris, assembly GCF_964263255.1. Classification (NCBI taxonomy): domain Eukaryota; kingdom Metazoa; phylum Chordata; class Amphibia; order Caudata; family Salamandridae; genus Lissotriton; species Lissotriton vulgaris. The sequence goes on from NC_141698.1 coordinate 814,031,122, forward strand.
GGACCCTCTACCAGATCTCCTGTGTGCAAAGGATCAAGATGGCTCCGTAGAGGGAGTGAGTCTCTCCTCCTCCCTCACCCCCTTGCAGCGTGAAGAATGTCGCCAGTTGTTGGGACAATTCTCAGACCTCTTCTCCCTCACCCCCGGCGTCACCAGTTGGTGCGTCCACAACGTGGACACCGGGGACAGCCCTCCGGTACGACACAGAGCCTACCGAGTCCCTGACCGAGTTCGAGCCTGCATCAAGGCCGAAGTCGACAAAATGTTGGACCTAGGAGTGGTAGAAGCCTCCGACAGCTCATGGACTAGCCCCGTGGTCCTGGTTCCGAAGGCGGCCGCCCCCGGCACCGTTCCTGAGCTGAGGTTCTGCGTAGACTACCGCGGACTCAACGCAGTCAGCCGAACCGACGCACACCCCATCCCCCGAGCCGACGAACTCATTGACCGCCTAGGGTCAGCTCAGTACCTTCGATCTCACCAGTGGCTACTGGCAGATCGGCCTCACGGAGAGGGCCCAAGAAAGGTCTGCTTTCTACACTCCGGATGGCCACTTACACTTCAGAGTGATGCCCTACGGCATGAAAAACGCCCCCGCCACCTTCCAGCGACTGGTCAACCAGGTCCTGGCTGGGTTGGAAAGTTTCAGCGCAGCGTATCTTGACGACATTGCGGTGTTCAGTGCCCACTGGCCCGAGCACCTGCACCACCTCTGGGAGGTGTTAGACGCCCTGCGCCGCGCCGGGCTCACCATTAAAGCTAGCAAGTGCCAAATAGGACAGAGCTCCGTGGTATACCTCGGGCACCAGGTCTGCAGCGGCCTCGTAGCCCCCCTCCAACGCAAGATAGTTGCTATCAATGCCTGGGAGACCCCCACGACCCAGACCGAGGTGCGGGCCTTCCTAGGGCTCACAGGATACTACCGTAGATTCATCAAGGGTTACGGGAGTATTGTAGGCCCCCTCACAGAGTTGATAGCCAAGGCCAACCCCAAGAAGGTTAGTTGGACCCCCGCCTGCCAGAAGGCATTCGAGGAATTGAAACAGGCCATGTGCACCGCTCCAGTACTACAGGCCCCTGACTACTCCAGAGAGTTCGTGGTCCAGACCGACGCCTCCGAACATGGCATCGGAGCCGTGCTCTCCCAGGTGGACGACCAGGGGATTGATCATCCAGTAGCCTTTATCAGCCGGAGGCTACTACCCCGGGAGCAGAGATGGAGCACCATCGAGCGAGAGGCCTTCGCAGTAGTCTGGGCCTTGAAGAAGCTGAGGCCCTACCTGTTCGGTACCCACTTCCTGGTCCAGACCGATCACCGTCCTCTCCGGTGGCTCATGCAGATGAGAGGAGAGAACCCTAAACTGCTACGCTGGTCCATCTCCCTCCAAGGGATGGATTTTACTGTGGAACACAGGCCTGGTGCCGACCACGCCAACGCCCACGGCCTGTCCCGCTTCTTCCGCCTCAGCGAAGAGAACACCCAAGAGGATGGGTAGTTTTCCTCGTCTTTCAGCTGGAGGGGACGCATGTTGGACCCGGCCTCGTGGCGTGGTCCTCGCGGATCTCCACAACCCCAGAACTACGGGTTGAACTGATTCCCATCCAACCAGAACTGTACATGACACCCCTACACCGGACCTGAGACGATCTCCAGACCGCGGGCCTGCACCCGTGCATGTGACCAAAAGACGCCATGTTTGGCCACCCTGGCTGGCCGGCCGACTTCTTCCCTTTCGGCAGCCCCTGGCCGCTCCTGACTACAGCTAGGCGTGCGCATCCGGCGCGCCCAGACCCGCCCGGGGGGTGAACGACTCCCCAAGTACCCGAAACCAAGATTTCCATCACACCTCCGGCCCCCTTCTGAGGAACTGGTTCCCTTCACACCTCTGAACCCTCCCTGGGGGCTGGTTTCGATCGCACCTTGGCCTCCTAGCGAGCTGGCTCCAGACCTTGATGGGCGTCTGGGATCCCCTGGACACACAGTCCAAAGCAGCAAAGAACCAGCCGCCCAGACAACCGGGCGCCTGGCCCTCGGACCTCCGGCCTCCTGCCTCTGAGGGTCCGGACATCAAAGAGCTCCTGGACTATAAGACAGCCTGCCTTCCATCTAGCCGGCAGTTGTATCTTGGACAAGAAAGCCCTGCTGATCTGATCGCGGCTGACCTTGAGGTGAACAGACTCTGACCCACCGAGCCATGCTGACGTCGTCGCGGCTCATCCTCGAAGCTACGGAACTGAACCATAGGAGCCCTGCTGACGCTGACGCTGTCGCGGCTCCCTCTCGAAGACTAAAGACCTGAACCATCGGAGCCCTGCTGACGCTGTCGCTGCTCCCTCTCGAAGAGTAAGACCTGAACCATTGGAGCCCTGCTGACCTCGTTGCGGCCCACTCTTGAGAACGAGAGACACTTGCTACCATCCAGAGCCCAGCAGACGCTGTTGCGGCTCCACCTGCCTACGAGTACGACGGAGTACTCCTGACCAAGCCCTGCTGACCTCGTCGCGGCTTGAAGAACTCTCTGGTCTGGCTGGACCATCGACGCTACCCTCACGACCATCTTGCACAAGAAGTGAGTAGGACAGCAAGTCCCATCGCCAGCCCCCGTACCCCCCAGTTCGAGAATTTAGAACTGTGCGCAGGGTGCGTGGCGTGCCAACTGGCCCTCTAAGACTGTCCCGCTTCCCCGTTCCCTTGTTATGAGACTTTCGCGATCCCTCGATCGCTGTGTATTGCTCCTTATTTTTATTCCGATAAAGTTCATACTTGATAAAGATTCACGGTGTGGTGTCCGTTCGTAAGTGTGGTGTGTCGACAGTGTGTACGATCAGTCCTCCCCGGCGGGGACTCCCCCTCGATAAGACTCGGAAGGATTTGTGGGAGAGGAGGTCTCGGGTGGTTAGGAGAGTCCTCTTGACCCCTGGGGTCACCGCCTTCCAACACCTACCTTGAGCCAAGATCCCTCGCTAGCAGACAACCAATTCCGAGACTGGATAAAATCATCTTTGGAAGCAGTTCTCCCCGTTAAACAGCTACCTAGCAAGAGGAACTCTTATAAATCCCCCTGGTACACCTCGGAACTACGAGATCTCGGCAAAAAATGTAAAAAACTGGAACGTATCTGGAGAAAAGACTGGACCTCTAACAACAAAGAAACCTATAAATCAACTATGAAACAATACAAACTCCTCATTAAAAAATCACAAGCCACCTACTACGAAAAAAAAATCATGGCTGCCTCCAACTCTGCCAGGGAGACCTATCGCGTAGTAAAAAGTCTCTTGAAAGTCCCTGAACCTCAACCAGCCGCCGATCCCACCGGTGCCAGATGCACCCAACTCGCGGAGTTTTTCTCTGCTAAAATCTCAAAAATCATAATGACTTTCCCCAACACCGATCCCCTAATGGACCTCCCAGCTGTGCCCATCGACCCAGACTCACCAACACTAAGAGCCTTCCTTCCTGTCTCCACCGAGAAGCTGTTGGATACTCTTAGCCGTGTGAAGAGTGGATCACCAGACGACCCAGTCCCCATGAGCAAACTCAAACTAGTAGCCCCCACCATAGCTCCCCATCTTACAAGGCTGATAAATGCCTCTACGCCTGCGGCACAGTCCCCGCCAGCTGGAAAAATGCGGTAGTTCGCGCACTCATAAAAAAACCTCACCTAGAACCCCTGCACCCCTCTAACTTCAGACCCATCTCCCTCCTTCCAGGCATTAGTAAAGTGGCAGAGAGAATCATAAATGAACAACTCTCAACATTCTTAGAGTCTAACAGCCTCCTCCGCCACTCACAGACAGGATTTAGACCTGGACAAGGGACTGATACCGCCCTTCTGACAGTGACTGAGGAGACAAGGTCCATTCTAGACGCAGGAGGATCAGTGGCAGTGATCCTCCTGGACTTGAGTGCTGCCTTCGACACGGTGGACCACACCATTCTTCTACACCGTCTCCAAAAAACGGGCATCTCAGAGACCGCTTTGGCCTGGTTAAAATCTTACTTGGAACACAGAACCTTCCAAGTGGCCGATAGCCACGGCCACTCCAAATCTCTCCCCTTGAACTGTGGAGTCCCTCAGGGCTCCTCCCTGAGCCCCACACTTTTTAATGTGTACATGGCCCCCCTGGATGACATCGTCGCTCCATTCGGCATTAAGGTGGTCATGTATGCTGACGACACACAATTAGTCGTCTCCATCAACCAAGCCGACCAATCAATGGACAATCTAGTCTCCTGCCTGCACAACATATCTATATGGATGGGCGACTCTAGGCTCAAACTCAACGGAGAGAAATCCGAAAACATGCTTCTGGGCAACCCAAACAAACTACCCTCAACCCTTGCCTGGCCAGCTAGCACGGGCACCCCCAATATCAAAACAAGAAATCAAAAGCCTTGGCTTCTGGCTTGACCAGGAGCTCAGCTTCAGAGCCCATGCAAGAAAGACAGCCGGAACCGGCTTTGGGCTCATGCGAGCAGCCCGTAAGATCCTTCCGCTCATTCCTCCCCAGTCTAGAAAACTTCTGATCCAGGGCCTCGTTATATCAAGACTGGACTATGGTAACGCCCTATATCTAGGTGCACCCATAGCTACCATAAAAAAACTGCAGCACACCCAAAATGCCGCAGCAAGACTACTGACTGGAACAAAATCGAGATGCTCAGCCAGACCCTCCCTCAAGGCTCTTCACTGGCTTCCCATCCAAGAACGCATTTCCTTCAAAGCCTTGTGGATCTCCCATAAGATCCTACAAGGCAAGGACCCACCAATACTGAGACCCCTAATCAAACGATACAAATCATCCCGACAACTCAGATCAGACACCCTGTTTCTAGCACACATTCCCAGAATAAGGAAAGCTCGTGCTGGCGGTCGCAGCTTTTCTTATAACGCCTCTAAACTCTGGAACAGCCTTCCCCTTAACATCCGGAAAGAAAACAATCTTCTCGCATTCCGCAGACTGCTGAAAACCTGGTTGTTCCCCCAATAAACCACCCCTAGGAGAACGTCAAGCTTTATGATAGTGCTGGGACGCCCAAGGGTAGGTACGCGCTTTAGAAATCCCAAATCAAAATCAAATCAAATGGAGAGAAATATTGTCTTTCAGCTGGAAATGCTACAACAGCCAAAAGCTCTGTTTTTTAATATAAAATCTGGACCTTCGGTGGTCATTTCACTGAAAATACAAGATTTGAAAAAAATATTAATGTCTAGGGGTGCTCGTGGAAGACAATTTCTATGGAATGGAATTTACAGAATGTTAAAGTGATTCTGGTATTCTACTGACCTCTGCAGGTCGTTTTCTATCAAGACAGTTAAATAGAGGCAGTTGCTAGAAAAATTTAAAAAAAAGAAAGTCCCTCAGCAGAAAGCAATTCTGGTATTTCACTGACCTCTACTGGTCGTTTTCTATCAAGATAGTTAAATAGTGAAAAAAAGTCCCTAAGCACATGCATACAAGTCCTAGGGCTGATCTCCAGAGCCCACAAAGTACACACACATATAAGGAGATACTAAAGTATATACAAGAGGTCTCGAATGCTCGACCTAAAAAACACTTGAACACTCAAGATGGGAGGTGAGAGGATGTTACATCTCCTAACGCAAACTTGAGGTGGGTTAAGGAGAAAACACATCTGAAGAATGTAGCACAGCCTTACTGAAAAGAGCTTTTTGTCAGTATTTGGTGGAAGAATGCTCAGAGGACCAAGAAACTGCTTCACAGATTTTGTGAACCGGGACACTGTCTGACAAAGCTGAAGTTGCTACCCCTCCTCTAGTGGAATGAGCCTGGGAACTGTGGTGGAGAGTTATCAGCCATGCTTAACAGAGCTAAATGGTCAAAGATATTCACCCAGGAACGCTCGTTTTATGTAAATGTTTTACACCAACGTATTGCTGAAAGAGCAGATTTCGATTAAATAAAAAGTGGTTACTATTTTATATATTATGAAGATTACTGAATACTGCATTTAACAGAACTGTGTTTTTCATTGCTTGACATCACTTGGTTCGAATTAGGCCTCAATTCCATTTTCTTTTCTAAAGCAGCCATGAAAGTTTATGTTTTCATTCTGTTCACAGAACATATCTAAAATGTGCAATTGTATTGCTTTGAGTTGACATGCCATTCTCAAAGAAACAAGGAGGACTTTGCAACATACAAAACTTATCTAGCCTGTAACTTTTACTTGCATGACTTCTATTATTTTGTAACTAGTTTATACAGTCACAACCGAAGGCTTATGCTTTTTTATATTTTTTGCATTGACTTATTGTAAATTGCTGCTCTGTGTGCTTGAGTCTTCCACTAATTACATTTTTTTTTTATTTATTATGAACCTACGTAACTTTTGCCTTCTGAATTGCATCCTAAATATTTTAATAATCGTTAATGGTTTTGAGTTTACTTCTGACTCCAGATGATTTATTTTCTTGAAATGCAATTTGTTAAGTGTGAGCTAGGGTGCTGTCTTGCAACACATTGCCTCAACATGCTTATAGTTTAACACCGTCACTGATCCTGCGTAGACTATTTGTCAACAATGCCTTCAAAAACAGTTACAGATACCTCCTCTGGTTTCCGTGTATGAAGTCTTCCTCTTTAATGGTTTAGGTGGAATGAAAAGGGAAGGTGAGATTATGATATCCCTAATGTGAAAGTCTAATTCTGAGAACCATTCACTTTCTGATACAACTGGAAACTCTGCTTCAGGTTAAATAGGTCATTAAGATAAATGTTTTTTTTTATTTTTATTTTTTAATGATTTTTGTAAAGCGCGTAGTAACTCAAAGAGCATCCCAGCGCTGATCTGCTTCTCCAGGGGTTTAAGCCAACTAGTGAAGTTATATTTGCGGGAAAAGAAGGGTCTTTAAGGTTTTTCTGAACTTGAGATAGTTCGATTCTGTCCTGAGTTTTCGGGGTAAATGGTTCCATCGTTTGGCCGTGTGGACCGAGAAGCGACGGCCACCGGTCTTGGCTTTTCTGACTCTGGGGACTGTAATAAGATTTTCTGCATTGGACCGGAGATCTCTCTCTGCTTTGTATGGGGTTAAGAGTTCTTTCAGAAGTGGGGGACCGTTGTTGTTGAGGGTTTTATGGGCCAGACAGAGGGCCTTGAAAACGACCCTTTCTCTGACTGGGAGCCAGTGGAGAGAGTTGAGGGCCGGCCTGGCGGAGGATCTCCCTGGTGTGCCCGTGAGTAGGCGGGCGGCGGCGTTTTGGACTTTCTGCAGTGAGTTCAGGGTGGCTTCAGGGGCTCCCAAGTAGATGGCGTTACAGTAGTCTAATCTTGCCAGGATTAGACCCTGAATGAGGAGCCTCCTTGCGGTATCAGGAAGCAGGGGAAAGAGCTTCCTGCAGGCTCTGAGTAGCCCAAAGCAGGTCCCTGCGGTTCTTTTAGCCTGGGTTTTAAAACTCATGTCCTTCTCAATCCACACTCCAAGGCTCTTGACCTCTTCCTTGGGTGCGGGAGGGTCCCCTAGGCACCTAGGCCAAAGGTGAGATGGTAACGAGGGCCCCTTGTGGCCCATCAGGAGGATCTCAGTTTTGGACCCGTTCAATTTTAATGAGGAGAGATTCATCCATCGTGGACTTCGGAGAGGCAGCTGTGGAGATCGGATGGGGCGTGGTGAGGGTGAGAAAGGGTAACGACCAGCTGAGTGTCGTCGGCGTAGTTGATAACACACGCCGTACGAGCTGACCATCTTCTCCAGTGGGGCCATGTACACGTTGAAAAGTGTAGGGCTCAACGATGAGCCCTGTGGTACTCCACACCGGAGGGGGATGGTGGATGAGCAGCTATCGTTTTCCCGCACCTGGAAGGAGCGTCCAGTCAAAAAGGATTCTAGCCATTTCAAGGCCATACCCTTTAATCCGATCTCTCCCAGTCGGCGGATTAGGGTGGGATGGTCTACAGTGTCGAAGGCCGCACTGAGATCTAGGAGGATAACTGCCACTGATCCTCCCGTGTCCAGAATGCTTCTGGCCTTCTCCACTGCTGTCAGGAGGGCGATGTCCGTGCCCTGACCTGGATGAAATCCTGTCTGGGAGGCCGCTAAGAGGTTGTTGCTTTCTAGGTAAAGCGATAATTGCTTATTTACCAGCTTCTCTGCGATCTTGCTGTTTCCAGGGAGAAGGGATATGGGCCTGTAGTTGGCGAAATCCTGCGGGTCTAAAGAGGGTTTTTTCAGTAGACCTTTGACTGCTGCTGCTTTCCAGCTGGGGGGGACAATGCCCTCCGAGAGAGAGGAATTGATCAGGGCCGTGAGGGGAGGGATGATGGTACTTGACACTTTTTTTAGGAAACGGAGGGGGGCAGGATCAAGGGGGGAACCACTTTTGATTGCGGCCAGCGTTGCTCCTACTTCTTCCGTAGTTACGGGACCGAAAGCGTCCAGGGAGGGTTGGGAGGCTGGCAGCAAAGGAGGATTGGGGGTGATGATGGTAGGATCCAACTGTATGGGGTCCTGTTCGAGGGGGGGTATGGTAAGAAGAATGTTTTGAATCTTCTCGTCGAAGAAGGTGGCTAATTTGTTACATTTAGTTTCAGCTGCTTTGGGATCGAGGGGTTTGAGTGGGGGGTCAGGGGCGTGAAGTAGTTCTTTTAGAACTGCGTAGGTTTCATGGGCCGAGCAGGCAGCGTTTTTAATTCGGCCCTCGTAGAAACTAGTTTTGATATTGCGGAGCTCTTTTTTGTAGGTTTTTACAGCGGTGCGGAATGATTCTTTCCGTTCCTCGGTTTTTTCCTTCCTCCAGATACGTTCATTTCTTTTGCAAGCCTTACGTAGCAGGTTGAGTTCCGGGGTATACCAGGGTGAAGGATTAACTCTCTTGATGTGTCTGAGAGAGTGGGTTTTGGGCAGGATGGCGTCGAGCGATTGGGTAATCCAGGTACTGAATTTTTTGTCCCCTACTAAGGGGTCATGGGGGGGATGGGGAACGTTTTCTCTTAGTTTGGCTGCCCAGACGTCTGGTTCCAATTTCTGCCATCGTCTGGTATACGTTCTGATTTTTGGGGGTGGAGGGGGCAGAGTAATAATGTCCCATACTAGGGGGACCAAGAAGTGGTCCGTCCAGGGAAGGGGAATATGGTCGAGGGTTCTCAGGTTGGGGATGTTGGAGAGAATGGGGTCAAGCAGTTGCCCTTTTTCATGGGTGGCCTGTGGGTTTTTTAGGTCAAGGCCCATTGAGGTGAGATCCTGGAGTAGTTCATTGGCCAGCTTATCGTCTGGGTCCAGGAAATGTACATTCAGGTCTCCTAATAATAGGTAGTTAGTAGTGGACGTGCATTTGGTGGAGGTCTGGTCAGTAATTTTGGTCGGGAAGTCTCCTAGATTGCCTGGTGGACGATATATCAGCGTTCCTGACAACGAGGTGACAGGGGAGATTGTAATGGTATAGTGGCAGCTTTCATATCCCTTGATGTTGCCATCAGACGTTCTACAGGTGAGGGTATCTTTGAAGATTATTGCAAGTCCACCTCCCCTACCCTCTGGTCTGTTCTGTGAGCACATGACGTACCCGGGGGGGAGTGCTAGAACGATGTCTGGGCCACTACTGGAGGTTAGCCAGGTTTCTGTTAAAAACAGAATGTCTAAGGCATTATTGGTAATTAGGAGGTTCACTTCCAGTGCGTGTTTCACGAGTGACCTGCAGTTAAGTAGGCCTAGGTGCAAACCCTTTGATGCCGTGGTCTGATTGACGGGGTTGCAGCGGTCACAGCCGGAGAATTGAGTGTCTCCATTCAAGATGCGCGAGCAGGAGGGATGTTTGTTGGGGTTCAAGGCTAGCAAGTCAGCCCGCGTGTAGGTCAAGTCGTTACGGGCTGCAGAGGGCAGAGTGGCTGGGCCTAGGGCCGGCTGGGCCCGGACGGGCCCAGACGGGCTTGCCTTTGGCGCGCCTTCGGCGCGCCTTCGGCGCGCTGACGGCGCGCCCGCTGCGCCCGTCCGCTGCGCGTCCGGTGATTGCACATCCTTATAGGTGGAAAGGGGGCGGGTGGGCGTGGCCTGAGAGTGGGCGTGGCCTCAATTCCTCGCCGTGAATGGCGGCCAAATGTTTGTTTTTCCCTGAATCGGTGCAGCGAAGGGGTCGCTGTTTCGGTCGCTGTTTTGGCGTATCTCGAGCCCGCTGCAGAGGTGCCAGCCAGGTGAGTGCGCTATTAAAATACAAATTATTCTGTAAGTGACACAAGAAGTTACAATTTTTAAAAAATCGGTCGTCTCCCGGCTTCCGCCTCAGGAGATTAGCAGGGTTTCTGATTCGTTTACGCTATTGACAGCGCTTTTGTACTGTGGCGGGTGGGCGTGGCCTGAGAGTGGGCGTGGCCTCAATTCCTCGCCGTGAATGGCAGCCAAATGTTTGTTTTTCCCTGAATCGGTGCAGCGAAGGGGTCGCTGTTTTGGCGTGTCTCGAGCCCGCTGCAGAGGTACCAGCCAGGTGAGTGCGCTATTAAAATACAAATTATTCAGTAAGTGACACAAGAAGTTACAATTTTTAAAAAATCGGTCGTCTCCCGGCTTCCGCTTTAGGAGATTAGCAGGGTTTCTGTGGAATGTGGAAATATACAACGCCACTTTCTCCCCCTTGAACAGCTTACCAAATCCCATGTGAAAATTTACTGAAAAGTGAGGAATTAGTGATAATTGGGTGCGGTATATCGGAATCAGCAGTAATTCTCCATCTCTCAGGGAACTCTGGGGGAATCTAGAAATCCCCTTAAGTTCTGAAATCACTAATGTGGGGCTAAGGGGATACTGATGCAGTATTACCTACCCCTCCCCACCCACCCCACGACAACTGTAAATCAGGCCTCAGTGTAACACCACATTTTGAAAGAGTGAAATCACTATATGCTATATCTCACTGACTATTTGAGCGGAGTTTAGGATTAATGAAAAGCCATCTTCCATGATAACAACTTAAGTGAGCAACAATGCAAAGGCCCAAATGGAAGGCCCAGCATAAATACGACGCCTAAGGGGCTATAAATTACCTAGTGTCATGTGGAGAGGCCGTGCACCTACTTTATAATTGACCACCAAGCAGGCCATTATTTATAAAGGAACCGATGTCACAGTGGTTCCTGTCAATGCATTTAACTGTTTTCTGCAAGGCTGCGTTGGGAGGACGCAGCCCTGTAGCAAACAGTATTCTTTTTTTCTTTTTAAAAAGAAAATCCTGAAACATGATATTCTTTTTGAAAATAAAAAAAGTAATTCCCCCCTCACTATGAGAGGCTTCTTTCATTGTGGGGGAGAATTATGATGTTTTTACTGTTCCTTACCCCCTGGTTTTAGTGGAGGTAATAAACAATAAAACAAATAGCTAAATATTCGCCTATCTAAATTGGGCGGGCAGACATGTAGCCATTTCTCTAACGGCACTTACTACCCAGGGTTTTTGGAGTTTGGCATCGACAATGATAGAGTTGTAAGTGACTGAGTTGTCTCCACCATGGCCAAACCAAGGGTCCATCTGCATTTAAATCAGGCAGGCGGACCTTCATATTGCCGATATGTATCCTCCATCTCCATTGCCACGGACTATGCATACCACTAATATATAACTCAGGTCCGCAGTCTAACCTCTTAAAGGTGGAAATGTATTTTAAACCTCCATAGTAATGTAGGAAGTTACAGGCAGACAAAGATACCTGCCAAATAACATTTTCCTGTTCCAGGGTTAAGGACCTTTTCTGCATAGGGTACTGCAAATTGTAACCATGTGTGTTGTGAGACAGTCCGTGAAGTGAGCATGGGATAAACACATGAACTTTGCGAACTTGCTTATATACAGCCTGAGGTACAGGGTGAAAAAACAGGTTCCAAATCCTCACTCACTTCCTTAGGATGGTCATACTAACAAAGGGCTCTTATCAGCTTGCAAGTTTAGTGTTGGAAAGTTTGGGTGAACATCTGGCCCCGTCTTCCGATTCTCTCACAAAGACACAAAACATACCTGACATACAGGAAGTCTGGATACGAAGGTTAGCTGACCCAGTCTGGAGCGAACATTATGACATGAGGTGTGTGAACTCAAACATTGCGAATCACCTACCAGATGAGAGGAAACGCACAGTAAAGTGAATAGGTCCATGGCAGCGCCAGTGCATCCTCTAGTGTTAAAATCTTGGGAAACTTAAGAGAGCATAACAGTCCACATTTACAAAATGCTCTGGCGGCAAAAAAAAGTCTTTAGCAAGCATGCCACACAGTTGGCATAGATTCTCTACCACCCACTAAAGCAGTTCACTCACATAGCTGGTGGATGATATCTTGCTCAGGGAACCACAGTCAAATTCTCTCTCTGTCCCAGATAAGTTCCCAGCAGTCTAAATCCCTTCTTTATGGTCAAGTCCCATATTTTCAGTGCTTCCACGCACAGCTGAATGGAGTCCAGACCTCATTGCTTGCTTAGGTAAAGCACCTTTGTTGTATGGTCCACCAGAATCTGGACTTTCATAAATGTCACATGTGTGAGGAAAGTTCTCAGAGTTAGTTTATATTGCTCTCAGTGATCCTTTGGATTCCCGGTCTCGTGAAAAAGTAGGAATTTACTTTTCCTTGTTTTTACATGAAGTCTGAACAATCAACCTCCCATTGTCGAGGGAGTACAAAAATGACCTGGGAGAGTAGGGAGATCCCCATATTTCCAGGAAACATAACTAACTAACGCAGAATCAAACTGACGTTTATCCCACCTATCTTCAAATGGCCTTTCACAGCATCAAAAAGGGCAAAATAGCATCAAATCTTTGAATTATTGCCAACATCACAGTAAACAGAGAAGGTTATATTTGTTATGTAAAAAAAGGATAAAGGAAGAGGATGGAGAGCATTGAAAATCCGCCTTCAAGAGGTATGTAAATCACTTGCACATTTTAAGTGCAGCAGCAAGCAGGCACATTAGAACTGTCCTTGAGGTTGGTTAGGAAAGGAAGTAGCGTTGGAGTCAGACCCGAAAATGTCTAACATTCCGAAAAGATTTGTTGTCTTGTTGCTTGAATTGAAGAACATTTAAATAACCTTAAATAATAAACGGCTGTTAGCCTAGACATCTCCATGACTGCTTTCTCTGAGAAATGCTTTATCAGAGGCGGCACCGGTAGAGGATATAGCAGGCATCGATTTTTACACTGTTGGAGTCAGAGGGACAGAAAACATAGCTGTTCCAATGGCCAACTATGGATATGGCATCAAACCTGGCTGAAAAAGAGGAGATGTAAGTACAGCAGCCGTACTTGAAGGCTTCAAAGCTTTAACCTTGAAGAATATCAAGGGTGCATCTTAGAAAGAAGTGCTGAAAACGGCCAGTCCTGCCTTCCAAAAGGCATCAGATGTACTCTGCAGAGGCCCATTCCTGAGGAAGACTTGTGGTACTCCTTGGAGTGTTGGAATTACTTCAGAAGTAAGACTTTATTGAGTCCATATAGCAGACCCCCCAGGATATAGCGGCATGGATTAGCAAATTTAGCGGCACAAAAAAGGAAATTTAGCGGCACAAATATGGAAATTTAGCGGCAATTTTGCTGCCTTTTTTTGGGCCATTTTTCCTACAACAAACACAGATATCTTTGTTTTTGAGTTATTTAGCAACATGAAGCTATGAGACTCTATTGTTGCTGCTTTCTGTCCCGAAGGGAGACAAGAGAAGGCACGAGCGTACAGGAGATGTGCACACGTACGGACAGGAGATGTGCATACCATATGCATGTACATCTCCTGTCCCCGGAGGCTGGCAGTGCCTTCAAACACATTTATGCAACAAGACTTCATTTTACTACACAAAATGAACCCCTTCTTCTCAGGTTGTACTGCCCATTCGTCTATGTGATGGAACAGTATTTTTGGATTTCAAGGCTATTTGTGAGTCCCAATTAAGGAATTTTAAGAAATCGCAATTTATTTTAGTGATTTCTTCATGCATAGCATTTTGCTATTCCTTATTAGCGAATCCTTATTTTTCGCTAATAAGGAATAGCAAAATGGGTGCTTGATGCATCTGGGGCTTAGTTCTTCCTACCCTTAGATGTCCCTCAAATATGGTGGCAATAATGGATGGTTTTGTGGTGCAACAAAGTTGTATTTAAGAGGCGTACAAACCCTCAGCCACATCAGGAGGCATGCTTTATCAATGGGTTTGCTGTTGTGTGAGAAAATGTATTGACCTTAGCCATCTCATACTTTTTTATTTATATAAAGTTTTATATAGCGCAGATATGACCGAGGCGGGTATCAAAGCGCTTTACAGATCATCAAGGACAAAAAGAGATAAGCCAGTGTGTCAGTAACAGCAACAGTGATAAGCAAGGTACTGGAGAAAAAGAGGAACAAAGTATAGTGACATTGTGTAAGCAAGTTCCTTTCACAAACTTCACCTAACAATTAATCCTATTGGCTAAAGTTCTGTAAGGATGGGTAAAATCCACTTTATTCAGAACCTTCCCCTCTCCGAATTAAAAAGGGTAGGGGGTCATGTATTAGCCCATTTTATGTCATGATGTCAGCGTATTTCTCCATTCTACTGCCTCTGTGGCATATTGTCCTGAAGCAGTGGCCAGGTGCGAGAGAAACAAATATGCTTCAGCCCTCCTCCATCCCCCGGAGTGTTTGTGTTTACACCATCTGTGGTAAACGAACCAGCAATTTAACAACTGCAGAGATGGATTTTTACTTGTGACTGCCAAACGACACAAGTATCATGCTTATAGTTTAAGGAATATGTTCTATATGGTTTTGGTGGAAATACACTCTGATGAACATCAGTTTACCAAGGGTCAAGCTTGGTTGTCAAGTACTGGGTAATCATGCCAGAGAAACGAAAGTAAGAATAGTGTTGCTCTGCCAAACTAATACATGTGTAGAGCGCACAGCACAGTCGTGCTTTTTGAACCCCAAAGGTGACGAAGATGCAGCATAGCAGAAACAAGACAAAATTAATCGCACTGAATTGAAAATCTATAATTTCCTAACTAAACCCAGCCAACATGGAACTGAAATTCATCTGTGTCTGATCAATACTGGAGTCATCAGAAAAGCTACTTTGGGTGATTTTAAAACAACAATTCTATATGGAAGATTAGCTATTTGAGGAGCTGAGACAGCCCCGGGCTGGCGTCTTGTCTTGCAGCTGCAGGGGGGGGGGGGGGGGGGGGGGAGGGGGGGAGGAGGGGGTGTCAAGTTCCTACAGCAGTAGGCAGAGTGGAGGGGCAGGGGGCTCGAAGGGGTGAAAACAGAACAAAGCCTATAGTTAACAAGTGAATGGTCTTTAACAGACCTGTTAAGTACCGCCAGCCCGGGGCTGTCTCAGCCCGGGCTGACAAACACACCGGGGCAGGGAGGGGGAGGGAGGGAAGCCTGCCACTGTGGATAAAACATGCATGCCTTCAGTGTTTTGGGCGCATTTTCTAAATTTCGCGGGCAGTTTTGTAAAAATCGCGGCATTTTTACAAAACTGCCAATTTCGCGATTGTTTTGCAAATCACGAAATCGCGAAATCCTGGAGGGTCTGATATAGTACTTTTTATGAGAAGACCTGGTCAAGGTCTGATACTTATTAAGTTTCTTTAAGCTGGCAGGGAGATGAGCTGCAATGGCACACATGTGAGTGTTTAATTCTCCAAGGACTGGATACAAAATGTAAGTATATTTCTCCTTGAACAATACCATAAGGAGTTTAGCTTCCCCTGCTTCATAGTCTCCGGGTGAATGGGGGACACCAAGTTGCATTATGTGGCATCATGCAATTTTCTACTGAACCGCAGGCAGGCTGAGTAACCAATAGGCAAGTTACTTAGATTCAGTAACCCATTATCTGGAGTAGATTATATCTAGCTGCAAATTTCTTTCCATAAACTAACCCCCATGCGTCAGATTGGATGCAGAAACCTTTCGAGCAGTACCTCTGCACGCCATTAGGTAGAATCATTGGACTACGCACCCTACATAGTAGCCTCCCAAGCGTGCTGGCACCAGTTTCTTCTTGCCACCCTTCTGCACCAGAAGTGCAGAGCCACAAAGTACACTGATGTACTGGTGTGCAGGCACTAAGACTCTCAGAAGGGTTATCCTACACAGAGAAATCCATTCGCAAAGAGGGGAGAATAGAAGGGTCTGTAAGAAATCTGGGGCTAGATATAGTTCCTCACAGATTAGGCATTACCGAAGAATTCTAGCCATTGATTCCTTACCTTAGAATAGATACCCAAGCAATACCTCCCTGGAGGTAGGTCTGCTAACAGACTAAACCAAGAAGTCCTGCAGGACCAGTTGGGTAAATTGCAGACGGACTTGACTGTCCAGGCAGTAGTGCTCAGTATATGTTTGCAGAGTTGCCGACATTGCAGCTTGGCAGATGTCCAAGATCAGAACTTAGCGAGCTAACAGAATGGTCACAGCATTGGCTCTGATGGAATGAGCAGACAAGCCCTCAAGGGGTTTTTCTTGGCCAATTCATAGCAGATTTTATGCAGAGAACAACTCAGCGTGAGATATTCCGTTTCTGAACCTCTTTCCTTTTTGTATCCGGACGTACCCAGTGAAGAGCTGATCACCCACCCAGAAATATGGACGAGCAGGGGCCAAGGCAGCAGGCAAGATGATATTCTGGGCCACACAAAAGATGCTACTATGTTTGGAAAAAAGGAGGCACAGGTTTTCAGTACCAGTAAGTCCAGGTAGAATGTTGTGTAGTGAGGGTGCACAGAAAGTGCTTGCAACTTACTGACCCTCCTGCCCGATGTTATGACCACCAGAAAATCCACTTTGATGGTGAGTAAACAAAGGGAACAGTTGTGTAGAGGCTCGAAGGGCACACAGATTAATAAGGTCAGCACATGATTCAGATCCGATTGGGGCATGAATGAATGGTCGTGCTGGGAACAGGTGTTGAATTCCCTTTAAACAAACTAGTTACAAGGGTGCCTTGAACAAAGACGGTTGGTCCGGCAACCGCAGGAAAGCCAAACAGGCTGAAAGGTAACCTTTTCCAGTGCTGAAAGCAAAGCTTTGCCAGGCAAGGGAATTGAACGAACAATAAAACTTAGACTAGAGGGCAAAAAGGGATCAATATCTTTGGAGGCACACAAAGATGCACGTGTATCACAATGGCAGGAATATATTGTGTTGATTGAGGGACACCTGGCTTCCAGAATGACATTGCAAACATCCTAAGGAAGGTCGCAAACTGCCAACTGCCGCCGCTCAATGGAGTGTGCCCAGGTTCGGGTGCAGGACCTGGCCGGTTGCTGTAACAGTAGATCCTCCCAAAAAGGCAGCCTGATCAGAGGACTGACACTCAGGAGTTTGGGATACCAAACTCTCCCTGCCCAATACGGCATTACAAGAAAAACCTGGGCCAAGCCATGCCTGATCTTTTTGAGAACTCTGGGCATGACTGGTATAGGCAGAAAGGCATACAGGAGGTCTGAGTTCCACTGTTGTATGTTACTTTAAGAATTGCTATGTAACTTGAATGTTCTATTCTAGAATTGTTATGATGTGAAGGAAATGTACTGTTACTTGTATGCTTGTATTTGAAGTTACCGGTACAGAGGAGCAGAAAGGATATATACGTGCTCCAGACAATAAACCTGTACAATTACTTCTTGCCTTTAAGAAATTGACGACAATTTGTCTGGAGCTGAACCTACATGGAATTTGACTGCCTGTCAAGTATTTTAATAATTTTGAATTTTAAGCAATTCAGAATAGTCTGAAGGAAGAGATTGTTGCCACCTTCTTAGCTGGATGCTGCCCGGAAAAGAGAGGAACTCAAGTGTTTTAATTGAGTTCAGAGTAATTATTTGTACCTACTTTCAAGGAATCTTATCTTCGTCGGTCTTTGCCAACAACAGTGCTACGTTAATCGGAGCGATTTTGAAGTGGTTAAAGTGACGGTAAGATGAGGAATTCATTTTTCAGAAGAAAATATTTTTACTATCGGGGATGAAAGGAACTGTTCAGCTTGTGTTTACCTTTGAACTCGCTGTGTGTCAACTGCCACTTGTCGTGCCTGATTGATTGAGCGCAACACAGAATCCTGTTCAGCCTTCATTCCGGAGTTCTTGGAATCTTCATCGAAGGAGCAAGTCATTGCGTGTTACGCATACGCAACGTGGGGTCAAAGGAGCGTGAGCTAGCGTGGCGCATACATGCCGCCATTTTGTGCAACTTCAACGTTAGTTTGCTTATGTTATCGTTTCACCGAAGCTCATAACGATCATACAAAGAGGATTTAAATAAAAGGGAGCTTTTTGAGGATAACAAGGTACTTTGTTGGAAGTAAAATATATTTTCCGCTATATTATTGTAAGGCATTTTTTTTTTTAGTTCCGGTTCCATTTTCAGTATTTCGTGTTAAAGAATTCTTTCAAATCTATAGTATATAAATTTCAAAGTATTACATATGGCTACCCAAAATTTTTCGTTTTCTACACCACATGCATTTTGGCCATCAGGCGCAGAACCTGCACTTAAATGGTGTGAGTGGAAGGACTATTTTTTGAATTACATAGAGACAATTGATGAACCAGGAAAAATGCATCCTGCTCAGAAGAAACGCATATTACTACATTCAATGGGTCCATATGGATTAAAAGTATACAATCAAATGACGAAAACAGCTATTGTTGGTGATTCTAATGTTTTCCTTGCAACCTTAAAAGATCTTGACACTTACTTTGCTCCAAAGTGTGCATAGGTATCATTAGATATAAGTTTTTTCAAGGTAAACAGCAACCTAGTGAAACTGTTTCTCAGTATGTCTCCGAATTAAAACAGCTGGCTATGGATTGGAAGTTTGTGAACCATTTTGATGATTTCATTTGTGATCAGATTGTCATGCATTCTAACAACTAATGCATTCAAGAACGTTTGTGGATTAATGGCGACTCTCCTCTTGAGGCTATAATTAACATCGCTCGGAAAGGTGAAATGTCAGGCAGATGTGCCAAAGAGTTGATGGATAAAAGTAACAATTCTAGCATTGTAGCTAAAGTAATAGTAAAATCTTTCAAAAGTCTCAAAAATTGTATAAACCACAAAACGAAATCAATATGACTGATAGATTTAAGTGTTACAGGTGTGATAGCAAAGACCATTTGACTTACATTAAGAATTGTCAGGCGTTAAAGAGTAAATGTGCTAATTGTGGTATTGTTGGGCATTATACGAAAGTCGGTAATAAGAAAAAAGTGGGAGTTAAGTGTGTTCTGGTGGAAGATTTGCATGACGATAATGATCTTGCGTCAGATGACAATGAAGTGGGCAATGTTTTGAACTTGTCTAGAAAAATGAGTTCTTAACTTCGATGATGATATGATCAGGAACAAACCTGAATGCTTATTCAACATAGGTGGGGTTGAGACAAAGATTTTTGCGGATTCTCTATCACCGTTTACGATTATTAATGAGGATTTGTGGAAATGCAAATTTGTTGGTAAAGTTGGTGATACCTTGATTGAATCTGACATTCACTCTCAGGGCTATTCTGGCGAGAAGATCGACATGCTTGGTTACAGGTGGTTCACATTCAAGTTTAGAGGTCGGCCAGCCAGGGCAAAATTGTACATGCAAAAAGAGGTCCGCCTGTGCTTGGGTGGCTAGATCAAGGTAAATTGCAAATCATTCTGGATCCTAATAGTAAGGACCAAGTAAAAAGTAATTGATGAGGGGACTAGAGTAGCTGACACTATGTCTACCTTGTTTCCAGAAGTTTTTAGCAGTGTACTACGCAAATTGAAAAATGTTGAACATCGTATCGTTTTAAAAGAGAATCCTGTTCCTAAAATTAAAGTTAATGGCAGCTGATATCCTTGAGCCAATAAATGGTTGAGAGTGGATTTCTCCCTTGGTGGTGGCTAGGCGCAGCAATGGCTAGCTTTGTCTATGTGTCGACCTTCGGCATCTTAACGAGAATATTGTAATTGATTGTTTTCCCTTGCCAAAGATCAATGAAATGGTAAGCAGTTTGAAAGGTGCGAACGTTTTCTCTACGGTCGATTTATCATCGGCCTACCACCAGATCCCTTTAGCAGTGGAATCTAGGAAGCGCACTGCGTTTATTACCCCTATAGGCTGTTTCCAATTTAAAAGGATACCCTTCGGGTTAGCATCCGCAGTTGCGGTCTTTCAAAGACTGATGTTTAACTTATTTAACAAGACCGTTGCACTAGATTTTTCCAAGATGATATTCTGATCTTTGGGGTAGACAGTATTTGCCATGATGAAACACTTAAAAGTGTTATGAATATTGTTAAAGATAATATCCAAATGCAAGTTTGCAGAAGAAAAGGTTACCTATTTAGGACATAAGATTGGTTCAGATGGTGTCAAGCCAAAAGCCACCCTGGTGAATGCTATTAAAGAAGCTCCTGTTCCGATCAAGAAGGATGAATTGAGGGCCTTTTTAGGATTAGTTGAGTATTGTTCGAAATTCATTCCTCATTTTTCTTCTAAATGTTTCAATATGAGGCAGTTATTAAAAACAAGGGTGAAATTTGGGTGGGCACAGCTATGTCAAGAAAAATTTTCTAGTTTAACATCAAGTATTGACAAGGTTCATGCTTTGGAAGGTTTTGATCCAAACTTAGACAGTTATATTTCCACGGATGCAAGTGGAAAAGGTCTTGGTGTGGTGTTGTTTCAGATGGATATTGATGGCAAGGAAATGATTATTTCATTTGTGTCAAGGGCATGAACACCTGCTGAGAAAAGGTACCCTGCAATAGAAAGAGAAGCCCTAGCCTGCGCTTGGGCTCTCAATCATTTTAGAGAGTTTGTTTGGGGGAAACCTGTTACTATATTTTGTGACCACAAACCTCCTGTAAGGCTTCTGACAACTGAAGGTACTGTGAGTGCATCGGCAAGAATTGCTAATTATCTATGCATATGCAAAATTTTATTCATAAGATTGTGTATCTTCCTGGGAAAGACAATCTTGTGGCTGATTGTTTATCCAGGTTGCCGGTGAGACTAGAGGAATGTGTGGAGGAGGCTTATGATAATTTCTAAGTAGCTTTTGTGCACGATGAAGGTGGTTGTGCAGTGTGTAAGGAAGAATGGCTGTCAGAGTGTGAAAAAGATTAAATTCTTAAACGTGTGATTGTGTGCATTCAGAATGATTGGTCTAATTCTTTGAAAAGTGATGTGGCTTTGAGACCATTTTGGGAAGTAAGATCTCAATTAAGATTAGAACATGATACAGTTTTTAGGGGTGAGGGAATTGTTCCTCCTAGTGGATTGCGTAAAATAATCATACAGTTGTGTCATGAGGGCCATTTTGGCATAGTACAAACTAAAAATGTAGTGGGAGATCTGTTTTGGTAGCCAGGAGTAGACAAGGAGGTACACAAGTATGTGAGGAATTGTATTAACTGTTCTTCTGCTGATAAAACGTTGCAAACTTTACGTCCTCCTATGTTAGAATATGTACCACCTTTGTGACCCCGGGTCCATTGCTATAGATTTATTTGGTCCAGTAGGTAATGACCAAAAGTACGTGATTGTTTTACTTTATCTTTTTTCGAAGTGGCCAATTTTGGAGGTAGTTGAATCTATGAATACTTCAGAAATATTGAAGTTCTTGGATAAGACGTTTATTGGTGAAGGATTACCTAGGATAATATTAAGTGACAATTGTGTTCAGTGTTTGTCTAATGCGGCTAAGTTATTTCGAGAAAATTTGTGTTTTCCATAGAACCACTTCATTATATAACCCAAGTGGGAACGGAGCTGTGGAGAGATTTAATCGTGTAGTTAAAGGTGTTTTTTTCAGTCTGCATAAAAAGCCAAGCACGATTAGGAAACACAACTATTTAAAGCTGTGTGGGCTTATAGAGTGACAAAAAATGAGTGTACAGGCCTTTCACCTTTTGTTATGTTGAGAAGCAGGAAACCGAGGTCAAAGTACAATCTCAGTTAGTGTTGTGATTCCACCGTGTGTAATTGGTCTCCATCTGCAGTCCGTGACAAATTGGTTGAGTGTCATGCATAAGCTAAAACTTATAAGCATAATAAAATTGGTGCTAAACCTGTTTGTGTGAAAATTGGTGATTGGGTCCGTATTAGGAAACCCTACAAGGTAAAGAAGGGTGAGAGCCAATTTTTTGAGCCAGAAGAAGTGGTAGAAGTACTTATTAATGCTGTGAGATTTAAGAGTGGGAAAGTGTGGAATATGCACAGCATCCCTTTAACTTCTAAGTTATTTACTGATGGGAATTCACAATTGAAGGTTCCTGGCAGTTTTCATCGGTTGGATGACAAGCTGGATTTTAGTAATGCAAGTTTGGAGAGTGATGTTGTGAGTACTCCAGGTGGTGGAAGGGTAATGGATTCTAATGTTTTTCCTCAAGTGAATGATCATGATAACCTGATGAACAGTGATGGTGCAACCATGACTTTGTCAACAGGTACACTTTTAGAGGAGGAAGTGTGTTGTGAAGAGCCTAATCCTATTTCATCTGATGTTTGTGATCACAATGTTGGAAGAACTAGAAGACCTCCAAAATGGTTAGAAGATTATGTTTTAGAAGGAATTAAGGCTAGGTAATAAAATTAATGTGTATTTAATGAACTTGTATTTATTGTATTTAAGGTCCAGTTCAATATTTTCCTTGTCATTTAGTTATAAGAATGGGGATGTGTTGTATGTTACTTTAAGAATTGCTATGTAATTTGAATGTTCTATTCTCAAATGGTTATGATATAAAGGGAATGTACTGTTACTTGTATGCTTGTACTTGAAGTTGCCGGTGCAGAGGAGCAGGAAGGATATATACGTGCTCCAGACAATAAACCTGTACAATTACTTCTTGCCTTTGCAATTTGTACATACGATCCACTTGGGATTAAAAGTATCTCAGAACAAGAGTTGCCTTAGAACCTCAGCATGAAGATGTGCTGACATTGAGTGTTCTTCGGACGGTAACACCATTTGTGATCTGCTAGTCATCAACACCTGAGTTAGTCAGCCATGTCCACAAACATGTTGACACAAGGTCCACAACCCTACCCCACAATGTTTTTTGCACAATCCCATGACAGTGCTGTTGTCCGTGAACACCTGCACTAGCCTTGCCTTGATCGGATGAAGAAAGGTTTTCAATGACAGTCAGATCGCCCTTTGGCCCCTGCAAGTCAATGTGGAGCTGGGACCCCACCGGAGACCAGAGGCCTCTGATCTACACGTCTCCCAGATGGCGGCTGTATCCCAGGAGTGACGCATCTGTCACTACAGTTAGCTTTGTTTGGGAAAGGAAGAGGAGTCTGCCGATGACCCAAACGCGGTTTGTCATCCACCACTGCAGGTCTTTTGCAGTTCCGTTCGTGATCTAGACCAGGTCGGAGAGG
Source organism: Lissotriton vulgaris (assembly GCF_964263255.1). Classification (NCBI taxonomy): domain Eukaryota; kingdom Metazoa; phylum Chordata; class Amphibia; order Caudata; family Salamandridae; genus Lissotriton; species Lissotriton vulgaris. The sequence goes on from NC_141698.1 coordinate 814,054,473, forward strand.
TTCCCCTAATGCTGCGCCCACTGGGATTTCAGGTCCTGCCGCTGAGCCAGCAAATGCCAATGGGTATGTTTCACCAGCAGAATGCCGGAGGCTATTAGACCCAACAGCCCCAGAGGCAATCTCAATGAAGTCCAGGATAGGGGCTGAAAACGTTAGAGAGATATCCCAAATATTATGGACTCTCCGCTCTGGAGGATAGGCCTGAAACGTCACAGTATCCAGAACAGCTCTGATAAAAGGATGCATCTGGGAGGGATTCAGGTGTGCGTTCTGCAAGTTCATTGTGAACCCAAGCAAGTGAAGACAGTCGGCCCTATTCTGGAGATGGGAGATGGGAGATGCTCGCCTGGTATGAGCCCGCCTTCAACTGCCGGCTGTTGAAGTAGTATAAGACTGGAAACCCTGATCTCGCAGATGAGCTGCAATCACCACCATCACCTTGGTAAGCACCCAGGGATGCTGGTAAGGCCAAGCACAGTGAACTGATAATGCCTGTGACCTACCATGAACTGCAGGTAATGCTTCCGAGTAGGCCTGACGGGGATATGGAAAAAGGCGTCCTACAAATCCAGCGCTACCATCTAGAGTCCAGGGTCGAGGGCAGACAGAACCTGATCCAATGTGAGCATATTGAGCTTCTCCTTTTTCAAGAAGAAGTTGAGAGGGTGCAGGTCTGGAATAGGGCGAAGGCCTCTGTCCTTTTTGGGCACCAGAAAGTAGCACGAATAGCAACCACAACCTAGTTCTGAGCCGGCACCCTATCGATCGTTCCTTTGGCCAATGGAGCCTGTAGTTAAAGATGAAACAGAGAGGTGGTTCTCCTCAACCTGTGGTAAGAAAGTCGTAAGATGGTGGCATGTGTAGCAGGGTTTCCAAAAAGAGGATTAAGTAACCTCACTAAATAATCTGGAGTACCCACTTGTCCAAAGTTATGGACTGCTAATGGAGCAAGTGGTGGCAAGATCTTGCCCTCCTCTCGGTGCCTGTGATAGTATGAGAGCAAAATAACAGGGTTTAGAGGCTGTGGCTGCTGGCGGGGGTGGCGGACTGGGTCGGCCTCCGGCTGGTGGTACCACATGGCATGTATAACAACGTCTGTGGCCTTGAAAATGCTGGCTAGCCTGTTGGCCTTCGTGGCTGGGTGGGGAATGATGCGGTTGGTAGCCCATACCGCAGCCGCGGAAGAGGCGAAAGGCACTGGGGTTGGCGGGACATGTAGAGGCAAAATAACCGCACAGTAGCCTGGCTGCAATTAAAGCACTCCAGCTCGGACTCTGCCTTTTCGCCAAAAAAGGTGGAAGTCATCATAGGGCATGTCCACAAGGGAAGCTTGGACATCCCCCAATAAGTCAGTGATTCTCAGCCAGTCATGGCATCTGAGTGCCACAGACTACGCAATTGCTTTGCCTAGCAAGTTCCTCATTTCCAGACCAAATTGAAGAGGGGACTTAGCTGTGTCTCTGCCATATGCAATCACCTGTGACAGTATGGCCCGGGCCTCCTATGAGACCAATGGCAGCACTTGTGCAACTGAAACCCAAACTGTGTGGGTGTATCTGCCCAAAGGCATGCAGTTTTCAATGACCGCAGTGCTAAGCTGGTGTAAGAGAACATCCTCTTGCCAAAGGTGCTGAGCCTCTTTGATTCCCTATCCAGTGGAGTGGTAGGGAATGCACCAGGGTTAACTCTGGAGGTGGAGGCTTGGACTACCAAGCTCTCTGGGGTTGGGCGCTGAGTGAGGAAACTGGGGACCCAATGAGCGGGCCGTGGTGGCAGGCAATTGTCCAGTGGACAATTTCCCACCTTGTGGGCAATTCCTGCCAAAGCAGGGTTTGGGCCAGGCACCAAACCAAAACATTTGTAAAGGCTTCATTAAATGGGAGGAGAGGTTCAAAGAGGGCAACTCCCAGCTGAAGCAACTCTGTCAAGAAGTTTGTCTTCACTGCCACCATAGCCAGCTGAATGTCCAGAACCTCTGCCGCCCTTCGCACAACCATGGCAACAGAAGCCCCTCGAGCGAGGTATCCAATCCACTGGAATCCACCGGTTCCTCCTACTAGTTGTCCACAGGTTCATCAAGGAGGTGCGAGTAACCATAAGGGTTCTGACACCCCTCCCAATCATCTCTCTCTCCAGGCCTGTCAAAAGATAAAGGCACAGGCTCCAACTCAGAGGGCATGGTTTCGGCCATCTGGCTCTGAATTGGAATCGGGAATGACAATGGGGCCAACGCCAACATGGAGCATCGGTAGCGTCGGAAATGGCAGCACTAGAGTTGGCTCTGAGAAATGTCACAGTCTTACAGGCAGTTCTGCTCCGGATCAGGCACTTGACCTAAAGGGCCCAACTCGTACCAAGGGCAAACCCGCTGGGGGCTCCCTCCAAATCCATGGGGCCGAAGGTGTTCCAGAAGTGTTGAGCTGCCCAAGAATAAGGTGCATGGCCTCATAAAACTCTCAGTGGAAGAGTGTTGCACAAGTTCTGGGGAACACTGGACTGTGGTGGACGTGTGGGAGTGAAGCCTTGATTGTCTTGTGTTAGACTTGGACTGGTGCTGTGCAGTCAAAGAACGTTTCGGTTTCTTGTACTTTTTATGTGATGAAGGCTTTGACTGAAATGATTGATGAACATTGAGGGCCGCTCTGTGTGTGGAACTTGTGACCTTCCATGCAACCTGGATCTGGCCTGTTGAGGGGTTGTCTGACATCAGGCAGCAAAGAGCTTAAAAAAGCACTCCCGTAACAGCTTCTGGTCCATGGTGTGGCAGGGGTTGGAGCTGAGGTACGCCTCCAAGCACTATAGAAAAACCAGGTGTGGGTCTGTTACAGACATCTGCTTGTGACAGGCACCACAGAGTTTAAAACCCACTGACTTTATAGGGGACATCCCTCTCACAGCAGGAGACAGAGACTCAAAAACATCTTCGACAAAAATGTTGAAAAAAGTCAGTCAAAAAATTACTGGAAATAGCTCTCTCTGGATCTTTGGTTACTGGTGAGGAAGGAAAAGAACTAATGTCAGTGGGCTAGGGGGGCTTTTCAGAAAGGAAGAAGTGGAAGGGTAACCTTGTGAGAGATTAAGACTCAAAATAACTAATGAATATGTTCCTGAGATGGTAGCTGCTACCAGGACATAAATTCATTTGGAGGGCTGATTAATCCCCAGTATCACGTCCTGGATTATCGATTTGAATATTGAGATTTAAATCAAGGTTTTATAAAGTATTTCTACCTACATTTGTTAGAAGACTGTAGACCTCAGGAACAACACTGGGAGTTTTATGTGTCCATGACCAGATCTGTGAGGGTCAAAAGGGTCAGTTACCGCTATAGCACAACCATAGAATTTTGGTGAACACTTCATTATTAATTACAGAGATTTATACTATTGTCCTGAAGAAGGTGGTCTTGTACTGTTTAACCACCGAGACACAATGAACAATCTGTGCTATTTTGCACTTTCTCTTATTGATTTCTTCAAATGAACAGTTTTTAAAAGACAAATGTATATGTCTGGGATCTTGTCTCTCCTATTTGTAATGTTTTAGAACTAGTATATTATGAACTGTCTATTAGATTGTTTGGAATGTTTTTGACCAATTAAATTTCATCTATTCTACAATTTTTTAAGTCCTTGTTTCATTAAACAGATTTTATTCAGATTTCCTTTCTGGTCCCATTAAGACTGAGAGTGAGTGGTTTTCTGATAGATGATATAGTGGAGTTTGATTGATCTAACTGGTGATTTCTCCAAGAGATTCTTCTCTTTGTAATATTATAGGTGTTCATCTTTAGACTGAAGATCAACTATTCTAGCTAGTCAAAGCAGCTTCCATCGCAGGTGTTGCCGGGAATATTATGGCAGAGTAATAAGGCTAATCCACCACCCATTTTAGAGTTGCTAGCTCATCTGGGCTATTTGTTGCAGAGGGAGTGGCTATAGCAATATTGAGGCTGGATTTAATGAGGTCTCTGTGATAAAGCATAAATCAGGATGGTGGAGGTAAATTAGATCCCAGACTTTAATTTTATGGTTGGGAATGGACGGAGCATTTGTAGAGACATTTCAGTTGTCGGTCTTTCTCAGTAGGTGATACGGAAGGGGGTGAAAGCATTTCGATGTCTCTGCCAGAAATAGGTGGAGACTGGGCAAAAGAAGTACTGAGTGATAAATTGGTGGGCTTCAGAGTAATTACAGGGTTGGAACAAGAGAAACAACAGTCTCAAGAGCTGAAAAGCCCCCTGGGAAGACAGTGGTCGGGGGGGTCCCTTAGAGCAGCCAAAAGATGCAGGTCTGTTAAAGCTGTCGAGAAGCTTTGGTTATGCACAGCTCAGGGGCAGGTGTCCGGTTATCTGGGGCAGCATGGCCATGCCTGCCCTGCATGTGGCATCTGAAAGGCAAGTAAGGCATTGGGGCCAAATTGGCGACCTTCTTTTGCGGTTGCAAAGGGGACCACTGCCTGCCCTTAAAAAATGAACCTGAAATGTTTCATTTTTATTTTTTTTAATGCATCCAGTTTTCCTTTAAGGAAAACGAGCTGCACTAAAAAAAAACTGCTTTATTGACAAAGCAGTTGCAGACATGGTGATCTGCTGACCACAGCGAGCCACCATCCCTGGGAGTGCCAAACATTCCCAAAGGGGTTGCAAATTGCGACAGCCACATTAATATTCATGAGGCATGCGATTTGCAAACCCATTGGAAATCGCAAACTGTGTCTGAGACACTGTTGTACATTGGATTTTGTGATTCGCAAATTGCGACCCGCAATTTTTCACAATTTGCGAGTCGCAAATTACAATGGTCGTACATCTGGCCCTTACTCAATCAGTGTAAATCTTATGCTGACAGCACAAGAGAGTACGACTGATTGATGATAAGCCATCTGACTGTCAGTTTTATTTAGAGAGGGTGGTCACTTTTTTTTAATCATCCATCATCTTCAGGAATAACCTGGTGCTTAAAGATAGTAAAAATAATAAAATTAAACAATGCCCACTCCACCATGGGAGAAAACTCCCACGGTGTTGGGTCATTCATATTTTCTTTTCAAACAACAGCTTTGGCAGTCTGTTTTTGACAAGAAAAACTTGGAAAATGGTGGTGCAAGCGTCCATCCCCAATGACAGACACCCCCTAAACTTTTTAATGAATTTTGTTGAACTGCCATTATAGCATTTCATACAAACCCAGAGAGTTCACTGCAGGTCAGGTGGAGAACTATGAATGTGTTGGGCAGAGTAAAGGCAGGGTGGCAGATTTAAAGCCCTCCACCACCCTGGCTATCTTTACCCAATCTTCCAAAGTCTAATTCAGACGCTTAATCTTATAGCTATGGGAAGCTGCAAAGCAACAATAACCCTGAAATTAATACAGACCAGTCAAAAGATAAATGAAACATCTTAAGATAATAAGATTAATGACCTTTTGTGCAGCAGGTTATAGGTAGCAAAATTTAAATTCTGATTATGAGCCATAATCATCTTTTTAGGGTAACATTCAGCACCGAAAAAGCCTTTTATTCAACATGTCTCCTAGAGGGTTCCCCAAGCCAAAGCTGTTAATGTTGGCTGGTGTGGCTTTGAAGGAGTCGAATACCTTGCCTGGTGCATGCAGGTACTTTGTTCAAGTGATCTTTATATCCTCCTCCATTCATGGCTTCTATAACCACAAAAGGGCTGCTGTAGATGCTATCTGGGTAATGAGCATGTGGAGACTTTCAAATCTGTTTTCTGGTGCATCAGTCTAAAACTTTCAAAGTGAGCCCTTCCTCCTGGATTAAGCAACCCCCTTTGCTTCGCCGTTTCTGGTGGCTTAGTTTACCAATGTGTCCACTACAGGAGCCTGTGTTCGATTTCATGGTGATAGGTTCAAATCCCGATGGTTCCACTCAGCCTATCATTTTCGGAGGTCGACAAAATGAGTACCATTGAGTTGGATAACAATAAATATCTGTTATTGAGTGCCAAGATGCCTATTGGTGAGCTGGAACTTTACAAATGCACGATATGATGTTACAGAGGGTTAAGATCAAGGAGAGTCTGGAACTCAAGCGTATGTGGCTATACTTCAGCTGACAGCCATGACTGTCACTAGAGGTGGGAACGAAGAGGTAGGCAGAGCAGCCGAATAACAATGTAGACATATTCAGGTTTCTCAGTCTGGTCACTAAAATGGCCAGGCATGCCACTGGTCTCCGGATGCTACAAGACTCTGAAACGGACACTCACTTGACCAGTCTGATGTCATTGAAAGCCTACGAGTGAAAGTATTTTACTTTCCTGTTCCCGAGAAAGAAATGGGCTGTTCCCTAAATCATCCTTTCTACAAGTTTCTTTATAGGAGACATGGTTAGACTTGGCCATCATCTGCCTAAGTGTAGTCACGAAACCCATTTTTCTAAGCTATACACTACTTTTTATCTTAAAAAATAAGTGCCAATGCAATATCTGTCCGTCTTAATTATACTCCTGACAACAAGTAATAAAGTCTGTATCCGTGGCTTTTTGAAGACACTCCAACGAGTTGCATTAATAAACGATTTGCCCTATTCTGGCAATTCATTAAACCTCAACATTCCATCCAATAATTAACAGTCAGGCAGGACTCTAGAACATTAAGAGTGGCATCAAAGTTGTTTCTATGTTATTTTACTTACTGCTCTGACATCGCCACTTTAATTCCACCTGTGAGTGAAATCTCATAAGGGTGCAAGTAAGTGTGTTTGTGGGTGTGCTGGAAGGACCGCAGCTCCTGGCTGCCCTAAAGCATCTTTCAGAGGTGCCTATGAGAACCAGCGGTAACTTTTGAACATTCTAATCATCACGTCCCTAATTGCGTCTCATACATTATAATAATGAGAATTATAGCACTGAGATCGATCTAAGACAGCACTTATTGTCCCCAATGTACCAATAAAGCAGATCCTGTAGGAGTGAATGGGTACACAGCCCCCAGCGGGCGCCGGCAACAGCATCCGGCAGCACAAGGGCCGCCTTTTCCAGCAGCATGCACAGAGATTATTAAACATTATAAATCCAGATATATGCCATCATGACTCATAAACAACTGAAGAGAAGAGAGCTAGACACTCAGCTTGAAGCATTCTTAGACTATTGTAAAAGCATCTTTAGCCACTTTACAGTATAATATATAGGAAAACACATTTTCAAATTTAACTAAACCATCCGTCATCATTTAATTTGTCTGATTTCACTTTAAGGGATCTGTGCAGCAGCTGTTCTCTATTAAAAGGCACTTTAATCCCCCACACTTTTTTCTCTGCCTTTTCAGAAGCACTACATGTTTTACAGTTTGTTGCCAGTTATGAGCAAGGACTGCCTAAGGTTGGGCTGCGAATAGATAACTGCAGTTTATCATGTCTCTGCTCTAAGAGGAGGCCTCGGCGCTACCAAGAGCAGATACCCTCATAACTCCGCACAAGCGATAGCTTCTGTCTTGTTATAAATGGAACAGAAGGAAACACGTAACCCGAGGGCTCCCGTGTGTACCACACACGGCATCACCGTGCGGCAGGTAAAATCAAACTCCAACAAAGAAAACCCAAACAACATCAAAACCGTCACCTCACACGACCTTAATTACTCCGGCTCAGCAATGAGAGGGTTTGCTAAGCCTTTTATTTGGCCTGGTTTGTTATGGGACGGCTGGAAAGCCTACTATTATCCGCTCTTTCAACACGCCTCGAGCCTCCCAACTGTTGGTTTTACAATTAGCGCTTCACAAGGTCAGCTTTTATTCAGACAGCCAGGCTTACTTTCATCAGCTGGTTTTCAGAAGACTTACATACACTCTAAACTAGTGTTACTGACGGTCTTAGGTCCCGCAAATGTTTACATCAAACACAATCTGGAAGGCTGTATGGGCGATTAACAGGGCTAGGGTGTGGCCGTGCAGTGAAGTAAAGCAAGGGTAGAGCCAGAAAATTAAGGTACCCCCCCCCCACTCTGAAATGATGGCACAAAGCACAGGGAAGGAAGTGAGACAACTGTTCCCTCGCAGTGCTGTCCTGTATCTTCCCATCCAGACATCTATCTATTCAATCAATCAATCAACCAGAGTACTTGTAAAGCACGCTACTTACCCGTGAGGGTCCCAAGGCGCTGAGGGAAGGGGGGGGGGGGGGGGGGGGTGCTGCTACTGCTCGCAGAGCCAGGTCTTGAGGAGTCTTCTGAATGCGAGTAGGTCTTGGGTCTGCTCTATGTGGGTAGGGAGGGTGTTCCAGGTCTTGGCAGCGAGGTAGGAGAAGGATCTGCCGCCAGAGGTCGTTCGTTGGATGCGGGGGACAGCGGCGAGGGCGAGGCTGGCGGAGCTGGCGGTTGGGGGTGTGGAAGCCGAGTCTGCTGTTCAGGTAGGCTGGTCCGGCGTTGTGGAGTGCTTTGTGTGCGTGGGTAAGGAGCTTGAAGGTGATCCTCTTGTCATCGGGGAGCCAGTGTAGGTCTCTTAGGTGGGGGGTGATGTGGCTGCGGCGGGGGACGTTGACGATCAGTCGGGCGGAGGCGTTTTGGATGCGTTGTAGTCGTCGTAGGTGTTTGGCTGGGATTCCTGTGTAGAGTGCGTTGCCGTAGTCCAGTCTGCTGCTGACGAGGGCCTGTGTCACCGTTCTTCTTGTTTCGGTCTATTCATCCGTTCACCCTTCAATCCACCTGCTGATATCCAATATTTTACCTCAACATTCTTACATCCATTAATTTTTTCATGCATCATTCAATCTTTTCCCTTTCCAACAATCCATTCACTCTGCCATCAAATGATCCATGCATTCACTCTGCCATCCATCCAGCCAAGGACCACCATCCTTTCGCCCACTGTGACATCCATCCTTTCACTCATTCGTCCACTCTGCCACCAATTTGCCCATCCTTTCACCCCACTCATCCATCCATCCCATTACCATCCTTTCAAATGTCCATCCACCTACTCATTCATTCACCCATCCATCCATCATTCACCCATCCATTCTGGACACTGGACCATCCTTTCACCTATCTATCCACCTATCCATTCACTCAATCTTTCACCCGTTAATGCATCTATGCATACGTTCGTCCACTCACCCATTCATCCACCTACTCATCCCCGTCGCCCTTACTTTTATTCAATATTCGTTCCTTCCCTTTTCTTTTTACCCAGGTTTTGTGTCTCCTTGCGCCCGCTTGCTCTACTATTGACGTTGTATTCCTTCATAGTGTTATTTATGAGATTGGGTCTGTCGAGTTGCAGACAGAAGAGGCCCATAAAGAGCCCCCCCCCGCTGTAGCTGCCAACACGGAGGGAGAGTGAGGGGGCGAGCTTTACTATGCACCTCACGTAAAGCAATATGATGGTCCCCCCTGAAACAGGCCATGAGTCTCCCATATCTTAAATATATTTGTTGGCCTTGTTTAGGTCTGACTAGAAACAACTTACTGCCTCCCACATCTTGCGTATACCGTACACAGTGCAGGGCTATGGATCAGCCCACCTGAGGCACCGGTTACTCTGTTGTCCCCTTTCAGACACACTGGTTCCTTGTAGTTATTTAACATTCTTGATAATCTCATTGGAGTATCCAGCAACTATTCACAGGCGATAGGGCAAAACAAGAGGATTCCACTGCCACCTTCATGGCTGGCCTGGCAGGCTTGTTGCATGCCCTGCAGGCTCTGCAGCAGTGGGCAGACATGCCACTACACAAAAGCCTTTCCATTCTCGCATTCAGTCAGCGCTACAAACAAGCCTAAAGACACATGTTCAAGGTAGTTGTCATCAAGGAGGTTGGCATGCTTGAACTGCACCAACTCCAGTATCCAAACATTGAGAACACATAGGGTTACTGCCCATCCCCGTGCCCTAGTTAGCACATCCCACCTAAATTCACACAAACTAAATGGGGCAGATGGCGCTCACACTTGTTCAGCAACAATGCTGGCTCTAGGATCGTCAAAGATGGAGACTGAAAGATGCCAGCTTACCTTCAGCTCCAGGTCATACAAAAGCACAGGTGTGAAAACACACCACCTCTGCAGATCTACCTCGGGGGAGTGGCTACCGAGCTGAAGATGGCAGACACCTAGATCCTTGGCACCACACCAGCACATCTCTTCTCGTTAGATCTGGGATCAGAGTTGGCAGTGGCCCTGGTTTTCGAAGTGGCCGAGACCGTCGGGGCCCTATAGCCACCCATGGCTGGGCGGCTTGACCGAGGAGATGGGCATTTGCGGGAACTGAGTGAAGCTAGCAGCTGCAGCCCAAAGACGGCGGGTGGAATCTCAGGCCTCCGGCAGTTCACCACGACTGTCGTGACTGACCGCATTACAGATTTTTTTTGTGCTGGAGCGTGTGCCAGCGTGTGCCCTGGCACCAGGTAGGACGCCGCGACTGGTGATAGTGAAATTGCCGCACTATTGAGATTGTGACATATTGTCCTTTGAAGTTGAGAACAGTATGGCCCTCATTTATTTATTTATTTTTATTTATAAAGTTTTATATAGCGCAAACTTGATCCCGAAGGATATCAGAGCGCTTTACAATTTGAGGCAATTAAATAATTTACTGGTGACATTCACAAAAGAGCACAGAGCACCAATCACTCAGATTCCTGGGATGGATTGATGAATTAATGTGTTTTGAAGTATGTGAAGTACCTAAATATATTTTCCGGATAAGAAGTGTTGTGTAACCTGAAGGATACCTATGCGGTGAGACTAAGACAGGAGAGGGGAGCTGGGCAAGGAGCAGGCCTGCTCCACTAGATGAAATGTTTGATGTTTGATGTTTGATGTTTGGTGGTTTTTATATAGCGCTCTGTCACTCCAGGGAGCATCCTGGCGCTTTGTCTTCATTGCTGACAGGTTGTACAATGTTTCGACTGCATTTGGGAAGGTTTGAGAATAATTTAGACCATAGTTTTGCATTTGGATTCTGGGAGTCCGTAGATCCAAGTTTTTAAGGATTTTTTGAAAGTCTGTTCTGAGGATATTGAACGTAGGTCTATGGGGAGTGTGTTCCAGGCCTTGGCCCCAAGAACTGCCAATGATCTTCCCCCCTTGGTGGCAAGTTTAAACTTGGGGACAGTGATCAGATTGGCTGTGGCTGATCTGAGTTCTCTCGAGGGAAGATACCTGAGAAATCTGTTATTTAGGTATTTTGGGCCCCGTTTGTGAAAACACCTGAATGTGATCACAATGATTTTGAATAGGATCCGCTTTTGAATAGGAAGCCAGTGCAGCTTGTTTAGGGCAGCTGATGCTGAAGATCTTCTAGGCAACTTTAGGACTAGTCTCGCTGCCGCATTTTGAATAGTCTGTAATTTGTGTAGGGTAGATTTTGCAACTCCTGCATACAGACTATTACAGTAGTCAATTTTTGATGTTATTAAGGCAACTGCTACTGTTCGGCGGGCGGGCCCATCCCCGTGCCCTAGTTAGCACATCCCACCTAAATTCACACAAACTAAATGGGGCAGGTGGCGCTCACACTTGTTCAGCAACAATGCTGGCTCTAGGATCGTCAAAGATGGAGACTGAAAGATGCCAGCTTACCTTCAGCTCCAGGTCATACAAAAGCACAGGTGTGAAAACACACCACCTCTGCAGATCTACCTCGGGGGAGTGGCTACCGAGCTGAAGATGGCAGACACCTAGATCCTTGGCACCACACCAGCACATCTCTTCTCCTGTTAGATCTGGGATCAGAGTTGGCAGTGGCCCTGGTTTTCGAAGTGGCCGAGACCGTCGGGCCACTTGAGGACGAGTAACCTGAGTAACCTGTGAGATAGCTCTGCTATGGGAGCCTGCAAGGTTGGAGGAAGAGGCTGTGTAACCTGAGGGATAGCTCTGCTGTGAGACTAAGACTGGAGGAAGAGGCTGTGTAACCCTAGGGATAGCTCTGCTGTGAGACAAAGACTGGAGGAAGAGGCTGTGTAACCTGAGGGAAAGCTCTGCTGTGAGACTAAGACTGGAGGAAGCGGCTGTGCAACCTGAGGAATAGCTCTGCTTGGGGAGCCTGTAAGACTAGAGGAAGAGGCTGTGTAACCTGAGCGATAGCTCTGCTGCGAGCCTGTAAGACTGGAGGAAGAGGCTGTGTAACCCGAATGGTTTTATCCCGACACAGTCCACTTCAGGGAACCTTTGTTGGCTATTTGAGGTTCACCAGCATAGGGAGACTGCTACCCATCCTGACGCCTTGATCATGTCCATTGATCTAGAGGAAATCTTTGACGCCTTGGAGTGAAATTTCTTATACGCAACTATAAGACAGGTAGGGTTGGGGGAGGACTAGGTTTGCTGGGTGCACTTATTCTACACTAATTGTACAGCACAGTTAAGACAGCCAACAATTATCGCCCCATCCTCCCGAGTCAGACAGGTATACAGACAATTTCGTTATTAACATTAAATTATAATCAACAAAAGCATTCTTGTTCAACATACATTTGCTCATTTTACGTAAGAATAAAGAAAAGTTTATGACAGTTAACTTTGAGTTAAACTCCATTGTACCAGAGAAGGCCAGATCCTCAACCCCCTTTGACGCCGTTGCTTACCCTTCATTTTATAGATGGCACCCTCTAGATTAGAGATGGCTAGTAGCCTAGCTAGCCACTGTTGGAAGGACGGTGCTATAGGATCTAACCAAGCTGAGGCTACACATAATCTTAAAACCGCCATTGCAATAAAGATAAGCTAGTGTCCAATACCAGGGCTGCCAGGATCGCTGACCCATAATAGAGTTACTTTTCTAGATAGTTATATATCCCTATGCAAAACAGTAAACAAAAATGTCTCTATATCTTGTTTTAATATTGATAATCCGGTACATGTGGAGAAGATATGAATAGAGTCAGCATTAAAAACCATGCATCTTGGACAGCAAGTTCCCTTGCCACTCCCCAACTTGGCAATTTTGTCTGGCGTGTAATATAAAAAGAAGCAGGTTTTATAAAACTGTGCCTGAAGTTTAGTAGATATGACAATAGTTTGAGATAGTAGATAGGCATAGTTAAATTCCTCTTCAGTTATTACTAACTTGTCCTGCTACTTCAGTGAGATTTTTTCAAAATCATCCGGAAACATTGCGATGAGAGAGGAGTACACTCCCCAATAGTGTTGCTCCTGGGGTGTGTGATTGTCTCCATAAAAGGTGTATTTTCACCCAATATCCCCCCCTAGTTTTCGTGTAAGAAAAACCCTAATTTGTAAATATTTTTTTAAATCCCGCCAGTCCGGATGGTAATCATTTTTCAGAGTTTCAAAAGATTTGATCACGGTTGGGGTGAAGCAGCATCCTAACTGTCCTATTCCTGCCTTATTCCACCTGTTTATGCAATAATCTCTCAAAATAGTTCCCAGAAGAATTGGGTTGCCATTAGGGGAGTGTAGGGTGAAATTCGCCCTAAGCCTAGCATTTTTCTCACCACCTTCCAGACCTTATAACCCACTGTAGAGTGTTTTAAATTTGACCTTTTTATGATAACTGTCATGCAGATGTCTCCATAAGTACCCTCTGCTTTTATTGCCAATAATTAATTGAAAAATAGATGGTGTATTGCCCTCGTGCATTTCCTCCGCCCCATATTATGTAGTAACTCATTGCTATAGAGTAGTACAGATGCCAAATAATAAGCTAGCGCTGTGACCGCAATAACCCGGCAGAAGAAACTAGACACTATGGGGGCTAAAACTAAAGGCGGGGGAGAGAAGGGAGAGAGAGTGGAGAGCTCTGAAAAGAAAGCCACAGAAATTGATCCTGCAAAAACAGGGACTATAAGAAAATTGATCACTACCAGCTTTGCTACTGTAATGAGGGTAGAGAATGACGCCACTTCTACTGCCAAAATTCCTGGCGCAATGGAGGTGAAGCTGTGACAGAATGAATGTGGGCAAAGTGAATGTAGTCTGTCTGCCTCATCAGAAGTGTTAAATAACTCACAACTTTCAGACAGTGCAACGCCAACAACAGCTATAGCGCCTGCAGCACAGATACAAGGGAGTTTGATACAACGCACTGGTAGCCCCAGCAATAACATCTGCGATGCAAAAGGCAGCACAACCCCCCTGGTAGAATCCACAAATACTTCTCTCAACGCGCAAACTATTAACGATGGCCAACAAGAATACATCCTGTAAACGCCTGACAATCAGGATAAATTATTCTCCCTTACTGAGGAATTAGAACTATCTGACATCAGCATCTCTTTGTCAAGCGGGGAGGAGGGAACCAAGTGGTACAGCAGCTCCAACACTGACCCTCTGAAGCATAAGCATCGTCCAAAAAACCGCAAAAGAAGAAAAGCAGGGGCCAACTTAATAAAGACTGTGATTCTTCTGAGAAAGAAGTCTCTACAGATCTGAATTGGGATTATGAAGATACCCCTCTTACAGTATTCTCCAATCCGGCGTCAACCTCCGGCAGCAATCAAACAATCAGGGAAAGCACTAAAATGGGAGAACACCGCGAACAGAGTAACGAGCCAGCACTAACTGATATTTTGCAATCCATTAAGAGCTTCCAAGCAGAAGCTAAAACGGATAGCCGTAGATCTAGCTTGGCTGCAAATAAATTACAGGGAGCAGTCAGGAAGGTGGGAAAGACCTGTTCAGAAATTGTTGATCGCATGGTCTTAGTGGAAGTAAGAACCGAAAAACTTGGAAAGGATGTCACTATGCTGAAAGCACAAAATGATGAACATGAGGGCATTGTCAAAGACTTGATGTGGAAGGTCGAGGAGCAGGAAAACCGGCAGAGGTGTAATAATCTCTGCTTTCTGGGGATTCCAGAAGGTATAGAAAAAGATGATACAAGGAAATTTATGATTACACTTCTCAAAGGGACATTTCCAGAGCTACAAGACTGGGGTTGGGATAAAGAAGTCCAGAGAGCTCATAGGTTTCCTCTAATCCCAGTAAGCGTATCACAGCAACATCCACGGTCCATACTTTTATTCTTTGGTAACTTTTTGCTCCAGCAAGCTCTCTACGATTTGGCCAGACCCACATACAAATGATCATTTGAAGGAATAACCTTTTTCAACCGACCAGACTTCGCTCACGCCACAGTGGAGCGCAGGTGGAGACTCCAGCAGCTCTTTGACCCCTTTCAGAAACTTGGGCCCATGGTGTACCTGCAAAATCCGGCCAGGCTTAAAATCATTCATCAAGGAACTACTTGCAGTTTTATTTCAGAAATAGAGGCTAAAAAGTACTTAGAGGAAGTCTCAGG
The DNA here is from genome assembly GCF_964263255.1 of Lissotriton vulgaris. NCBI lineage: Eukaryota > Metazoa > Chordata > Amphibia > Caudata > Salamandridae > Lissotriton > Lissotriton vulgaris. The sequence goes on from NC_141698.1 coordinate 814,069,695, forward strand.
ATACAAACAATTAAGGTAATTGTTATCATATTAACTATGTCAAGGAAGCTGTATTAATTTAAGAAATCAGATGTTATAACTACTCAGGGTTGGCTTCCTAAATCCGGTGTTTTGATTTCACTTCCCTTTTCCCGTATTTTGTTTTTTCCTCGTTGCTCTTTTGTAGGTGTTGGTATCTGATTAGCATTGCAAAGAGGGGGGTTTACACTTTCACTCATCGCAGCTTTTTTAGTAGACTATTTAACAGGGGAGGACTGAGCGGGCTCACTGTGGCCTGGATGACAGATGTCAAACCCCTGGTGGAGGGTGGGAGACTGAGGATTGGGTCAGACAGGTTGGTAAAACAAGTGAGAGAATTCACATAGGTAACACCAAAAGGCAGAGGCAAAGTAATAAGTGGGCCTTCGGTAAACTTGGTGCCATATCTAGCCCAATTATCTTAAATTTATGGGGGTGTTAAAAGTACTATCCTTAAACATCTGTGGATTGAACTATACTAAAAAAAAGGCAAATAGTTGCCATAGGATTGCGTATTTGTAGCGTGAATATTGTCTGCCTCCAAGAAACACACATAGAGGGCTCTCAGAGGCATATTTTAAACACATTATGGTATAGGTTGGTGTGTGCTACGTCACAGAGGGCACAGGTTCGGGGGTTGCAATTTTAGCCAAAGACAGTGGGTATATTTTTAATCACTCTGAAACTGACAAGTTTGGTCGGTGGACTATTACGGAATGCCAATATGGAAAGGGACTGAAGTTAACATTGTGTATGGAAGTAATAGTGATGACCCTGTGGTTTTTGACGAGATCTATCCGACCCTAAACTTATCAGAGAGGCTTTCTGGCGGTTCTATCGAGGTCTGTACACAGAGGAAGGAAGGGGGGGGGGACATAGCAGATATTGAAAGATACCTAGATAGTGGTGTTTATGATCGGTTTGAGGAGGGAGATCAGACTATCTTAGAGGAGCCCCCTAACATAGATTAAATCTTAACCACTATTAAAAATCTGCGAAAGGGGAAAGCTACCGGATTGGATAGTATCCCTTCCGAGTTTCATTTAACTTTTTTAGAGCAACATTCTATTAGAGCTAATTATACACATCTTTAAAGGTGGCCAACCTCCAAACTCTTCGTCCAGGGCAAAAATAGTTATTTTCCCTAAAAAAAACCTCCAGAACAGCTAGGATCATACCGCCCTATTACACTCATTAACGCAGATTCAAAAATATACTAAAAGATTCTGGCAAATAGAATTGCCCCTATTGTCCATAAAGGGATTGATAAGTGCCAAAATGGTTTTGTGCCAGGGAGATCAAGTATCAATCACATTCAGAGAGTGATTACTTTATTCGATGGTACGGAGGTTGCGGGAGACCCTATGGCATTGATCCTTCTCGATGCTGAGAAGGCTTTCGATAGGGTCTCCTGGCAATTTCTGTGGGCCTTTATGTCTAAGGTTGGGATTAAGGCAGGTTTTATACAGGCAGTACAAAGATGATATATTAACCCCAGGGCAGTAGTAATGGTGAATGGCAGCTTAACCAAAGAATTAACGATCACCCGAGGAACACGTCAGGGCTGCCCTTGCTCACCATTGCTTTTTGGTAAATGCAGAGGATTGCTAGCGCAGAAAGACCGTTGTACAGCTCAGACCAAGGTGGTGGAGTTACGGTCTGAGACTGTTTCTTGTCCTCGAGCAGACCCTCTGACCGCGAGGGATGAAGACTGGAGTTTGACCCGACGTCGGATACCGGGTGTTGAACTGGACAACCAATGCCCATTGTGCGGCCTCCTGCACCAGCACCGCATAGTAGAGGCACCCCGCACTGGTCTTCTCCGAGGTGAACTGAGGCTGTGGCTGCCCTCGGGAGCGGGATTGCCAGAGTCCTTTAGTGCAGCTTCCTACGCCAGCGTCCCTGACATAAGCCACCCTGCAGAAGTTGCAGTCTACACACTAGGGGTAGGAACGGCTCTTCGACCCACGCTGGTTCCGTGCTGCTGGGCCCCCACACTCAAGACAAAACCAACAGCGCCTCCCAACTCGGTGCCCGGAGACTTGCAACATGGGCGGATCTATGGATCGGAAACCTACCGGCGCTCTTCACTTCCTAGTCAATTTCCGCTGCGCCACACAACACGGAGGCTGGACCCGGGAGACTCGCAACATGGACGGATCTATGGATCGGAAACCTACCGGCGCTCTTCACTTCCTAGTCAATTTCCGCTGCGCCACACAACGCGGAGGCTGGACCCGGGAGGCTTCAACTGTTCGTCTCCCGGACAGGCTCTGAATAACGAAGGATTGGAAACCTGCCGGCTCTCTGCACTTCCTAGTCAATTTCCGCTGCGCCACAGGCTCTTAATAATCGGAGGATCGCCAGATATCACGCAGAGAACTTCGGACCCATGCAAACTGTGAGTAGCCATATGCTAGGCGAATATTTGTGAGCACATTTCGCCGATTGCTATTTCTGGGATCACTTTTGGGGGAAACGTGACTTTAAGGATAGTGGCCCTAACTGAGGAGAGCCATTTTAACACAGACTTAAACCCCTTGTTACCTTACTACTACTTTTAAAATGGCCGATCTCCTGATCCCTGCCACCTACATGGTTCGTAGGTGAGGACTCCCCTAACCCCGGTGGCCATCTTGTAACGGCTAATAACACTCTTGCAGCCTCCTTTTTTACTCAGCTCATAACTTCAACAGGGGCCATCTTGTAAAGGTACCTAATTCAAGTTTGGCAGCCCTCATGTAACGGCTAACCTATACTTTCTCTACAGCTGACTTTTGATCCACCCAAATTGAATTGCCTTTCCCCTACACCCATTAAGAAGCCCCAAATAATGGCCATCTTGTAACAGCCCCAAAAACCTGGCAGACATCTTGTAACGGCGAATATTTAAATATTCTTGCTATTTTGTCATAAAAGTCACTTACGCTGAAGACCAATCGTTCCTCTACTTTTTGTTATTGTCGCTCTTCACTGCCAAAGGAATCTCACATCGTGACTGACCCAATCATGATGCCTGAAGGCAATAGCGCCTACTCTATTCAATACCCTCCTAAGCTATCAAAAAATGCCGCACAATCCTTCAAACACAACCTCCTCAGAAAAAACCTGGATACCCTACTCCTGGATCACTCCTACAACGCCAAAAAAGGCATCATAATCAATAACCTCTTATTTTTCACTAGAAAAATAGCCAAATGGCGATCGGCCTTTCACCAGTTACTATCCATCCAAGATCATAAAAATATTCCCTACGGAACTAGGATTACAACGAATCCCACGCAGAACCTCAGAGCTTCTTTGAATATAACATCCTACAAAAATGGCACTGTCCTTATTCAAGCAGCTAATAAGGACCTAGAACTTTTCGACAAATACTTTATCACATTAAAAACACACACCCTCAATACATTCACTCCCTCTCAAGTCCTCACTAACCCCCCACCCCCTCCTCTACTGAAGATCATAGACCACCCTCCTCACCCAGACTTGAGGATAGAGACACTACCAATGCTCCGGCCTATGCACACATTGCATTGACACCCTCTGCTACCTCACGCAGCTACTCCCCTCAACCGCTTCCCTCACCTAGTTCCGTGAAAAGAGACAACGCCAACTTTCCTTCCTTTCCACATACTGCACGGACAACTCCAGCGACCACAAGCAACACTGCTCGGAAAACTTAACACTACCCCCTCCACTCCTCCCATTCCGATAGAACATCGACCCCTATCACTCTTAAGTGGTGATAGAAGCAACAACTTCATCTCCTCTTCAGGTATTGCACAGACACGCTCAACATCTCTAACATCATGCAGCACGTCTAGGGGCCCTACTACTACCCCCACTGTCCATTCTTCTTTGGATAAAAACCAACCACATCCCTCACCTAGAATCGAGGAAAGAGGTAATAATTCTATCTCCTCAGCACACACTACACCGCTATCCTCATCATTCTCCCGCAACACTTCTAGGGACCCTACTACTTCTACCCCCACCTCCCTTCCCTCTCCGGAAGAAATTCGACCCAGCCGTACCCACACTCAGTGAAAGAAAGATAAACAATTTGCCCCCTCTAGTTCGCACTTCAATATCATCCTCAACTAGAACTACCATGAGAAACAACTCTAATACTACACCCTTGACCCCCCATTTCCTGTCCTCCACACAGCATCAACAGATGGAACAAGACTGTCTCAAGACCTCTTAATGCACATCTAGAAACCTTCAAAACATTATCCTTGAGATCAAAACCATACTACAACTTGCAGAAAAAGCGTTTACTCCACTTAAATATTTCCAAAACTCACTAAAGACAGCTGACAACGTGGCAAAAACTATCTCCCTGCCTCTAGACAATCGATTCTTGCGCATGCGCAAACTCTCCAACTCCATTACGGACCAGGAACTGCAATCTCTGTTACGACTGTACGAATCTCCATCCGACCATATCCTAGATAAAGAGGAATACGCTATCCACCTAGTCCCCATCAACCCTTGCAGAACATCACATCCTATCCATAGAGGAATAAACTGGAATAATCTTCGCTCTATAACCCTAATCCAAGATAATCAGGAGCCTAGTCCAAAGAATCCCCCAAACCAGATTTCATGCCATTTCTAAATTGCTGCTAAACACACCTCTGACATTGCTGAACTCATCCTTAGCATGAATATGGACATAATTATCCTCACGGAAACATGGCTCAAGGAATCATCCTCTCCATGCCTTGACCTTCTGGTCCCCCAGACTTCAACATCATCAGACTAGACGGATTTAACAAAATAGGCGGAGGCTTAGCCTGCATACATCGTTCTGACCTCACCGTCTCAAAATTTCACGCGGAACCCCTGGACTTCTATGAATACCTTAGGATCTCTGTGAACTCAACTAGTAACCAAACCCTCAAATTACATATATTCTGCCATCCTCCTGGGCAAAACATAACTTTCACAGAACAACTTATGGAAATCATTACGGCAAACTCGTCCCCTCACTCGAATTACATTTTCCTGGGTGACTTCAATCTCCACTGGGAGAACAAACTGGACAAGCAGGCCAACGCCCTTAAAACATTCCTTGCTGACCACTCCCTGGTCCAAGCTATCTCAGAGCCCACTCACTCAAAAGGTGCCACGCTAGACTGGCTCATCTCCAAACTAAATACTATTGAATCTATCTCGATTACCCCTTGAGACTGGTCAGACCATCACATTCCAAATCCCCTCTTGTAACAAAAAAATCCTCCCACAACAAATTAAACCTAAACAAAGGATAAGAGACACTAAGAACATCAACTGGATCAAGCTAGCCTCACAATGTGAGAAAGCTCTTATCCCCCCCAACAACATAGGCGACGTCACTGCCCTCACTGATCACTATAACTCCACGATGACCAAAATATTCGACCAAGCTGCACCGCCAAAACTCAAAAGAATACCTGACAAGGACAAAAACCCATGGTTCAGTGAAGCCCTGAACGAGGAGAGACGCAAACTCAGATCAACGGAACAGAAATGGAGGCTTCACCCCTTCCCTTCCAGTTGAAACTACTCCGAAAAGCAAGAAAATAATACAACAAAAGTATTCTAATATCAAAAAAAGACTTCTTCAAATCAGAACTAGATAATGCTAAAAATAGACCTAAAAAACTCTTCGAAATTCTGAATCAACAATCGAACAAACTGGCCAAATCTTCACTCTTAACATCAGCCTCACAGTTAAGTAGTGATGAATTTTCCTCATTCGTCACGGCAAAAACGAATTCCCTCTAACCTGAACTCAAAATAGCTGCGACCAACTTAGCCACCCCTAAGATCAGTCAAGTTAATAACTTGGTACTAAATAAGCGATCTCTTCCCAAAAACAATTCCAACTGGTCCAGCTTCAAATGTTATGATGTCGATGATATCATCGAAATTCTAACAACTACTAAACTCAACAACCACTTCAATAATCCTGTCCCAGCAAAGTGCCTACCCCACATCTATCATAGCATAGCCCCTCTCTGGACCAAGATCATAAATGCCTCGCTCTCACAAGGTCACATCCCTGATGCCTAAAATCTGGTCAAGTTACTCCTATCCTAAAAAAGCGACATCTAGCAACTCCGACCCCAACAACTTCAGACCAATAACTAACATCCCTATGCTAGCAAAGATCCTGGAAAAATGTGTTCAACAACAAGTGAACTCACACATCACAAATTTCAATTTACTGAACATACACCAATCGGGCTTCAGACCTGGATATAGAACTGAAACAGCCATCCTACATATAGTAGACACCGCCTTCTCAGCTCTTGACCACAATGAAACATGCTTGCTAGTCTTGCTTGACCTCTCCTCAGTCTTCGATACCGTCAACCACGACAAACTGCTAAGAAGACTAGAAGACCGGATGGGCTTTTCTGGCACAGACCTTCTATGGTTCAAATCCTTTCTGGAAAATAGAACACAATCAATCATGACCAACAAGATCCTTTCTCTATCCTCACCTAACCTACTAGGAGTACCTCAAGGCTCTTCCTTGTCTCCCACTCTATTCAATTTATATGTTGAACCTCCCACTGACCTACTACAGCAGGCAAGCATCTCCTACCACATGTACGCGGACAACACCCAACTTTACATCAAAATCACCTCCATTGAAGAGATAATGTTAATGAATATAGCTCTTGAAAAAAACATACAATGGCTAACGACCAACTTCTTCAAGTTAAATGCACAAAAAACTGAATTTCTCTTAATCTCCCTCCCAACAACTCCCAAGAAATAAAGGAATTGATCAAAATGATCACCGCCTTAAACTGCACCCCAACGTTGGTGGACTCCACAATATCACTTGGGGTCACACTGGATAAGAATCTTAACATGCAAGCTCACATTAACTTGATGGGTAAAAATGCCCGCTTTCACCTCAATTATCTAAGAAAAATGAATCCATTTATCGAGATCCCTGACCTTAAAACTGCAGTTCAGGTCTTAGTCATCTCAAGGCTGGAGTACGGTTGCTCCACCCTCTCTCGACTTCCCAAAACCTCTACCGCACCTCTAAAAGCCTGTCTCAACGCCGCAGCTAGACTAATTTCAGGATCAAGGAAATTCGACCACATATCGCCACACCTGAAGGCACTAAATTGGCTACCCTATGAAGCCCGTATTCACTTAAAGATTGCTTGTATTATTCATAAGGCGTTACACCACAATACCCCACAGTTCCTAGCCCAAAAACTTACGCTATCAGGAGGAAACAGACATTCCAGGAGCACAGATAACCAACTCCTGAAACCCGCAAAGTTCAACAAGACTAAAACCTCCAACAGAGCATTTTCTGGAGCGGCGCCAAGAATCTGGAACTCGCTTCCACCATTCAGCAGAAAAATCAGCTCAACGTTCCTCTTCAAAAAGGAAGCAAAATCATTCCTGATGAGCAAACTCTTACCGTAATTTCATCACAAATACCAAGCCAGCTGCAAACTCTAGCTCGAAGATAAGACCTTTTCAATCACGATCTGACTCCCTATCGCAGAGCTGTTCTCTACTCTGCATTTATCCCCCGAACTTTATTATGTAACTGTTGTTACTTATTGTACATTGTTTTGATCTATGTTGTTGGTAACAAATGCCCTTTTATTTCCCTGCTCACTTTGTAAAGGGCTCTATTACCCTATCTTGGGTCTGGTTCGCGCTATAGAAAACTCTAAAAATAATTTTTTATTTTTTTTTAAACAGAGAAATAGCACCTATTTTGTCACTAGAATATCCAACCAAAACACTGGCATAAGCAGACGACATAGCTATTGTGACTGTTGATCTTAATGCGGCCATGACCATTAGTGAGAGCAAAGCTAACAATTTTGGATCAGTGTCCGGCTATGCGCTCAACCAAGGGAAGACACAGATCATTTTGAACAAAAAAAGCAGGATGAACGATCCTCGTGTGGTGGAAAAAGCTACATATCTGGGAGTTTCTCATTTCTCTAATCTTGAGAATATGGTGGACAAACAAAACCAATTTAGGGCTCAATACAGAAAGATCTCCGTCGCATAGTCAACCTGCATCTGTCTATTATTGGAAGAGTGAATGCAGTAAAAATGGTGTATTTCCGTAAAATTCTGTATTTATTCGGACCAATCTGTCTCGAATTTACAAGTCACTGGTTCAAGTCTATAGAACCCACGTTTTCTAGCTTTATCTGGGCATATTCGCAACCCCGGCGAGCTTATACATTTCTTACTCTCCCCAAGGATAGAGGAGGTCTAGCTCTCCCTAACTTAAAACCTTATTATTGAGCATGGGTGATCAGTTCCAAGAGACACCTGTTCCCGATCAGAGTGGACATGGCACGGCCTGCTGGAATACCGGCGAGATTGACGTGGTCTCCCCAGTCCTTTCACTATTTAGGTATCCAGGTGCTTCATGATCTAGAGGTCCTCAGGGAGGGCAATTTGGGACCAGTGTGCCGATCTCTCAAGATCAGCATTCAATTCTGACATGCCCTGAAAGTGCTAGTGATGGCCCGCATCTCCCTTTCCAAAATTATTATGCTCCCTAGATTCCTATATTACTTTGTGAATCTTCCTGTCCTGCTCCCTCGCTCCTGGTTTAACTGCCTGACCTCCCTGCCCCATGATTTGATCTGGTATGGTGGTAGAAACAAGGTCTCACTGAATGTGCTGAGCAAAGCTCCAGAGAAGGGGGGGTGGAGTGCCCCTGATTTCGAACTATATTATCTGGCTGCCCAACTCCAGTGGATGGCTCACTGGATGAGGCAGGGTTGTTGATTTGCTGGGCCCTGTTGGACGGGCGGACCACATACTGGCGAAGCTCCTTAACTCGAGGATACCTGCACCCACACCGGGGATTCTATTTAGGGTGGCGCTACAGTGCTGGTGGAGATGTCTCTGGCATACCCTTAGGGCACCACTGTATGCCGCAGATTTGCCAATTTTTGACATACCATGCCATAGCTAAGACATCCAGGGATATGTGGCCTGGGAGCATAGGGTCGCCGAAAACGCATGAGGTTCTACAAGTACTGGTGATTCTAGGCTCGGCGAAGCACCTGGTAAAATGGCTTTATAGAGCACAACTGGCCATGGTCACAAAACCACTGAGAGGGACACAGGAGAGATAGGCTCACTTAGTAGGTAGGGACCTGACGGACGCTGAGTGGAATAGATCGAAGGAGAGCCCCAGGAGAGTCTCAAGGAACACTAGCATGTTCAGTTTAATTACCTACACATGATTTGACTCCCCATAGGCTACAGGTAATGTATGGGATGATCCCTGTGCTTGCCCAAGGTGTGAGGAATTGGATGCAGGGTTTAAACATTTGACTTGGGGCTACCCAGGGCTCCGAGACTTCTGGATAGCAATAATGTCCGCACTTAATGGAGTACTAGTACACTCACTCCCTTCTATAGCAGAGGTATGTCTATTGAGGCTGTTTCCCAGGCCCAAGGCTCATAGGGTTGGCACAAGATTTATAGACCTGGCCCTGATCCTAGCAAAGTGGCGCATAGCACAAAAGTGGAAGACCAGGGTGGGCCCCACAGTAGCATACTGGGAGGGAGATGTTGATATATGGACAGGGCAGAAGAGAGGGCCCTGCTTAGGGATGAAGCCAGGAGTGTGTGGGGCAGATTACGGGTGGAGCTGTGGGCGGAGGTGCTCCAAACGTGGGATACCTGCCAAAATACCACTCCGGACATATTGAGGGAGGACATGTCGGAGACCCTGGGTTGAATGAATGACCTAAGTCAAGTGATGGATGATCTTATTGTGCTACCGGGATGAGATTGTTGCCCCCTGCTGTGCGCTCCCCTGCCCAAACCGGGATGGACCAATGGAGTGGTTGTGCTGAGCCTCTTGTCATGATCCCCTTCATACTCCCCCCGCACTCCCCACCCCCTTGGGCCAGCCAGGTAACTTAGTGGTTTCTTTTAGGCATCATTTGTTTATCCTTTTGATATGACTGCATACATGGGGTTATTATACTCTTTTCATTGTCTGGGTTAATATGTTTGTCATATAGGTGCCTATAGCCATGACTCCCGAATAATCACGGTGAAAAAGAGCAACGTCGATTGCATTCATATGCTTGGACTCCGATAACTGCCACAGTAAATGGAAACAGTTGCCACCAGTGCTCCAATGTTTACGTTGCTCCAAGGTACTGACAGGTGTACTAAGTATATATGTGTCTCAGCTGATTCTATTATATCAATACTGTGACGTGAAACATTTTGATATATGAAGTGGGAAGTCCTGCTCTCTATTTGTATCTTTTTGACGCATTATCCAAATGGCAATAAAAAAAAGTTTATAAAAAACCTCTGTAGACCAACCTCAACCATGCAAATAAAATAACGCCCATCGTGCACACTACTATACAAATTCGGTATGATATATAGAATTCACTTTAAGCTTATGAAAAATATTCTCTTTTAAGATTTTGGATTTATTTGCAGTGAACTGTATTTTGATTTTAAAGATCACTGTGTAGTTGAAGTCTTGCACCCTCGTCCATTTTCTATATTTGTGCCATCTTTAGGATAGGTCTCTTTTCTGTGTCTGCAGACACTCTACGTGTCTCCTGTACTGTAGCATCCAGGCTCAAGCTAGCAGGGGATGCAGTTGCTTGTACTGTTGACTTCCTCTAGGTCTCATGTGGCACCCTCTCGTTCTACAGAACGGGCACAGGCGCCTTCTTACATTTCCACGAGGTAGGCCAGCGACAAGCGCAGGCGAGAGCAGAAGCATCCAAGGCTGATGTGTGAGATGACCAGCTTCCCACACCATCACCTGTACTCCAAGTGCGACCAGCGTGGGCCCACCAATGCCAACATCCTTATGGGTTCCTATGTGTGCATTTTCTACTGTAGCATACTGTGCATACCCAAGGGCTCGTTGTGAGGGACATGTGTAAACTGTAAAAGGAAAATAATGATGCTTCACTGGTTTGAGGTCCCAATAAAGTAAATGCCGGAACTGAAACCGACCAAGTGTCACACAGATGGCCATATGTAAAGAGGCACCTCCTCCCTTTGTGGTGCATACTAGGTAACAAGCTGCAGGGGACATCTATCAATCAAATGTTTGAAAATAAATTTATTTTCAATTTCTCAAGACATGTTTTTTGAAATTCCACAAGGAATCTGAGATTTGGGCATACATTACTACTTCAGATATTTACATGTGTCTCAAACGTTGCAGAGGGACCCTTTCCTTCATTACTTCAAGACATGCAAGAGATATGAATGGAATACGCATTACACTGTATTTTGTGCTCAAATACCTTTACTGACATTTATTAACACAAAATAACTCCAAGAAAAGCACAATGAAGAGGAACAGAGATGGAGAACTGCAAGTAACAAAAAGCTATTTTTCAAAACAAATATTCCATATCTGACAGTGGCATCACTGTCCTGAAAACGGAATTTAAATGATATAGGATAAAGAAATGTAATATCTTAGCCAATCAATAATCACAATGTGACCTGTTCCCTTGAATCCAAGTTTCAGAGAAGTTTAATACGTGATGATCTGCTATCTCTAATGTATATTATTTAGACTACAAAGAAAATAAGGAACAGAGAAAAGTATAAAAGGGTGGGGGATCATATGCACAGAGCAAGGAAATCCAGGCCTTGCGATCCTGAGAGACACTCAGAGTAAGAATTATCAAGTAGGTGTTCATGGGGGTTGAACTCATTGCAGATTTATATCTCACTCCCTCTTAGAGGCCTGTCTCTTCATAGGAGGTTCCAGGTACCTAGAAATGTATAAGCAGACTTACATAAGTGATTAATAATGCTGCCTTATGTGCATCGGTCATTTGCTACTTTGCTTCCAATGGGATATGTTCTTGAGTAGAGCTGCTAGAAGCAAGTCAAGTAGGAGCTGATAATTTGGAGTAGGCCGTTCTTGGCACGGTTCGCGACAATGTCTAAACACAAAGTTTCTGTTATAGAAATAAACTGCATTGCCAAAATTTCAGATACTATTTGCCAGTTTTCTTCCCAGAAAAGATTCACAAATTTATATTCTTAAATCACATACATGAAATCATTATCTTATTCCAGACAGTGCGAGCGTGCTACATTGGAGGAGCACATTTCGTTAATTGTTCTGTTAAAAATACAGCCCAAAGGAAACTAGAGTGCCTTTTATCAAGCAAATCCCATTGGCAGGACTTCTATACTTTTCCATCGCTAAAACACTCACAGGGGATCGAGATGCCCTTAAACCATTTCTGGGCTAGTTTCATCCCCACAGGAAAGCCTAGCCTATAATTAAAATCTGCCCAAAATGTTACTACATTTTTTCACAGTATATATTACTCATTCTTTACATTTATTTCTGTTATACTGATCACTCCTTACTTTAATGTATCCTTCCATTTAAATTAACTTTTTAATGCAGTGTCTGAAAAGCAGATTGAAAACATCAATAGATTTTAAATGGTATATCCAGTTCAAAATGCATAAAGCCAGAACCTATTTGATTCTACTCGTGAGGATAGTGACAACTTATTTATATTTCTCAAAGTAGTAGGAATGACTCAAGTCAATAAGCCACACTTTGATTGACGCTTTTCCAAACAGAAGACCCATCTGAATTATTCCTCACGTTTAACAAGAACACTAATATACAAAGGACTCCACTATATATTAGGAATCCCACAATAAACCATCGTGTTCCACCTTCAGCTCAGGTCTCTGCCAGAAATACTACTTCTGCCAGTGAAATGAAGTAAGTGGCCCCTGTTTGTGAATGTAAACTCTGCTCAAATGCTACTAATATTACTACTGTCTTTGCCTGAAGAGTCTGAGCGAAGCCCTTAAAATTGCAGGAAAATCATGTGAGTTGTTTCCATTTAAAGAAATATATTTTGCCACCATAAAAACAAGAGTCATTGCAGGGACCTCTTGCATCTAGCTCCCTTTAGCCACAACTGAAAGTATAGGCATCAAGTGAGACGGCAAGCAAAAAGAGATGCAATGGACCAGATCTGCAGGTTCAAACCACCATTGTAGTGACTTCTAGGTTACACCCAAAACCAAAATCCTGTCCTTAAACATGAGCAAATTGGGGCCTGCTACTAAAGGACACGACTTGCCAGAGCCCTACATAACGCCTGCTCACTGCTGGAAGGCAGTCAAGGCAATCAATTCACTCACTGCACCTATTTACTACCACCACTACAAGCAGCTTCTGTTTGTACCATGAATTTTACCCAAAGACAGGCAGATGCCTCCTGTCACCACAACAAGTCATCGAGCAGCAGTATAGCTTTTTACCTCAGACGCCCAACAAGAAAATGGTGCCTTCTTCCATAAAGAAACATTCATCTTAGCTTTTGACCCTAAGAAGGAATCCACTGTCAATCAATTTCATGATATAAACGTTTTGAGACATTGCAGTCTCCAATTGCCTAGATAATGGACTGTAATCCCACTATATAACAATATAAGTCTAGACCGAAGTGTCATTCTAGCACTATGCACAGCAGAGATGCAAAGTGTCATAAGTAATTAAGATGCTTATTGCTCGGCTAGCTAACGCCTTCTGGGATCATCTCATAATTTAGTTGTCCGTGCTTTCCCTAATGGCACTTAAGTTGTGAAAAGCTGAAGTGTGACACAGCTTTCAAGCACACATATTTTACTGTGTAACTTTGTCTCCCACTTCCTTTAATTGGTAAATGGAGTCAAATTAAGGTACAAGTAATCCATAAAGTACAAGTCGTTTTTTAATAGTATTCTCAGATAAACCACAATTTACAACGACTAGTCCTCTTTTGGGCAAACATCTTGTGACATGTGTAACTTAAGAGGTTCAAACATGCTGTTAAATCTTAATGTTATTTATAAAGGGTATATGTAAATTGATCTAAAAATGCTGGTATAACAAAGCAGTTAACTCAGTAATCCATACTCGTAGCCAATTACGAGCATTTTCTGCATCGGGAATCCAAGCTACTGCTTTAACCCCTTCGGTGCTGCGGTAATTTTTGCCGTGTGCGGCAAATTTCAAAATACCGCGTTACATGACGAGCTCAGCTCGTCATCAGCACACGACACCCGTGGCTGATGACGAGCTGAGCTCGTCATCAGCATCGAAGGGGTTAAGCGGGTTTCTACAGAGGTCAAAGTCTCCTGACTGCGAACGATCTTGAATAAAATAAATTATTTCAGACTGTGTACCAATATCTCATAGATTCAGATGGTGACCAGAAGCAAGTGGACCTGCCATTAGAGGAAGCAGAGGATTTGCATTCAGTTGGTGTCGAGGTGATTGCCTGAGCGGTGCTGCAGGCGGTGCATGGGCAAACATATCAAAATGGAGGCTGAAAGATCAAGGTCACAAAGTGGTCAGGCAGCAAGGAGAAAGACAGTAGCTCCAACTTGGAGAACCTTTGTGGGTAACAGTATGGAGCAACAAAACAACAACAACCAAAGCACTGGGTACAGCTATATATGAAGAGTGTTCTTGGAAACGCTCAAGGGGATGGGTCAAAGGGAGCAAAAGAATAAGTAAGGCTATGATCGACAGATTTGCGGCTCAAAAGATAAAGATGCCCGCACTCATAAGGAAGGGAGCTGGAAGGAAATTTGGGAGATGATGAGAGCAGAGTGCAGTGTGCAAATGACTAGTGCTGCAGCTGCCCCCATTCACTGGAAAAGGAATTGCCTTCCTTTAGATCAACTTTACTTGTCAGCAGCACAGGCAGCACAGATGGCACCGGGGTTGAGCGACGGAGGGACCGAATCATCTGTCAAAAATGAGTTCCATGGAGCTCGGCCGGCAAAGGCCCACTATATCCAAAATTAGGTAAAGGGCATACCCGCACATAACAAATGTCTACCTCTGATCACAAAACGGGATATACAATAGTGTGAAAAGGCACAACTATGGCAGTAGACACATCTGCCGAAGAAATTCCCTCTACAGACACTGCTGGTTCAAGGGCACGGTTCAATAGGATGCACATGTACATGGGACTGGTAGGAGATTCTGTGCTCGTGTCAGAGTTTTAAAAGGAAAGCAAGAAATCAACCGTTTCATCACTTCAGTCATCATTTAATTTTGAAGACTGAAAAAGAGAAGGGGAACTGTGGGAGAAGATGAAGCAGCTGCACAAGAAAGTACAGTGATATCTCCACCCTGCTGCATCACATTTTGGCAATCATGCAAAAATCTAATGATCTCAAAGTAGAACCATTAAAGGGATAACCAACATTAAAAATATTTTTGCAAAAACATGCCAAAGAATGGCTACCTTTGGAAGATGCCTTACTGAGATATAAGCGAAAGTGGAGCACGTGGAAGGATTTTTAAAATCCAGACATGCAGAGGGAGAAACTGTCAAGATGAAGCTCTTACAAGAATAAAGATCATGAAAACTGCTCGGTGGGTCAAACTAAGATTTTGTACGAATCCCAGAGGAACTAGAACGGTCAGCTGGTCTGAGCACCTATGTGAATGGACTGACGAAAGCCATGATACTGAAGAATAAAAAACTGGATTTGGAACAGTTAATAGCAAGAGTCCAACAGATGCCTTTCCACAAAACGAAAACCAGGCAGACTTCAAGACACCATTGTGGTGCTTCTCTCATATTGGTTTCAGTCAGCTGACCAAAACCTAATTTTTGTTTCTAAGCGTGCTATTCAACTGTTTGATGTGCTCCTCTCTGCAAGCCATCCAAGGATCCAGTTTCTGGTAGCTTCTATCCCATTTATCTTTGTCTCTAGTTTTAAAATAGCTTCATTCATCTGGTTGTGCATTGTATCTTGCTGTTGTTTTCTCTATTCTTTGCAGTATTTCCAGAAGAAAAAGTTACTTACCTTTTGTAGTGATACTCCTGATGGATACTGTTGGACCCGGCCCTTTTGGCAGGTTCACCCGACACATTTTGCTTTTTCCTAGCCTGTTTCTGTGACCTGGTGTTGGTGATTTTAGGCCTCTGCGCACTTTTTCACTGTGGTACAGTGTAAAGTGCGTGAGCTCTCTGTGTATGTGTGGTGAGTGACCTGCCCTCCCATAGGAATGAATGGGGAATATGTATGCCCATGGTAGTTCCTGATGTGTGGGGAGTGCAGGGTCGAGTTTGGTATGTGCAAACTCGCGAGATTGAATGCTGCGCAATGGTATATGTGGCACGATTGTATCTAGTGTAGAAGTGCCACTTCTAGAAGTTGGCATATTTGTGTAATTTGTGTCTGGCGTGTGATTGGCTGAGGCTGGCTGGTGAGCCTGGCTCCAAGAGTCTGGGAGGGTCTGCCCCGGTGGTGAATGGAGTGTTTAGCATGCTGATGTGAGGGGAGGAGTGAGCCTGGGCACTTGTAGATTGACCGTCTGGTTTGAGGGTCCTGAATGAGGCTGGGTTTTCCCCACACAATGCTGGCTCCACCGCCTGGGGTGCGTCTGATGTCCCTAGCCTGCCCAGTGAAAGGAATTCCCTATAACCAGTTCTAGCTGGTTCTCACACTGCCAGCACCCTTTAGACAAAGGATTTTGGGTATAAAAAGGGTGCTGTGACACTCTAAAAATGTTCTTGTTTCTGACTTGAATCCTGCCAGGGGCGTACTGCTGCTTGGGCTCAGGGGAAGGCTTGCCTCCCTGAGCCCTGCCCAGCCCCTGGATGCCTGGAGGACTTCTGGGGGACCCCTCTGCCTTGCCTGGGCTGATAGGGGGACTTTGCTTTGTCCTGGACCCCTGAAGGACTCTTTGCTGAGACCCCCTTGCTATGGGAGTCTGCCTTGGGGGCTTGATGGACTCTGCCCCCTAAGCGCCTGGGAGCGCTTTATTTTTGCTTGGACCTTCTTTTTGCCTGCTAGCGCTTGGGAGAGCTAAATTTCTCCCCCCGAGCGCTTGGGAGTGCTTTACTTTTAACTTTCTGGCAGAGCGCTGTGGTTATCCCGTGTAGGGAAGCGCTCCTGCCCTCTGTGTGCCCCGGGTGCCGTTGCCCACCCAGCGCCTTAATTTTGTTTTGTTTTTATATTTCGGGTTTTTATATTTTGGGTGCTACCCCGTGTATGGCGCCCTAGCGAGAGCCTACCTCGCTTCTGCCTTTTATTTTGGATTTCGAGGGTGCCCACCCCTCGGTGCTGTCCTGAGAAATCACTGCCGACCGGCCCGGGACACCCGCGTGACGTCATTCCCGGGCCGCGCTGTGATTGGCTGCCGGCCCGGGACCTGACGCGGAAGGAAGGGAGCAGCGGAGATGGCGGCAGTAGCAGGGCTCCCATGTGAGGAGAGAGCCCTGCCGGTGCAGTGAGGCCCCGGGTCCCAGGAGGGGGCCCGGGGGGAGAGCGAGCGCAGCGACGTACCCGCGAGGCTCCTGTGAGGAGAAAGGAGCCCCGCCTGCCGCCTCTGCAGAGGAGCCCCGCCGAAGAACAGCCTGGTGAGTAGAAAGGGCTGGGGGGGTTCCGTGAGGCCAAGTGGTGGCTGTGCCAGTGCAGGCGCAGAGTCAGAGCGGCCCAGTGTGCTTAGTGGGCCGCTCCAACGATAAAGCATTATTGTTAAGAGCCAGAGAGGCTCCGGGGCGTTGTTTGTTTTGAGCCCTGCAAGGCTCCAACGGCGGGCCATTTTGTGTTTAGAGCCCCGGAGGCTCTAGGGGGCACGTTGTCGTTTTAGGGCCAGGGAGGCTCCCCGCCCACATGGTTGTTTAGGGTCCAGAGAGGCTCTTGAGGGCCACATTCTTTTCTACAAGCCCAGTGAGGCTCCCATTTGACTTGGGGCATCTTGTGATTCCTTTAGGAGCCAGAGTGCTCCCATGGGCATAATTGTTTAATAGCCTGTGTGGCTCCAACGTTTGGGGGATGTGTGATGTCCAGAGCCTGTGGGGGTCCAACGTGCGCAGTTCAGAACCTGTGGGGCTCCAACAGAGGGCGCAGATTTATTATAGGGGCTAGTGACAGCCCCTGTCGCAGTTCGATTCCCAGCTGCCCAGCAATTAGTGGGCAGCTGCACCATTTAGGCGCTTGGGATTGTCCTCAGGTGCCCAGCAAGTAGTGGCACCTGCAACGTTTAGGTTTGCGCAAGGTGGCGCACCCCTGACTGGCGCTGCGTGGCAGCGCACCCTGACATTCCGGACACAGGGCTCTTTAGTCCCTTTATTAGATGGGGGCTGGTATGTGATTTTATTTAGGCGTAATGTGATTATCTATGTGATGGTAATTGCCTAATGTGAGTTTTGCGCAATGTGATGTGGTGCTAGGAAATGTAATGCATTTAATATGATTACGCACCTTGATCTTATACCTCTGAATGTTTTTAGGCATCATGTGTTTTTGCGCTATTGAGTTATGTTCTGGCACCTCTGAATGTTATTATGCATCATGTGTCTTCCTTGATTTTACACCTCTGAATGTGTTGGTTTATGCATCATGTGTTTTTCCTTCCCTGCACCTCTGAATGTGTTTTTGATGTATCATGTGCCTTGTTATTACACCACTGAATGTATGTTTTATGCATCATGTGTTTTTCCTTCCCTACACCTCTGAATGTTGTGATGCATCATGTGTAATGTGTTAGTGCTTATACCCCTAATTGTATTGTGATACTTAGGTGGTTTGTTCTTTCTAGTACAGGTGGTCCTAGTGAGGTCCTGGTTCCCTGCATGACATTCTCCTAAGGTGTTTAGGGTTGCATAGGTGGTACTTACCTGTTCCCAGTAGTTACTGGATGTGATATATAACTGGTATTTTGTACTATACTTAAACTAAGTTCTAGAAGTGCTATTTCTAAAAGTGTTGATTCTGACAGTGGCCCATGTGGCCCTGTCCTGTAAATAATCCCTTGTGAATATTGCCCGTGCCAGTTGGCACAATGTACACGCGTGACTTCTATCTGATGTGTTTTTACAATACAGAAGTTATTTTTATATAACCTTGTGTGGAGTTCCTTTTATGGTGTGCCTAGGATGTTGTTGCTGGTGTGTGCTGGCGCAAATGCTTTACACATTGCCTCTGGGATAGGCCTGTCTGCTCGTGCTAAGCTACCAAGGGGGTGAGCAGGGGTTATCTAGGTGTGTGACTCCCTTGCCCTGACTAGAATGGTGGTTTCTGCCTAGCTCTGGCGTCAGCCTTAGCCAACCAGAAATAGCCAGTTCTAACAGATACTATATCTTTCTGTGGATTCCTTACCTCATGAAAACCCTCCAGAATTAAAGACCAGATCAACAAATGTTTTCCCCAGTACCAGCTCACCAGCATCACCAAGTGGTGCCATGTCCACCTCACAAGTGGCAATATCAGTGAATATAAGACAGAAAATTGTGGACTGGAATCAGTTCCTGGTACTTTTTCTGCACCGTATAAAGATAAGCAAACAGGATCCAAGGGAGTATCAACAACAGTGACAAATCAGTATATGAACTGTTTGCATATCTTTAAATGTTATTGGTCATGGCACCAAGGGAGGAATGACAGGAACAAAGAAGCGGAGGAAAGCTATTATATCCACCAGAAATATTGTTAGCAAAGGTAAGGCATTTTTTCTTCTGATAAATATCACCGGTCACAGATTCTTGATCTGATGAATGAGTCCCAAAGCAATATCCTCCGGGAGGTTGATTTGAATAGTGTCAAATAACCAACGAAGTTGTGCAACATTTACCATGGCCAGAATCCATCACTGCAAGCTTGAGCAGTGAGGCAATAATGTTTAGCAGAACCTATTACACCACCCTTCAGTGAACCATAAAAAGGGGATGATCATCCATTCTGTGTTGTCGTATGCCATTGATATAACAAGACCCAGTACACCTGGTGCTCAGTCTATGCAATCACTCCCCCTGTTAGGTAGAAAGAAAAGGCAGGAAAGTGGGCGAAGAGTGACGGACTGTCCCATGTGATAGGCAGATACCACTTTGAGTGGGAATGAAGGACAGGTGCGAAAGAACAGTTTATATGGTTAAAATACAGTTAAGGGTGGCTGGACTGTGTAGGCTGAATTTACTGCCACTGAAAAAACTGTTTGAAGCGGGCAACTATGCACCAGTGCAGATAGGGATGTCTTGAGGATTGTTACCACACTGAGAAACAATAAAACGAGGGGCAGGCAATACGTACAGTAAACCTTTTAGAAATAAATGCCACTAGTGGACCACAGCCTGTGCCATGATTTTGCCCAAATTAGCGGCTGAAGCCAGCTTGGAGGCGCTTGTAATTACATTTGTCTGCAACTGTACAGGAATAAAGGGACAACCATTGACCAGATTGGGGGGACATTTACCAGTGCAGATTCAGAAGAACAGAATTGTAGATCTGGACATGTGTAGAGAGGCCCCCCGGATGCTGGAGAAGCTTCTTTTTCTCAGGCACCAATGAAGGTCCCCGATTCATAAGCTGTCATGCTGCTACACCATGAGGATGTAGGAGGCCAATAAACCAAAAATGGCTTAAGATTTGCAGAACCAGGTTCATTGTGTTAACCAGAATCAAATGATTTACATAGTGGATATCTGAAATCCCCTCATATAGAGGAAACCCCTTCATACATGTGTCTAGCATGGCTCCAGTGGAAGTAAACCTCTTTATAGGAACAAGATGGGGCTTCTGGGCATGGATAGTGACGCCCAAATCATGGAGAAGGGCCATGGTGTGCTTAAGATGATTAGCCAGTCGTTCAAGCACTGGAGGTGCTCTGCCACAGGATGTTTGTCAAAGCAAGCATGTACCTTTTCTGTTGCCATTTAAATCACGTTTGCCGATTTCAAAGGAGGAAGCAACAATAAAATTGGCTCAGAGAACAGCAGTGTAGTTGATGCTGAGAGCACAGGGGTAAGCAACTGGGAAGACACAGGTTTCATCAGAAGCACGACTTTGACTGGAGGCTGTAGTGATGCAGAGTCAGCTGGCATCTAAGTCGGACCCACTGGAATTGCCGACTCCAAAGAAGCTCAAGAAAGCTAACAAGGCAATCCTGAAATTAGCAGCATGGCCTGCCGTTAGGCCTTGACCTGAATAAGGTGAGCTGCTGGAGTCAGAAATTCTGAGTTCATCTTTTTTAAAGTCCGAATCAGCTCCAACGATAAGGAAGAAACCAGCATTGGAAATGGTGTCCAGACTCCGATAGTACCAAGAGCAGGAATGCTTCTTTGAGGAGATTGTTTCCTGCCAAAAGATTTACATTAAGGGGAGAAGGACTGCTCCTTGGTCTCAAGCTGTCTGATGGCCTTCGAATACATCAAGGAAAAGAGTGGAAGGCCCAGGGGTTTCGTTCAGATCCTATAGTCCAGATGCAGATGCTGTTAGGTAAGCAAATATGCTTAAGGCATTTGTGACAGGGTTTAAACCCAAAAAGCTTAAAAGGAGATAATTCACCTAATCACTGTTGAAAGTTGAGGAATTTCATTGGTTAGGCAGTTAGAAGACTTCCAGGCCTGTGTCGAAGAAGCAAGGAAAAACAGGTACCGATACGAGTGGATTGGCTGGTCCCTGATATGTCCTACTGTCACCACATCGTGGGAGAGTGAATAGCATCTGAAGGTACATGGAGCAACCTGGCGATGACGGGGAACTACTGCTGAGGAAAATGCTTCCAGACCCAGCCTGCAACCTGGAGCAATGCTCAACAAGAGGAATCTTTTGAAATCTCTGCTTTTAAGATTTTCTTTTTTTGTTTTTATGTGTAAGTCATGTCTTGCATTAAACTTTAAGGAGTGCACCATACAAAGTGATAACAAGCACTGGCAACGCCTGAAGCGCTGGCTTTATTATGCTAGCAAAGGCATGCACAAGTGCTGTTTTCTTTATTTCACGCAATAAAGACAACCCTATTGCCAATGCTGGTTGGATTTATGGCTGAAGTTTCATTTAACCCAGAGAGCTACACTGTTAGTTGCTCTGAGGGATATCACAAACATGTTTGTCTAGCTAGTTTTCAATTTTTTGCTTTCATATGGGATGGTTTCTGCAGTGGAGTTTTTGGTAACTTATTGCAAGGAGGCTTGAGGAAATATTTCAAACAGCACCTTCTCTTGTTTCAGGAAGCATTAAAGATACCTGAAGATGTTTTCAGTTTTTCAGTGCAGCAAATCGCTGTCTTATACCTACTGCAAATTTGAAGGGGAGACATTTTATACCTGAAAGGACAGGTGTATTAACATCAAATTTCTTGGCACCAGAGAACAGCCGGCAACCAGAGCGTAAAAGAGCTTCAGGGGGAGCTAGCCTTTTCTTAGAATGTTCGTGTTCAATGAGGTCCAACAGGGCCAAACCTGTGCCAAATTTCAGGGTAAACACTGACTAAATGAGTTCCACTTTAACCAATAGTACACAAATTAATTTTATTGGGCAATCGTGCAATATGGGATAGATCTGGGGAATATGTGACGTTACATCGCGGTTGGTAACAAAACGGATGTTACTTCGTCTGCGTTACCACGCATGGCATTTCCACGAAAGTAGTTTCAACGACTCGCATTAGATGGCGCGTTGGACTTAGGAATAGTATAAATTACTATTCCTACTCCAATTAGTGCAACAGCAGGGAAGGTGTTGGACCTAAAACCCTTTTAAACAAGACAGGAGTATAACCCGTAGACCAAGTCAGGACTGGGTAGATAAGGTGCAATTAGAAAACAATGTCCTGAAAGGTAAAAGTCAATAGACAATTAATCATAGCATGCACAAAGCATTACTTGGGTGGACAAGAAGGAGATAACTCATAGTTTTTGTCAAAAGGAACTTATTCAGCTTTATGTGGAAACATTCATTTCATGGCCGGATACAGTTAGAAAAACAGCACTGCATAGAATGTAATGACAACCACATGGGACTTGGTGCAGCAAACGTGAATAAATAGTGCAGGTGGCGACGCAAGTGAAAGGAAACAGCGTAGTTGGCGCACTGTGAAAGTGGTGCAAGCTATTTACAGTGGTTGGCTAGAACGGCGCATGTGACATTGTGATATCACAGTGGACACAGTTAATTTTGGTTCAGGTTCACTCCGATGGTACACTCCGATGGTACACGGACGGTCGCGCTGATTGATTGAGCGCCGACCGCCAGCGTGATCATTTACTTTCGGCCGGCTACAATGCAGAACCTGCCACCAACTAATTAACGGAGCAAGGCCAACCCACAAGGCCAGAGAACACTGTTTCTTCGGCAACGAGCAAGGGACCACCTACAAAAGACATGAATTACCGCCTGGCCCATTAGCGATGACACCAACTTATCGGTGACTCACCAAGCTGCCTTATACCAAGTTACCTCCAACCAACCCATTCTACTAAATCTTTAGGACTCATAATCTCTGGGATCCTTCAAAGCACTTCCTAATTCAGACAACCAGTCCTGATGATGATCCTAATTTCTCTGGATCGAAACGCCGTCGACCCAACAGCCTGACTAATAGGCGTACTTTTCCTTAGTGGCTTTAGACCTGAACCAAAATTAACTGTGCCCACTGTGATATCACAATGTCACATGTGCCGTTCTAGCCACCCACTGTAAAATGCTTGCACCACTTGCACAGTGCGCCGACTACGCTGTTTCCTTTCACCTACATCGCCACCTGCACTATTTATTCACGTTTGCTGCACCAAGTCCCATGTGGTTGTCATTACATTCTATGCAGTGCTGTTTTTCTAACTGTATCCAACCATGAAATGAATGTTTCCACATAAAGCTGAATAAGTTCCTTTTGACAAAAACTATGAGTTATCTCTTCTTGTCTACCCAGGTAATGCTTTGTGCATGCTATGATTAATTGTCTATTGACTTTTACCTTTCAGGACATTGTTTTCTAATTGGACCTAAAACCCAACGCCATCTAGCGCAAGTCATTGAAACGACTTGCGATGTAATGCCATGCGTGGTAACAACGCGGATAATGTAACTTCCGCGTTGTTACCAGCGCGCGTGGTACTGACAGCGTTGTAAAAACGGTCTCCCATTTCAACCTCCATTGCCTTAGAAAGTCCAGTTGGCAAGGCATTTTCATATTTAAAGCGTGAGATCACAACAGACTGTACAATATTCTACATGTCTGATTTGGAACGAAGTTTCTCATATTCCTGTAGTTAGTTACTTTTTCTATGATATCCGATGATTCTCAGTTGGCACTTGGCTTCTCCAGCCTAGTTTAGCTACATAAACAAATATATTATGGCCTGAGAGCTTGATTGAAAAGGGTATCTTCTATGTAGCTCGCGGAGCAAATAGAAAATTCCTGGGGATGGGTTTTTTATTATTATGATTGTTCCCAAAGCTTCCTACCTACACCCAGTCTATCCCATCTCAGGGAAAGAGATTTTCTGGACTACCATGAAAAGTATGCCCTGTGGTAGCTGTGGGCTAAGTGGCACAGTGAAGATCAAGGCTCCTGTTTGCTTGCATACATAACTGCATCACTGCTTAAAACAATTAAAACAGTCCTGACAGGTGGATGTCCAAAAAACTACTTCTTTACAAAGGCGTGTTGAAATGTGCTCACCGGAGAACGTTAAGACTTCTGCTGAAGTAGTTACCAAACATTTATGGTTCATAATTTGTTTGACTGGAATAACACCCTTATATCCCTAAGAACGATAAGGGGTCTCTTTATCAAAAGAGTACCTGTCGACCGAGTCCTGGCAAAGAGACCAATGGAGGCCTTCATTTCTGTTCTGCTGACCTTGAATGACTGTCATCTCTCGGTGAAAACTGTTTATTCTGCCATTGCCTTAATAGGGGGGACGGTGGTTCCCAGTAGGCCACACATTTAACCCACAAACTGTCCATATATATTTCAATAACAACAAATTCATAGAAATGACTTCAAAAAGGCATGCAGGTCTCCTTTATTTTCCATTGTATTGCTCTGACAAGCACATCTTCATTGTCTATTGACAGCTAAGCTTGAAAATTGACAGTGCATAATGCCTCTTTCAGATTCTTCCCACTCACCTCTAGGGTACTGTAACGACATTTGTATGGTTAATTCTGTTCATTCATACACCAGAAAGGTCGCCTAGTGTCCTGAACGTGTATACATTACCTGTTACACCAATATATTACTCCTAAGCAATCTCAGCCAAATGCAAGCCTATTCAATTAGGAACACATTTGGGAACAGATGTTCAAACTTACTTTCAAATATACAAAAGCTAATTCAGCATAAAATATAATGTCGCTATATAATACTTCGTGCAATTCTTTGGGCTGGTGCTTATATATTTTGCAGATATATTTTGTTTACCAGAGTACACCATGGAGCAACGCAAGCAGAATTATTCATGGATGACAAAAAGGTGTAAGGGTCCATTTTAACTAAAAAAAATGATTGCCTGTGAATACGACTTGTAATTTAACTTACAATGTACTCAAATTAAAATACTGCTTTTTCAAAGTAATCAGGAATTTACAATTACTTATTTCGTTATTAGAAGTGTATTTTCTAATTAAAAGCTGAAACACACCGTGGAATCTCAAAGTATGTGCTAATGGCATCTATGAGAAATGTGTAATCAAAAGAACTTTGATGACATCCCTTAGGCACTCATGTAGGTGTAATCCTCCAAAAGATTCAATGGGAAATAGGTATTTTCAACTGAGTTTATTTCTCATTTTTCAAGTTTTTGATAACTTTCAATTCAAAAGATATATCCACTGCCATAATGCATATTAATATTCACATTCCATATTAATATTCCTGCTCCAATGCATTTCGGGCATACCAGCCCTTCATCGGGGAGCCTATACAAACAAAAGACGAACATATCTGTCACATGTTGGCAACTGTTTGTCAAGTGTAATTAGAAAAAATGGTAAGAGAAAATAATAGACCCTTAGTTCAAAGTATTCACCAAGTAACGTGAAGAGAACAACGATTCCGCATTTCCGGCATGGTAATCCGGAAATGCGGTGGTGAGGTTAATAAATGATCGTGAATGGTTAGTTCTGGGACACGTGATCGCGAGTGGAGAAAAATGAAAAGAGGACTGAAAAATAAACATATGTCAATGTGTGGAACAATAAAGTACGTAGTGAGGCTAGATGGTATAAATAAGGATGTATAACAAATGTTAACGTAGTAAAACAGGTTAATTGACAAACGTCCATATTAAAAAGACCACACAATGGAGATGGGATCAGAACAGATGCACCCTCGTGGTGCAGTTATACAGTTAATGATGTTACAGATAACACGAAAATTCGATCCGTTCATTTAAGCCAAAGGGCTTGATCGAGTTTAATTTATAAATCCAGAAATTTTCTCTCTGTAGTAGTACCCTGTTATTGTCTCTTCCTTCCAATTTATGAACAATTTCCAGTGCCATGAATTTCAGTTGGGCTATGGTATGGTTAGAATCCAAAAAATGTGACGCTATGGATGATTTAAGGTTTTTTGTTCGAATGTTCGATTTGTGTTCATTGACGCGGGTTTTTAACTTGCGCTCCGTTTTGCCCACATACACCTTCCCGCATGGGCATTTGAGTAGGTAAATTAAGTTGGTAGAGTCACATGTAGCCGTGACTTTCAAGTTAATGTTGTAGCCTTTCATGGGGTGTGATAGTTTGTTGCCTGTGATTACATTATGACAATTATTGCAGTCGTTGCATGGTCTGGTACCTTTATGGATCACAGATTGTTCTGTAGGATGTTTGAGAATTTCACCCAGGTTTTTACCCCTTGTGTGTGCAAATATGGGTTTGGCTTCAAACATGTTGTTAAAGTCTGTCTCTAACTGTAACATTGGCCAATGTCTTAGGACAATCCTTTTGTACATTGAGCTGGCATTGGAATATTTAGAAACAACGACCATCCGGTCATTTTCTTTTTTCTTGCTTGAGGGTAGTAGAAGTTCTTGTCTGGGCAGATTTTTTACTTCATTTTTGGTTTTTTCTAGTAAATCATCTGGGTATTCTCTCTCTTTCAAGCGGTTGATCATTTCATCCATTCTGCTTTCCAGAACAGTACGGTCCGCGTCTGCGGTCGGCGTTTTCCGAAAACGCTGTGAACCTCGCCATAAGTAAGTTTTCATGCCGCTTTAGAACTTCATGCATTGCTTGCGTAGCACGCTTTATATCTTCGGTGACTGGTTTCACTTTTACGTACTTTAAGACACCGGTGCACTACATTGTTTTAACGCTCTGTCAAGCCCTCTCGGGTTAACCGACTTTACTATCCATTGGTAACTTTAAGGTTAAAGCATCGCGTATTTTCCCTCAGTTTACACGGAATCGTTGTTCTCTTCACGTTACTTGGTGAATACTTTGAACTAAGGGTCTATTATTTTCTCTTACCATTTTTTCTAATTACACTTGACAAACAGTTGCCAACATGTGACAGATATGTTCGTCTTTTGTTTGTATAGGCTCCCCGATGAAGGGCTGGTAGCCCGAAATGCATTGGAGCAGGAATATTAATATGGAATGTGAATATTAATATGCATTATGGCAGTGGATATATCTTTTGAATTGAAAGTTATCAAAAACTTGAAAAATGAGAAATAAACTCAGTTGAAAATACCTATTTCCCATTGAATCTTTTGGAGGATTACACCTACATGAGTGCCTAAGGGATGTCATCAAAGTTCTTTTGATTACACATTTCTCACGAGTGTTCCAATATCGCCCTGGGTGTTGGGCGACACCTTAGAGCACCTATTACCTTAAACAAACTGTTTGGAGAATTATATCATCAGCAGTGCACGGGTTTCCTTATACACAATTCTAATGGCATCTATAGCAACTGTTAGTGAGTCACATGTTGCAAATCTGAATGCATAACATAACATAACATAACATGTGTATTTGTAAAGCGCACGTTCACCCAGCGGTTTCTTGGCGCTGAATAACAGATGTTTATTGTTACCTAACTCAATGGTACTCATTTTATCGACCTCAGATGGATGAAAGGCTGAGTGGACCCGCCGGGATTTGAACCTGTGACCATGAGGTCGAACACAGGCCCCTGCAGTGGACGCATTAGTCCACTGAGCCACCAGACCCGGCTGCAGACTAGAGCTTTCGGGTAAACTGTAAGCCTAGCACATACATACCTTACACCAAACGTCAAAAGAAGTGGACTGGAAAGACAGCTTTACTGTCCAATCTTTCCATAACTAATCCACTCTAGTGGTTGCCCCAGAAAGTTGCCATTGAGCTATTGGGAGGTGTAACTACGATCCGGAAGTTAAAACCGGAGATAATTTACCAAAGGAGCAGAGGGTAGCAGGACATAAAAGGAAAGAGTTAGAGTCTGAGGAAGGTGACAATTGGAGAGAGTGAGCGGACAGAGGTAAAGCAGGTTGATCTTGACGGAGAGGCTCTTTAGGTGGAGAAGGGCCCGAGTCACAGGGAAGACAAACAGTGGCTGGACCAACAAGCAAAGGAAGTTTGGTCACAAGATCATGGAAAGTAGTAGTGCTGGTTCTTTGAACAGAAGTGAGATTAGAAATTACAGTTACTCACAGCAAAATTAACTGTAATCAGCCAAAAGAAGTCTGAGAATTTGTGTTATTAGAGACACCACTTCAACAGACTAGTTTGTGATAGGAAAACATTGTGGTTCTTTCTAGGCACTGAATTTTGCTAATCTGCGGATACGTTTATAAGTATGGTGACAACAAATAGCATGATAGGGCATGGACAGTTGCAGGAATGAAAACATGCAATGTTGGGAAGTAGGATAAATGAGGCACGGGCTTAATATGACACAAAGGCTTAACCCTGCAGCATAGTTTAATGCATAGCAGGCTAGGAGAGCACGTGAAAGAAGAGGGTCCCACATTTCGGACTCATTTACAGTTTATAAGGGTTTTATCTGTGGCAAAGTGGGATTGAATACCAAACAACTTGCTGAGGAGCTGCATATGTCTAGTGGTTTGCTTGAGGAAATTAAGTACTCTCTGGAATTCTGCTTACTTGGCTGAAGTTATCTGGAAATTCTAACATTAAGATGGGCAGCCTTGTGGGCTGCTTTCTGAGGTACACCAATGTATTGAATTTCGTTCAGGCTTTAAAAGCAAGTTGTGTATAACAATAAATAACAATACTTTAGCAATTGACTCATCTGTAGGATTCATCCACTCCGCAGAACCTTTTCTCAAGCTACTGTCTTAATTCGTAAGAGGAGTCTTTGATGGAACCTTCCATTGTCATTTGGCACCACCACCATCCAGTACTTTCACCTCTGTTTTTGGTACTCTTCCCCCTGTTGAAGTCAAATACCTTTATTGCCTATCTAGGGCTGTGAAGAACAGAGAGAGAGGATTACCCTTGGTTCCAGGTTGTGATTGGACAGTGTGGGCTTGATGAACAGAGCATCAGTCACCAATAGAGCGATGAAAGCCTTGGATTGAATGCTTCATTGTCAGAAATCAATACCAACACCAATACCTTTAATTTCTATTGCTGATACTCATACTCCTGCTAAGTCTACTCTCAGTCAAGACATTGGATAGGGATGACTTGATAAACTAATCACCGATGAGGCACAATGGCCGCACATGCATAGTGCATCAAGTAGGCCATGTTAATACCGTCTGGAGGGGAAGCAGAGATGCTGGGGACAGGAATCTCCTCCAGCATTCACCGATATTTGGTACTTCTGTTTTTGGTACTTCCAATTACTAATGTTTACAAAAAGACCGACTCAAGCTAAAACACAGCAGGAGTGCATTAGTGCCAGAGGGAATACATGTTTGGTACAGGAAACCGTCCCATTTGCAGAAAAAAAGTAAGAGCGTTAGAACTACATCATATAATAGTGAGGTGACTTGTTTGAAAGACAATAAGTGGCAACTAAGTGTCTCCTGTTGCAGTGGCACTTGTCATGATGGAAAAGCCTGAACCTGAGCAGAAGTACGTAAAAATGTGCCCACTGATATCATCAGTACTGATCACACCAATGTTCTGTTGGAGGATATAACAGGCAAGAGCTTTCTACTGTCACCTATGGAGAAAGCTGAAGTTTTAGTGGGCCAGTCCGTAACTGTCAAAAAGTTTGTTTCACGTCTGTGTTGAGTAGGTGCTCCACAGTTATAACATTAGTGAGTAGAGAATCACCTCAAATTTTCTCAGATTTTACAACTGCAATTTTTGCAGTCTGAAGTCCGGATATGACATGAAAACATAAGCACCTGCCTCAACTACAATATTAAAACTAAATAATGATCATCATTGAGAAACTCCCGCATCGGGCTTTTAGGGGGCCCTAAAAAGCAGGAAACTACTCCATCGCCATGTGGGAAGTCACATGGGTTAAATTGGTAAACATTCTGCAGTTACAAAGAACAAAATAGGAAGGGGGTCTCAGGGGAAGCAATGTTTACAGACCAGCTTGCATCCTGTCCCCCAACTTAACAATTAAACAACACAAAAAGGATGCCAATGGTCTCTAAAGATACTGTGGGGATACTAAACACTGAATTGTAGTGTATAGAAAGGGTAGTCCAGAGGAGAGAAGGAATAGTGAAAATACCCATCAGCCCACCCGTTGGTGGAACCTCATCATCTGGGCTAGGAATTAGAAACTGGTATCCACTAGACACCTCTTCAGATCTCTTTCGAGGAGTGCTAGTATTGGATCCTCCAGTGAGAAGGACAGCCAACAGGTAGTATTAGTAGGCTGAAGGGAAAGGTTGCAGTGCTCAAAAGTGTGAAAAGTAAATGTGGTGATATTAAGAATACCTGTTATGATGACAAAGAACTACTTTATTTGGTGTGACCATCATAACGACATGATTAAAAGCAGAGGGAGGATAGTATGGAAAAAATTACTATCAGTCATAGATATTAATTGGTCAACATGTTTCAGCCTCAGCAGGCTTTCATCAGGACCTATGATATGCACTACTGCAACAGTGATTCAAAAACCACAATAGGTGTTGGTGATGTAGACCTACCGGTAAACTTTTACTGTATGGTAGTCTCATATCGTTATAATACTAACTCTCCCATAAAAAGTTATGGAGAAGACCTCACCTCTCCTGGCGCTCGCTCAGGTCAAAGAGGCCACGCTCTGTCCGTCATTGCCTCGGTCTGTCATCTGAGCCGAGTTTTTTGAATCACTGTTGCAGTAGTGCATATCATAGGTCCTGATGAAAGCCTGCCGAGGCTGAAACATGTTGACCAATTAATATCTATGACTGATAGTAATTTTTTCCATACTATCCTCACTCTGCTTTTAATCATGCCGTTTTGATGGTCACCGAAATAAAGTAGTTCTTTGTCATCATAACGTTAGAAACCCACAATTCTTAATATCACCACATTTACTTTTCACACTTTTGAGCACTGCAACCTTTCCCTTCAGCCTACTAATACTACCTGCTGGCTTTGCTTCTCACTGGAGGATCCAATACTAGCACTCCTCGAAAGAGATCTGAAGAGGTGTCTAGTGGATACCAGTTTCTAATTCCTAACCCAGATGATGAGGTTCCGCCACCTTGTGGGCTGATGGGTATTTTCATTCTTCCTTCTCTCCTCTGGACTACCCTTTCTATACACTACAATTGAGTGTTTAGTATCCCCACAGTATCTTTAGGGACCCGTGGCATCCTTTTTGTGTTGTTTAAACATTCTGCTGTGCCATCAATAGAGATTAAATTGCATAATTTAATTCCTAATTTTAATCCAAGGCCGGAATGACGCTTGCAGACTGTTATTTTATTGATGTATTTTACCTCTAAAGGGATTCATGAAACAATAAATAAGGGAAAAATCTTAACATAATTGCAAGTGCTTCCTGAACAGAAACAATTGTCATGCAAGGATCCTGAATCAATGGAATTCAAATGGATCCTAAATCAATGGAATTCAAATGGAGATCAAAAGAAATGTCATTTAAAAGCGAGATGATAAAGGTAATTGCTAATTTTGTTTATAGCTAACCTCTGCTACTGGCCCAATACCTATGTACATATTTATTATCTTTGGAGAGGTTAAGGAAGTACCAGATAAATCCTATGCATAATAGCAATTCTCAATTCAGCCAGCAAATTTAATCCCAGAAGGGTGAGCAGGATAAAACTTCAAGGAGCTCAACAAATCCCCATCATATCCACTGATAGGATTAAAGGTTATGCAGATCAAAAGTAACAAAGAATACAATCCGGGAAGCCAAGAGGTTGCATATGAACAAAAACTGGATTATATCCATAATGTCTGTAAGTATGATGGTTAAAGGACACTTTGGTTTTATACCAATACTTTAGATCCATCGAATCCTTTTTATTCTTATCAGTTATGAAAATAAGGTTTACAGCTAAAGCCTGGAATCTGTACATAAAATCACTATATGTGAGAGAAGATGTAAAAATAGGCCCCATTCATAACAAAACTTAAGCTGACATTTGTTTTGGTCAGGAGGGAACAATTTTAAAAGCATTGGGTCTCAGCAGTGCCACCAGACATTTTGCTCTTCCTGCTTAAATCTTTAAAATGAATTCCTCTTACTGGGCCTCATGTCTTTAAACTGTTTATTTGTCTGGTTTGCAAAATGACTCTAACCTAGATTCATGGAAAAGTTCTATCCTGAGAGAAAAATGCCAATTTCTTTACTCCAAATAGTTGATTAACAACCCTCTTAGATATTAAGGCAAAGATCAAGGTACAAACTTTCCAAGCAGACTTGGAGGCTTAGCTTTTGGTTTCATTCCCTGGCACCTGACAGGATCACTCCTCATAGTGACACCTGGCACACTGTTAGGTGTTCTGTTCAGTTCATACCATGAAGACCACATCTATGCATGTCTTCTGGATTACAGGCAGTCTTTGATGGTATGGATGGAGGTTTCTTGTTGTGAACACTTCATGGTTGAGGTAACACTCATCCGCTGATAAAATGCTACCCAAAGCTTGAACAAAGACAAGTGGGTAAATGAAAAACTGGGAACAAACTACTCTCTCTACAACAGGATTTATACAAATTGTGATCTTAAGAGGGTGTGCGTGTTAACATCCCTGGCTTTCGGCCTATAAAAGTCTGATTTGGGCATGGAAGCAGAAATAGATAAAGCTATTCCCCAAAACGTTGTCCTCTGCATATAACTGCCCTACAGTATGTGGATGATACAGTTATATTAGCTCAAATAAAGTTGGCCTACAAGATCACTCTTGGCATAACAGAGATATAGTGAAAAAAACAGAGTGCAGATAAATATAAACAAGACTAAAATCATGGTGTTTTTTTTAGAATAGCAACCACAATTCATGCTCCTGCACAATAACAATTTGCCTATTACTCAATCTTCTCCCTGTAACTATTTTGGGCTGTAGACTGAGGAGGCATAGAGAATCTAAATGAAATCACAAATACCAAAAAAAAGAAAACTTTGACCTTAAAATTTGCATTCCGTAAACTTCAGACAAATCTTGTTAGCCCAACAGTTAAACTACTCCATTTGTTGCAGTATGTAGTAGAACATTCTCTGGGATGCTTAAAAGATTCAATGCTCAACCTCCAGGACTTTAATATCACTATCCCATTTCATTCCCCGGGCATAGATATGTCTTAAGGTAACATCTCTGAGACAGTTGTTGCAATCATGGCACTATCTGAAACGGTATCTTAGTCAGCAATCTGGTCCTTAAAGCTCATTAAAACCAAAATTCCGGGAATAGCAGAAATCTGATCTAGTAATCTTAAACATTTAAGTTTAATTAGAAATTATATACAACGGTCATCATCACAACATTTAATAGAGTTTTATTTCAAATATTAAGCACAAAACAGTCTTGGATATTCTAAGGTTTTAATTCTCTGGCGAAGTTAGCAACATGAGCTATTATCTGCACAACAAGAGACACATTTACTGATATGAGATTTCTCAGAGTTTCCATGTTACACTTCATAAGTATCAAAATCAACTATAGACTGAGAATTTAACTTGTCTGTGAAATTCAAAATTTGCAAGTCCTACCAATATTTTATGTTCTTGCTCTACCCTGGATCCTAAAAGAACGTACTAAATGAAGCTCTTATTAAATCAGTGGCGTAACACAGGGCACTGCAGCCTACGCAGTGCGGGGGGCCTATAAGCTCCAGGGGACCACTCAGCACAGTACTCTGGTCAAGAGCACCCGATTGATTCCAAAGGTGTATATTTAACAAAGGAGGGAGTAGAGAGGTGGTGTCCTAACCCAACTCTGGGGGTGGATACGTCCTCCCCTTATAATGAATCATAAACACTAGGATCAACCCTTCAGGGACTCAGTGGAGGGTTTTAATTCAAAGGTCATGTGCATTACCTACAATGGTTGGAAGCACATAGTGTTTCTTAAATACCTCTCACACACCAAAAGGACCCTTGGTGTCATGCTTCATCTTAGGGGTCTTCGCGCCCCTCTACTGGACGTGGCGTGCTACTACCTATGGCTATGCGGGAGCACTGATACTGTAAACTATGTGCGGAGTAGGAATGAGTTTGTGGAAGGGTAAGGGGTGGGTGAAGGTGTGTTAAAAAATACCTAGCTCCTGTGGAATATAAATTATAATATTCCATGGGGCCGGTATTGTTAAAAAGGTGTGGGTCGGAGGTGTATTGTTTCAATGCACAAAGCCTCCTGTGTGTGTCAACATGTTTCGAAGTGTGCCATACTTACATGCAACAGGGTACTGCCTCATACAAACGTCTCCTCCTCCCAGCTCCGTAGATACACTGAGACTGCAAGGGGGTCTCTATTTATTCTAGTCCTAATTGATTAGTTTGCTACCAAAGGCGGTCTGGATTGCTGCGTCGGTAACCACGTAGACCCGGAAATGCCTGTGCGTGCTATCGGCTGCAGTGTGTCTGGGGGCCTATACTGCCCTCTTTGACCCGGATATGGATTTACTCTAAGTGCATTTCAGGTTCATGTGTCTCTAGAACGCTAACCCTCATGGCCGGCTGCAGGGTGTACACTGCCCTGTTAGACCCGGATATAGATTACTCGAAGAGCACTTCCGCTCCTGGTGCCTCTAGGATGCTAACCCTTATGGCTGGTGCTGTTCTGCATGTGAGGTCATGTGGGATATGCTTATACCAATCAGATAGAGTGGAATTAATATCAGAGCATGATACCGGCACCTTGTGTGTCACAGGCTAACACAGGTCACGCCACTGTTTTTTTGAGCCACCTACAGGCAGCCTGTAGGTGGCTCAAAAAACAGTGGCGTGTTCAGATGTCAGATCGGTTGAAACTCCACCTAAATGCGGCAAAAAATAAAAAATAAGAATGTGATATCCCAGTGGGGGATAACACATCTAAGTGCCTGCTTATTATGTGGGTAGGAGGCATTTAATCTTTGGTAGGTAACCATACATCAAATCGAACACCAACTTCCAGTCGTGGTTGAGCGCAAGGCGTAACTGGGTGGGTCTTCCACTAAGGTCTTGTATAAGCTACTCTTCACTTAGTGACATCATCAATAGAGGCTCAATTAAAATACAAGTATTACTCGGTGGGTTTAATGTAGCAAAGTCTGGAATTTAGCTGGTTTTGCGAAAATAGGGGAGGACCGAATAAGCTATAGGATTGCGAAACTACTCAAGGGGTATATATAGCACTGGTGGTTGGTATCTTAAAAGGAAAGTGTCACACTACCAATAAGTTCAGGTGAACTGGTTCCATCGTATGTCATCCTGAAGATCCTCTATGTGGGTGCCCAGACGAAACACCCATCGTTGTCCTTTCTCAAGTAAGCCACTCTCGGATTGTATTTGCTCGATGACTGTTCATAGTAGATCATCCACTGTGTGCGTCGATGTCAGGTAGTGTGTTGCCATCTTGGTGGTACTCCTCTTGCACCGGACGTTGCTCTTATGTTCACCAATTCAGATTTTAATAGGTTGCGATGTCATGCCAATGTACTCCAAACCGCATGGACAAGTAATCATGTAAATTACATTTCTACTAATGCAATTCGTGAATCTTCTCTGTTCCCACTCGCAGTCGTCTCTAAATCGGATCTTTCTGCTTTTTTTAGTGAGATAGCAAGTGCTGCAATTTCCGCACTGGTGGTGGCCCTGGATTGGTGGGAGGATGAGGTTCCCTGTGGTTGTTGGCGTTCCTGTGCGAGTTCGTGTATGGACAAGCAAGTCTCTCAGGTTTCTCCCCCTCTTGTGTGCGAACATTGGTTTCTCTACATTCAGATTTCCACAGTTCAGGTTTCTCCAGTGTTTATTCACAATTGTTGATATTTGCTTAGAATGGGTGTTAAACGTTGTTACACAAATTGGCCTGTCTTCTTGATCTTTTTGTACTCTCTCTTCCAGGAGGGCCTCCCTGTTGTATTGCAGGCCCTTTTCATGGCTTTGTCGATGGCATTGGTTGGATATTTCAGATTTTTTAGTTTGGTTTTCAAGTTGGAGGCTTGTGTTTTATAGTTCTTTAGTTCTGTGCAGTTCCTCCGCAAGCGGAGAAACTGTCTGTAAGGAAGGCTGTCAAGGATGTGACATGGGTAAAAGCTGTCGTATAGCAGCAGACAATTCTTGGCAGTTGGTTTGAAATGTGTAGTGGTCGTGAGGGTACCACTGTCAGGGTATATGCTCAGATCTGGAAATTGCAGCACTTGCTATTTCACTATAAAAAGCAGACAGATCCGATTCAGAAATGGCAGCAAGTGGGAACAGAGAAGATTCACAAATTGCAATAGTAGAAATGTTATTTACATGATTACTTGTCCATGTGGTTTGGAGTGCATTGACATGACATCACGACCAATTAAAATCCAAATTTTTTAACATAAGAGCAACGTCCGGTGCAAGAGGAGTACCACCAAGATGCCAACACACTAACTGATATCAGCACACACAGTGGATGATCTACTATGGACAGTTATCAAGGAAATGCAATCCGAGAGTGACTTACTTGAGAAAGAACAGCGATGGGTGTTTCGTCTGGGCACCCACATAGAGGGTCTTAATGATGACATATCATGGAGCAAGTTCAGCTGAACTTATTGGTAGTGTTACACTTTTCTTTTAAGATACCAACCATCAGTGCTATATTTATCCCTTGAGTAGTTTCGCCATCCTATAGTTTATTTGGTTCTCCCCTTTTTTCAGAAAGCCAGCTAAATCCAGACTTTGCTATATTAAACTCACTGGGTAATCCTTGTATTTTAATTGAGCCACTATTGATGATGTCACTAAGTGAGAGTAGCTTATACAAGACCTTAGTGGAAGACCCACCCAGTAACGCCTTGCATTCAACCACAACTGAAAGTTGGTGTTCGTTTTGATGCATGGTTACCTGCCAAATATTAATGCCTCCTACTCACATAATCAGCAGGCACTTAGATGTTTTATCCCCCACTTGGATATCGCATTCCATTATTTTATTTTTTGCCGCATCTAGGTGAAGTTTCAACCTATCTGACAGCTGAATACGCCACTATTTTTTTTGAGCCACCTACAGGTAGCCTGTTCTTTACTCACACCGCAGTCACCTGTGTTAGCCTGCGGCACACGAGGTGCTGGTATCATGCTCTGATTCGAATTCCACTGTATCTCTCTTCAATTGGTATAAGCATGGCCCACAGAACCTCAAGTGCAGAACAGCGCCAGCTATAAGGGTTAGCGTCTTAGAGGCACCAGGAGCGGAAATGCTCTTCGAGTAAATCCATATCCAGGTCAACGAGGGCAGTGTAGACCCTCAAACACACTGCAGCCAGCAGCACGCACAGGCATTTCCGGGTCTACGCCGTTAACGATGCAGCAATCAGACTGCCTTTGGCGGCAAACTAATCAATTAGGACTAGTATAAATAGAGGCCACCTTGCGGTCTCAGTGTATCTACGGAGCTGCAAGGAGGAGATGTTTGTGCGAGGCAGTACCCTGGTGCATGCAAATATGGCACAGCCGATTTAGGGGGGTTAGACGATCCCAACACCCTGTTGACATCTACTATCGACTCGAGATCAGACGGATCTAATGCTCCTTTTTCTCATCTACAGAGTGAAAAAGGCACCTGGTCCCCCTCGTTTAGTTTCTAAGGCTCATGGGGTATTGCCATTCATACAACAAGTATGTACCCCTTTGTTCCCTCTTTGTTGTGCATCCCACTATCTGATTATAACGCCTCTTCAAACCCCACAGTGTCAACCATGAAGTGTTCCATGTAGAGTGTGTGTTTTCTGTTTATTGTTTGTGCGTCTTGTATTGTACCTTTTTTTTTTACAGGACACTGCACAAGTGTAGAGATCACATCTAATCCTATGATGAAAAATAAGCACTGTAAATATCACTTCTTTACAGGTAACCACTTTTTTGTACAGGGAATGCATCGCATACCTAACGTTTTTTTAAATGC
This sequence comes from Lissotriton vulgaris, assembly GCF_964263255.1. Lineage (NCBI taxonomy): Eukaryota > Metazoa > Chordata > Amphibia > Caudata > Salamandridae > Lissotriton > Lissotriton vulgaris. Next base: position 814,107,963 of record NC_141698.1, read on the forward strand.
TATGTTTCTCTTTCAGATTACACGTTATGGCAATCTGAATCGGTATCGTATTTTATATTAAGATGAGTCTGTCTCTAACAAGTAGCATTTACTACCTGTTTATATAGCACTATATGAATTTTGACATTGTCATTAGATCTATGTGAGAACGGTAGGGATCTGTTAAGCTGTCCTGAAGAAGAAGTGCACACTTCGAAACATGTTGACACACACAGGAGGCTTTGTGCATTGAAACAATACACCTACGACCACACATTTTTTAACAATACTGGCCACATTTAATATTAAAGTTTCTATTCCACAGAGCTAGGTATTTTTTAACACTCACCTTCACTCACCCCTGACCCTTCCACGCGCTCATTTCTACACCGCATAGAGTTAAAAATAACAGTGCTCCCGTGTATCCGTAGGTAGTAGCACGCCGCTTCTCATAGAGGGGCGCGAAGACCCCTATGATGAAGCATGACACCAGGGGCCCCTTTGGTGTGTGAGGGGTATTTAAGAAACACTATGTGCCTCCAACCATTGCAGGTAATGCACATGACCCTTGAATTAAAACCCTCCACTGAGTCCCTGAAGGGTGAATCCTAGTGTTTATGAATAATTCCAAAGGGGGGCTGTCTACATACCTTGAAGTGGGGCCCCTTAAGTTTTGTTACACTGGTGTATTAAATGCATCCAAAACCCCTATCTCTTATTGCCTGAGTGGGAAGTATCTTCAAATAAATGAAAGAGTGCTAGTTAACACTCAATGTTCAGTGAATAAGGACTATGTACATATTGGTTAACAAGGAAATGTGCACAATCAGTTTTTTAATATTGATGTTGACTGCCATTGTAAGAGTTATGGTTTAAAAAAGGTTTTACTAGCCGTTACATACATAGATGTTACATTAATTTGATTCAACTTAGTAGACCATGATTTGTTTAAAACAAGCACATGGATCGATAATTCCTTCATCGGTAAAGTTCAAATCGATTACAACCTTTCTGTTAGACAAAAAGCAATTGTGGAATCTGTGATTACCTAGTTTTTATTCTTTTGTTGGAAGGGCCAGTGAAACAACTTTTAATTCACAAACCATTTACTGTGTAGTAAAGCATAAAATAGTAATAATTTTTAGTGATTACATCAATACAATTTTACTACTACTCATTACAACCTCTTCAATCGAATAAATTATTTTAATTTACAGGTAGAAATAAAATAGATAATCATTTTTTTACCTGGTAAATGAAGGGTAGTTCTCGGTGAGAGCCACTAACAATTTCAGAGCATACACTGGTATCGGCTCCACCTCCAACAGTATATTATCATACCTACCGAAAAAACAAACATTTTTAGATATACTAGTCACAAGAGCAATCTCATCCCTAACTAAGATGAAGGCAAGGCAACAACTGAAAACTGTTACGTTTCTTTTGACCTAAATCAGGAATTACATGTTGAAATAATGGACTTTAACAACAGTAGAGTTTGACTTCATATACTGAATAAAAGATTTTGACATGTATGGATAGAACCTGCTTCTCCTATATATCTGTTAAGGCCTCTCAATAGGAAACGAAAACCAAAGTCCAGAAGGGACATGTGAACAGTCGTGAAAGAGAGAAAATCACAAATTGGTAAGCAGTAATGCATAGAAAAAAACAATTAACTTACTTTCAGTAATGATATAACTGATGAGTACTAGGTTTACCCACAGATGACTCAACTAGTAACATGCCCAGGTGTCAGAGTGGTCCTGAAAACTTATAAACTAAGCTGGCTAGGTGTAACATACAACATAAAAACTCCAGGAGTATAGTGGAGTAGCATGGCTACTACCCTCATTGGTAGTGGTCGACAGAGACCACAAAGTGCCGGTAAGGAAGTAATTACTGCCTAAAGTTCCTATGCCAGAAAATCAAGGAAAAGACACCCTACTCTGAAAAATATTAAATGTAAAAAAAATAGAATACCAGAGTCCTCAGAACTTGGGCCCATGATTACTAATCTGCAGCAAAACAGATTAGCCATCAAAAAATGTTAGGAAACAGTTTTTTCTTCTAGCGAAAATATTTCTATGTATAAGTTACTTATCTAGAACTACTTCACGGGGAAACAATGAACGAGGAAGAGGGTTTGAGAGCAAAGCTTACAATCACAGCAAACTGTTTGAGAGCAGTACAACCTAATCACCTCTCATTGCTCAACACAGTCTAACCATTAATTTATCGTAAATATGCCCCAATTTTCCTGTTTTCTATAACACTGATTAGCCGTGCACTATGCATTTACTTCAGTTTGTCGCATTTCAGATGTATTGAGTAGATTTTAATGGATTAAAAGTTGTTTTGACTTCTTATATTAATATTGGATGCATTGTCCTGAAAGAAGATTGATGCTAAGCACGACATCCTACTCATTCTTCATCAAATAGTAAAATACAAATGGACATACATTTTCCAGCACAAACGAAATAAGGGACTAGAAATGTTATTGAGCAGAGTAAGGCAATTAATTGGCTTGAAGCCGAGGGTAATTTCGGTTTGCAGCTAGGCAGCACTTATACACACTTTATATTTTATCAGGACACAGCCTTATTTTTTCATTATTCGCAAACTTACCATGCCGTTTTCATAACACTCTTTTAACCAATCGTCCACTTTGATAAATTGAGAGACTGGAATAAAGCAGCATCTTCAGAGCATGATTATCGTAAAGACCTATGCACTCTTGAGATATATGGTAGTTTACATGCTGGTCTGATGGCATGTCTTGCAAATGGTTTTGCTATCACAACTTCCAAGCTGACCTTTTTATAAAACGTTGAAGTGGAATTGAGCACAGCAATGTATAGTCTGTGACATTCTGACTGAGTATCATGTTCAAGCTTTCTTCTCCTTTATAATTTAAGTTGTCTGTGTCAGTTTCTTATTCTAGTTGCTCATGGATACATTGTTGCTGCTTTTGCAGTTTGTAAAACAGTTTACCCCTACTTCTGGTATGGCATATTTTCAAACCTTTTTGTTGAAAAAATACAATACGTTAGGTAAGCTTGGTTGGGTGCCATAAAACAAGGTAAGCTTCTGTCTTAGCTCCCTTGATGGCATAAATCCTACTACCTATTCTGAGATACTGGTCTGATGGCCTTGACTGAGCACACCAAGGCTTGTTACTGGGGCTTCTATAAGGACACAGTCAGAAAAGCAGTCTGAAAGTTGAGTCCCTCGGCTCAGAAGTGAGAGATCGGAAAAGCCCTTTGAGTGAGTGTCCTTTATTGCTGGCAGTTAACATGCATCTTGGGCCTGATGCAGAAAGCACAAGAAGCGATGCCAAGGATGGGCGGCCTGCAATAGTTGGAGGGAGCTTTGGAACGGAGATGCAGGAGCAAGGACTGAAACCCGGATTTCAGTAGGTGCAATTCTGCCAATGCCTTTTCCTTCTATTCTTTATCCTCTTCAGTCTCAGCTACACACAGGTCTGATTGTGTGGTCAGACCTCTTTTTTTCAAGTTACATAGAGTGGGCTTGGGGCCAGACCCTTGCTCACAATCAGATGGCTTTGTTGTCTGGTCAGCCCCTTGTTAACAATCAGATGACTTTCTGGTCTGGTCAGCCCCTTGCTCCCAATTGGATAGCTTTCTTGTCTAACTCCCTTCACTACTCCTAATTCAACAGCTTTTCTCCCTATTCATGTGTATGTTACGCCCAGGATTAGTTCGATCTCTCAGTGTTCTGATTGGTTGACTTGTATCCTTCTTGTGCTGGGCATGCTTGCATTCGGGAAAACTATTTTTTTCTTTACTTTGAACACACTCCGTGTAAGTACATGTGTTCTCTTTCTATCTCCTGGTTGTGTTGCTTGCCCGACAACATTACCCCACTCAATCCCGTGCTCTTCCCCATTCACCTAGTTTAATACCACTAGTCCTCACTCCCCGATACTATCCACCTGTCCCTGCAAAACATTGCTGGGCTGCCTGCAATGTTTTCTCGCTTCTTGCCTGTTTTTATGTTTTCAAAAAATACTTGTATTTATAGATCTAACATGGGCGTCTGTCATGTTATATTGCCAAATAAGAAATGGTCACCAGTGTCATGGCACATGTGCATGCATGTGATGCTTTTCATGCGGCATAACGCCAACGGGCATTTTTGAATTTCTTTTGGACAAATCTACCATCACATGCATGTCTATACATCTTCACACATGTCCATACAGGCAATTGCAAAAAAACTGGCAAAGCCAATAGCTCAGCATTTTAGAGGCAAGACCTATTGGCTTTGCCAATGCTTTGTGATATTTTTAGTCATCTATGTGTCTTTAAACTATGCCTTCAGGTTAACCTAATTCAAATACACTAGTGACTTTTTGTTTTTACCAATAAGAATCTAATTTTCCTTTGACTTGTATGAGAACTAAAAAAGTGTTTCATCAAAGTACTCATGCCTGGATGGTAGCACCCATACAGTTGTAGTAAAATTAGATGCAATGGTTAATGTTTCTTAAATATACAATTTTTATTACAATCATTTTACCACCACATTTAGATGGCGCCATGTTTTCTTTTACCATTCTTTTTTTTGTGGCATATGCTTGAAAAAAAATTAATAAGGATAACCATCACACAACTTTGCATATGCCAGACCTATCGTCTTTGCCAATGCTTGTTTTACAAAGCTACCATATACTTTTCAAACATCAGTTACTAAAAACATTTAAATATCTCCTGGAACAAATGGTTTCATATACAATTAAATATAATTTCACTATCTGTAAATATATCATTTTTCGCCTTTAGCATTTACTTTTCATAGATATAAACAATGTAGCACAAATGAACATTTTCGGCTTCTTTAGAACCTTTTGCTGAATTGTGAGAAATTCCTTGTACATACATTAACTCTGAATATGACTCTGTAAACCAGTTTTGTAAGACATAGATAACATTAAGAAAGAAGAGAACTGAATACAGTTGGGATAATCGATTTTCTAGGAATATTGCAGTACTTTAGCTCACACTGTGTTTTACCCAAGCTTAAAACATAGGTAATGTAATTAACTTTTCATAGCACGTTTCTACCCTTTGCATGGCTTCCCAGCATTTTCGGGTGCCAGGGAGTGCCTATCCGTGTTTTTGAGGGCTTTCTCTCTGATCAGAGTAATTTGTAATGGAGTTTAATCTTTAGTAATAGTACATTTTATTGTGTGATAAAATCATTATACAATACATTTTAGTAAAGAAAAAGAAAATTAAAAATGGCTAATCTTCCCGTTATTATAAAGCAGGAATTTAAAAAACAATCTAAACACTTATAAAATAAAACTCATCAGTGCTTAATTTGTGCCAGTGTTTGCCAGTGCCAAGCACCTGTTTATAAACACTAGCACTTAATTATGACTGTCCACCACATGATGGTGGTGTCTGTCTTTTATAAGGCTAGCAAACGGTTTCACACTTCCATATACTTAAAAACCATAACGAATTAGTGCTTCTAGTCCATCGTTCGCACTCAAGGCAGCCTGGAATAGTTCAAATTGTCACACTTATGCAAGTTGGAACTCAGCACCAATCTGTTTACAAATTAACCACTATCAGAGATTATTCTCTCTCTGATACAAGTGGAGTGTTCTTTAAAGCAACCCTGTTTGTATTTGAGACCCTGGAGTTTAGATATTTCAGTTTGCCATTGCCATATTTTTTGTATGGATTACCCAGGTACATTTCCCAGTCAATATGAAATCAGCCGGGCAGTCAGTCAAAACTTCACAAGGTGGCGGATGATTTGATTACTTTTGCCAAAGAAAAAGAGCGCGACAGTGCTTGTTTAGTCCTACAAGATTCTTCATTGAAGTTAACGTCCAGATGTTTTTTGTGCAGGTGTAGCAGTGTGGGGAAAAGGCAAATTACATAGTCTATGATCTCTAAACTCCAGGCACAGAAGTGACACAAACTTCTTTGGTTTTCTACTCCACAAACCCTCAAGGTCTACGTTCGAGATGTATCATAATCATAAGTGAAGAAAGTAATTTTTGCGGACTCATTACAGTCAGCTGTTGCTTTTCATTGCAGGCAGCAATGTATTCCCTAGTTTGCAAAACACTTTTGTCTCTTTCATTGGTTGGTTCACTTTTGTCTGTTTTAATATTGTGCTTTAAATAGGACGTTCCGCCCCTGGAGCATAGCTCTCACACCACGCTTTAAAATTTTTATTTTTACTTAAGTTTTCCTTCCCAACCCCCGCTGCCCCTCTCCCGCATCATGGTCGTTGTTGCTATTGGCTTTACAATGTCAGAGGCTTTTAAAATCCGCCAGCACTGACAAAGCCAAGCCCAACCACATCAAAAGGACAGAACACAAAACATTCTTGTCTATACTTTCGTGATGGCCTCGGTGCTGCTTGACAAAATATACATTCCATCTGCGCCTCAGACAAAGCAGCACACTTCTAGAATATATAGGAACAATGTTTTCTGTACTTTCAATATGGCCACGGCGTTGCATGATGTGACGTATTGCGGCCTTATGTCACATCATGCAACGTGATGTGCATTTAAAATCTGTAGAAAACAATGTTTTCTTTACTTTCAAAATGACTGCCACGTTGAATGACAAGATGACACAACATGTGATGCATCACACAACACAACACAAATGCCATCAGACAACAAAGATGACACAATGCACTACTGTTTAAGACTGCTAGCTGTAAAGATTTTTGTCTATCGTTAGATGGTAATTTCACACAAACGAAGGTTTCGGTGTCTAATTGTATGATTAAGTTTAATAATGAATCATCAATCTTCCGTGCCGGTGGTTTGGCCTACAGCTGCACATAATCAACACGGTCATATGCAGCAGTATAGTTTGCAAAACGTGAGGATTTTGCTGTTAGGACTCAACATTATTTTGCTGGTTAGTGATGCCAGGGATGAAGACTGTGTCAAGTGCTGAGCAAATGGGGTGGAATCCCCTCTGTTTGTTATCGCAAGACTTACCTTGGCCCAGGCTTCTAAGCTTTTTTGTTTTTTTTAGAACCAGTCTGGAAAAAGAATTACTTCCGGTTCCTATAAAGTAATGTCTTTAATTGGTAGGGTCTGATTTGCTGCGTTTTTTGGTGGGGTGGTTTTGAGACCGAACCCTTCCAGCACAGTGGAAGCACGCTACTTATTATAAGGATGTTGCTGCAAAGTGGATTAAGGGCCGCTGCCCGTTTGGGTGGCTAAGGTTTTAGATTGTCGACAAGTATTTAATTTGGGTCAGCAGTTCTGGAAGTGTTGCTTGTGAGGATGAATGATGACTAGGCGATGGCGTGAGTGTTGTTGGGTCCCATAGTTCTCCTGGTGTGTTATTGCCTGATGAGTTTTAGCTTTACCTACTGCCATCCCCCATTAGGAGCCAAAACTTCCTGCAATTTGTTTTTAATTTTAGAATGCATCCCTGACCACCTGTCCTCTAGGCTCTTGTTTGATCAATGATAGGTTTGTTTTGTAGTCCCATTTTATTTGCAAGATTTCAGAACCTCTAGCGGCACCTGATGAATATCTTAGGATGGAACTTAGTGCCTACCTGTAGTTTTTTAATGTTGCTGACTTTTGAGGAAACAATTCCCTATTTGAATGAATAACAACATTGTTGGTCCTCATTTTGAGTGCCAATGTATTTTAACGAGGTAATAGTACACAGGAATTACTGCTGCTGTGAGGTTCTGTCCTTCCTGGTTAGGAGCACCATATCATTCAGAATATGGGAGGCGAGCGTGAGGGATGAACTAAGGTGATGGAGTTTGTGCGCTTGATTACTACATATGTTCCCTCTTTCCAATTTCTTGTCGCTGGGCGCACGTAGCCAGTTTTGATCTTGTGAAATATACACTGGGAAAACAACATATGTGTGGGATAAATCTGCACAATTTATAATGCTAATTCAAATGTAATCTTCTGTTTCCACCTGAATCAGGCTCTCTGAAAACAGGATAAACCGAAAGACGTTCTCTTAATCCTTACAGAGCAACCTCCACCTCCACCCCTCTACACCTACTTCTCCAAGTACCTTGAATCAGTAATGCACAGCAGCTGTACTCACTGTGGAATCAACGAATCCCTAATGAGAGACAAGAACTTTCTGTTGGATTCCTGGCTCTCCTCTCTCTCCCCTGCAATGACCTCGGGGCTGGCAAGTAATGATGTGGTCTCCGCTAGCAGTCGCAAACTCAAGAGCCTCCATTCCACTAGAAAGACAAAATGCCAACAACGTCACCACAATCTAGCATAATCACAGAAAAAAATCCATAATTTAGGGAAATGTTAGTTGATGTGGTCAGTCTTACCATTTTGACTGTTGACCAAAGAAACTAATGGTGGAAGGATGAAATCCACAACCTAAAAAAAGAGCATTCAAAAATCTGGTTTAGATTACAGCCCGGAAAGAAACACCGATTTAGCTTAACTCTGGTCTATATTTATCCGATAGCAAAACATTTTGATGGCAAGTAAAAATGTGTTTATGTATCATCAGCTCTCAAAGTTCCTATCTAGAGCATGCGTAGAGTTTAATGAAAGGGATAGAATGTAAGAGTTGTAACCACAATCAAGCGCTGAAGAACACCACACAGAAACTGCTGTTTAAGCAGAGAATATAAGTAATGATATAGCAAAGAAAGCAAAAACAAGCACGCTTTGAATACAAATCAACAAAAAATACACTTGAATTCAAATATACATTTGAGTTCCTTAAGGGGAAAACACTAGTCACGATTGTTGGAATTAAAGTCCTTATCTTAGCTGCGTGCATCTGTATCATCACCATGTTTTAATAGCATAATATACAGAATACCAAAAAAACGATAAAAAACATTATTTATTTTAGGTTTGTTCAGGAAAACACACATTTAGCTTTTTTTGTACTGGTGATGGTCATTTGTCCAGAATTACTATAGATTGTTTCTCTCTCTAACATATGACTTTGGTTTAAAGGCCTTAAGGTAGATTGCAGCCATTTAAAAAAAAAAGTTAAAAAGTTTTATGTTAAAGGAAGCTAACAAGTAATTATGAGGTTCAATTCACAAAGGGAAATCTGCGTATTTCAATGTCCACACGTAGGTTTACAACTAGATATAGGTGTGACTCTCCACCCAAATTAGAGGAGATTTAGAGTGAAAGGGTTAAGTATATGTCTCCATCCCGTGGGGATATGTACAACACAGTAAAGCTACTGCTAGCAGCTTCATGGATGCATTTTAGTCATACATCCACTAACTGTAGGTCTATGTAATGTACGCAGCAAACTACTATTAAGCCAATTAGAACTATGAAGGGAAAACAGGCATCAGCTGAGGAAAGTATAAATCTGACAAACATTAATACTGGGAGCACATAAACAATGCCCACCACGCCTTGGGCTCAACACTCTTTCATTTGTGATACCAGAGGATAGGGAGCCACACCTCGTCTACAGTTGTGTTGTGCGTGTGTGTGTGTGTGTGTAAGCTTTTGAGTGTCGGTAGTTTAGTGTTGGACGTGAGCGGGCTCGTTTTCTATATGCATCTGCAAAGTATAGTTATAGGACTATTTTTTCCACATAAAATTTATTTCATGAATTGTAATTTTATTACTATGTGTACAATATGAAGTATATAAGTGCATACAATCTCACACGTTAAATCACCAATATTTACATTAATTTCATTTTTTATCTTCATTTCATGTACACATTTTAATAACATGATCTGTACAGGTGTCTACAATATATGCATTTATAAGTCTAATACTTTTACATTACTTTTGTCTGGTTTATTATGTTTGTATAAGTGTGTTGTATGAGGATGCATGAAATGTCATAATATCACAAATATTTACATTATTGTATTGTATTGTAATTGAGCTTACTACCCCTGATGAGGCGTTAAGGCACTTTTTTGGTGAGTAGCACGCTACTCCAGAAACCATAAAGGATTAGTGTTGAATTAGTATAGTGAAATATGAAAGTAATTAAAGTGGTGGATAGGTTAGTCAGTTATTTGGATTTGGAAGGATAGCGGAAAGATAGAAGAGGAAACATTTTTTGTATTTATATAGCGCTTGTTACCCCTGATGGGGTGTTGAAGCAACTTTTTTGGGGGGGCATTAGCATGCTACTCCGGAAACCCATAAAGGATTAGTGGTGAATTAGTATGGTGAAATATGAAAGTAATTTGATTGGTGGATATTAGTCAGTTATTTGGAGTGTGAAGGATAGCTGAGGGATAGAAGGAGGAGAAAGGTTTGCATTTATCTAACGCTTGTGAACCCTGAAGGGGTGTTGAAGTGCTTTTCTGGTGAGTAGCATGCTACTCCAGAACCCATAAAGGATTAGTGTTGAAAATGAGTGTAGTGAAATATGAATGAATTTGAGTGGCGGATATGTTATTCAGTTATTTGGATAGAGAAGGGTAGTGGCAGGATAGAAGAGGGAAAGAGGTTTGTATTTATTCAGCGCTTGCTACCCCTGATGGGGTTTGATGCGCTTTTTTTGGTGAGTAGCACACTACTCTGGAACCCATAAGGATTAGTGTTGAATTAGTATGGGTAAATATGAAAGTAATTGGAGTGGTGGATATGTTAGTCAGTTATTTAGATTGATAAGGGTTGGGTAGGGGTAGAAAAGGTAAAAGGTTTGCATTTATATAGCACTTGTAACCCTGATGGGGTGTTGAAGCGCTTTAATGGCAAGTAGCACACTACTCCGGAACCCATAAAGGATTAGTGTTGAAAATTAGTGTAGTGAAATATGAAATTAGCTTGAGTGGTGGATGTATTATTCAGATGGCTAGAGAAAGGTAGCAGAGGGATAGAAGAGGGAAAACAGTTTGCATTTATATCATGCTTGCTTACCTCTGATGAGGTGTTGAAGCGCTTTTATGGCGAGTAGCACAAGTCTCTGGGATTCATAAAGGATTAGTGGTGAATTAGTATGGTGGAATATGACATTTGAGAAGTGAACATGTTAGTCTGTTATTTTGATTGAAAAGGATAGTGGAGGGATAGGAGAGTGAAGGATTTTAATTTTTTTGGGAGGTCATAGCAGTAGGAGGAGGCTATTGGATGAGTCAAAAGGGGTTTTGGAGGGGACGAGTCAGAGGAAAGAGTTTGGAAAGGTTTGTTTTGGGGATCAGTATAGTAAAAGAGGTGTCAGATGATGCAAGGAGGGGTAGAGTAAGGGAGTCTCTAGAAAGGGTTATTTTGGAGATCATAGTAGTGGTTTGGGGTTTGGGATAAATGAGAGAGTGGGTGTAGAGGATATATTGATAGATGTATAGGGTGAGAAATAGGGTAGTGCATTGGAAAGAATAGTAGAAAGAAGTTTGAGATGAGTCAGAATGTTGGGTTAGAAGATATATTGCGAGACGTATAGGGTGAGAAATAGGGTAGTGGATTGTATATACTGAATTAGAAGAAAGTGATAAATATATAGATCCATAAGTATACTGAAAGTATATAGATGCATAAAGGAGGTAGGTATATGTAGATTAAAGCTATTGCTAGAGGTACAGGATGAGAAATAGGGTAGTGCATTGGATATGCTTTTCAGGAGGAAAGTAACAAACGCACAGATCCCAAGTACATGGAAGGTACATAGATGCACAATGGAAGAAGTACATGTAGACCAAAGATGCACAGGATAAACTCCGTTTTTCAAGCGTTATTGTACTTTTTTTAACATAATTATTCTACATGTTTATACAAAGCAATACACAAAGATAGGTACATATCTATAGTTATATGTAAATGTGTGATTAATAAATCACATGTTGTATCACCAATATTAACATTCCCTTAATTTTTATGTTTTAACATTTTATTTGTACATTTTATTAACCTAATCTGTACAGGCTGCTACAATATATGCATTTATAAGTATAATTGTTTTATTTCTTTCATCCGGTTTATTTATTACATTTGTACAATATGTTGTATGAGAATGTATGAAATGTCTAAAGTTATGTGACCATTTTTAATTTATACTTATATATTTTTATGTATACGTCTTTCTACTGGAAGCAAGCCATTTTCGTTGCAACGGCATGCTGGGTAAAAGAATGCGTTGCAATGAATGCTGTGTAACGGTTGTTTCCCATTGTGAATGGGGCCCTTGTTTTGGGCTCATGCATGTTTCTACAACAATGTGGACAACCAGCAACTGCTAGGGCAAACGGTGAATTTTTGCCCTCCTAAACAGAAGTATCAAATCATAATATTCTGTCTGTGCTCATTTGTATCTTGAAAAGAATTACACTCCCTTCAGAAGCTCTGCTTCAAAACAGGGTAGCACTCGCTCTGAAATTGAGCCATTTTCGATCCAAATGAAGACTTAATCAGGAACTGTACAAGGATTCTGGAGAAGCTAAATGGCTTGGATAGACCATCAAGGAATCAAATATAGTGTGAATGTGTGATGGATTACAAATCCTGCTGGATTAACAAACCCAACTTCTTTCTTTGAACTATTGTGTAGTACTTTTGCACGATTTATGTTATTTTATTAATGTTGTAAATGTCTAACCATTAATATAATACATCAAATACGTTGACTACTGTCATTACAATTGGGCAATGTTTATTTTGTTTAATACGTTTTGCAAAGCTTTAATATTGTACTGGTCAGTATCTCTTCAGACTGTTTCTCCAAGCCTTCGTATTTTCATTCTGACTCAAACTTAATTATTATTATCAAGCAAAATGTTACTGCCTCTGTAAGGGGTGTTCACACGATTCTTCTCTGCAAGCCAACGTGAAGGATTACAGTAACCTTCTCCAACACCCAAATATCATGCACTTTTCGATTTCTTCCTGATCCCATTTCTGAAAAGCATTCGAATTCAGGACAACTGTTGCTGTAGGTGCCCTAAGGTGTCTTGTGTATTTCGTGTTCGTATTCCATGTGTGTGTGTGAGGTATGCTTCAAAGGATGAATGTGGCTGATTAATGGAAAGTTTGTGTGTTTATTCTGGCATAAGCCTAGCAGTTACTTAAAAACAACTGACAGGAGCTATATCTAGCGCTTGTCCTGTAATAAGAACTTACAACCTCCCATGCACATGACTTATTACACGCCTTTGTGAAGGCAGACACAGATGTCAATCCTAGCAAACATATTGTGACATTAAATCCATTTTTATATTCTTCAGGCCATGTCTCTCCTAATTACTTTAAATAACAATATCTGGTTCCTCGAAAGCACTGCAACATTAACCTCAATCCTATGTAACCAATCTACTAGAACAGGTAGCTCTTTCCTAGATACAGGATTTTACTGAATATAATAATCTCATTCATCTCCAGCAAGCCAGCTTTATGCATCGCATGGGACACAGAACATGGCAAATGAAAACAACAGTGTTTACCCTTCACTTCATTAGACAAGCAGCCCTAACCATGCCATATCTCTTAATAACCTCACAAAACTTGACACTAAAGGGACTGTTTATGACAAGATGAACAAGTTACTTAACTATGATACCTACCTTTCTGGTGAATACGCTATCAACCCGTACATTTCTTACCTTTTGAATATTCCAGGCATCAGACTGAATCCGGAAACTCTTCAAAAGCTACCCATGCCATGTAACCATTTCGCCATTGGAAGTAAAGCTATTGTGACGTCACTGAAGCCATAAAGAACTCGCCTCCTCCCCGCCCCCCAAGAGCCTTGATGTCGGTTTCCTATCCATTTTGTATGCACCTTTGAGGCAAACCAGATGAGAACGGTATCAGCCAAGTAAGTCTTCAGTACTACATCTAGAAATTGGACCTTATTAAAATGGTCGACTTAGTAGCCAGCCATAAAAATTGAGGAAGACAGCGGTTTGGTGAGTAATCTGCAGGTAGATATGAGTATCCACCAGAAAGATTGCTACTGAAGATAAGTAGCTTTTTCTTTTGATGGATACTTCTACCTACAGATTCCTCACCTTTTGGATAGATTCCAGAACCCAACCAGGAGGAGGGTTATTAACTGGTTAAATTAAGGCAGAACGTGCAACGTAATCTTTCTGTTGCAATTCCAGAGTCCACAGAGTAATGCTTTGCAAAAGTGTAGAGGGAAGCCCAGTTTGTCATTTTGCCGGTCTCTGCAACAGGGGCTCTCTGTGGCCAGAACCGAGGCTGAAGATTTTGACCTGATGAAGTTGGCCCTCATACCTTCCAGAGGTTCCTTGTGAGCCAAGGCATAGCATATCCTAATGCACAAAATGATCCAGCTCAACACCATCCTCTTGTGGACTGCCTTGCCCTTCATTTTGCCTATATAGCTGACGATCAGCTGGTCATCAAGTCTGAACTCCTTGGTTCTATCAATGTAGAAACTCACTGGTCTCTTGGGGTCTAGTCTATGATGCCTCTTTTCCTCTTTCGTAAGATGGGGACAGGAAAGAAAGATGGCAAGGTGATAGGTTGGCCTAAATGAAAGGGCATAACCACCTTGGTAATGAAAGTAGGCATGGTTCTGAAAATCATCTTATCAGGAAAGAAATTAGGGAAGAGAGTCCTGACATATAGCGCATGCAACTCGCTAACACATCTTGCCAAAGTGATGGCTAAAGGAGAAACGTTCTTAAGAGTAAGCAACAGCAACCGGTACCAGTGACGAGGTTTGAACGATGAACACATTAAAAACGCGAGACAGAGATTCCAATGCACCATTATGAAGGGGGACAACTTGTGTAATGCCCTTCAGAAACCTCTGGACTTGGTGACTTGAAGAGGGACTGATGGTTCAGAAAAAGGGTGACAAGGCTGGTAAGTAACACCTGTGTATACTGCACACCCCAGTTGAGCCAACAATAGTGAGAAATGCAGCATATCAGAGAAATAGGACTGAACAGGCTCTACTGAGTTGTTCGAACACCACTTGACAAAACTATTCCATCATCCCAAAGACGCCATTTTGGTGTAGTGCCTGCAGGCACATAAGTTAACATCTACCTTTTCAAAAGGTAAAATAATTGCCCTGCTTAAACTTCATCTACGAAAGTGGAGGCGCTGGAGTTTAGCGTGCAGAACCTACCACTGGGACTGCAAGAGGAGGTCTACTTTGTGAAGAAAACTGACAGCTGGACACAGGGAGAGGTGTATTAGAGCCCCACCTTTCTTGGCCAATCCAGGGCTATCAAGATGACTTGAGCCCGGTTAAGGTGAATCTTCCCTAGAACCCGAATCAATCAAGAACATGCGAGGAAACGCAAAGTCAAGTGGAAATTTTCACCTCAAGCGATATGTCCCCCAATGCTCCCTACAACGGATTCTGAAGGGCACACAACGCCCGGCAGTGAGCCTTGTCAGAAGTGGCAAAGAGAGCCACTAGAGAAGTGCCCCAATGGCTGAAAAATCACTGGAATACCTCTTGATGAAGCCTCCACTCATTGTCGGCAAGATGAAACGACAGAGACTGCTCAAACACTCCACCTGGGTGCTTGGCTACTAAACAGATGTGATGCTGTTAAGCCCAAATCCAGAGCCAAAGAGCCTTGTGACAGAGAAGATTTTATCCTATCCTATCCCACCCCACCCCACCCCACCCCCTGGCCTGTTGACATACCACATCACAGTCATGCAGTCTGTCAAGATTTTAACAGATTGGGGACTTTGTACTTCCATACCTGCTGCCCGTTTCCTGGTGATACAGCTCTCTCTTTGGACCCAGCAACTCCTCGCCGGACCCGCTCCGCGGGTCCCGCTTCGTCGTTTGGGAGAGGAGGACGCCAAGGGTGCCGGTAAGCCTTGCAGGGCTGCGAGCAGCGTGGTCAGGGACTCCATATCCCAGGAGTCCCTGATAGCCCGGCAGCTAACACCTGGGCCGCTCTCCCTGCAAGCCCCGCCCCTTCACCTACGGAGTCAAAAGCCAGCGCTCCCACCGCCGCTTTGGGACTTTGTACTTCCATACCTGCTGCCCGTTTCCTGGTGATACAGCTCTCTCTTTGGACCCAGCAACTCCTCGCCGGACCCGCTCCGCGGGTCCCGCTTCGTCGTTTGGGAGAGGAGGACGCCAAGGGTGCCGGTAAGCCTTGCAGGGCTGCGAGCAGCGTGGTCAGGGACTCCATATCCCAGGAGTCCCTGATAGCCCGGCAGCTAACACCTGGGCCGCTCTCCCTGCAAGCCCCGCCCCTTCACCTACGGAGTCAAAAGCCAGCGCTCCCACCGCCGCTTTGGGACTTTGTACTTCCATACCTGCTGCCCGTTTCCTGGTGATACAGCTCTCTCTTTGGACCCAGCAACTCCTCGCCGGACCCGCTCCGCGGGTCCCGCTTCGTCGTTTGGGAGAGGAGGACGCCAAGGGTGCCGGTAAGCCTTGCAGGGCTGCGAGCAGCGTGGTCAGGGACTCCATATCCCAGGAGTCCCTGATAGCCCAGCAGCTAACACCTGGGCCGCTCTCCCTGCAAGCCCCGCATCTTCACCTACGGAGTCAAAAGCCAGCGCTCCCACCGCCGCTTTGGGACTTTGTACTTCCATACCTGCTGCCCGTTTCCTGGTGATACAGCTCTCTCTTTGGACCCAGCAACTCCTCGCCGGACCCGCTCCGCGGGTCCCGCTTCGTCGTTTGGGAGAGGAGGACGCCAAGGGTGCCGGTAAGCCTTGCAGGGCTGCGAGCAGCGTGGTCAGGGACTCCATATCCCAGGAGTCCCTGATAGCCCGGCAGCTAACACCTGGGCCGCTCTCCCTGCAAGCCCCGCCCCTTCACCTACGGAGTCAAAAGCCAGCGCTCCCACCGCCGCTTTGGGACTTTGTACTTCCATACCTGCTGCCCGTTTCCTGGTGATACAGCTCTCTCTTTGGACCCAGCAACTCCTCGCCGGACCCGCTCCGCGGGTCCCGCTTCGTCGTTTGGGAGAGGAGGACGCCAAGGGTGCCGGTAAGCCTTGCAGGGCTGCGAGCAGCGTGGTCAGGGACTCCATATCCCAGGAGTCCCTGATAGCCCGGCAGCTAACACCTGGGCCGCTCTCCCTGCAAGCCCCGCCCCTTTACCAATCACACCATCTATATACAAACGCTTGCCCCACCGCTACGCGGGAGCGAGCGGGAGCGCGCCGGGAGAAGCCCGGGACAAGGGCGGGACCGTTTGAGGCCGTTCGAGGCCTGAGCGGACTGGACTGGGCCATCCCTCTAAGCCATTAGATACGGGCTCCAATGTCACCACCAGAAACCATGTCATCCAGGGAGTACAAGGTGAGGGCTGCAAAATCCAAATTAAAAAACGGAACCCTGGATGAGTTTATTACCAAAACCCATTCCGCCATAGACAGTGAGATTGCCAAAATGCAACGTCGAGTCTCATCTGAGTTGGACGCTGCAAGGAGGCTGTCACAGGAGATAGCCGCGGCAAAAAAATCCTCCTTAGGTGCCTTCGCTTTCGCCAAAACCCCTGACCGCTCTATCGCCCAGCCACTGAAATTGATTGAAACCATTGTAGATATTCACCAGTCAATTGTTCCCACTACACCCACACCAAAGGAGACCTTATCATTACCTTTAGTATCCCCTACCACTCCTTCAAAAGTACCTATGTCTGGGGTAACAGAGGTAATAGAGGAAATGAATGAGTGTAAGAAAGATGTGCCGGTGTTGGGTCCAGAATCTATATCTATAGTGCAGGCTGGGGGATTTCCTGAAAACAAACAGCAAGGGCCATATACCAAAAGGAAGCGTGGTAACCAAACATCATACGCTAGGAAAAAGGTAAAGGTTGCAAAATCCCAATTATCCACTAATTTGCCTTCTCCGCCTCCAGTGACAATTACACAACCTTCTGACTTTACTCCAGAGGTCAATATGGATGCGCTAGAGATAATCCAGGACAGGGACAAATTGACAATAGTGAAGGAGAATAACGAAACACCCCTCTGTGTTATAAATGGGGAAGACGTTGAATTTTTGAATGTAGTGT
This sequence comes from Lissotriton vulgaris, assembly GCF_964263255.1. Lineage (NCBI taxonomy): Eukaryota > Metazoa > Chordata > Amphibia > Caudata > Salamandridae > Lissotriton > Lissotriton vulgaris. Next base: position 814,125,866 of record NC_141698.1, read on the forward strand.
GGGAAACGCTTAAAAAGCTTTTAAATCCCTTTGAGGACAGATTAGCACAGATAGGTTCCCAAATTTCCAATATGGAAAAGAACCTTTTGCAGTCAGGGAAAAAGCACTCCGGTAAGGAAGATAAGGACCTAATGATTGGTGTCGAGAAACGTATAAAAAGTCTATTGAATCCCCTGATAGAGAAAACTCAAATAATAAATCTAAAATTAGATCAACTGGAGTTCTTAACATCTAAGAATACCGCTCTATTGGAAAGCCTGGTAGGAAATAAAAAACAACCAGCTACCACTGCTGGTAAGATTAATAGTGATAATACCAGTGTAGGAAAAAAGGGCCCTAAGCCTAATCAGATACCTCAACCCCTACCTAGCGGTACTACTCCCTGTACCACCCCTTGTTCGGTTCTAACTCCCTCAATAAAAATCAAGCAGGGGAACACAGTGGGACAAAAGTCAAGTAACCCGCTGGTGGTAACTACGCCAGTTGTTACATCTGGGCCTGCCCAGATTGATAATAAAGTGAAAGAAACTCCATCGAGTAAACCTCAGGCCCCTAGTAAAACCCCACTACAAGGTAGACAAATCTACGTAAATATACCACCGGAGTCTGCTCCATACATGGCTATCTTGACAGGTGTACCACTAATCCCAGAGAATAAATACGAGAAAAATGAGGACCTCCTGAATAAAACAAAATATTGGCTAAACACAAACAGGCCATTAACTGAGGATACTACTACAAAAATCCTAAGTGTACGGAGGGTTCCCTGGGTTGGACCAAGTAAAAAAGACCTGGAGGGTGACTGCATATTGATAAACTTTAGAGATAACTGGGTCAAGGATATTATTTGCAGCAAGGCTAGGTTTGGGCGGATGGGGGACATCCAGTGCATTGGTCTTGAATATTTCTATCCCAATCTCCATCAGTCCTTCCCTGATCAAAATTCTTCCCGCCAAGGATATGGCATAAATAGTAGACACCAAATGGGGTGGGCACATAATCCAAATATGAATTATGGCCCGCATCACCTTTATACTCCTTGGCATGAGACAGTTAATCTCATGGGGCCACAAAGTATGGGAAATTTCATACAAGTCCCTCATAACCCGCGAAGACCAAGGTTCATGGGCGCAGAATAGCCTGGCTGGTTCCCAAATATCAATAACAACTATAATAATAACATCCCATTGAGGAATCGCTTTGACCCTTTGATGAACCTAGATGAGGTAGATTGACTGTCACCCAGGGTTAAGGTCATAGAAACATCAATAACTGAGGGTATAAAAGAAGACCAAGGGATATGTATTTATGATGGTAATTTAGTGCGGGATACTTTTGAAGGCGAAAATGCGACTACTGGACACTCACAGAAGGGGACTGTTGCCGTGCCAATGGCCAACATAGGCAAGGGATATGAACAGAATATGTTATCATTGCTTAACCCAGATACCACTGTTGTAGGAGATGATTCGGGAAATAGTGATGAAACGCAAGGGCCTTCACCTTCCTCTTCATTAATTTCCTTATTGTGCTGGAACATCTTCGGAATAACAAATAAGCTAGAGGATGAGATTTGGTTAGATTTTGTGAAAACTCATGAAATCCTGTGTCTACAAGAGACATGGTCTAAGACCACCTGTGACATCGAGGGCTTTCAATCACTTGTTGTCCCGGCTGTTCCATCTACTTCAGGAAGGGCCAAAGGTGGAATATTGACTGCATTGTCTATAAAACTACAGGACCCCAAAATCTCGTCACTGGCAAAAACAAACTGGTATCAAGTATTGTTGTTGGAATACCTTTTCCCTGAACCTGTGTTATTAGTTAATTGGTACTATAACATCTTTAATGGGCATGACACCTCAATAATTCAGGATTTGGAGTATGCCTTGGTTAAAGTCCGTGGTAGGCACCCTTCTTCTCCGCTTATCTGGGTGGGTGATTTTAATTGTACACTTTGCATTCATGCAGGGTCGAATGTATGTGGTCTGGAGGATTTGAATGCTCAGCCTCTAAACCACTTTAGGCACACACCGCAGGGGGACGCCCTGAATAATATCATCCTAACTAATGATCTGTGTATAGTAGACCCCTGGTCCCCCCCAGATACCCTGCATTTACCGAGCTTTCAGGGCTTGAGGGGTGAAATGAGTACAATTGATTTTGTTTTGGTATCAAGCACCTTTTTAAAGCATGTAGATAAGTTGGAGGTGGTAGCAAACCCCGCCAGTGATCATAATCCTCTAATTTTATCAATCTGGGTTCCGACACATGAATCCCTAAGGTCCTGTGAACAACCTATTCAGTACAACAAAAATCAGGGTGTCACTCTGAAATGGAGGAAGATAAATGTGTCCCAGTTGCAAGATGACATTACTGCAAACTGTAAAATCGAAATAGATACATGTCTAGCAGGATCTGATTCTCATAAGGTCATAGGAAGTTTTGAGAAGTTGTGTTGCCATATAGGACAGTGCCTAAAAAAGCCTAAAGGGAAAGGTGGCCAAAGGGCCTTTAGATGGTTTGATTCTGTGTGCTCTGCCACACATAGGTCACTAAAATTAGCTTTGTCCCAAAAGCCAAGAAATAAGGAGCTTGTAAAGATCAGTAGGAAAGCTTATAGAGACGCCATCACAAAAAGAAAGCAAGACCTGAAAGATATGGCCTGGGATGACCTTGAAAAGGCAGCAGAACTGAAAGATAGCAGGCTATTCTGGGAGGTTATAAATCGCCCCCTTTTTAAGAGTGATAACAGTGAAGCTATAGCTATGCAGGTTACTGCCGAACAATGGGTTCAACACTATAGCAAGATTTTTAATCCTAAATCATATCCAATTATTTCGAGTGTTGAGGAGACAGGGGGCGTGGTGCTACCATCTCCCTCGGCTTTGACCCTCAGCTCATCAATTACATTGACTGAGATTGAGGAAGCCTTAGGGAAAGGAGCATCTTTAAAAGCGCCAGGTCCTGATGCTGTTCCCCTCGATCTTTTTAAATCCAATACCAGCCTGTGGGCACCCATTTTATTAAATGTATTTAAAGCTGTGGTGGTTGGCCGCATTCCTGGCACATGGAAAGAGGCAACCGTTGTGCCAATCTTTAAGAAGGGTAACAGATCTGATCCTCGCTGTTACCGTCCAATTTCTTTAATAGACGCTGCTTGCAAAATCCTTGGCAGAGTCATTCTGGTGAGATTGGAAAGTTGGGCAGATTCTGTTGGTTTACTAGTCGATTCCCAATATGGTTTCAGGCACGGAAAGGGGACAAATGAGCAGTGTCTCAATTTGGCCCTGATCCTGGGCAAGTATATGCAGGCCAAAAAATCTGTTATTCATTTGGCCTTCATGGACCTGACAAGTGCTTTCGACACAGTCTGCAGGAGTAAGCTGTGGAAGATGATGACTGATATGGGCTTTGAGGAACCCCTGGTGACCTTGCTCCGTAGATTGCATGAAGCTACAAATGTGTCCATTAGATTTGGTCCCGGAGGGGAATTAACGAAACCAATACCTTCCACGGAAGGAGTACGTCAAGGATGTATCTTGGCGCCTTTCCTCTTCTTGGTTTACACAAATGGTTTAGAACAATACCTATTAAACCAGGGTTGTGATTTCCCAAAAATCAATGGTAAAAGCATTCCAATGCTTTCATATGCGGACGATACTGTCCTAATGACACTAACAGGCAACAGCATGCAAATGTGTTTAAATGCTTTTAACAAATTCATGCTTGACTTAGATCTAAAGGTAAACTTCGAGAAATCCTTTGTAATGTCCTGTGGCCCAAAGGGGCCGTCGACTAGGAAGTTCGAGGTAAACAGCCGCATAATTGGGAAAGTTGATAATTTCAATTATCTTGGTAACCTGTTCGATAGTAAACTAAGTTGGACACCGGTAATGAAGGTCCGAGCCCAGAACATGACAAGGGCGATAGAGGGTATCTTCCGCTTCTGTAGTAAATTGGGGCAAAAACACATAATGCATCTCAGAACCCTTTACACCTCAAAGTGCCTATCTGTTGCCACCTATGGGGCAGGGGTGTGGGGGACTGAAATGCCTGCCGCAATACAGGTGGTGGAAAATAACTTCATAAAAAGGGTCTTGGCAGTTCCTAAAAGCACCTCAAACACTTTCTGTCATGATGAAATTGGCATGGTCAGTGTATCTGATATAATCAGTATGTCCCCTTTACTTTTATGGGGTAAAATCTGGCAATCAGAGGACCTGCAATTAACAAAAGAAATTATAACTGATTGCATGGCCTTAGATAACTCCAAGCAGATTCCCTGGTTATCTTATGTTTGTAATATGCTGAACAAAATCGAACTTGGTTTTTATTTCAGCAGCCCTGAGAAAATCAAGGGGAATTATAAAAAGGAGATAAAATCAAAGTTCGTGAAGGCAGGTATTCAGCCTCTTATGGATAAAATTGGCACTGGAACCGTGCATGTTTGTAAACCACACCCGCAGTTTTATTTAACATTTATTCTTAATGCGCAATGGCGATTTCTTTTAACACGGTTTAGGCTGGAGACCCTCCACTTTTTACTTGCTTTCCCTAAACAAGGGGGCTGGGTTGAGAGACTGTCCCCTTGTCCTTGTAGTAACAAGGACAGGCAGAGTACCTTACATTTGGTTCTCTTTTGTTCCCTGTATAAAGAGCCAAGACTCCGGTTTATTAAACCTATTCTGAAGGGTAGGCAACCTTGTATTTACAAGGAAGGCTATGAACATTTGTTATCCTTATCCTCTGTGGAAATCTGTTGCGCAATGTTAAACTTTATCAGAATCTCCCTAAAGATCAGAAAGAATTATGGGTAGCTTCACAGGTTAAGAATATTGTAAAATTTTAAACTGTAATCTTTGAATTTTTGTCACTGTTATTATTATGTCTCTTTTAAAACAAACTGTGTTTATAAATTAGTTTTAAATGACTAGTAGAAATGTATTCCCATCTGAAATGTGATACGATTGTATGTTCAATACTTTTATGATTCATTTTATGTATCGAATAAAGTTTTTGAATACGAATACGAATACGACTGCAAAGGTATGGCAGTAAGGATGTGAGCGACAGGCAAGCTGTCAAGAGCTCCAGCAGATTGATATGCAACGTGTGCCCCTCTGGAGACCAAAGGTCTACGATCTCCATTTCCTCCAAATGGGTTCCCCACCCTACAGTGGAATCTTCCATTATCATTGTAGCCACTGTCAGTGGGGGTTGGAATGGCTGTCCTTGTACCAGATTGCCTTCCACGCTTCACCACATCAGGTCTGCCACTCTGTTCCTGAACATCATAAAGTAACAAGGAAGATCTCTGTAATGCCAGATTACATTCATATACTCCGCTATAGCTTTCCTTGTTTCACAGGCTAAACCTAGGCAGAGAATCCTCAGATGCTTGTAAAGATTAATGGGAATATGTTAGTTATCCTCTGCTTTAGGAACCTGGCTTTTGGCAGTGCACTTCTGGAACATTTTGTAGGTCAAATATGTTCTAGATATAGCAGGCTCCTGGCTAACTCCCGACCCACGGAAAGGAAATCTGGAAGTTTTATTAAGTAACCACTTTTCATTGCAGCATCACCTTAATATAGCCTTCAAGGCTTGCTGTTCCAATTGACATTTTGTTTTTTAAATGGGTCCACCCTCTCCTCCAAGAATCACAATTAAGCACACTAGTTCAGTGTAATACGGCTTTGTGACTAAACTACTGCTATGTCTTCTATTTGGGGTCCCCAGAATGTCTGATCAAGTTATTCAAAATGCTAGCTTTTGAGTTGTCACCAGTAATAGCCAAATTAATTATATTTCTTGGTTTTGGCTCAGTTTCATTCAATGAATTTGAGTGACAGGTCTCAATTCAATACATTGTGGTCAAACCATTCAAACTTAGCCAGTAGATCATTCTTGTGCAACAATGTTGAGTACTAAGCATGACCCCAAGCCTTGGGAATTTTCAATAGATACATACCTGCAGCATAGAGATTCAAGAAGCCACACATGGGAGCTAAGGGTGTTGTATAATTCTTTGCTCAAGTTTATTTTGAACTGGCAAAGTAGCAGTCATTCAAAAAGCATAAAAAGGTGTGCTATTTTGATTGGGATCCACCAAAATCTCCGATCTACTTTTGATATTATGTTATGAGGTAAGATGTACCTTGTTTGTGTACAAGAGCTCTGGTAACTATAGACAGCTCTGACAAGCAACATTGCATTCTGTTGAGAAATAAATCATAGGACATAGGTCACTCTCATCTAGCATGCAAAATCTGTTGTTAGTCACTCCATAATGTCATACTGGGTTGCTATACCCTACCAAAAACCTGAATTCTACCGAACTAGCGTACATTCACTACATCAATGGAAAATGCAAACCACCCCTTTTTAATACTGTTATGTTGTAATGAAGGGTTAGTAACTGGTTAGTTAGGGCCACTGCAGATTTTTATTAAAGACCCAACTACTACTAATTTTAATGCACCTGGGTTTTGCTTGTGAAGGAACGATTTTCTTTGACAAATTTAAGCAATACTTTACACTTCTTAAGTGTCTTGTTAATCTCCGGCTCCATGAATACAATGACCTACTAAGGGTAATGTTCAAGTTCAAGTTCGGACATTTGTATAGCGCACTACTCACCCGGAGGGTCTCAAGGCGCTAGGGGAGGGGGTACATTATTTGTCGAATAACCAGGTTTTCAGTTCTTTTCTGAAGGAGATGTGGTTCTGAGTAAGGCAGAGGTGGGTGGGGAGTGAGTTCCAGGTCTTGGCAGCCAGGAAGGAGAAGGATCTGCCACCCATGGTGGATTTCCGGATGCGCGGGACTGCGGCGAGGGCTTGATTGGACGATCTTAGTTGGCGGGTGGGTTTGTAGAAGGACAGTCAGGTGTTGAGGCATTCGGGTCCTAGATTGTAGAGGGCCTTGTGTGCGTGGGTGAGAAGGCGGAAAGTAATTATTTTGTTGACGGAAAGCCAGTGGAGGTCTTTTAGATGTCCGGTGATGTGATCTTGACGCGGGATGTCTAATATGAGTCTCGCTGAGGCGTTTTGGATGCGCTGGAGTTTTTTCTGTAATTTTGTTGTGATTCCGGCATAAAGTGTGTTACCGTAATCCAGTCGACTCGTGACTAGTGCATGTGTGACAGTCTTTCTTGTCTCGAAGGGGATCCAGCGGAAGATCTTTTTGAGAATGTGAAGGACGTTGAAGCAGGAGGACGAGATGGCGTTGACTTGTCTGGACATCGAGATAGAGGAGTCTAGGATGAAGCAGAGGTTGCGTGCATGGTCTGTGGGTGTAGGTGCTGTGCTCAGAGCAGAAGGCCACCAAGAGCCGTCCCAAGCTGAGGGGGAAAATCCTAGGATGAGCACCTCCGTTTTGTTTGAGTTGAGTTTTAGGCGGCTCTGTTTCATCCATTCGGCTACTTCCTTCATGCGTTCATGAGGATTAGTTTTGGCGGTGTTGGGGTCTTTGGTGAGGGAAAGGATTAGCTGGGTGTCGTCTGCGTAAGAGATGATGTTGAGGTTGTGTTGACGCGCGATGGAGGCGAGAGGACTCATGTAGACTTTGAAGAGGGTGGGACTGAGTGAGGATCCTTGAGGTACGCCGCAGATGACTTCGGTGGACTGAGTAGAATGGGGGAAGTCGGACTCTTTGAGTTCTCCCAGCGAGGAATGAGATGCTCCAGTCCAAGGCTTTTCCTTGTATGCCGATGTTGCTGAGGCGATGTATAAGGGTGCTGTGGCAAACTGTGTCGAAAGCGGCGGAAAGGTTGAGTAGGATGAGGGCCACTGTTTCTCCTTTGTCCAGGAGTGTAGGGATGTCGTCGGTCGCTGCAATGAGGGCGGTTTCGGTGCTGTGTTTGGCTCGCAACCCGGATTGGGATGGATCAAGGGAGTTGTTGGATTCAAAGAAGGCGGCGAGCTGGCAGTTGACGGCTTTCTCGATGACTTTGGCCGGGAAAGGGAGGAGGGATATGGGTCGGTAGTTTTTCAGTTCTGAGGGGTCTGCTGTGGGTTTTTTCAGAAGGGCGCTGAGTTCGGCGTGTTTCCAGCTTTCTGGGAAGGTGGCAGAGTTGAAAGAGCAGTTGATGATATCGCGGAGTTGGGGTGCGATGATGGAGTCAGCTTTGTTGAAGATGTGGTGGGGACAGGGGTCAGAAGGCGAGCCAGAGTGGATTAAGTTCATGAGGTGAATGGTGTTTTCAGTGGTGATTGGGTTCCAGGCAGTGAGGTTGTTAGTTGGAGGAGTAGGATCTGAAGGGGGTGGGCGGGTTGATCGCTGGGAGAATTCTTGAAGCTGTTGTGGATGTCGGCAATTTTGTTGTAGAAGAAGGAGGATAGCGCATCGCAGAGGTCTTGGGAGGGAGTGATGTCGTTGGATGCTGCGGTGGGGTTGGTGAATTCTTTGACGATATTGAAGAGTTCCTTGCTGTTATGAGTGTTGTTGTCGAGACGATCCTTGAATGCTGATTTCTTGGCGGATCGAATCAGTTGGTGGTGTTTGCGGGTGGCTGTCTTGAGGGAGGCCATGTTGTCTGAGGTTGGGTTTTTTCTCCAATTCTTCTCCATGGTGCAGCATAGTTTCTTGGATTTTTTAAGTTCATCATTGAACCAGGGAGCCTTTTTGCTGGCTGATTTTAACAGGTGCTTTTTCAGGGGTGCTAATTCGTCCGCACTGTGGGTGATCCATTGCCTAAGGTTGGTGGCCGCTTGGTCTGGGTCCATTGTGAGGGTGGGAGGGTTTTGGTTGAGTGATGTGAGGAGTTGGTCGGTGGTGATTTTGTTCCAGTTTCTCCGAGGAATAGGTTGTGGGCGGTTGTGGGTCAGGGTGGTTTTGTAGCTGAAGTGAACACAGCTGTGATCTGTCCAGTGGAGAGCTGTAGTGCGATCGAAGGAGATGTGCTTGCTGGAGGTGAAGATAGGGTCGAACGTGTGTCCGGCTACATGGGTGGGGGTGTCAACAAGTTGTTTGAGTCCGAGATTGGCCAGGTTGTCAAGAAGGGTGGTGGTGTTGCAGTCAAGTGTGTTTTCAAGGTGGTAGTTGAGGTCTCCTAGAAGAATGTAGTTTTCGGAGGCGAGGGCATGCGGGCTGACAAAGTCAGTAATGTCATCGCTGGATTGAGTGCGGGTGCCTGGAGGCCTGTAAATGAGGGTGCCTCTGAGTGTGGTACTGGGGTCGGTGTGGATCTGAAAGTGGAGATGTTCGGCGGTTGCAAGATTATCGTCGGAGCTGGTCGTGATTTTGATGGTGTTTCTGTGGACGATGGCGATGCCTCCTCCTGTTTGATTGGTGCAGTCTTTTCGAATAATCTTGTAAGCGTCCGGTATGGCTTTGGCGATGTCGGGGGCAGAGGATGTGTTCATCCATGTTTCAGTAAGGAAGGCGATGTCAGGTGACGCAGTGTCGATTAGGTCCCAGAGTTCTGTTGCATGTCTGTGGACCGAGCGGGTGTTAAGCAGGATGCACTTCAGGCGGTTAAATTTGGAGCTGTGTGTGGAGGAAGTGGGTTGGGTGAGGGTCCTGAAGCAGTTTAACTTGCAGGAGAGGCAGGCGAATGGGCCGTGGGTATGTCCTGGGGTGGCTACGCAGCATTGTGGAGTACGTCCGGGGTTGAGGGCGAGGAGAGTTGCGGCATAATATGTGACTCTAGCGGGTTGGGAGCGGCGGGGACCAGGGGGTCTGGCACTGGGCGCGGTCCAGGGGCGGACGGGCGCAGACGGGCTTACCTTTGGCGCACCTTCGGCACGCATGGGGCGCGACCGCTGCACGTGAACGCTGCGCGGAAAGACATCAGTCATATGCGGATGGTGGAGGGGGGAGGGGCGAGGTAGGATCAGCTGGGGGGCGGGATCGTGGTGGAGGGGACGGGCTCCGAGGCACAAACAACAACAAAATTGCCGGTAAAAGGGAGACAGGCTGCAGGATGGGGCACACAAATAAACACACGGAAATGCTGCAATCTCGATATAGCGCTAATACAGTCAGCCGCTAGCAATGCGAACAGTGCGATATTCTAGACAGCGCAGTTAATTAGGTCACAATACACTCGAAATTGCCTAGTCAAAATACACAAACACTCGGAAATGCTTCTGGCGGTTTGGGCGATAAGGCAGGCAGCAGCTATTGCACATGGTTAACACCAAGCAGTCAACGATACCAATGTAGCAGGGAGGCAGGGAGCGACCGCTTCTGAAAGCGCCAGGGCGGTCATCTTGACTTTTGACTTGCAGCATCTTGACTTTTCTAAGAGCTGAATAACTGCTCTGATTTTAATTTCACTGTTGGTGAGGGTGGTTAGAGTTCCTGAATTTTCTTTTTTGAGGTTTAGAATATGATTTTTAAGTTTTGAGGTATTGCCGATTTGCTTTATCTATACTCTAATCTCAGAAAGAAACCTATTTAGGTTACTTTTGTCTGTTACACCTCAACCTTTTAGTTTTAGTATCTTGTGCATTTTTAGTGTAGTTATTAAATTTCTATCTTAGCAGAGGAAAATAAAGCAGACTGGAAATATTTGACAGCACTATTCTTCAAAAGGGAATCCAATCCTAGCAGACTGCAGTTGGATTGTTAGCGTTACCAGGTTATTTTGACAAATAGCAGATGAACAAGTTACTACCTTTAGTAATGCTCTTTTGGTGAATACTCTATCTAACCGCAGATGTTTCACCTTAGACTATTCCTCAGGCAGCAGACTGGATCCGAAATAGCAGTGCTCCTGTGGGCCGCTAGGTGGCACCATGAGGCTCTGCATTGACTCCATACCGCCACAGAAGTGATGGAGAGGAGCATCATATAAGTGCCAACCCTGCGTTCTGATATCAGATTCTTGTCTTTTCCCTTTCCATATGAAGTGTGAACAGCTGTTTCTGAGTACTAACTTGGGATCTTTTTTAGATAGAAACAAGAGGCCATTCCACAGAACGGGGAGGTGGAAGAGCGGTGAGGAGCTATTAGACAAAGCATCCAGGAATGCTGATGATCGAACACAGGGGAACTAATCGCACTCCAAGGCAATCTTGTCCATTATTTATCATCTGGGTGAAAAATTTCCAGGACTGCCAGCAAGCCCTTGCTAGCCATTTCCCAATGGGCTTGGAAGTATTGATCTAAAAGGCAGACTAAAGTGACAGACTATAATGCAAAAATGGCTAATGAAAATATGCATCTGCCAAAGACATCAATCCTCCAATATGTTCTGCTCAGAGTGGTGGGGAATGTAGTGGGATTCACTTTACTGGTCAAGGCCTCGAAAATAAAGCTCTATGGAGCGGGATGTTAGGTGAGAAAATCTGGGTCACCAGGTATCAGCTATGACCTTTGGACACTAGCCTGTTCACAGGTGGCAAGAACATGGTTTCAACCAGGTAGATATCTGAGCAGCTACTAGAGCATCACTAAAAGGAAGCAAGGGCTCAGATGTTGCTGGTAGGATTACCATCAAAATATTTGTTGTAGTCTCAGTAGAAGGCAGTTTTAGTTCTAGCACCTCTGCTGCCCTCCTAATCACGACTGATATAAGGCACTCTCCTCATTTTTGGCCATTCCTCCCTATCACACTGTATTAAGTTGAAATGTCACTGTAAACAAGCAGGTTCAGGAGTGGAGCATGGAAAGGCACGGAAATAAAGTAACCGCGATCAGCATGCAGGTGTGATACTTATATGCAGGTGTGCTGTCACTTCTGGTGTAGTATGGAGCCAATATGGAGCCGTGGAACGTCACCTACTGATGTGCGGGAGAATTTTTGTTAAATATCTCGGGATCTAGTCTGACGCCTGGGGAATATTCTAAGGAATCTATAGTTAGAAGAATCAATTAGAAACTACCTTCCTCAACAGTTGCATCTCCGTCCACAAACCACTGAGACAGCTCAGCTCTGCTGGACTCCTGCTCACACACATTCCACCCAGAACCAGATCAGGAAGACAGGCGTTCTCTTACATCACTCCCAAAGCATAGATCGACCTGCCACTTGAGATCAGAGCCTCTTCCTCTTATCTTCAATTCTACATGAAGCTGAAAACCTGACATTTCAGTGAAATAACTTACCCTAGGCAGGGCTAAGCACACACACCTGTGCAGAACCAGGATACGCTTTTGGATGATAGTGCCCTTTACAACCACATATAACATAACAAAAATGCTTTTTGAAGACCAAAGGATTTAGATGGGGTTTAAAAGCCAATCCTATGTAAGCGAATAAACAAAATAGAAGATCATCAGGAGAACATGAAATTCAGGTCTGATAAAGGTATAGTTGTTATCTTGTTTGAGATGTGGTGGTATTTGCCTTTTTAGCTGGAGAAGGCAGAAAGGTTGAGAAACAAAGTTAGAGACGGTGGATTTGAAGGCAAGGACTAGATTGGCTAAATGGGATTTTGGAAGGCTGAGGAATGGGGGGGGGGTGCGTCAGCTATTAGCGGAGAATGATCAGAGATCAGCTAGGGAGCCTGATAAACACACCAAAGAACAGAGGAAATGCTCACAATTATATTGGTGAATTTGCCCACAGAATTCTCCTAGTCAGACTCACTTATTATGACCACTGAGTACTTATTGGGGCCAGTATGAACACAATTTCTAATGCTGTTTTTAGCTTTAAGTCCATCACTATTGAGGGTAAACGACCACTGGCAGTACTGTGCAACCAATTCAGCTGAGCAGTGGAAGACATACAACCTGAAAGCTCCCTCACATCTTATAACAGGAACAAACTTAAACTTGACTCTTAAAATTACACCTTTGGTTAACATGGCACTGAAATTGCCTAAAAAACACCCTTCCAGGCTAACCACACTTTCTATAGGACAGTGACTTTTATGGGTGTTGGGTCTGTTAACTGAGCCACTTGTAAAAACACATGACCATGTTTGACGTCACGGTTTTTCCTTTTACTATTCTCTGCTCAGCACTCAACCCTGTAGATATTATTTCCTCTAACTACAGCAGGTAAGATGTAACTGGAGTACTAAAACAGATGGAGGTGCAGATCTACGTTTTACATACACATTGTCACGGCTCACGTAAAAAGCCCTACATTAACTGAATAAATAGCAACCCAACTTTAAATACCCATGTTGCATCCTGAATGCTGCTAGGTCTAGGTACAGTCTGAAAGTGCTCAGAGACAACCACTTGCAGCTCCACCATGTGCTACTGTACCGCATTTAAATCTTTTGCGACTAATACATCACAGAACATTTGGAACATTGGTAGATATGGTTCTCAACATGAGGCAGAGGTACATCCTCTGTTCTTGCAGTACATGAAGTTAAGAATCCCCAGGGTCCACTGAACATGATACGTTGTTGTTCTGGACACCTGCCCGGATTTAGGCCAGAGTCAGCTTTTTGATCCACAGCAGGGTTGTACTGGATCAGAATGTAGAGTCAGAGCTGCATGGAACTCTCTAACCCCTAAAAGTAATATCCCAACCCTCTTGGGATTGGCTGTATTGTACCTAAAAATAAAAGTCTCTTCTCTTACTATAGATGCTCTCATATGCATGAGGTGGCAGGGGGGAGATTGCTGTAGAAGCTGCAAAACATCGCTGTTCCATACCATTGGCAAGACCAATGCATCTGAGGTAGTAGTCTGTGTTCAGTGGTGATGGTGGTAGAAAAATTACCCTCCCTTTGGGGTGGTGTGGGCCTCCTGAGATGGTACCAAAGAAGAAAGCAGGATCAGTGAAGTCGTTTGGAAATCCTAATCTCTAATGCGGCCTGGAAGATGAGCTTGTTCTATCCCATGATGTCCATTCTCTTACAAAATAAATGGATCTGAACCAGAAGAAGGTAGATGTCAGAGGCTTGCAGTGAGAGTAAAATAAGGCTTTGACCTTGAAAAGTGTAAATAGTTGGCTAACTACATGGAGGATAGCGGCCAGACAAATAACATGAAAATGAGACACAATGATTTGGCCGTTGCTGTGGAGGGATTGAATACATTCTTCTGCTAAAATGTGAAGTCAATTAAATTTCCATAAGCCTCTGGTTTAGAGCCATGCCTACTTATACATGGGAACACCAGTGATCACAGTCCTCAAAGTGGTGTCAATGATATCACAGGCCATTAGCAGTTTATGCTCCACTCCGTCTTTGCTAAATGTGACCTGGTAATGGATGAGGAGGAGAATGGGGAAGGGAAACGAAGGGGGGGGATTTACATGAAGGAGATTTCTGGAAAACAGATGCATTGCCATAGAGTAATTAAACAAAAAAGAAAAAAGTAGTGACTGAAGAAGCAAGAACAGTAAATTATCCACACTCTAGGGAAGGGACAAGCACAAGAAGAGGAAGGAAAAACTATGGAAGCTGACGAATAAAGAAGCAAGCAAATTACATTGACAATGAAGCCAACCAATGGTAAACAGTGGGCATCCTCTAAGTCCACTGTACAGTAGGAAATGTCTCAAAAGAATATGCATGCCCGGTCTTATATGAGACGTAAACATGAAGGAGGGATATTGCAGAGGAAGTAGCTGAGAGAGACAGAAGCAAATTTCACTCCATCGATATTGATAGATGGAAAAATAGAAATGGTAAGAGTATTAATACATACAAGAAATGAGGGCTGCTTCCATTTCATGCTCGAGTGCATGTTATCAGGCGTGCCACAGGAGCAGTTTCTGGTCTGCTGAGTCAAACTAGTACCAACAAGTTAAGATTTGGTTAGATCCGGGACTTAAGGGTAGAAGGCCTTGTAGGCATTACCTGCTTTAGAATACTGGATAAAAATCATGAGATGCCATTGCTGAACTGACGTTCTACGGTTCACTCTCTGCAACACTGGATACTTTATGAATAGATCTTGTTTCATGAATGAATATATCAAATTCAAGAATTGAAAATACATTCTTAGTTCTCTCTTAGCTGCCTATAAATTCACAGTTGCGTATTGGAGAAAAGCTATTGTGACGCAAGGCCCTCCTACTTTATTAAATTACAACAATGTTATTTTATCACTGCCAAAAATGTTTGATTTTCAGCAAAAACAATAAAGAAATACTTGGTTTCCAAAATAAAAGTAATGACCCAACCCACGCTTGGTTTCCAAAATAAAAGGCATGACTTGGAACCATCATATTTCAAAGGAGGAAATGTTTCCAACAAGCAAGAGAGAGTTGTTTGATGTGATGCCAAGGCTTACTGTGGAGCGGTGAACTGTCAGCAACACTGGATGCTGTGTTATAGCTTCAAAAGCTGATAAGGTTGTTCTGATCAGTTCTTCCGAAGCCGCCTGGCCTGTCATTAGAAGAGAAACACATATTTTCTGTAAACATGCAGCAAAATCAAACTTATTTAAAAAATGCTTTGATGCTAAATAATGCAAATGCCTCAAAACCACTTTACCTACTGCTCCTTCCAAGTTTGTTTCACCAGATTCAATAGACTTGATGTGATTCTGTTGACAGAGAGGAGAGAGGATGAGTGATAAAATTGGTTTAAAACATGACACTTCAAATACAATAGTTCTAGTCAGCGCAATCTGTATGGTTTTTGACAAATGTTACTCTACCCATGCTTTAAAAAAAAAAGATTTCACAAATTCGCCTTTTGAGCAGAATTGTGTCACATGTTGTATGTGAATTTCATATTCCGGTTTCTAGATCTATATAAACCAATTAAATTGTGTAACAAATTATGAACAAAAGATTGCCCTACACAAGGGAGACCATGAACTCTTCTGAAATGGTGCTTTGTTAAACTGACTCATTAGAGAGAGCCGGGCCTTTAGGAGCGTCCAGCTTTGAAATGTTGAACTCTCTTTGATCTAAATCAAAGTGTACACAGTGGCTACCAATCACAGCCTCCTACAGGCATCAACCACCTCAGTAAACCTCATGACGTTCACAAAGACATCAGAGGCCAAGAGACACAAGTCTGCCCTGCCCAGGGAGATCACCACTAAAGCCTACCTGTATGGCTAAGAAGGCTATAGGGCAGGTAACATACACTCCACCGAAAAATTATGGGAGCAGGTACCACAGCGGACTACACTAGAAAAAAATGGGGATATTGTTGGCACAGCCACACTCACACCCAGGGCAAGTCTAGGGGTTGAGCTATAGCTTGGTCTTCTTGTGACAGAATACCACATATGTTGTATTCCAAGATCAGCAGCAGACACCTTCCAAGATTTCCTTGACGTACTAAAACAAGCATTGGAAAAAACAATAGGTTTCATACTTTAAAAAAAAGAACTCTAGGCATTCACATTTAGTGGCAAAAAAAACAGTTCTGGGTTCTTTGTGCTAAGGAGTGTACATGAAAACGTGTTTGTGTGTTCGCGTGTGTGAATATGTGGGTATATTAGAGAGTTTTCATGGGTGTGATGCAATGAAATATGTTTGCTGCAATCTCATCGGAGCCATACATCCACCCAGTCTCCTCTGCGAATAATACTCTACAAGACGCCCAAGGCAACTCTGCATCTGACGGACACACTGGGTTTCTGGTCCGATAAGCAGAGGTGAATTCTGACAACTCTGCTGGGAAAAGGGACATGAAAGAGCAAAGAACAACAATGAACAACAAGAAAGCAATGAAGGTGGGGAGTGGGGGAAAGTGGGAGAAGGAAATTGATAGCACAGAGTGAGAAAGGCAGCAAGAAAAACAAAAGCAAGGAAAAAGAGTGAAACTGACAGTACCAAAGAACAATAATTGCCAGGAATAGGAGCCGAGGTAAGCAGGACTGCTTCTTGGTGTTCCAAGACCAAAACCAAACACTAATGGGACAATGTAACTTCCCACAAAATGCCATGGGATTGATGGATAGGCCACCCAAGCAAACGCAAACCTTTAAAACCATGATAGATAATGGCTGAAAGTGCAGACTCAAAGGCCACTCTCTCTGCACTATGTCATACATTTACTTTTTTAAAGTATTAGTAGCACAAGGTCTCTCATTCAGCTAAAGCTGCCTGTAGCAACACCTAAACCAATTATGAAATGGCACCCATTAAGATAAGCAAGTAGAAATTCCAGTCTACATCCCCGGTGGGCTAAAATTCTCTTGTGAGCTCCATATCTTCAGTTATATATTGGCGGATATAAACAAAGGGGGCTCTTCATAAAGGTAAATTTACACAAGTAAATCTACATGTGTACGTTTAGTCTTAAACACTGCGGTGCTCAGTGTCGGTTCTGATGAAGCTCTCAGCTGTGTGATGAGGCTTTGCATGGCTTCAAGCCAGTTTTGAGGGAACCTTCAGTGAGGCAAGGAGGCATGCACTCTGATGCCAGTCTAGGATCCGAGAGGCACCTCTTGGGATCAGGACTCTCTTCCGCAGAGGCCATCAACAGAATACATTTAGGTCCAGTTGAGTCTGGTTAGCTCGGCAGATGCAGGACAGCCCTCTAGGTAAGAACATGAGCCAGCTAGCCCTTAGAGCTACTCTTGTGGTTCTGGGTTCAAGGAGCAGGCTAAAGCTTCTTTTCTCAGGCAGCAGGACTGTCACACCAGCATCAGGGCATTCCTTCTTCTGAGTCTTTCATAGGTCCAAAAGTGATCTGATCAGTGGTTTAAGAGGTCCAATATTTACAGTTGTTGCCACCCTTTGAAGTAGGGGAGGGGCTCCCTGTCCCTCTGGTTCTGGAAAGCTCCCCCCTCCCCTCCAGGCTCCAAGTAGTTGAGGGTTGACAAAGGCTAGTGTCAGATTCCTTTGTGTGGCTGTGTTGAAGGCAGCCCTTTGAAATCTAAGTGGGGCATGGAACAGTTCAACCCAAACCATCATGGCAGGATGTCCCATCCTGCCAACACCCAGTCACACTTTTTTCCCACTGTCTGGGAGGAATAAACAAAGGCCAACGGTCAAACTATTCATAGTTATGTGGCCCAGGGCCCAGGCAGCAGACACCAAATAGGACAAGAAAATATAAACTTTCTAAAAGTGACAGTTTCAAAATTGGGACTCAAAGTCTGACTTCACCATTAAAGAGGGTTTTAAATTACAATTCAATTGAGTGTAAACATCCTGTTCCTATTTGCTCATGCTGAAAGTGGCCCTTTCTAGGGTGCTTGCATTCGACTTTATGCTTTTGTCCTTTCCAGTTTTCTGCTAATCTAGGTGCCAGCCTTAGGACTTTGAGCGTGCTTTTCTAATACATACTGGTGATTGGTGTATACATGATTGGCTGATTCAAGTTAGTTGTAAGTTCCTTGGCTAGGGGTAAGACATATACCCAGGCATGTATCCTATGCCCCAGGATGCATATCTTGAATGAAACCTTGACCCTTGGTTCAAGGCCAGCACTCTCCCCAGCAGCTCCGCCTTCCAGACGGTCCGCTCCAGCACTGAGCCCTCTCCAGAGCAGGGTTTGAGACGGCAACCCGTCCCTGCGCCGCAAGTCTCACCTTGCCTGCAGTTTGTCGGTTTTGTAGGGTATTTATCCCCTGTTCCTCATTTCTGCTCCTCACTGTTTGCCTCTCAAATTACTGTATTCTCTGTTTGCCACTGTATCCACGGTATTCTATGTGTGTTCTGTTTTTTTTTCCCCGAGTCCGCTGGTCCGTTTCTTCCCGCCGCTGCTGCCCTGCGGCCCGCCTCCCGATCCAGCCCGCTCCCGCCTCCCCACCTCTGCTCCCGCGCCCCTCCCCTACATATGGCAACCGCTTCGGGGGAGCGCGCATGAAACCTTCACCCTTGCTTCAAGGCCAGCACCTCCGCCTTGCAGCCGGTCCGCTCCAGCACTGAGCCCTCTCCTGAGCAGGGTTCAAGCTGGCAGTTCGCCCCTTCACCGCAAGTCTCACCTTGCCTGCAGTTCGTCCCTTTTGTAGGGTATTTTTGCCATGGTCCTCATTTATGTTCCTCACTGTTTGCCTCTGTAATTTCTGTATTCTCTGTTTGCCTCTGTATCCATGGTATCCTGTGTGTGTTCTGTTTTGTTTTTTTCCCCACGCCAGCTGGTTAGTTTCTTCCCGCTGCTGTGACCTGTGGCCCCGCCCCCAGATCCAGCCTGCTCAAACCGCCCCACCTCTGCTCCCACCCCCTCTACATATGGCGACCACTGGGCGGGCGCGCCTAAGGCAAGCCCGTCTGCACCCGTCCGTGACCGGTCCATGACCTGTGCCAGGAACCCTGGTTCTCCCAGACCTCACCGCTACGACTCAACCACGCACTCATTCCCAGAAGACACGCTGACTGCACAAGATCCTTGCCAACCACCACCCATGGGCAGTTCTCGTGCAGACCCTGCCGCTGATCCTTCACCATCAACAAAGCTCCCCCAACCGCCGAAGGACCGCCTGCTGTACACAAAACTGAAACCCTGACTTGTATCCTCCTCAACGTGCGCTCCCTGCGCCGACACTCCATCTAAATCTGGGAACTGATTGACACCCTATCGCCCGATGTCACCTTCTTCATGGAAACCTTGACCAACGCCACCTCCGGCCCGACATTCCCACGGCCATGCCCGACGGCTACCAGATCCATAGAAAAGACCGCCTGCAACGCCCAGGAGGAGGACTCGCCATTGCACACAAGACCCCCCTCCAACTCTCCACATCCAGCATGAGTGACCCCCACTCCAACACAGAACACCTCCACTTCCAGATCCAGACCAGCCCCAGGATCACGCTGTGCTCACCCTCATCTACAGACCACCAGGACCTCGCACCCAGTCCCACCACTACCATCGCTGAGTTAGCCGCACCCCACGCCATCACATCCACAGACTACATTCTCCTCGGGGACCTGAACTTCCACCTCGAAAACAGCAATGACCCAGACTCTACCACACTCCTCGACAACCTCGGATTGAAACAGCTCGTCAACATGCCCACACACAGAGCAGGTCACACCCTCGACCCCATCTTCGCGGGAGGAACAAATATCCGCTTCAGCCACACCACCCAGCCCATCTGGACAGACCACCACTGCGCCCACTTCACTTTCAACACCACAACCGCACCCAAGCCCGCCCTGCGCCCGCCACGAAAAACTGGAACAAGTTAACAGAGGAGCATCTCGTCACCACACTCTGCCAAGACACCCCAGCGCCACGACCAACACCAACTCCGCAACCAGGGAATTTTCACCGCTGGGTCTCCTGCTGCGCCGATAAGCTGGCATCCCTCCGCCACCCCACCAAACCACGCTCCTGCAGAAACCTAGAGAAAACCTGGCGAAACCAGAAAACCACGGAAGCACGGAACGACCACAAGGAATACCACCAGCGCATAAGAGACCACCAATAGACCTTCATAAGAGACAAATCCATACCAACACTGACAATGTTGATGAACTGTTCAACGTCATACAGCAGTTCGCAAAGCCCACGTACGTCACACCTTCCCAGGAACTCTGCGTTAAGCTCAGCTCTTACTTTCCATCTGAAGATCAAGGTCCTCTACGACAACTTCAGCGAACCAGCACCGGATACCACCCCCATCCGCTGATAAGCCAACCATCACATCCTGGAATCCCGCAACCATGGCAGTCATCACCACAACCATTATGAAAACTCACTCAGGAGCCCCAACGGACCACTGCCCACCACACATTTACACATGGCCACCGCTGCATCGCAACCAAACTTGGACACACGATCAACACCTCCATCGGACCTGGCATCTTCCCAGATGACTGGAAACTGGCAGAGGTAAAACCTCTCCTTAAGAAACCCATGGCCGACCATACTGACCTGAAAAACTACCGGCCCATCACTCTCCTCCCTTTCGCAGCCAAAGTCTCCAAGATACTTGTGAACGCCCAGCTAACAGCCTTCTTTGAAGAGAACTCCATCCCAGACGCCTCCCAGTCTGGATTCCGCAGCACACACAGTACCGAGACCGCCCTCCTCGCCACCACTGACGACACCCGCATGCTACTAGATCAGGGCCACACTGTGGCCCTCATCCTTCTTGACCTCTCTGCAGCCTTCAAAACCATCTCACATCGCACGCTTGCAGCCAGACTCCATGACGCGGGGATACAAGGAACCGCCGTCGACTGGATCCAATCCTTCCTCTCCGGCAGAATCCAGAGGATTCGACTCCCTCCCTTCCTTTTAGAACCCACGGGAAATCAACTGCGGAGTAAACCAGGGATCTTCACTTAGCCCCACGCTCTTCAACATCTACATGGCCCCTCTCGCCGCCATCGTCAGACAGCATGGCCTCAGCATCGTATCCTACGCTGATGACACCCAGCTCATTCTCTCGCTCATGAAGAATCCCGAAGACCCCTGCTCTGGACAGGACCTGGTGGCCCTCCGCCCTCTGGAACCCACCAACCCCTACTGAACACGCTCAGAACCTTGGCATCATCCTGGACTCCTCCATCTCCATGAACTGCCAGATCAACACGTCGCTTCCACTAGTTTCAACTGCCTTTGCATCCTCCGTAAGACCTTCAAATGGTTCCCCCGACTGCAGAAGAACTGTCACCCACGCACTCATAACCAGCAGACTGGACTACGGCAACGCCCCATGCGCCAGAATCGACTGGAATCTTCTTTACAAACTCCAAACCATCCAGAATGCCGCAGCCAGACTTGTCGTCGGGAAACCACGTCATGAGCACGTGACCCAACACCTACAAGGCCTCCACTGGCTCCCCGTCGAGGAGAGACAAGCTCACCTTCAAATTCCTCACCTACGCCCACAAGTCCCTCAACAACATCAGAACCAAATACCTCAACAAGAGAATATCCTTCCACATACCCATGAGGAACCTCCGCTCCACCGACCTCGCACTGGCAGAGGTCCCCCACATCTGCAGAAATCGAACCTGAGGGAGAGCTTTCTCCTACATCGCAGCCAAGACCTGCAACAAGCTCCCTGTGAACATCAGATGCTCCCCAACCCTGCACACGTTGAGGAAGGACCTCAAGACCTGGCTCTTTGACTGATCCAAAGCCGTTTCCCCTCCCTTCCAGCGCCTTGAGACTCTCATGGGTGAGTAGCAAGCTTTGCAAACCCCTGATTGATTGATTGATTGATTGATTGATTGATTGATTGCACCTCCGGCGGCACACAGCAATGGTTGTACCATCCACGGAGGTAGCTCATCAATCGTGCCACAGTTTTGCCCTGGTGGGGTTTGTGTACGCAGGTTACTGTTGTTCAGCATGGCATTTAAAAAGCTATGTGCCAAGGTTCTGCATGTCTCTTACTATATCTGACTTTTCTGTGGTGACAGGGTGTGGTGTTGGAAAGAGGTAGGGCGCGTGCGCGTTACATGCAAGGGTCATGACTGCTACCAGATGGTGTGTTCAGTACAACAGGGCCAGCTTCTCGCATTGGATTATCATGGGGTATTGTAGGGAAAGGCAATTGAGCAGTATTTCCAACGTACAGAATAGTAGCAGTATAGTGTTTGATATCAATGAGTTTGTAATGGCAAATCCTCACCGGTAGGGCGAATGGATCCGACATTATGTATGTGGTAATGTACATTCGAGAATGTGGGCATTCTGATGCTCATTGCTCTGTGCGCCTGTAGGCTTGTCTCCAATTCTGGGTGCTGGGAGGACAAGTACATCTGTGCATTCCTGATAGAAGACCATAAACTAGTGGCTCATGGGAAACGGTGGACCTCTGACTCTGAGGGGACTTTCTGGGATGGTTCCTACTATGTTGGTTTGATGCGGAGGCATCAACACCAGGAAACATTAGGGAAGGAGGGACTGCAACTGGATTATCTGCAGCCTTGCGCTGGCCTGGAGCTGGTCGTCCTTCTTGTAGGGGACTATCAATTGGCGGATTTTGACTGGACGCTGCCGGCCTGCAGCTAAGTGCCAACTGTTGTGTGACACAGGTCCCTAAGTATTCTCCAAGGTCGGTGTTCTGGCCTCTTGTCCATGAGATCCCAGGGACACAAAGGATTTCCACGAGATCATAAGGATCATGCAGGATGTGGCTGAAACGGGTGGAAGTGATCGTTGGTTGGGACCAGGACTGTCCTGAGATTCACAGTTGTCACACTGTGCAGAGGAGTGTGCTAGCAAAGATCAGTAGCCACCTGAGGTGCAAGGACATGAGGAGTGCGGGGGGGGGAAGCTTGCAGAGTCTGATGGACCCATGCTTGCAAATAGGGGACTTTTGCTAGATTGCAATCCAGAATGTGTGGTGTCTGAGGGGTGTTGGGGGACCTGAGTTGGGAGCTGAGACTGTCTTCAACCTCCAGATCGACAGTGCCTGACATCATGACTTCCCTCCAAGGTGCTAGGGTGCTTGCTTTCGTCTTTATGCTTTTCTCCTTTCCAGTTTTCTGCTGATCTACATGCTAGCCTTAGGACTTTGAGCGTATTTGACACTGCCATTCGGTGCCAAAGGGCTGTGCTCCTCAAATACATACTGATGATTGATGTATACTGACATTTGTGGGTAAAATAGCACCTAGACTGGTCCAGGCCGATCTCTAGACGCCTTGTCTGAGGTGTAAATCCAAGGAATATTGGACGATTAGTAGCCGATTTCTCTGAGCCTGAAAGCCGGAGGTGAGTCGGTTTTTTACCACTCAGTGGAGGTAAACTCACAAAGGGCACTTATTTTCTATTATTATTCCTTTAGCACATTGGCCCTATTGACCAATTTGCATATCTGACTTCACATTCATGGTGGCGGGTCTCTTGCGAATGCGACTGGCCCGCTATGCCTTACCAATGTAATCTATTTACTGATTTTGGATGAGCCCTCTTCTACGCAAATGTGCCTGGGACGAATTATCTTTCCAGCTACGTCTTCATTGTCGGCTGATACACCAGAGTTCTTCAGGACCGGTTACAAATCATTTTTAGTGGAATACATAGTTATTTTTAGATACAATTCACAAGGTGAGCTCGGTCATAGACACCGCTTCATAATTTTTCTTTTTCAATGCACATACTGAGATTTGTAAATAGACGTTCTTTTTCTTTTCCCTTTCAAACAGGGCATACACAACAGTCTATTTTCCTGAAGAAGACCCCGCTGCGATGTTTATGAAACACACACTTTGAAAGGGGTTGAAACGTTGACGTTGAACTACTAGCATGTTCTCAGCCTAGCAAGATCGATAGAGACTAAGTAGTCTTGTTAGGGACTTTTATGGGAGCTAGTAATACTAGAAGGAATATGATTTCATTTTTTATGCTTTTGTCTTTCTGTCAAATATTTGTGGAGTATTTGATGTGTATTGTCACAATCTATCACCAGTTTATGTCACCATTGTGAATATATTTTTATGTATTTTGTTGTGTATGTTAAATATTGTCTGTCAATATTAGGTGTTTACACTTTAATTTTCTTAAATACTAGAAAGATTTGATGAATCAAAAATTGTTGTGGTTTCAGTTGTGTGCATCTTATGCATGTGCTGCAAAGTCCTATGTAGATAGAGGGCTATCTGAAGGTGGTCCCAGGTAATTAGTTCAACACACCTGACAAAAACAATTAACTGCTGACATTTGTAGGGCAAGCAAGCTTCTCACAAAGCATGACATAATAGGAAATTGTCTAGAACCAGAATACAAAGCTAGATCAGACACAATCACCACTGAACTAATTGTTACTCATATGTCAGTAACAAAGACCATATCAGGAACTGAAGCCATTATTCAAAATGAGAAGTCACAACCTACTTAACAAAGGGTATTTTACCAAGTCGCGCAAGATCTGACAGAAATGCCTCCTGGTTGTAAGACACAAATGTCCAAATAAGTGATGAAAGAGACCAATTTGAGCTCCCTCTCGAATCGCTAACAGAGCAGTAACCCGGGGCATACAAAATAACAAGTGCAAAATGTTGACAAGGCATTGTGCACACACAGCCACAACAAGATGTAGCTGTCCCCAGTTTTACAATGCTATGTATAGGCAACTAATGGAAAGAGAAACCCTTTTGTTCAACACTTTGAGAGTTTCCCAGAACACTAGTAGTTTCCAGAACTCATATCTATCCATTATACAGGGGATAAGAGTCCGGCAACTCTAGGGACCACACATTATTAGTACCAGGCTAGAGAATGACCTCCTGCTATATTCAGTTGTTCATGATTAAAAAATAAGGCAAAGCAGCCTAGAACACTGCCCTGACTCTCTCGACTGACCATATTGAAGGCTGTCAGAAGGTTTAGAAGGACAAGGAGATATGCATAACCATTGTTTAGTATGCAGTGAATGATATCCATATTGTCAATGTGTTTGTTCCAGTGCTCTACCCTTGGTAGAAAGAGGATTGATAATGTACTATGCGTATATTGTTCCTGCCAAACAAGAAAGCTGTTCTGTAATGTAACAACATGCTTTAACACATTGTTTTGGCAAAGAAGGTTTGTTACAGGTTGAAAAGGTGGGTTGATTTGCATAAGTCTTTATTAAGGAAGTGATTAAGCTCAGTTTAAGAGAATCGGGGGAAAGGCAAATTCAGAGACAACGGTTAATTAGTTGACATCACATCTTGAAGAAGATACTACAGCTCTTTTTATTTATTGTGGCAGGGACCATATCATCAGGTTGTAAAGTTAGCTTCTATCTTTGGCAATTCTTCTTCTATATGGGGAGGAAGTTATCCCAGTTCAGATGAGAAATTGCAGGGAGGAAAATGCATGGCGCTCTGTCTAGACTGTTGCTGAATGTATAGGCTGCATGACGGAGGATCGATTATTGAGAATGACAATTTGGAACTTATGACATTTAACTGAGGATTTAATAGATGTATTCATTGGGCTTTTTCAGTTTTACAATTTAAAGAGTTTTAGGTGTATTTAGGGCGTTCATGATCTTGATTAATCTTGCGCTTGGTGGACAAGATATATTTCTCTTAATTGTTCATGATTTTTATGGTTCCCTTCAGTGTTGAAAGCAATCTGAGATGTTTATTTGAATTCCATGTTCTTTCCATTTTATAGACCCTTTTGCTCTTGCTCAATAAATCATTAGATTACTAAAGATTTTTCTGATTTTGACAGTCTCTTTTTGATTGGTTTTAAGAGGATGATATTGTTAATCATAAATCGTATACCTTTTTGCACTTTTCAAATATTGAGTTTACTTCTATGGATTAATATCAGGAAGTCCGTGTTTAAAGTAGGTTAGCAAAAGGTACTCAGCTAAGTGCTTCTTTAAGGGTAATATTAAAGTGCTCAGATTTATGTGCAGGTGGATGTTGGACATAATAAGAAACTGATCAGAGTACTACAATTCCAGAAGTTTTAAGCATTCAATATTTGGGAGGTTAGTGATCACTATAACTAGTGTTTTGCCCTTGATGTGGGTTGGATGTTTAGAGAGCTGCTTCAGATAATTTTAGTCTAGCACTGAGATCACTGAAAAGATCCAGCAAGTAATGTAGTTTCTCCATTTGGTGTTAAAAATCTCCTACATTAAGTGTTTTGGAAAGAGAGTGTGCCGAGAGGTTCCTTATGTTTTATTACATCTTGGGTGGATGGTAGATGTATAGGATGAAGATCTCAGTTAGTGACAGGCTATGTGTGTTTTTTTAAGAATCAGATGGTGAATCAGCTTGGCTGTTGCTTTTCTGCAAAAATTACGAGTACGCTACTTGAATTTTCAAAAAGGCCATGCGTCATCAGTCTCCAAGAGAAGTTATATCCATCAGTCAAAATGTAAGTGAAGGTAAGTAACTTTTCCTTCTAATGGATATTATTTCCCACAGCTTCATTAAGTTGAACTGCTCCCATCTTTTAAAGTAGGTAGTTTGAGGCTTCAACAATACTCACAGTAAGGACAGAATCACTGCCCTAACAAATTACGACTAATTGTATTCCTGAACATCCTTTCAATAACTGCTTACTTAAACAATGAACAGAATACAAAAGGGCTGCTGAACAAATAGACAGTACTAGCACACCTTCTGAAAGGTCGGAGATAGCCACCACACCTCTAATACAATGTGCTCTAAATTCTGCATGGGGAGAGCTGCCAGCCATCTGGCAAAAGTTACTAATGGTCAAAGGAATCTATCTGGAGTTGTTGGTTTTTTTAACTGCTTAACCAACGTTTGCCTCTTTAGTACCTATAGCCATCTACTCTGAAGAACTGATGCATACAAATATAGTGAAAAAGTCTGCTCCATGAATCTAATCTATGAAGCCTCTATTCATCTTTAGATCGACGATAGGTGTGAACGAATGCTTCAAACGAAATCTCTTGGGAAGCACGAAACCCTGAGGTCAGTTAAGGCCAAAAAGATTGCATTACCTTAAACATGAAAGGAGTAGAAGCCAAACAAGCCTGGAGCACCATAATAAGCTTTCTACACGAACAGAAATAAATAAACTTAAGCTGACAAGAATGAAGAAACGGGAAGGGAGAAGATAGGTAAAACGTACATTCAACTCCTATAAGGGAAAAATAAAGGTTTTATAATAAAACATGTTTTGAAGCCCTTTAGAAGTGCTATATACATCAGGATAGGGAAACAAAAACCGTGAGTTGGCAAAAATCTCCCTTTTGAAATCTATGGCAAATGGTCTTCTGACCGCGAACCTAAACAGCAGAGAAGAGAGGGACCTACTAGACCTGCTACTCACAGCGGCCCTAAAGATAATCCTAACGAACTGGAAAAACACTGCCAAAGCAAACTTCAAAACATGGATTAACTGGGTCACCTTCCTGAGAGGAGCAGACAACATCACAGGCAACTTCTCCAAAGAACACACACCCAAAGTGCTCATGTGGGGCCCACTCGACGATCATTTAAAGACAACGCAATAAACAACCCCCCCCTCTTTTTCTCTTCTTTCTCTCCTTTTTTCTTTCTCTCTTAACCGAGAGAAGCCAAGAAAGAAAGCAAGCACAAATGTACTGTATACAAGAAATACAAATTGCCAATGTATACTCCACTTATATTTTTCAATAAAAAAACTTATAAAATAAAAAAAAAGAAACATGCTGATAGGATGGTCACATAAACATGTAGAAAATACTGACCATCTGCTAGGGAACACTGCTCTAATAAAAGACCTTGCAGCAGCTAATAATAGCAGCCGACACATTTGCATAGAGTTGTTGTGATAACAACGCTAGCCTCCTGAATTCCACGGAACTAACAAGTAAATTACAGGAGTTTAAGAGCTGTGATTACGAGTCTTTACCTGTGCAGGTTGTTCATAAGCATAAGAACCAGTGGAGGTGCAAACCCATCTCTAGCAGGTCTGGATACCCAGCTCTGCATGCACAATTTGGGGCTATCAGAATTACAGAGCAAACAAAAAAATACTTCTAGATAACGTTTCAAATCACAAGGGGAGGAGCAAATATAGAATGCAGATACAAGACCATTCAGGTGAAACGTGTACCGCTTAGGCCCTAAAAGAGAAATCGATGTTTTTAACAACAACAAAAAGACAGCACTTCCTTTGCTCTTCCTTGGTGAAGAGATCTATCTCTGAAACACCCCAGTGCTGGAAAATTGGATAAAGAACCTGACAATTCATGGTCAGTCAGAATTCTTATTTTGTTTTTTTAATAGACATTTTTCAAACAAAGAGGTTACATTACAATGCAACAAGCCAGTTGGATATTGACCAATATAGGAGCAGATATATACAGAGGTATAGTAGTACCGAAATCCTAATACCAACATAAACTTTGTCTACCTTCCACTATTAAAATAATTGACATGCAACAATCATTTATTCGTTCGCACGAATCAGCGAGTCTCAGCAACAAATAATAGTGCATTACCTATCTCCGTGGAGAGGGCATAGCTGATATTGTACATCCTCCTTTTAACCACATGCCTAAAATACTATCGCAGGGGTACTGAGTCTAGAGGTAAGTGTAGGGTATTAGCACGTCAAGTCAGTGGTGCAGTGTGAGTGTCTACCATGCTTGCTACTCCCGTCGATGACTGCTGACCCTGGATCCAAGCTAAAAAACGTTCCCATATATTTCTAGGTCTGGAAGAGAGAGGCATTAGTTCCCAAACTATGCTCAGCTGCGTGTGCCCGTATGTAATATCTCTAACCCACTCTTTAATGGAGGGCACGCATCTTCTGCCCAAATGGATTGCAACCTATCTCTTCGCAAACAATAAAAGGAGGGCATGCAATTTACGCAACTTGGGTGGTGTATCTTTAACATACCCTAATTGGCCAAGAACAGGAGATGGGGGTAGTGAGACGCCCAGGATGCTATTCACCTAATCAAAAACCAGAAGCCAGAATTCAGCTATCTTTGGACAGTCCCATGCAACGTGTAAGAAAGTGGCTGGGGTGTAGCCACAGCGCCATCAGTTGTCATTTTCTCTTATACCCATGCGATGAAGGCTCACTGGAGTTCTATAATATCTTTGCAAGTATTGAAAGCTTATCAGCCTCATTGTCAGTCCGAATTGACTGAGTAAATTCAGCTCTGCCTGTCCACCTCCCACCCTGCTAGATGAATTATTGACTGCCCAATTGGCATATCAACGGCTGACTTCTGAGAGTCTGTCACTTAAGACCAAAACATTCCAAATCACTCTTCTTTAAAGATATTCTGACAGACTGTCCAGTCCACCACTTAAGCGAAATCCTCAGTTCCTGACTGAGACAACTGCCACCCTATAGGCTACTGTAAAAACGGATTTCTCTTGGCCATCACCTCAAGCTGATAATTCCGAGACTGGAATGCAAAAATATTATTTTATATTGTGAAACCTTGCCAGCAGAGGAAACGGTTGCAGCCAGGGCCAGACTGGGAACCAAAAGCAGTCTGGCAGAAATGTTCAAACCAGCCCCTGCTCCCTTCCTGCGTCTTTCTTCCAACCCCTTTCTCTCTTTTTATCTGCTCTGCCCACTACCATAAACCCTGAGAAGTTGGAGACAGAGGAGGCAGCCATCAACCTACAAAAAACATTCACTAATGGTCTCATCCCCCTGGGAAAGTGGGTAAAGGAAAAAGCCCTGGTTTTACTTGCCAATTGCTGTACAGCCCCAAATGAACTGAGGTCAGATGTACTGACCTATTTGGCAGTCACAAATGCTCTACATTGCAAAATATTAAAGGAGCATGTTGTAGGCATCCCATCCAAATTGCGAATCAGTACTATATTGTTAGACCTGGCACCTTGGCGTGAGTCTCCCTTCCACTTTTTGCTGATGTGCCTCCGATGTTTTGCTGGTTTTCCGATACTCAGGGCACTGCGCCACGGCTGATCCGTGCCGCAGTGCAAGTGCTCCCTACTGTAAATTGTACATGCGATTGGTATCCATGATTGGTTCTTTGGATTTACTGTTAGTCCCTGGTAAAGTGCACTAGAGAGTGTAGATGCCAATACTGCTGGTGGGCCTGCAGCGCTGGTTGCGCCACCCACCGAAGCAGCCGTAAAGATGTGTCTGGGAACTGCGACCGCAGAACCCGCGTGCGGTCTCGTACTGTCACGCTAGCTGGGCAAGTGTCCCCACTTGCCAGCACCGACCCTTCCCTTGACTACATATGAGTCACCCCTATGGTAGGCCTGCGGGCAGGGTGCGTTGTAGGTGTAAGGTAGGACAAGCCCTGATGTGCGTGGCATGTCCTAGTAGTGACTTACAACCAAGACCGTATTTCACTATTGAAGGCTACCTGCTCCATTAGGCCAGACTGAGCTGCTGGAATTATTACACCCTATAATCCCCGCAGGCTCAAGGCGCATGGTAGCGAGTCATGTTAGTATGCCTGAACTCAGGATGATAACATATTTCTTGTAGTCAAGTTTATTTTAGTATCTTGGGTTTGCAAATGCTACTTTTAGAAAGTTAGCATTTGCTTGCTTAACCATTTCAGCCCGCCTCTGCTGGTATGTGTATCTGACTGTCTGGGATGTGTGAGTGACAGGGCTGGAGGAATGACAGGTGGTGAATGCGCAGATTACACCTTAGTGGGAGGTAGGAGTGCCTCTTGACTCGAACTGTAGCTGTGCTCGACCACCACAATGCTGGCTCCACCCTCCTGGGGAGCGGCGGATGACTCTGCCGACGCCTGGCCCAGGAAGGGCGCAGCCCCCATCAACAAGGTACTCTGGCCACCCCTGTCCGGACAATGCTGGCTCCACCTCCTGTGGGGCGTCTGATGCGCCTGCCCCTCACACTGAAAGCAGAAGCCGGAGTACACCCACCGGGGTACTCAAAGACTGAGAGTGGCTATGCAAAGGCCCCCCTGGCCTGCGAGAACAAAAGAATTGGCCTATAAAATAAGGAGCCCTGCTCCTTGAAAATTAGATCCGGTTTGGGCCACAGAAGGACTCTGCCCTACGAGAAGGACCGTGAGAGACAAGGAAGGGTGCTGACTCTTGCCTGTGTCTGGTGCCTTGCTGCTGAAGGAGAGGAAGAAGAAAAGACTACGAAAAGACTTTTGCTTTACTTTGTGCCAAACTCTGCTAAAGAGATCTCCAAGGGCTTGCAACTGAACTTGCCCCCTGACCAGCGTCCCAGGACCAGTGGACGCTACCCCCTTGGAAGAAAGCGACTGCGGGTGCTGACCATCGCCGCAGCACCGACGGAGGAATCTCCTCCAAGGCAACGACATCCACCTGACCACCGTGACCGGGACCCAAAGCAACAGCGAGAGCAAAGTAAGGACCGGCCGCCGCTGGCCCGAACACCGTGACCGCAACTGCACCGGGAGCCCGAGAGCAAAGCGAAGGAGGACCCGTCCGTTCCAAGCTCTCGAGGTGACTGCATAACGAGCAGCCACTCACCTGCAAAGACGGACAGTTGCCCTGTGAGAATCCGCAAGGTCGGTAGCCTGCCCGACAGCCCAGCTGTGAGCCCACAGCTGCATCGGCACTTGGCTGGGTACGTCCTGCACTTGGGGACCGTACTGCCACTTGCCACCGCCGCACAGCCGCCGCCTCCAGGGTCGGAGCGGACGACAAGGAGAGGACCCTGCCGCCACAGAACACCGCTGCCCCAGATGACCAGTGACCTGCTCGGCTGAAGAGCCGCAACGATCAGCGACCCCGGGAAGGCAACGCGACGTGGGACAGATCCCCTGGAAGCCGCCGGCTCCACAAGAACTTTGGTTAACACCGGCCTACGGGCCTCAAGAGAACTGCATAAGAACTGTGGTAACCTGAACTGAGTAAACTTGCAACCGTTATCATAAAGTACGTTGACTGTATTCACAAGCCTGCTTAAAATCTATATAAAGATATATATTTTTACAGAATACAGTCTGGTCTCGTTGTGTGGTGGGTTGGTTGTAAAGGTGTACTATTGCAAGTGTTTAACCCTATGTGCCCCAAAGATTAGCCTACGACTGCTTAAGCCACACTACCTAGAGGGTAAGCAGTGGTTGTCTGGAAGGTAACCCTCAGCCCTGACGAGGAAGAGAGAGTCCCTGCTTGTCGCTAGTGTTGCACTGCGCCAACTAGAGCCTCCCCCTTCCTACATATATGTATCAATTGTCTGCAATCGGAGTTCCAGTTGCAAACCATTGAAAAGCTACTGACTTCCAAGTTGGGGTGGTAGCCCATTCAGAAAAAGAAAGGGGCCCCATTTGGATCGCTTTCCCACTCGGAATTGTAGAAAACGTTTCTGAACGGAGTAGGAAGGGATCAAAGGGAAGACTGCCAATACTCAGAGAAACGTTTAAAAATAAATATTGGTTTTTTTAAAGAAACAGCCGAGTTTCCATTATGGAAACGGGCTGCTTTAAATATAAATATATATATATATATATATATATTCACTGAAAAAACCATAGGTTATAGGCCATATATAGTTAGGAATTTGCATTTACAAAACCTTGAAAATTCACTGAAAAAACCATTGGTTATAGACCATATATAGTTAGGGATTAGCCTTTTCAAAACCTTATTTTACTCACACAAAACCATTGAAATTCCATATATAGTTAGTTCCACTAACTATATATCGCGCACCCGCAATCCACTGCTGATGATGTCACATATTACATCATTCATGAGATGGTTAGTGACATCACTGATGACATCACTGATGACATCTCAAATGACATCACTGATGACATCACTGATGACAACATCCAGTGACTGTATGTTTCTGTAAAGTTAAAATATGTCTTACATATTGAAGAATGAGTGGATGTATAAGTGTCTGGATGAAGGATTTAGTAGGTGCATGACTGACTGTATGAGTGAGTGATTAAATGTGTCTCACTGAGTGCATGGGTTAGTGACTAAACTGTTTTAATTTGTGCATCATTATATCTGTTGTTCTACAAACTGCTGCATATGTTGATCAGTAGCTATATGGGTAACTGTATGGGTTATTCATTGGTTGTCCAAATATTTGTATGGGAAACTGAGTGTGTGTGTGTATGGGTGGCTGGGAGGTGTGTGACTCTGTACATAGATGTGTGAGTAGTTGATTCACTATATGTATGGGTTCAAAAGTGCATGTGGAAACAGCTGTATGGGCGGTTGACTGTGCATGAGTGTATTAGTGAGTGAATGGATATCTCAGTGCTACATGTCAAAGTAAGTACATATGTAAAACACAGTACATGTGAGAGTTGACATATATAAATAACTGTGCATAAGAGCCAGTGAATGTGTGAGTGGCTGTATGGATCATTGTGAACATGTATCAGGGATTGTATAAGAGAGTAAAGTAAATATGTGTTAGTATATGTTTGAATAAGTAAGGTGTGTATAACTGTATAGTTGAGAAAATGGAGGTGTGATTGATTTTTTGCATAACTGACTAGGTGTGTGAGTAACTCCATGGATGAGTGACAGTCTGTGACTGTCTGTTTACACTGATTGTATCTAAGGTTATATTAGAGTCTGAAGAGGTTCATGGTATTATCACATGAATGATATCATCAGTGATGTGATCAGTCATGTCAAATGAGATGTTATCAGTGATTTTATCAGTGATGTCATTTGAGATGTCATCAGTGATGTCATTTGAGATGTCATCAGTGATCTCATTTGAGATGTCATCAGTGATGTCATCAGTGATGTCACTAACCATGTCATGAATGATGTAATATGTGACATCATCAGCAGTGGATTGCGGGTGCGCGATATATAGTTAGTGGAACTAACTATATATGGAATTTCAATGGTTTTGTGTGAGTAAAATAAGGTTTTGAAAAGGCTAATCCCTAACTATATATGGTCTATAACCAATGGTTTTTTCAGTGAATTTTCAAGGTTTTGTAAATGCAAATTCCTAACTATATATGGCCTATAACCTATGGTTTTTTCAGTGAATTTCATTGGTTTTTTAATAGCAAATATCAAAAGCTGTCAAATGTCAAGTACGTGATAGGTAAAAACTTTTTCGTGTTTATGCACGCTGATGTGCTTTGAACGCTGCCCCCCCCCCTCTTTTCTCTTAGTAGTACTCTCTCTTTGCAGATAGTGAAGAGTAGTTAACGCAGGCCTTTACCCCCGTTGTAATCCGTCGTGCCTGCTTGTCTCTCCATTTGATTGATTGTTATCCAAGCATTTTCTGTTTTACAATTGATTCTCTTTGGTTCATTCTCTATTTACAAACAAGCACAAAGTCGCAATACTCTGTTTAGTCTTTGCAGATAGTGAAAAATCGTGAAAAATTGTGTAAAAAAATAAAATTAATCGACCAAAATCAGTAGGCCACTAATTGGATCTCTTTTTGACCTCGCTAAAATAGAAATATTAGGAACAACCCTTCATGAGGAATACGAAAATAGTGAGATGAACTGAGCTCCACACCATGAGGGCTGCAAGACAGCTCGGCTCCGTCACCCACCCCGCCCAAAATAACGACAAACCCTATGCAAATATTAAAAATAAATACAACACACCAGCAAAGAAACAGGGTAAAACATTTTATTAAATAACTATTTACATAACTATTTTATACTTTTTATTGCCCGATCCGGCTAGCTCAATCGATCGAGCATGAAACTCATGCACTCTGATAGCAAGCGTTGCTACTGATGCTATGCAGACCAAAACTGGTTTTCAGTTTGTACATTTTTCTAGATTTTTCCATCCAAGGTTGGTTGAGTTTGTAGAACGATGGCTTCAGATTTTCAACATACGGTGTGGTGGCGCGGACTGGGAGGGGGCGCTTCGCTCCTGCCCCCTCCCCAAGTAAGATTTTCATACGTGAAAGTACGTTAATGGTTTTGGTCCCTGAGTTGCTTCAATGTCACTGCCATTCTCAAATGGCATAAGTTCTGGATGTTGGGTGCCATAGTTCAGAGTTCTGAGAAGCGCTTGTAACACTGTCTGAAGCTTATTTCCACCTACTGCAGCTTCACTATTCTCAAAGTAAGTGAGGGGCGTTTGTGGACCTGACTGCATTTGAAAACAATGTGATATGGTACCTCCCTAAACCGCTTGACGGAGGCCCCCGAGGGGCGGTGTGATGGCACGGACTCGGAGAAGACGCTTGGCTCCGACCCCCTCCCCAAGTCTTATAGCACCGGTTTAGCCTGAGATCGCCCCCGACATAGGCGGCCGGCTCCCGGGGTCCGGCGGAACTTTTTGCCTTTTGATGACTCTTCTATTCTGGACCTTGTCCCACAATCCGTTTGACCTGAAGACACGCTGTAGTGGGGCGCCCCTTTACCGTTTTAGTTGCCATTCCGCCCGCTTTTGCTACACTGTGCCTCTTCCGCCATTCAGTTGTTTACCGCCCGCTCTTGCGACTACAGCGTCTCGCTCACCATGTAGTTGAGTTGCTCCCGCTCTTGCGATGCAACGATAAGCGACTGCCACAGGACTCTCAAAATGGCGGCCGGCTCTTCAGATTTGGGCGTGGTCCACTAAAATGGCCCTGGGACACCTTGGAACTCGGACACTTCCCTGATAGGGCTTGGGTCCCATTCTCGAAAGCGTCCCCTCAGCCGTGAAGATTCTACAAAAGTCTTGGGAGCCCCCGACTCCCGCAGGCTTCTGGTGGGGAGCGGCTGCCATGTTTGCTCGTGGAATGGCCACGACGGACCTACGAGATGGTAGTGCTCTCATGCTGACGCCAGCTTTAGTCTGAAACATCCAGAAACACTGTAGACTACCAATTCGATCAGTTCCGGTATAGCCCCAACATGACCCGGTAGAGAAGAACTTGCCCTCCCCTCTTTGACTGATGGTTCTTGTTGCCTGTCCCCTCTGTTGTCATTTTACAGAACTTTTTGGACTGCTGAAAGGGGTTGTGTTCCGAACGCTGGTTGGTGGAGACATTTTGACTATATTCTTGACCTACGTTGTCGCGTAATGCGTTATATGACACGCCGCGTTAGCGCACCCGGAAGTGATCCGGGGCGCGGCGCGCAGCGCGTAACGTAAGCATAACAGGTCATGTGACTTGTTAATAAAACTTTTTATTGGTTCATTTTACTTTTGTTATTTTAATAATGAAAAGCTTGGTCATATGACCTAAAAAATACGCTTTTTATTGATTTCGAACTTTTTTTTTAAAAACATATATGTTATAATATTCCAGGCTAATGTACTTTCCCGGAAAATTTACAACTGTCCTGCAAGTAAAATATATTCCTTTTTCGAGAAAAAGGGCGTTTCTTCGTTCCATGACGGAGCCGTTGAGTAAAAGAGACTCGGCCTGCTGTCTTAGTCGCCGATACGCCTGATTATCAGATTCTTATCGATCACTTTTTGTTGCAGGAGTGGAAAACACAACTGCCCTTGACCATTTATCTTTACTGCGTTCCTACATATTATACCTTTTATCCGTCATGTAATTGAACTGCTTTATTTCACTTGCCTTTTACTGATTCGAAAACAGTGACTAAAAGTAAAAACTTTACCAATGTAAATACTACTACCATGTTTTGTTTTAAAAACCTTTATTGTGAAAATGTCAGTATACAAATACGGGCCTATAACCACGTGGGCCGGCCCCGGAGCAAACTGAAATCGTATATGATGAGGAGACATTTACATTATAGAGGAACGTAACGAGCGGGCCATTAGGTTGCAAGAACTAAGGTGTCTAACAGTTGCGGAATCGGTGGACGTACATTTTGTAATTAAAATACGACAGGGCCACTTACAAAAAAATCATCTAGATATACATTTGCGGGCAAGTACCATGGGTGACGTTAATTCGAACTTTCAATACTACAGTAATCAATAACACATCAGAACTTAATATCAATAGGGATGTCAAAATGTTCAATCAATTCTCGTCCCCGCCCGCCATGAGCATCAAAACTGCATTCATATCTCGCGATATCAAGGTTGTTCAACCAGTACACAACAAGGAGTTACGAGTCCCATTTATACCGGCGCCATTTTGGGCGAGGCCGGGCAGGTCCAAGATATAGTCAAAATGTCTCCACCAACCATCGGCCAGACCAGAACCCCTTTCGGCCCTTTATGCTACAAGATGGTGTCTTCCATTCAGAAAATATTGTTGGCAGCATTTTGAAAGGAAAGATAAACAGCCGTTCTCCTAGTGAGTCTCACATTGTTACATTTAGGAAGAATGTTGAAGAGTAGTATGTGGAAAATCTGAAGCCATTTTTCTACAAACTCTCAATCAGCCTTGGATGGAAAAAAAAATCCTGAAGAATGTACAAACTGAAAACCAATTTTTGTCTGTATAGCATCAACAGCAACGCTTGAGTCAGCTTTGTGTCAAGCCGCCATTTTGATTCAATCCATAACGTCCCCCTGCACACATTCAGGGACCTGGTCGTGTCTTCAGTTGAAACGGATTGTGGGACAAGATGCAGAAAGGAAAAGGAAAAAAGTTCCTCGGGAGCCGGCCGCCTATGTCATGTGCGACCTTTGGCCACACCAGGGCAATAGTGAAGCTGCAGCAGGTGCAAATAAGCTTCAGACAGTCTTACAAGCACTGCTCAGAACTCTCAACTATGGCACTCAACATCCAGGACTTGCCATTCGGATCTTGGCGCCTTGTGCTCGTTCCGACCTATTCACACATCGGTCCACTACTGACATCACCTCATAAGCCAACGGGGCACCCCACGCCGACTTTCGGCGCAGCATTGTAGGATGGCCACACCAGTGCGGCAACTTACTGGACACCACCTCAGTGCCATCCGGATCTCGGCGCGTTCGAGTCACTGTACCGCAAGAGCGGGAGAAACTCAGCTGGACACGCCGTCTTTCGGCGCAGCATTGTAGGATGGCCACACCAGTGCGGCAATTTGCTAGACACCACCTCGGTGCCATCCGGATCTCTGCGCGTTCGAGTCACTGTACCGCAAGAGTGACCGCAACTCAGCTGGACACGCCGTCTTTCGGCGCAGCATTGTAGGATGGCCACACCAGTGCGGCAATTTGCTGGACACCACCTCGGTGCCATCCGGATCTCGGCGCGTTGTGCTGCCTTTGGCCTACTGTAGCCGCAAGTG
Organism: Lissotriton vulgaris; assembly: GCF_964263255.1. Classification (NCBI taxonomy): domain Eukaryota; kingdom Metazoa; phylum Chordata; class Amphibia; order Caudata; family Salamandridae; genus Lissotriton; species Lissotriton vulgaris. The sequence goes on from NC_141698.1 coordinate 814,164,104, forward strand.
CGGACGCAACACAGTTGCACGGCGAGTGAAAAGATAAGGGGCACCCCACTGCAGCCGAGGAGCCTCCATCTTGGGGGAGACGCACAGCCCCCACTGACTGACGCGACCTCACAGGCCAATGGGGCGCCCCACGCCGATTTTCGGCGCGGCATTGTAGGATAGCCACACCAGTGCAGCAACTTGCTGGACACTAACTCGGTGCCATCCGGATCTCGGCGCGTTGTGCTGCCTTCGGCCTATTCGCACATCGGTCCGCTACTGACGCCGCCTCACGTGCCAACGGATTTTCTACGCTTTTTGTAGCCCTATGCCGCATAACAGGTCATGTGACTTGTTTATAAAACTTTTCATTGGTTCATTTTACTTTTGGTTTCCTAAAGATGGAAGGCTTGGTCATATGACCTAAAAATAACACTTTTCATTGGTTTAGAACATTTTTTTTCCCCAAACGATGAAAGCCCCACCTTGTTTCTGGATGTTTCAGACTGAAGCTGGCGTCAGCATGAGAGCACCACCATCTCGTGGCTCCGTCGTGGTCATTCCGCGAGCAATCATGGCAGCCGCTCCCCACCGGAAGCCTGCAGGAGTCGAGGGCCCCCAAGACTTTTGTTGAATCTTCACGGCTGAGGGGACGCTTTCGAGAATGGAGCCCAAGCCCTAGCAGGCAAGCGTCCGAGTTCCAAGGTGTCCCAGGGCCATTTTAGTGGACCAGGCCCAAAACCGAAGAGCTGTCCGCCATTTTGAGAGTCCTGTGGCAGCCGCCTATCGCTGCACTGCAAGAGTGGGCAGAAGTCAACTACATGGTGAGCGAGACGCTGTAGCCGCAAGAGCGGGCGCAACTCAGCTGGATGGCCGCCACCTGGGGAGGCCCGTTCACGCCGCCTCCCCCACGCCCCCCCCCCCGGGCCGCCCCACACCAATTTTCGGAGCAGCATTGTAGGATACCAAAACCAGTGCGGCAGTTTACTGGACATCACCTGGGTGCCATCCACATCTCAGCGCGTTCTGCTGCCTTGGGACTATTCGCACTTCAGACCACTACTGACGAGGCCTCCCCCCGCACCACCCGGGACGCCCCACGCTGTTTTTCTGAGCTGCATTGTAGGAAACCAAAAACCAGTGCGACACCCAGGTGACATCCCCTGGGTGCCGTCCAGAACTCAGCACGTTGTGCTGCCTTGGGACTATTCGCACAAAAGACAGCTTCTGACCATTGTTGTTTTTTTTGTCAAAATTTTTTTAAATGTATTTACAGTTTTTGTTCCGTTCGTTATATTTAAAAGTTAATAAAGTTTTATAATCCTACTTTGTTGGTGTGCTATATATTTTTTAAAAATCGGGTGAATGGGGCCTTGAATCGGGTTATTGTCATGTGTGGGCTTTGCAAGTGTACTGCTACATGATCGGTCATTTCAAACTCAAATGCACGTTCTTTTTCTTACCTTTCCGAAGCATGGAGCGCAATAGCAGGCAGAGAAAGGGTGATGCAAGTGTTGAACACTGCCTGGCCTGGCAAGTTGCTGGCAGTGCCCCCCCGCCCGCTCCTGAAAGAGGACACACACACACCGCCGCCCCGAGTACTTCACAGATCTTTAAAAGACCATGCGCTTGTTCATGAGGCTTAAATGGTTTATCACCCCTTCTAGAACCCCTGCATCAACCCTCTGACGTTTCCTGGAAGAATTACCACGTAACACAATACCAAGCCCTGTCACCTGAAACCCCCGAGGAATCGTGGGGCATATTATCAAGGGGGTTTATCTCCGCTTTTTTGGCTTTAAAAGCCAAGAAAGCGGAGATAAAATTATCTCCCTATTACCAAGCTGTCGCTAACACCAGTTAGTGACAGCTAAAAGGAGATAGCGACCATCTTGGGCCCCGCTTTGCATGTCAGTGATATTTATCACTAATGACATGCAAAGTGGGCGTGCCAAGATGTTAGCGACTGGAAACAGTCCCTAACATCGCTATCTCCTATTACCAACTTTTGGAGATATTCGCGCTAAGCGCGAATATCTCCAAAAGCTAACACCTGCCCTGAGCAGTTCTTAGCCATGTTATCCAATGGGAGGTGGATAACATGGCTAAGAGCATTTGCTCAATAATGCATGAATATCGCTGACTTTTCAGCGATATTCATGCATTGCGGCCGTTTTTTATCGCATTTGCGATAAACCTTGCTAATAGCAAGGTTTATCTGCGATAAAAATCGCCGATGTGCGGCGATAATGTTTGTCTCTAAACAAGTTAGAGACAAAAATTATCGCTAGTTGTTGGTAATATGCCCCCGGGTTTTTGCTTGCAGAAATCGGGAGGCGGGAGACTAGCACTGAAATCAGTAGTCTCACGCCTGAATCGGGAGGGTTGGTATGCCTGGATTCTCTACAGCTGGGGCCATAAACTACATCCGCAGGGCTAGGTGATAGCCTGGGACCGGCCTGGCATCTAAAATGGCTGCCGTGCACGACAAAATTGTGGCATTGGAAAAAAGGCAAGATGGCGCAGACAATGTTTATCAATAAGGATTCATTTATAACAAAATATTTTATCGCAGTGACAAATTGGCGGTCAACACTTCCTGATTTCCATCGAATCGAACGTTAACAGACGTCACGCAGCAAAAAAAAAAAAAAAACGCACTGCCGCTGGAAGACATGTATCAACATATATGAGCCTCCTCAGCCACCCTCAGAAAACATAAGGGATCAGGATACGTCTCCCGCACCCCCTTATACCTAGTAATTTAATTAAAACGAAACACAAAATGGCGAATTCCCGTTTTGCTACCAGTTTGCGGCCCAGTTCGCGGCCCGAGAAGCGCTTCTACCGTGAAAAATCATTTTTTTTTTTTTTTTCCCCACGGGACCCTTTAATAACCCCGACATCATTCCTAGGGGGTCAAGAGGGGTCTACCTTGCCCCCTTTCATTAAATTCCCCCTTCGTTTTTCACCTCTTATTCTCTCTCGATCCTACCGAGAGATAAGATGGCGGCCGCTCCGGACTGTTTAGAATGTTGACAGACACCGGAGAGCCAATAAGCTTCGCATCGCAAAGTTCCGTTTCGCGAAAAGTAAGCGGACCGGAGCGCAGCCCGGAGCGCTGTTACAGATATATATCTTGTTTTGAACGTTAATTTCTCAAAATCCACTGGAGCACATATATTGAGACCTAGCAAAGGCACATCGGGCTAACAGTCCCTACAATTTTGCCAAGTTTCGTGCAAATCCATTCAGCCGTTCGAGCTAAAAGTGAGGCCAACCGCCCTATGGAAATTAATATGGGGAAAACGTGTTTTGGGACCCCCCTTTTTTCTCGGCCCCCCCTTGACGAAACCCCCCCAAATTTTCAAGAGCTGCTCAGAAACAAAATGTGCCATTTTCCTGAAAATTTCAGCCGATTCCGTCCACAAACGCCAAAGTTATTAGACATAGAATTTTCAAAAATCCCATAGACAAAAAATCCTAACTATATATAACTACTGGCGAGACGCCAGTAGGTAATATATATATATATATATATATATATATATATATATATCTTATTTAAAAACAATTACAGACATGGCAGTCGGCTGACCCTTGCAGGCCACCATCAATATGATGGTGGCCAATCAGATTAAATCATTATTTGTGACTTACATATTAATCAAGTAGATCAGATTGTGACTCAACCTGATGCAGAATTTTGCGAAATGTTCCCTAGATCTGTCTCAATTTTACAGTCATAGCGTTAAACACGAGACATACTTTTCTAGTTTACAAGCAACAGCCTTTACTTTAGTCACACATATATATTAGAATAACTGGCTCTTTGGAAACTCTTCTTAGAAATCTTCGGCTGTCAGGCATGTAATGCTCATCAACCGCTAGCTGCTTTTTTGCACAAATTGCCTAATTTGCCATACATCTTTGATCTTTTCACTTCCTGCTGTGCCACTCGAGAGACTACCCTCATTAACAAATGTGTTTAGACATCTTTCTCAGGCAAAGGAAAATAATGGAATCTGAAACCAGTGAGGAAGATGCCATAAATGAAAGTGCAGAAAATCATTGACCTAGCAGTGCAATGATGCAAGGTATTCAGTGAGTTTTTACTAGTTAATACGCTTAAAGGTAAGATTGTGCTGCTTGACTATTGATTTTCACAATTTCTGTGCAAGTCGCCCCCACCTACTTTTCCTCGTATCTTTTTTGCATCTTTCACTTATCTTACCTGCCAATTGACAGCCCATTCAAATTTCAAAATACGGCTCAGTCTTGTGCACACCTGTACTCCTATTTTTCGCAATCTATGTTGTAACTGTCAGAGTTACGTCGAGTGTAAGCCCAGTGGAGAGTACAGCAAACACATGCCGCCGTGTGTGACTGGGTTAAAATGTGGATGCTGAATAATGACACCACCGTGTTGTTTGTTTCACAATCATGTTCCTCGGCTAAATCTCCGCATTATAGTTGAATTTGATGTCAAATCTGGCTTCCCTTTCCTGTTAACAGTTCACCTGTTTAAAGTGTTCACTTTACTATTATTATTTCAATTTTTTGAGTCCCTTGTTAAAGACTCTAATTTGACGTATGCAGAAACAAAAACGACCCTGTTAACTTGATAATACACTCATCCTGAAGATTGAAAAATTTCTCAACAGTGCAAAACTTTAATGGCCGAAAATGCAAGAAAGAAGGTTTGGAAGAAGAAGAGTACTGCAAGTGAACAATAAAGGTTACATTTAGTTTTTGCCGTTTTCTTCTGTAAAATGAATGTCATGCAGAAGCGTCGTCTTGTTGTTTGTTATTTTGAAAACCTTTTTGCAAAGTTTACAATAGAAAAGCTGAAAAAAAATTCCCAAAAAGCAGATTTTTTTAAATCATCTTCGTATGTTCCTAGTGACGCTAAAATTATGAACGTGCCCCCTGATGTGGATGTGTGTGTGTCCTATTTGACGGAGCTCACCTTGGTATTACTCCATGCATGGCCATCTCAGCTTACTTGTCCTCTTCTAATTCCCTCTATTCTGGTAATCTTTAAAGGAAACAATGATTCATACTTACGTGTGGCAAACCTGGTGACGAAGACCTAAATCCCATTGTGTAAGGTGTGCTATGCCATCCTACTTTTACAAGGCCATCACACTAGTTTAAAGGTATTCTGAGATGCACAAACAGATGTCATTACAACAGCCACCAATTTCCAATTCTTGAATTCTCCTCGTCATCAGTAAATTTAATTAAGACAAGTTACACAGGAATAATGGTCCAATTTGGCACATGTGCGATGATGGGAACAAACCTCATTCCTGAGTTAGGGTGTGCCACAATAACGTTTTTAACTCAAAACCGCGAAACATAAATTCAGTGTAAGCTACAGCGCTCCAACTGACATTTTCCCACTCGACAAAGAGAGCCGTCAGTCTTTCTGCACCAGTGTTCTGTGCTTCACGGGTCATTAAATTGGAATTATATGCCCTGCAGGGACGGAGTAGCAGTACTCTGAAACACAACCCTTACTTTTGCTTCGCATCACACATTTTGTTTTCATCATTTTTTTACAGGAAATGCCTCTGCGAAGGCTGGCCCAATAGGAATGTTTGTCTTTGCTTATTCTCAGACTGTGGTACTATACTGCTGTACAAAAGTCTTTCAGTGTGGAAGAAACACCTAAAAACAAACTGTCAGGATTTATTCTCAAAAGATTTCCAGTGTGACAATCTTTTCACCATTCAATGTATTAACAGGAATTTGCTTTCAGCATTCCAGGTTTTCATCACCACAAATCCCCATTCCACGCTAACCCCCAATTTAGCAGAAGTTGCCATTGACATTTGCAACAAACCATCTGTGTCCAGATCCGCTAAAACTGTGCCTTTAAGAATCCATTCAGCAACCACTGCTTGCCACGAAGCCTGTCGGACACATGATAATAGCCCTTTCTACAAGCTGCCATAAAGAGTACTGGCATCTTGACAACCAGGGCACAGGACTAACTGAATTTAGCACCAAAGACCCAGATGCGATAATCTTAGTGGCCAACACATCATTTATTTCAGAAACTTCATCAGAAGGCTACGTTTGCTTCCTGCTTTTGTCTGCCTCCGTCTTAAGGAGCCTGTTGTACAAATGAATCGATTATCAAGGGGGTGGAAAGGCTGGAAAAAAAATCAGCAACCATAGGTTTGAGTCTTTAAATCCTCTGTGAACGACCGAAAACAGCATTTACCCTGTGTTCTTTATGCAGAATGCCAATCATTTTCACTAAAATATCCAAACATCAAATTTATCAATGGGACATGATTTTCGCCCAGGGTCGTCAGGAAGCACTACAAGGTGGTCTCTTAAAAAGTTGTGGAATTGCCTTTTTCAAAATGGTTTCTGATGAGGTATCACCAATGTACACGGGTGCAGTGCAAACTCTGTCCACACATCTCAGTAAATCATATTGTAAAGCTGCTATGAGGGCAAATACCCGTCTACTTTTCTTTTCTGATCCTCAAAATGGTGAGCAGCAAATGTATAAACATTTTGTAATTTCCTTACAACCTTTGCATCGAAGGTACAGTACTATCAACAAAGGGCATCACACTGGGTTTCTGGTGCAGCCTGTCAAGAGGCTCCGCTTCTCTTTGGCTGTCTTGAGGTACCAGGTTAACCAGGACAGCATTTGAATACAGAGAAGAGGAAAAATGTTTTCTCAGAGTGGCCATGTTTAGGATACTTTGATTTGCTACTCGACACAGGATGCTTTTTTAAACTTTTATTTTTGGCATCAACCTATCCAACAGACGCTCAAAGGAGTCTTTAGGCCCACAACTGATATGAACACTCTGGCTTCCCACTCGAGTCTTCAGTGCTAGCCATCATTACTTGTGTTTCCTCTGAAGGATATGCCTTTGAGATAATACTGAGACTAACTTAGCCATTGTTTTACCCTAATGACAGTCCCCAAATATCATACGCTGCAGGATTGGGAATCCATATAATTTGCTCACCTGTCAATACAGTTAAAGCCCAAATGCCTTTTTCCTAATTTTCAGAGAATATCAGCAAAAAGGTAAGATTTACACGTGTAAGATTACTGTAACCATCTGCGTGCATATCTGGAGTTCTGACACTTCTGATTAAAAAAAAAAGGGACAGATAGATACAGCAGCGTCAGTGCCATTTATACGTAAGGATCTGCAAACATCTGGCTGTTATTGTGCAGTGCCAATGTGGCTCTCCCGAAAATGAGCTGGACTCCCCGGCACAATGACAGCATGAGGAAGAAAAAAATCAACATTCCCGGCTAGGCCATTAAAAAAAAAACAAGCTCTATCTTCCAAAGAACAATGTGTTTTTCTGATGTTATCCTTAAGTGGATATGGGGTTTAGCGGCATCCTAAGAGGCTGAACTATTTGTGAAAACCGAGCAGCTATTTAGTAGACCAGTTTTGTGCAGCATCTTCTCTGGTCTTACACGCTGGAATACTACTTGTAAGCCTTTTTGGCACAAACAGTTAAATAAGAACCAATTCAGGATGGATGTAAAGCATTTGACATGTTTTTGCCAAACAGGAGAGAGTATAAATCCTTACAGTACTCCACAAGTCAGCTGGAGCCCAAACGCGTCTGGGTTTCGATAATGTGAAATGATCTGATTCAGTTGAGGGTTGTCCCAAAAAAGCCTACTTGGTCTTCCTGACTCCAAAGAGGACATTTTGGTCTAAGAGGGCTGCACACCAGTCAGAAGGGAGCAGTTCTGCCTCATTTGATAATAAAATGAAGTAAAACATTTATTTTCAGGTCTGTTTGCAAAAATACCTACTGTTACCTTTCAGAGGTCCTCCAAGAGAAAGCATGTGTTTTCCAGCTGTCTCCCTCATGTAATTCTCTTCGACCATCGCGCTGTGTTGCTCCCTCTCGCCGTTGTCCTCTTCTGCCCCCTCGCTCGTCATGGTGTGTTTCTGTCTCACGGGTTGTTTTCTTGCTCATGTACTTCTCCCTTGAGTGCTGCTTCTCCCTTCCCCCACATCTTTTCTTTTTTTTTTAAACGGCTGAAGACCAAGTAGCAACTTACTGATAACTCATTTGCCTTAAAAGCGTTTTTTTGCTCCATTTCATTTTATTTACAGATCCATCCCGGATGGATAAATAAAATAATATGGCAGCCACAATATTTTATACGTGCACTTAGTAATACAGCAGAGGAGCTTACAAATTACGCATCCACCAGGCCATTTAAACTGCACAAAATCTTGCACAATATCTTGTAACATGGCTGAAAGGAATTGGCAAATAGGATCCAAAGGTGAGACTTATGGGCTCTGCCAATGCTTTTTCTTGGGGCTGCTGTTTTGCATTTCCGGCCTTTCAGCAGGTATTTTGTGTTGTATATGTGACCTGTTTCATAATTCTTTTAAGTGCTGGAGTGGTACCTTGTGCAGCAGCGAATTTAACACTAAATAAAGCAAAGAAAAAAACACATGCGTCTACGCTATTACATATAAATAGAATTTGTAGTACCACAGAATTTAATGATCAGTGCCAGGCACATCACAACTCAGCATTTTATTCTTATGGGCCAAAAACATTCCCACCTGGATTTTATTTCCATCGCCATCAGCATATATTATTCTGTGCTCTGCCAGAAAAGTGTTTTTTCACAGCAGAAGTGTGAGATGCACAGCATACATTTATTTAAGAGGAGGAAACCGCGTTCTAATCAACGCACTGACCATTTTAAGTTACCACAGTGTGCCTACTAGCCCCTGAAGTCTCTGCAACGCATTCATCAACCCTTCAAAATCGAAGTTAGACCAAAAAGCGTGGAGCAATATTGCATGAGACAGAGGCTAAATATTCAGTGTAAAAATAGGAGTTGCTAAAAGAAGTCGGAATGAGTTCACCAATTATCAAAAAAGTAAAAAACACAACATGCGGTAAGGGTTAAGGTTTATTGTCACAATTCTTCCAATCAAAATTGAACAGAGATCAATCAATTCTTTCTTGCCTGAGAAAGCCAGTGTCTCTTTACGTTATACCTGCTAGCATTGTGAGAATACATCTTTAATTAATAAAGACCTTTACTTAAAGGCAAAGTGTGGCACTATAATTCTTCATATCAGAAAAAAGTATTAGGATGTTGGTGTCTACCCCACACAGTTACTGTGTGCAGAATTACACCTGGTAACACTACTGGCCTTTCTTCACAGTTATCACCTGTTAAGAGCAGGTGGACAATATGAGTGGAATGGGGCTCAGACCCCTGGACAACCAGGTAGCAAACAACCTGGAAACTCCGGGTCTGCCACGTAATTCAGGGTTTTACATTCCTGATGACCTGAAATGGGGTGTTAATATCATCCCGAATCAGTAACATTGGGTATGATATTACTAATTGATTATCCAGGCCAACTCAGTTTAGAGGCGTTGGTTTGTCGTTACGACCCTGGCGGATGGTCAAACAGTGGGGTATGCTAGGCATGTTTGCTGAGCAGGCATCATGTTTAAAACACCCGCTCAGAAAACTTTTGTACCGAATTTAAACTCCTAAAACGGGAGTTTGTTTTCTGTAAACAAAAACACAAAAGACCAAGATGCATAGGAAGTTTTCTATGGCACGCAGTACCATATTCCAGTATACCTTCCTGTGGACGCCATGCTGGACTCTCTGGCAGGTAAGATGTTTACACTGGCGAACAGAGAGGAAGGACCAGTGATGTAAACCTAACAGTTCCACCAACTCTCTTTAAAGCGTTGAAACCATGAATATGGCGGGTCAGCAGCATCATGAGTTATGACTGTCCCCTGTTCTGCCAAAAAAAACTAAATGATGCCCTTAGTGTCTCGCTGCCAGTCTAATGTGGTAGTACATGGTTATAATCTACCATGTAGCTAGCCGAAAGCACAAAGACCCTTTATAAATGGCTGAGTGAGTTCCTAAGCAGTAAAGATGTTGCACAGGCATTTTAACTTTTGGCCCCATTTAGGACTCAGAAAAGGTAGGGCCACTGAAAGGTCCACATCAGACTCATTAGTTCTCCCACTGTAGGACCAGGGTAGCATCTATGATGAATACATCAAGTAAGCCTTGGGGCACAAACCAGAAATCTAAGTTATATACAATCCATTTATGTCGTCACCGCGGGTCACTAGAAGCCTCCTGACATTGTCTTTGCTTAATGGCAAAGAGCAGGTTTATTTCCCTTTCATGTAGTTCATGCTAATGTATCTTCCTCCAAATAGGTGCTTGCCGTAGCTTGTGTTGGACGTCTTCTATGCTTCCCATGCCTTCGCCATCTATTTCAATGGATGAAAGACAGGTAGAGACCTATTAATGGAACCAAAACAGAGATCCTGACAATAAGTGGAGGCGAATTTGACCATCTATCCAACATTGCACTCCTTGCTTTGAAGCATCCCAATCTACATTACTTAAAATCAAAATTTGGGAGTCTCATACTCCTTAGTTAACCGAATCAAACCTGTGGTCATGGGTATACATATGTAGCTCTCCTAAATCAGAAAAATCCTCCTGCTCATCAAAAGAAACATCCAAGTGAGAGCCGACAACCATCTTGGTGATGCACCATTGTAGTATAGAAACAATGTTATATGTTTTCACTGAGGGGTCCAAAAGAAACAAATAATTAAGCTACAAAGACTTAAAAACCTGCACAAGCACAATCACATAAAACCAACCCTGGAAGTACTACACAGGCGGTCAGTGGACGCCAGACTCCAGTCCAGAGCCATATGCACTGTACATTAAGCTTACTAACACAAGGGGCCTCGAGATCAAAAGGACCAAGCACCCAACATAGTCCTGCACTTAGGAGTTGCAGCCCCAAGCATCATGCCTTAAATGAACAAGACAGATCCAAGTTACATGTACTTCAGAACACGCCATGGAAGGAATATTTCCAGAACCCTACAGCTGATGCTCATGGAAATGGCTATCACAAATTAAGTATATCAAACTATAAGGCACTTCCCATGAATCTAACGTTTCCCATCTTAGCAATGAACCATCTGCAACACACTAAAGTGACTGAATGGAGGCATGCCGAGTTCAACAATATGTCAGAGTAAATACATTCTCTGTCCAGCAGCTTGTACTCTACTCATGAAGTCATGCAGGAGAATAAGATGGAGGCAGTACCTGAAGCTGAACATGACAGTATTGTGATGGAATTTCATAGCTCTGTCCTCAGACCCCACTCTGGAGTATATGACTGACTAACCTTTGGTTTCGGGTGTAAATTTTATTTCAAATCAAAGGGCATCCCTAAGAATTTGAACAGTCCTAACCCAGCATCAAAGAAGCTGATGGAAGCATAAGGCAAAAGGAGTCTGTCTTGAAAGCATGAAAACCATCAACAAATTGAAAGAGCGCTATGGTCTAACCAATACTGTATGCAACGCTCTTCAAGGCATGTTGTGAATGTGTACGTTAAACCGCTCGATACCAGAAATACCATGAAGAAACCCTGCCAAGTGAGTCTGGCTGCACATTGTTATTCCCCATTCCAAAGAATCTAACTTGTAATTACATAGAAATGGTGGTGTATTACTGCATGATATGAAATGCGTTACTTACCTGTAACAGCAGTTATCCAGTATTGGTGTCTTTCATAGATTCACATGCCTGAATCATTCCCCGTCGCCGAGACGGGAGCCTCCGGTACATAAAAAAGTAATGTCCTAAGGACATACATAGAGAATATAGGCCGAAGGGCCTCCCCTTTGGGGCCTTTCCACGTCCTTATGTAAAAAGGACCGAACTCTCATCGTTAGCCAATCAGCTCCGACCTCCCTCTAGAACCTTCCCGGGAGGAGCCTCAGTCCCTCAGATTTTCGTACGCACCCAGCTAGAGTGTCGCACTGTAGACATAGAGGTACGTGAGTCCTTACCGGGGAGGCGGGAGGGGTGCATGTGAATCTATGAAAGACACCAATACTGGATAACTGCTGTTACAGGTAAGTAACGCATTTCTTATCCAGTATTTGGGTGTCTTTCATAGATTCACATGCCTGAATCAGAGTAGTTAGCAGTTACACATGCATAGTGGTAAAGCACATTCCCACAACCAGCAGGCCTGCATAAATCACAGACAATGTGAGAGAAACATGGTAATATATAGTCATGCATATAGCAGAGATAAACAAAGACCATGAAGAATGTGCATACCTGGATGGCGGGACGAGGTAAGGCTCACCTTATTGGAAGAGATGGCGCAGCACCGCTTGTCCCACTGCAGCGTCCTTCTGCAGTTCGATGTCCAGGCAGTAGTGTCTGGAAAAGGTGTGCGGGGACTTCCAGGTCGCCGCACGGCAGATGTCCAGGATCGTCACTCCAGCGAAGAGCGCCGCTGACGTAGACATCGCTCTGGTAGAGTGGGCAGCCACTCGGTCCGTCAAAGGCCGTCCGGCCTGATCATGGCAGAAAGCAATCGCTGAAGAAATCCAGCGGGAGATGCTCTGTTTCGTCAAGGGCAACCCCATGCGCGGGTTGCTGTAGGCTACAAAGAGTTGAGAAGACTTTCTGACGTCTTTGGTCCTGTCCAAGTAGAATTTGAGACACCTTTTAAGGTCCAAGGAATGCAGCGCCCTTTCCGCTGCCGTGGAAGGGTTCGCAAAGAACGACTTGAGGACAATTGGTTCGTTCAGATGAAAGTCCGACGGCACCTTAGGGATGAATTTAGGGTTGGGCCTGAGTACCACTCGGTCGTGCCTGAATTGGAGATACGGTTCCTGAATAGACAGCGCCTGAAGTTCGCTGACCCGTCTGGCTGACGTCAGGGCTAGCAGGAGTGCCGTTTTCCAGGAAAGATGTTTGAGTGAGGCCCGGTGTATGGGCTCGAATGGGTGTTTCATGAGTTGGTTGAGCACCAAGTTCAACTGCCAGGTTGGAGGGACTTTCCGAGGCCTCGGAAAGGATCTGTAGAGCCCTTTCAGAAATTGCTTTATCAGTCGACTGGACCATAGGGAGGGTCCAGATGGGGTCCTGGTGAATCTTGAAATCGCAGCCAGATGAACCTTAATGGAGGCGTGAGCCAGCCCCGATTGAGCCAGGTGGAGGAGGTACGGTAGCAGCTGTACCGGGGTGACCCGGAGGGGGTGTAAGTCGTGTTCCGAACACCACAGGCAGAACCTCTTCCACTTCAGCGAGTAGGTTTTGTTCGTGCTGCCCGCCCTCGCTTTGGCTAGTACTGCCCTGCAGTCCTGCGGGATCTCTAGGTCTCCGAACTCTCGGTGCTCAGGAGCCAGGCCGATAAGTTGAGCGAACGGAGGTTCGGGTGGTGTACCTGGCCTCCGGACATCGTTAAGAGGTTCGGGTGTTGTTGCAGGTGAATCGGGGGCCTGATGGACAGGCGAAGCAGGTCCGAGAACCAATGTTGTCTCGGCCAGTACGGAGCAATCAGTATCAGGGTGCACGGTTCCGTCTTCATCTTCCGGAGGAGCCTCGGTATCAGCGGGAACGGAGGAAAAGCGTACGCAAACACGCTGAACCAGCCGATGGAAAAAGCATTTCCCAGTGACCCCCGTTGGGGATGCCAGCTTGCGTAGCTTTGGCATTTGGCGTTCCCTGCCGTCGCGAAGAGATCGATCCTCGGGGTCCCCCATTGTGAGAAGACGTGGGCTACCGTGTCGCCGTCCAGCTCCCATTCGTGGGAGAGAGAGGTCTGTCTGCTGAGGGCGTCCGCGATAGTGTTGTCCCTCCCGGGAACGTACTCCGCTTTGAGGGAGAGTCCGTGCGCCACCAACCAGTTCCAGATTTTCTGCGATTCTCTTGAGAGAGAGAGAGATCGCGTTCCCCCCTGTTTGTTCAGGTAGTGCATCGTCGTGGTGTTGTCTGTTTTGACGAGCACCGGGGAAGTGCCGATACGTGGCAGGAAGGCCTGCAGAGCCAGATACACTGCTCTCAGTTCCAGTAGGTTGATGTGTAGTTGTTTCTCCTGGGCGTCCCATTTTCCGCTGACGCGAAGGTCCAACAGTACTGCTCCCCAGCCTTCCAGTGAGGCGTCTGTCGTGATGACCAGTGGTGCCGGTGGCAGGAGGAACTGCAAGCCGGCCGTCAGGTGAGTACGGTTTCTCCACCACAGAAGGGCCTTTGTGATGGCCGGTGTGATCGTGATAATGTCCTCGAAGGAGCCGGAACTCTGTTTCCATTGTCTCGCCAGCGCCTCCTGCAGGGGACGCATGCGGAGCCTGCAGTGTGGTATGAGGAGAATACATGAAGACATCATCCCTAGCAAGGAGGTGAATGTCCGTACCTTGATGCGAGGCTTCTTGGCCACCGCCGCGGCCAGGGACAGTATTTTGTTGGTCCTGTCCTCCGAGGGGAAAGCCTTCGCGCGCTTCGTGTCTAGGGTAGCCCCTAGGAAGGTGATCCTCGTTGAAGGGGTAGTGCAGGATTTCTTGAGGTTGATCGTCAGACCCAGCTGTTGAAAAAGAGCGCTGCAGGCGTCGGATGAAGCCGTCGTGCCTTCCGGGGAAGGCGCCTTCACCAGCCAGTCGTCCAGGTAGGGGAACACCTGGTGACCCCTTTGCCGCAGGAAGGCTGCCACTGGCGCCAAGCACTTCGTGAAGATACGTGGTGCGGATTTGAGGCCGAAAGGCAAAACCTTGAACTGGTAATGTCTGCCCGCTATTTCGAACCGTAGGTACTTCCTGTGCCTTACGAGGATGGGGATATGGTAGTAGGCGTCCTGTAAGTCCAGGGAGACCATCGAGTCTCCTCTTTCCAGTGCTCCCAGGATCTCCTGGATTGTGACCATCCGGAAGGATTGACTCCGCAGGAAGGCGTTGAGCGCCCGGAGGTCTAAGATCGGCCTCCACTTGTCCCCTTTCTGTTGGACTAGGAAGAAGTGGGAATAAAAACCCTTCCCCTTCTGGGACTTTGGGACTCTTTCGATGGCTCCTTTGACCAACATGGCGGATACTTCCTGGAGAAGGAGGTGCAGGTGTTTGTGAGCACGCTTCAGCGGAGGAGTGTTGGGAGGGGTGTTGACCAGTTCGAGGGAATGTCCAAATTGAATTATTTGTAGTACCCACCGATCCGTAGTGATTTTTTGCCAATTTTTGAGGAAGTGGGTCAGTTTTCCCCCAATTCGAAAGGATTGAGACGGTGGTGGGACTGGCTGGAGTAAATGGTCACTGGCGGCCGCCAGCGCCCTTCTTGGCGGATTTGCCTCTGAAGGACGACCTCCCATAGGACGACTGACGGGACTGTTGTCTTTGCTGGGGCTGGTTCCTGTTGCTGTAGGAATAGGACGACCGGTTTTGGTAGGAACCCCTGTAGGAGTACTGACCTCTGGAGCGGCCCCCCCGAAAGGATTGGTTCCGAGACTGGAGGGAGCCCAGAGCCCTCGCCGTATCGGTGTCTTTCTTGATGGCCTGGAGCGCTTCGTCTATCTTCTCTCCAAAGAGGAATTGACCATCGAACGGCATGTCCAGCACCTTAGATTGGACCTCCTGCCGAAAGGACGTTGCTTTGAGCCAGCCTTGGCGGCGGAGCACGGCAGCCCCGGCCAACTGGCGGAATCCCGTCATGGCTGCGTCGATGGCGCAGTTGATAATTTCTGCCGCGGAGTTTTGTCCTTCCGCTAGAAGAGCTTTCACCTCGTCCTGGACCGCGGCTGGCAGACTTTGTAGATAAGGAGCTATGTCTTCCCATAGCTGGCGGTTGTAGCGGCCAAGGAGGGCGATGGAATTCGCTACCTTAATGGTCATGGCGGACGTGGTAGAGAACCGTTTGCCTATGGTGTCCAGCTTCCTTCCTTCCTTGTCAGGGGGCGCGGACAGCGGCGAGGAAGGGTTGCGGGATTGTTTTTGGGCCGCCTGAGTCACAACCGAGTCCGGTTTGGGGTGGCCGGTCAGGCAGGCAGGTGCGGTGTTCGGGGCCTTATATTTCTTGTCTAGGCGCGGAACCACCGCAGGCACCGAAGCAGGCGTGAGCATCAGCTTCTTGCCCTGTTCCCACAGAAAGTCTATAAGTGGAATAGACTTGGCCAATTTCTGGCTGTGTTCCTTGAAATCATGGAGGAAGCATTCCGTTTCCGCGGATTCCACTGCCATGTGAAACCTCTTTGCAGCTCTGTCCACCAGTTTGTGGAAACCTCCCACGTCCGCCGCCTCAGAGTGGCGCGGTCGCGGGGATGCCGGGGTAGACGAATGGTGTGATGACGCAGCATCGGCATCGTCGTCTCTGGGGTCCGAGGCGGCGTCTTGCACCTCGCCTTCCTCTAAGTCCGTCTCCTCCTCCTCGCTTTCCGATGAGTCCTCCGCCTGAGTTTGCGGTCGAGTGCGAGGATGGGGTTGGTTCCGAGGACGGGCCTGGGGAGCGGAAGGTTGCGAGGCCGATGGTTGCGCTTGGGTGACCGGCACCTGGGTGCCACTGTCGGCGTCCGGGAACCGTTGTTTATAGTCCTGCACCAGGGATTTCAAATCGTTGACCAGAGACAGTGGCAAACAGATCATCGGGGTGCTCACCGTGTCGACGTTCAGGGAGCGCCCTTGATATATAAGTTCGTCCCGGATCTCGTGGACGTCCTGGTGTTCCTCGTGATCCCCTTGTTCTTCGTCTGACTCCTCACTCTGGAGTGTCTCCTGTTCTTGCTCGGGTGCCAACTCCACCGTTGGGTGAACCGAGGGCGTTGGAATCGAGTGAACAGAGACTTCGACCAATCTCGATTCTTTCCAAGATGGCGCCGGGGTCTCTTCCGACGACGTGCGTGAAGATGGCGCGCCCGCCGTGTGTGTTGGTGACTTGGGCACCTCCGTTAGGGTCGATGGCATCAAATTTTGCGGGGATAAGAGTTTCGCCGTCTTACTGGTGGTAGGGCCTTGGACTTGAGATATCGTTGTCGAAGGCGTGCCTTTTGAACTTGACCTCGACCGTTTAGGTGACGATCCTTCGGTATGAGATGTTTTCGGCGAAGGCGTACCTGTAGATTTAGACCTCTTAGGTGACGAAGACTTTGTATTTGTACTGGATGAAGGTTTCAGAGGAATGGTCGAGGAGACCGGTGCGCCTGAGGACGCAGTGGTGGTCGTCGTGGCCGTCGCGGAGGGCGATGAGGCCGTAGAGGTCGACACAGTGGTCGTGACCGAGGTAGTCCGCTTAGTAGATGGAGCGGGCTTCTTGAACCTCTGGCCATCCTTAACAGACACGGAGGAGGTGGTGGAACGTGCCTCCGAAGGTTTCCTGTGCGCCTTCTTAGGAGGAGTGTCTGTCTCTCCAGGGGACTGCACCCTGGGTCTCTTCTTGGAGACTTTGGAGGTCGCGGAGACACTACCCTCGGAAGATTCCAGAGTGTCTCGGACCTTAAGCCTGTCGAGCCATTCGCGGAGGCGAGTTTCCCTTTCCTTAACAGTCTTCTTTGGGAAGGCTCTACACACCCTACACTTGTCAGTGACGTGGTCAGGGTACAGGCAATATAAGCACAAGTCGTGCTTGTCCTCCGCTTGAATCCGTTGCTTGCCGCAGGAGGAACAGGCCCTTAGAAGGGCTTTCTTCTGCGAGTCCGCCATGGACGAAGCTTTCTTATCAGATTCCGACATGTAGTCGAAGATAGGATATATATCCTTTCCGTACAAAGTGTACTTCAGCGAAGTTTGAGACTTCGAAGCCAGGAAAACCTGAAGAGCTCAGGTTGGAGACTCCCTAGCACAACGTGCGGTAGAAAATCTGAGGGACTGAGGCTCCTCCCGGGAAGGTTCTAGAGGGAGGTCGGAGCTGATTGGCTAACGATGAGAGTTCGGTCCTTTTTACATAAGGACGTGGAAAGGCCCCAAAGGGGAGGCCCTTCGGCCTATATTCTCTATGTATGTCCTTAGGACATTACTTTTTTATGTACCGGAGGCTCCCGTCTCGGCGACGGGGAATGATTCAGGCATGTGAATCTATGAAAGACACCCAAATACTGGATAATAGTAATTATGGATACAGTTTGCACCCTGCCAGGGTTATGCAACTCATAATGGGAACCTTTAAGATGCATATCTTTCCAGCTGTCGTTTTTCTTTCTTTTTTTTTTTTTTTTTAACTACCAACCTGCGAAATTGGGAAAAATGTGCCAGAGGGTCTTTTCAACTTGGGCTGATATCTAACTACTCTTTAGATCTATCATGAGTTTCATTTTGAGGGTCATAAAATTGGTGTCGGTCCATTGGCTTGTGGGTGTTCCATTGGCTTGTGATCTACACAGGAAATTTGAGCCAGTAAGATGCTGACCTTCGAGGGATCCTGGGTGAAAGATTGGCGAACATGCCATCAGAAAGCAAGAACACAGCCATCACAGGATCCACAACCAATGGGCATAATTTGGGCAAGTTGAACTGTAGACTGCACTTTATAGTAGTGAGAAGAGAAGAAGTAGACATGTTGGCCGCAGTTGGGCAGCATAGTATATGGATCTCAAACTGATTACTCAAGACCTGAGAACCAGGCAAAGAGTCAGTGTACCTCTAAAATATCTACTCCAGATGCTATAGGTTCTGTTTGTGTGCAAAAAGCACCATTTCATACTTAAGTCCTTGAATTCTAGGCAGGCAGGCAGATTCCTGCCGGCATGGTGCACTGTCAATGAATAGGTTAGCAAAGGGTTTTATCACAAGAGGAAATGAAATCCCTCTTCCCTACCGTATTAGTTAATAATGAGTCCCCATCTTTGCAAACTGGCAGGAGAAGCCTTGTTGGCTGATTCTGCTAACTTTAGGGCAGAGGCACCTCTCAACAAGCGAAGGCCTTGCACTGTACTTTTCTGTGTCAATGAAGTACCGAGGGGACATTAGGATGAATAAACAGTGGTTTTAAAGGATGACAACCTTGTATATTCTGACCTTTAAACAACAAATCCCTCTTGGGAGGATGGTTGTGGTTTACATCGAGTTTACACAATCTTGAGCAAATGCTAGTTTGATTATAGTTCTGTAGAATTAAAGGTATTCGCCTTGACAAGTGATAGTGTGTAAAAGGAGAAAAACATCCCAGATTGGCCAACTCCATCATCTGTGAAGAGCACAGCATCTTATGGTTTGCCATTTTTCATAGGAGCCTTGTCTTGACTACTTGAGGAGTAACTGCTGCAATAAAACCTTATAAACTCTTAAAGCCACCTGGATTCCAACTTTTCAGCATCACCTGGACGACTTGCCTAAATTGGGGAGTCCAAAGCATCTAATCCAACAGAAGGTGCACTTTTATCTGCAAAAACTGGGCAGCACCTAAGATTCTTTTTAGGTCTCGCCTGGCGTTAGCAGCGCGCATGCGATGCTCTCACCATGCGAGGGCTTCTTGGAATCAATACTGATTCCGAAGCTTTCAGAAGCCCGCCCATCTTTTTCATTCGCTGGCGTCATCCTCGTGTCATACTCCATGCTAAACGCTGGCTCATGATTGAAAAGGAGGCTTCTTAGGCCCTCCTGGTTACCGTCTTCTCCACTTTTGGCCCCGCCCACCGGGACTGGATCTTTTACTCCGCGGCATGAAACAGTGTTTTCTAATTGCTCGGTGAGCACTTTCTTTTTTCATTCCCACAATGGCGTGGCGATAGCTTGGTCTCGCTGAGGACCGTGCTTGTTTATTTAATTATGATTTGCTGTGCAGTTTGCTTTCACCGCGCTTGTTCTGCCTGCCGTGGCTTGTTAATTAATTTATTTAGCTGCGCACAATTCGCTGTGCGATTTCCTTTCACTGCGCATGTTAAAACAGCCTTCTCTTCCTCTTCCCACCAATCATTGTTCCTTCAGAAGGCCCTGCGCGCTCCAAGTGGTTGTGTGCCACCCGCATTTGCTTTCACCGTGCTTGTTAAAACCGCCTTCTCTTCCCACCAATCCTTGCAGCCGTTTACGTAGAAATCTCTGCACCATGTAATCTATTGTTTCCCTTGAAAGATCACAAGCATTGTTCCTTCAGAAGGCCCCGTGCGCTTCAATTGGTGGCGTGCCGCCCACCCGCCCTCCAAGAAACAAGAAGTCCTCAGTCTATTTAAAGCACTTTATTGCCCAATTCTGCCCCTTCCCTAATGCTGCTGCATGAGTCGATCACTGTCCCTTCTGTAAATGCACAAACCCGCGTCTGTATGGGTCCACACACACCCCCTCGTCCCATTACTCAGAAATTTAAAACATCAACCCAACATATTTTTGCTTCCATAAATGAGATTATTCTCTCTCTGTAGCTGCCATTTAAAAAAAAAATTCGAGTCAGTGTTGGTTCTGCAAGGCAGGAACTAACAAGCATTTGCAATGCAATAGTTCTCACATTTACGATTGTTTAAGCTATTGGCATCGTAAAAAACACAAACAATTGGCATTGTCATTTACAATGCTAATAGCTTAAACTCATGTAAATGCGAGACCTATTGCATTGTAAATGCTTGTTCTTCCAGGTGTTTTCTCGCAGTGAGAATAAGGAAACGACTGCAGAGCGTTAGTTACTGGCAATTGAGTGGACAATGAACGACATCATTACCGGCTTGTTGACTGGCATGTGGTACTGCGTCCACTTACTCAGCTCACTTTCTATATATTCCGGCTATCACAAAAAACACACGTGTGCCGGTCCTTTTGATATTTGCCCGTGTTGACAGAAGAAATTCCCCAAGCTGGAAAAAAAACAAGAACCTGGTCTCCTGCAGAACCCCACCCACCTTCCAGTCCCTCGGCACACCAAAAAGAGTTATCAACATTTACCACCTGCTCCCCCGAAGCAGAAAACATGCAGAAATGCAATCAGTATTACTGGGTCCGCATGTTATTCCCCATTCCGGGGGAACCAACTTGTAATCCTTGTTATCTCACAGGGAGATACTACCCGGTATCAGTTCTTTTGGTCTCCGTATCTCATGTGGAGTTAACAGGGAACTAGTGATGGGACACTCAGTGTTAAGAAGATTAGCAAAAAGCATTGGCAAAGCCAATAAACTTTGCCTTTTCAAAATATTAGCCTTGGAAATGTTTTCTTGCCAATGATCTACAGCATGGACAAAATGAAATGTTTTTTTCTGATGCGGTGTAGCATCAGTAAAAAAAGAAATCCAATACCACAATGACGTGTACACATACATGCACAAATACCCAGCATGATGCCCAGTGTGATAAAGTATGCACTTGCTGCATGACACAGTTAAACACGCTACTGGGAATGATACATTTAAAAAAATGCATTGAAGGTGTGCAAAAACAAATGTCAGGTGCCAGACCATAAAAAAATATATATATATATTTTTTTAAAGATCATGATAGGACGGATGGGCAGGGGGTGTGGGGGAGCAATGGAGAAGCAGGTCGGGAAAAAATCAAAGTGATGAGTGGAAGCAACAGGAAGTGGGCAGGGGGAAGCAATGGAAAGTGGGTGGGAGAGCAACAGACAAGATTGAGGATGGGGGAAGATCCAAATAAAAGAAAGCCAGGGTGCGGAAAACAATGGACAAGTCGGGGGTGAGGAAGGAGCGTGAAAAATTGAGTTTAGGGTGGAGCAATGTATTTGAGGGGGAAGGCACACATGAGGGAGGGAGCAAGAATACAGTGCTGAAAGCAGAAGAAAAAACAGTTTTCTGAATGTAAGCAGTGTAAGTGTACAAGACATCCAATCAAAATGACTGTAAAGAAACTATGATCTAGGGCAGGGACAAACGAAGAAGAGGAAGGAGAGCCACTGAATAAGAAGCAAGCAAATGAGAGTGATAATATACCCAGCAAATTGCAAACATGTGCTTGCTCTAAGCCTACTATAAGTTTCTGGAACGGTCCACAAGATGTCTTTCAGCACCAGACAGAGAAATTCTGTTTTTAAGCGAGACCTAAATCAACAAAATGAGGACTGGAATTTTGAATTACTCTCAGCTACTGGGAATAACTTTGGTCACATTCCAGTCTATGTTTTTTTGTAAACTATGCCACTCTATACATGGGCTTAACATTTACAAATCAGTCTTGGTGCTATGTCAATAAAATTAAATTTGTATATTTATTTAGGCCCGCTTATCACCTGTGAGGTTATCCAGGCGCTGTCTATGGGCACAGGGGAGATTAAGCGATTTGCCCAGAATCACAGGATGTTGAGCCGGCGCCGAGACCTTAACCCGAATCCCCAGCTCGCGAGAAAGCAGCTCTGACCACTACGCCACATCCTCTTCATAACAGTATTACATCCATCCCTGTTTTGTTATCTCTGTGTCATGTCCAAAGTGAAACAAGTATGCAATTTTTTGCTCACTGTGCTATAGAACTTAAACTGCTCCTCACTGATTGGCAGTGCTTAACTTGTAAAAATATAAGTGGTGGGGCCATCGTCAAGAGACCACTGCAGCTTGCACCACCCGTTGCCTCAGCCAAAACTGACAATGACAGCACCAGCACACTACTAATCATCACTCTCTTAAATGTGTGACAATTCCAGGCCCCCAAAGCCTTAAAAACGGCCAGGGTGGTAGTTATTAGTAATTTTTTATTGCGTATTGAATTAATAAACAGCTTTTGTCCTTATCTCTAAATTCGACTGAGGGTGCCACCATGTGCAGGCTGTCATAAGCGCAGGTGCTGACAATTAAGGGCTGGTGCTGAGACGCAGAACCCACCGGCCCAAATTAAGCACTGCTGATTGGGCATCTTAAGACTGAAGCAGTTTTGAGGATGCTTATGTGATGCGACCTGGCAGTTTGGACTGGAATGTTCCTCCTGAAGCGGGACAAAAGATGATTTACACCTAACCTTCACAGGCTTAGTCCGCAAAAAATGCTGGACTTGACTGTAGCCCTGTGAAATTACTAGTGACTAAGTTTAATGTAAGCCTTCCAGCCATTACCCTTTTTGTTACTCTCAATTTTAACTTCAGCGCAGCACTGGATTGTACATTTAAAAGTGATCAACTAGACCAGTGATACTCAAAGTACGGCCCAGGGACCGCTTGCGGCCCTCTTGACCATTACATGTGGCCCCCTGGTGAATAGTAGCACAAGCTGTTTGCTTGCTGAGCACAGACATTTAGAAAAAATAATAAATAAATGGGCAAGCATGTAATTGCAGGTTAAATGAAATAACTACTGTGGTGTCCTGCACCACTTAACTTTAGTTAACCTGCAAATAAGTGCTTTCCCGTTAATTTCAATTTTTTTAACCTCCTTACGCAATACCTGACCCACTCAGGACCTACTACCACCACAGTGCGGCACTCCGTCACACCAATTACCATACGCTGTGGTCCCTGGGCAAATGTTTACGAGTACCCATGAACTACTAGACAATTGAATTTGTTCAAAGTAACCTTAGTCCTGATCAGTTGATACTCTTTAAAATGCCTAAGTAGGAAAAACTAAGATTCAAAATAAGCAGTAACTGTACTTCGATAGGGATTCCAGAAACCTACAATGTGTGCTAACTGAGGCACGCTATTGACAACAGCACTGCATGTGGTTTATACAGATACTTCTTCTGTGAAAAACATCTTTAATTATTCTCAATTACAGAAAAATGGGGCAGGTGCATGAATTTTAAGCCCCACCTCTGGATTCAGAGGTGGCAGGTCCAGATGACAGGCTGGCTTCTATCATGTCCCAGTATAATACATAATGCCACTTCCACTAATAAAAGTGCCAAACTCAGTCAACAAATTTCAAAAGCCTGGACTAGTAATAGCAAGGGCCTTGCCAGTGGTACTAGAATTCAAGCCAGCGATAGCAGTTGTTTGTCCTGGCTTCCGCAGAGGACGTCAATGCATATGCTGACAATATAACAAACAAAGAATGACCCTGCACAACACAGTAAACAGCACAGAACCGAGCAATCTGTTGCATGCAAACAGGGAAAATCACACCAGTGGATCGGTTCAAGGCAATACTGTCTAAGAGCAAGAATACGGTCGGGAAGCTACAAGAAAACATTAATGTACAACTCGCAAAAAAAAGACTTATTTATCTATCCTGTGCATTTTCTAACAGGTATTTAAAGCTGTGTGGCGAAAAACATCTGCTGGTGTTTATTAGGAGTCCTTTGGCCATGCTGTGAGCTACAAAAGGCTTTCAAACGAATACGTAAGGAAGCGAATCGTTTGACATTTGTCGGATTTCGGTCTCCACAAGTTTAGCACTGAGCAAAAAAATAAGGTACCAAAATAGGTATCGTTTGTAGCAGCAGTGATGCCTCGAGCGTCTAGATGCCTTAGAGCAGTCTAAGGGTGCTTGACGGAACGATGCTAACAGTTTTGGGGAGGACGCTTGAAACTCAGGATTTCACCCTACAACCTGTCCATAACCAAGAGCACCATAAACAAGCACAGAGATATAGCTGGTTGTCTTAGATAGTTTCCTAGATTACTTATATTTAAGTCAATCCTGTCTTTCGCACAGGACTTCTGGTTTCTTACTGAAACAATACAGCCATTGTGAAAGGGTTGAGTGCAACTCCGAAGCGATGTGTCTGATTCCAACCTTAACAGACCTGGCAGGGTCTCCAGACACGGGAATGCCCTCAAGGGGGCTGAAGTTCCTTTGTGCCTCTACTACACTCTCGTTCACAAGCTACAGTAATAAATCAACTCATACCCTAAATATCAGGGAGCGGGCAGGGGTGGGCAGCAACATGGAGCGGGAGAAGAAACAGTGAGTGAGCTGGCGAACACATGCACTCTCACGATGTTCTAATCAAACTAAGAAAAAACAACTAGTTCCCTAAAAGTGAGCAGTGGACAGATAGAAGCCAGCCAATAAGAGAGATGGTAAAGAGACTTTGCTCCAGGGGAGGGATAAATACAAGATGGGCAAGCTGGGACAAGGAAAACTATCTAATAAAAAGCAAGCAAATGGGAGTGACCATAAAGCCAACCAATTCAATTATTAGGCGGGCTATCAGACCCTCTAATCGCTTGATAACCCCACAATAGGTAATTTGCAACCACACAGCTGTGCAATCTGTTAGGCTCCATGTAAAAAGAAAGCAAGTTATAAATCTTGGCCACTATCTTGGTCAGGAAAACAAATGCCGGCAGCTAGAATTATTAGTACAGTAAGGGGGCGTGTGACGTTTTAGAAAAAGTCTTAAAGGAATGGTGTTATTGGCAACACTGGAAGAAAATGAATTCTGCAGAAGTAGTAGCAAGATTGGCCAATAAATGCATGGTAACTCACAAATGTCTCACATTCGAATAGACACAGTCATTAGTCTACTCTGGCCAACAATTAAAAGGTTCTGGCAGATATGCCTCGAAAAATAATCCTAACTTAATTTCCACGTATGTAAATAAAGTCATAATATAAAGTGGAATACAAGGTGCCTATGTCAACTGAATGCCTGTGTCAGATAAACGCTCTGCATTGAGAACTGATGTGTAAAGCTAAATGAACATACATTGGGTGATCTACTTTCTGTTTTGGGAAGGAACTGCATACCTTTTTTTTGTCAGTAGAACCAGCCATCCATCTCAAACATTAGCTCATTCGAAAAGAATAGAAATGTACGAGAACAAATGTCTCCTTCCTGACGTGTTTTCAAAGTACATACGCAAGAATACATTCTTCTTTTCAGGCAAATTATATATTTGTGTTTTGCCTTTCTCTATTATCTGCTACGACAGGAAACCTGTCACTTTAGTCATGAGGGATCTGTGAAATCTGTCATCTTCCCATGTAATTTACTCAGGTCTCCCACTATAATTAATGTACTCTTTCCAACGTACTTATGGCAGCAGGGGAGCTGTGATTCACAGAAGTGCAGCCATTTGTGACATATTTCGTACATAAGACAAAAATGTAAAACTGAACTTCAAAATTTCAAGGTCAGGGAACAATGGCAGCCAGTTGTTTCAGCTGAATTCCTTGCACCCACTGAAATGTCACATTCGTACAAAGCTAGACATGGTATTGTAGCTCTGCTTTGTTGCAGACTTGCCCAACTATAATAATTGACATTGAGGAGTCAGTCTTGGTTTCTGGATTTTCAACAAATGTACCATGTCGGCCAAAGAAATACCCCTTGAATTTGCATTGTACCTTTATGTTGATTGGCATTTGTTTAAGCTTAGTGTTTTGTATAATGTAAAAAGAGTTTTTCTTCTGAAGTTTATTACAGCTAAAACTTAGAAGTAATCTCAGGGGGACCCATTCTTTGGTGTTTTATTAGGAGAAAACTCTGAGTTTTGTCAATGCTCGGTCAGAATACCAAAGTTTATATTCCACTATTTTATATTAATTGGTTAAGCTTTCTACATTGGAAATTTTACAACCATCCTCAAAAATATAAGACATTTTTCATATACCAAGACCTTGAGGAGAGGCATTAACTACCATTACATTTCAAACCTGTGTGTAAACAAGAATATCAAAAGCAAAAATGCAAATGTGGCGGGAAAGAATATGAACTGCTCCTTTGAGATACTATGAAAGCAATAACTTGAGGGAAGGATGTTAACGTAATGGAAAATAAATGAAAGGAAACAGGATGGGTTAGAGGCAATAGAAAGCTAGCAGCAGTGAGGGACCAGCAGAATAATTTACCCAACAATAACACACAGCAGACACTGTTACGAAGCCAACAGATTTTTGAACAGAGCATCAAAACAGATTGCCTGCTAGGATAGAGGCTTATGGAGAGAGAAGGTCGGTTATTTATTAAGCTGATCCCCTACACGCAAGGTTTGGGTGGCTTTATCCCACTGAGCAGTTGAGCCATCTAGATAAGTAGAGTTTTACTATACATTCCCCTGGATCTTAAAGCTTCCGGATGATTTGGGAAGGATCATTCAGTCCATAAATACGAATTACGGTCCAGGTTTAAAGGCCAGTTCTACGGGGCACCATCATCCGACCTACTCAATTTCTTACTTGTCTCCTCCAACATTTTATGGTAAGAAAAGGTCTAACTATGCCTATTGACTACTTACAGAAGCTAGGAAAGACCATGAGTTCTGTTCTTTCCACTGCATCATAAATATGTTCTATTGACATCACTAAAATTCAAGCAACATAATAGGAAATCAAGCTGCTGTCCCAAAATGGGATCCAAATCAGACATTTTTCGTAATAAAGACAGACAATAATACTAGACTAATCACACACATAATATACAGAATCTGAAGATAACGAACCCTCCAATGTTAAACCAGATGACAAAACGTGTTTAAGTATTAATTGTGTTTTCTAGAGAAAATAGGCATAAGCAAAAAAACAATCATCATCACCCTTCTGACAAGCTGTTATCGCTGCTGATCATGTTCATCATGGAACTACTGGCAACAGCAGCAGACTCCTACCCTGCATGCCTATGAAGCACTAAACATAAAGCATTTAGTGCATATAAAACTAGACTTTTATGGAACCTGACATCCTGATACACAAATCTGCTACACAGTGCATCCAACTTTTACACTGCCTGTCAAAATATGCAGGGGGAATATTATTCTGGTACAACTTGTCTGGGGAAGTGACATCATATACCCGTTGACCTTAATAATGTCACAGGAAGTGACATCATATGACCTTTGACCCTACATCATATGACCTTTGACCCTGCATTATCCCAAGAATTGTTGTCACATAACCTTAATCCTGATGACATTACTATAATTAACATTGCTGGAGATACATAATTGTATAATTCATATCATATATATATTCTTCTAGGGGGGAACAAAGGGTGGGAGATTCTCTTTCCTGGGAACATTTTGAAAATAATGGGCTTTACTAGTGCATTGTAATGCTCAATTGTCACATAATTTTGCTAAAAAGCCATAGGCTCTAAAAAAAAGAACACTCACTAAATATCAAGTCCTTTCATGGTGTGCTAAGCTACTGAGCTCTGAAAATGGCCATGAGTTTACCTAATTTGTTTTTTTAAATTTCCTATGGGTGCTCACTAATGTAAAAAATTCCCTCTATTGCTAGGACCGGAATTTTGCCATGGTGGCCCCTTTTGCTCAAACATTGCATACAATGTGCCAATGCGAGAGCCTTCGTAATAATGCTTCTCTTGCACTATGGCGGTCCCTTATGTCAAAGGTTATGTCTAATATGTCATGGACCACATTTTGTCATGGATGGCCCCATGACCTTGCCACAGTTGTCTTCCCATATG
Organism: Lissotriton vulgaris; assembly: GCF_964263255.1. Taxonomy (NCBI): domain Eukaryota; kingdom Metazoa; phylum Chordata; class Amphibia; order Caudata; family Salamandridae; genus Lissotriton; species Lissotriton vulgaris. Next base: position 814,192,145 of record NC_141698.1, read on the forward strand.
TTAAGTATCTCCTCCAATGTTCCATCATATGCAATTTGCTACTGGAGCGAACTATGCCAAGAACTTCCTCCAGGAGGCCAGCACTGGCATTTTTCTCATGAGTGCTCCATGCCAAACGTTACCTACAGAGTTCCAGCAGTAGCATTCTGCAGAGGGTATCCCATATGCAAGTACTGACTCCAGTTTTCCAGTGCCAATATTTTGCCAAGGGTGCTTCTATAAGCCAAGTTAGCAAGCCAGATCCAACAGTGGATCTGCAAGCATTACAATACATGCTCACTTACATTCACTTATTCACACTCATTCTATCAATAGCACTAACTTGCACTCATTCATTTTCACAAACTATTTTGCACTCACTCATCCTGAATCACTCATTCTCACTCCCTCACTCTTCTTCTAACTCATTCCTACTTACTCTCTCATTTTTACACACACATGCACATCCACAATACCATATACAATCATATATGATCACACAAATACACGCTCTATCATCTAAAACTCAATCTCACCCACATGCACACAAACAACATATATTCAAACCATTTTACTTTTCTTATCTAAGATGCTAGTGATGGTCCAGTTCTTTCTTCTCCATTTTTTATTGCACCAATAGTGAATGATAAAATATTATTCTCTATTAATGTAATAAAAATGAGCTGAAAACGAGGTTAGAGCCTGACTGATAACCTGAGACACCCCTGTGTTCTTGGCATCAATTTGGCCACCTCTGAGGCCAGGGGTCGCAACTGCAACCCCTGGAGACCCCTAAATTACGTCCATGAACTGGACCTCCAGACTACCAGGAGAAGGAGGTTGGGATAAATATACAGGATCCACAAGGGATCTAAAAGCGCAGGTCTAGTCTTCTTGGATATGGTCCTCAACCGTGCAGGGGCAGAGTGCCCTCGCACAGACATCTCTCAATTTGTCTGGTAGAGCCTCAGTGAAAGGAAAAACTTCTTCTGAAGGCTGTTTATCAGTTAAGATCACAGAAAGAAAAGGATTTCTCATAGTGTTAGTGTATAAAGTAATAGATAAAGTTCTTCAGCCTTTTTTGTACTTGTAGGATTATGTGACGTCTCAAGAAATACAGCTCCTTCAAGAGCCACAAACTGTCTCAGGTGACTTATGTAATCCGTCAGCCAAGCTGAATTGGAATCTAAGGCTGTAATAAATGATTTGCCCAATTTTAATTTTCTCATCTATTTGACTACCATTATGAGGAAAAGGATTGTTGTCAGAACCAAACCCAAGCAGGTCTTGAAACCTGCAAAAGCCTCTTGAGTAGTCAACTTTTTTATTTGCACAAAATCCTTCTCCTTCCGATATTTCTCTGACTGAGCCATTGCTGTACTCAGAATTATATCTTTGGAACAACAACACTAATATTAAAGTTGACACTGTCAGTCTCAATCCAGCCATCACCAAACACTTGGCCACAGCCTTTATAACTTGCTTCAGAAGAGATGTCACAAGAAACACCACTACCAATGACCTTCTGAAAGCAACCGGCATGGACATCAAGGCTGAAGCTGCCATAGTAGCTGATATTGACTTCGATGACTATTTCCCCTTGACAGCCTAGCTAGAAACCTCAGAGGCTGGGGTAACAAAACAGGTAGCCCAGCCTGTTGGAAAAACCTCAATTGTAAAGGCCAACTCCTCCTTGTGCTGGATAATCACTTCTGTCAAAGAATGAAGAAACAGTAGTTGGCTAGGAAAAGATAATCTTTCTTGTGAACATACATTTCTTAACATGGCGTCACAAGAAGAGTTTTCCTTTTGTGTGAAGAAATTCTAAATCTGGACCTGGTTTTTGGGATACCAAAACCTGCTCTTTACCAATGCCCTTCAGCGCTTTTAACTCACTTCCTCTCATTGCTACAGGATTCATTGTTGCACATAGATCACACTGCGCAGGATCATGTTTACCTCCCGTACACAATCAGCTTGGATCCAGAACAGATATAGCTCTCCTACTTGACCCCCAAGATTTAAAACCTGAAGTTTTAGCTGGAAAGAGTTTCTCCTCCATTTTTTAAAATAGATTAAAACACTTTGAAAAATCAAATTGCAAAACACTTTACGGCTGAGGATGCTCAAGTCCTTTAATGGCTGAAACATTAGAAACTGATCTCATCAGGAGGTAGGAATCACATTTTTTAGTTTGATCTGTTTATTAAGATTTTATACATGAAAATGCTATCAAGACATAGTAAATCACTGTATAAGCATAATCCATTTGGGAAATGGAGTTGGGCATTGTGATAATACAGTGTGACAAGAACATTAGACCATGTCTCTCAGGGATCAAAAGTTGCCAAGCAAAAGTAATTCTAGACAGGGGTTCTACAGTTAAATTGCAATGATACATCTAATTTGCTTGTGTAATACACTGCGACCCTGACCGTAACATTGCATATCAACTTTCAGTAACCAACAACAACAGAATACAGAAAAAGAAAGGAATGTGACGCAACAACCCCAGTTCGCCCGACTATCCTAAATCACTACAATAATGACATTCAGACCATCATACAGCTTACTGTATATAAAATGACAGTTCTGATTGCAGCTTCAAGTGGTGTGAGGGTGCACCTCTGCACGTGTAAGTAGTGGGTCAGCAGTCTGCCTCATGTGTATCCACATCAGCCTGTAGGAGGCCTGGGGGTTGGTCAAAATGGCGTTCCAATTAGAGGAAATGGGGTATTTGTTGAGGCCCAGGTTATTTTCCCTATGTAGGGACACACCCCCTACCCTGGCCCAGATAATGACGGAACGCGGCCAAGCCTCTCAGCAGGTAGGAGTCCTATATTTAGGCTCTAAAATCATGCCCATCAATAATGCATGATACAGTGGTCAATGTCAAGTGGTGCCACCTGGCATTGGTGACTTGATATGGCATAAGAATTTTTCCAGAGCCAATATGGCTCTGGAGGAGGGTTCCATAAACAAACGTATAATGAGCCAGACCAATGACAGCAGACATGGGGCTTCTGTCAAAAAACAGCAGATATCTGCTGTCAATTAAGAGCATAGAAATCTGCCAAGCTCTAAATGAGGCCCTTGTGTTACATGGGGGAGGGCAGGATATCAGTTATTGTGAGTTGCTCCACACACAGAAGGGAAAGGTTACATACTTCCTCCAATGTTGGTTCTGAAGGCTACAGTGGTCCCTTGCAAAATTGCTGCGTTTAAAATAATACAGCCACTGGACTAGGACCAAATACATTATTTTCATGCTCTCACAACAATGGTGTCTCCCACTGGTCTCTCTGGATTCCTCATAGCAGCTGCAAAGCCCATCAGCACCCTAAAGTATGGATGATTCCACTCCATGCACGCCTCTGGATTCCAGACTTTACTAGCTGCAGGTGGACTCAGAAGACTCCAATCCATTCACATTCTTTAGCTTTGAAATACTTTTGCAGTCAGAAACCGAACACATTTAAATGGAGGGGTCCGTGAATAAATGAAGAAAAAACTGTACTCTACTTAATGAGCTTTGATGCGCATAGGCACAACAGAGCAATGAAAATGTAGATAGGAAAACTTTATTTACCTCTGGTAACAATTACTTTTGGTGGATACATAGCCTACCTGCTGATTTCTTATCTTATGACTTATTCTTCCAGGCTTCACACTGAACTAGAAGAACCTGTCCTCAGCAATCTCTCTTCAGCACCGCCTGTTGGCTACACAGTGCCGCAAGTGCAATGCACCAGGGCAAAGCGGTGGGAGGGGCCCCATCAACAACAGCCCCTCGGGCTCTGAGAGGTCAGGTAAATAACCTTGCTGAAGTTCCGAATGTGAACAACCATTAAAGAGGACTTTACATTTTGATTTTTTCGTATTACATTTGCTGTGTGTTCAAAGGCAGAGGTCAAATGTTAGTCGAATCTTCTGACAAATTGATCCTTATTCTTTTAAAATGGAGACTAGTGTTTAATTTTCTTTCACTTACTGCAAAGAGGGAGGATTTTGTAAAACGAACTATGTGAAAACCTTGCTGGTGTGAAAAGAAAGGCTTTGGGACGTTGTTTTCTTTCACAGGAAACAACATTTGAATACCTATAAATAAAGTGTACAAACACTTCAAAATTGCATCGCCAAGACGCCCAAGGGCATATGCGCGTTTACAAAACCACAAATCAAAATCAAAAAATAAAATCAATCATCAATCAAAATCAAAATAAATAAACAGGAAAGCTCAAATGAAGTGTTTTTCTCCACTTCTAAAGAGTGATGGAAACAAAGTTTTTGATAGGGCCAAAACAAATCAAGAGACTTTACTTAGTGATGCGCGAATGACAAATATTGGCTATCTCCCAATTTCACACATCGTTTGTGCGCTATATAGTTTTATCAGAAAAATTGTATGTCTGTACAAACGTAGTGGTCATTACACTCGAAAATGTCTGTAAATGACTGACTCCCACGCCATGCTTCAGTAATATATTTGTAATGTTGTGCCCCTAAATGCAACACAAACTACACACTGCACCTTCGCTATTCTCCCGCTGAATGAGCATGCTCATGTGCGACACTTGTTCTTTGTGTAATGCTTGGAATGTTCAGAATCCCTATGAATTCAGTGATGTAATATTGACGGCAGCACCACCAGTCTGTAAATTGTTCCAGCACTACTACCTACTAGAGCCACAGGAGCTATCATAGCATTGGGAGCTTGCTGTTAGTCCCATCCAATTAGCTCAGCTGCAGGTGTCAGGCTCCAAGCAGCAGAATTTACTGAAGCACCTGTGGGGGGCTCTGCGAAGGACAAAGTGCGCACACACTCAATAGTTGAGCGGTGCACATGCAACATTTTTAAAAAGGAGTGTGTGACATTCAGCCCTGGCAGCCCGGTGCCATCAGAGGTCAAACAAGAAGTTATGCCTATGCTGTTGAGTGGCTTCTGAGGACAAGACAGTCAGAGCAATCACAGCGTTTAGCTTTAAGACAATGGCAGTTAGTAAATGAATATTGCTTAACTAGGATAGAGTTCTGGAACTGGGAAAATCAATGATTTGAAGGTTATTTAATGTTATGCTAAAAATAATGCACATGGAATGTTTAAAAACTTCTTAGGGTCGCTAATGCACAGTTCTTCCTTATTTAACCCCTAAGTAGGAAACGTTATCCCATTGAAATCTGTAAAAAGCAGCCAGACTATCAGAAAACAAGATGTTGTTTCCCAGAGTGAGATACTGAATGAGGGGGGGGGACTCAAGTAACTGTCGAACAAGTTACTTACTGTCGGGTAACACCTTATCTGGTAGAGACTATCTAGCCGCAGATTCCTTACCTGGCGTCGGACTGGATCTAGAAAGATTTTTAGTGAGCAATACCCCTGCACGTCGGTAGGTGGAGGCAATCGGCTCCGCATGCGTCATTTGTGCTGAAAGTGACGCTGCGGTAGGGGGGTGGTGGGTGAGGGGGGGATGAGTGGGTCATTAAGGAATCTGAAGCTAGGAATTGTCTCTACCATGTAAGGCGTTACAGAAGATAAGTAACTTGTTCATCTGATAGACTTCCAGCTGCAGATTCCTAACCTTTGAATAGATACCCAAGCAGTACCATTCTTGGAGGTGGGTCTGCGGACCAATTTCGCACAAGGAAGTACTGCAGGGCTGAAAGGGAGAAGTGCCCATTTCTATGGACCTGACTGTCTAGACAGTAATGTTTGATTAACGCATGCAGGAAAGCCCTAATTGCTGCCTGGAAGACGTCCAGGACCAGAACTCTGCATGCTAACGTAGTGGTCGCAACTTTAGCTCTGGTGGAATGAGCTTGCAAGCCTTCAGGAGGTTGATTCTTGGGCAGTGTGGAGCAGATTTTGATGCAGAACACAAGATGGTTTGTCTCTGCACCAACCGACCTCTATTTGCACCAACATACCCCATAAAGTGTTGGTTGCCAAACCAGAACTCTCATGTGTGGTCAAGGTAGAACGACAACACTTTTTTAGGGTGCAGACGGTGTAGTCACTCCTCTTCTTTAGAGGGATGTGGAAAAGCATAAAAAGTAGGCAGGGTGACAGACTGGCCTACATAAAATGGGGTGACCACTAGTTTGTCAGGATAGACTGAGAGTTAAGGCGGCTTTGGTGAAAAGACCTGCAGCTCCCTCACTCTACGGGCAGATGTTATTGCTAAAAGGAAGGCTGTTTTTAGTGTGAGAATCCTGAGGGTACAATTGTGGAGAGGCTAGAAACGAGCACACATTAAAAAAGTCAAGACCAGTTTGTGGTCCCATTGAGGCATAATACATGGTGAAGGAGGAAAGAGATGGATAAGGCCTTTTAGAAACCTATGTACAACGGGGATTTGAACAACGAAAGTTGATCAGGCAGGCGTAAGAAGGCAGAAAGAGCAGACAGATAGCCCTTAAGAGTGCCCACAGCAGAGCCTTCCTAGGCAAGGGAAAGAATGAAGAGTAAGACATCAGAAAGGCAACCAGTGTGTTTTTCTTTATACCATGTGTAGGAAAGTAGGATCTGCTCTTTCATGGTTACCCCCACTTTTTGCTGGTGTCATTTTGTTTTCTGTCTAGTCTGATTGGGATCCTGCTAACGAGGACCCCATTCACAGTGTTCTCTCTCTAAATTGAACTATGGTAAGTACTTCGGTACCTTCCTAATTGGCTACTGGTGTACCTTTCTAAGTCCCTAGTATATGGTAGTAAGGTACCTGGGGGATAGGTACACCAGGGGTCTCACATGGGCTGCAGCATGCATTATGCCACCCATGACAGACCACTCAAACTGTGACTACAGGCCAGCCATTGCAGCCTGTGTGAGCTGGTGCTAGCACCACTCACAACAGATATACGTTTCCTTACATCTGAGGTCACTGCACTTAAAACCTATGTCACCCCTAAAGCAGGTTTTTAATTCATGAAGGCAGAGTGCTTGGTTATAAGTGTGAGGGTGACCTGAATGAGCGGGACAACCCTGCAAACCCAGGAGACAACTCTCCAGGCTTTGCGAGTGCGGTCAGCCATTTTATACATATAGTGGACATCAAGTTAATTATGAGATGTCTAACTATATATTGGCTGTACCACAACCAGTCATGTTTGGTATCAAACATGTTGGAATCCTACACCAAAAACGATTCCAGTTTTGGATGTTTGATCCCATGTACTGGGGGGCTCCCCTAGGGAGCCCCCCTGTATTCCCGGTACCATCCCTTCAGGGTCTAACAGCAAGCTAGTGCTGCTGCAGACCACATACACTATTCTGCCCTCCTGCTGCTGAGCCAGGCTTGAGCAGGGGAAGGTAGAACAATAGATCTCCTGTCACAGGGAGGTGTGACCACCTCCCAGACAGGACTTCATGTGTTCGCTTTGGGAACCAAGACTGCATCTGGGAAGACTACTGCTGCTCCTGGCCTCATTGTCCTGCCAGTCTTTTGTGTTATATGTGCCTGTGCTTCATCCAGGTTCTTCTCCAGGCCTGAAGAATCTCCCTTGCAGTAAAGGAGTCACTACCCTGCCGATGCAACGCAACCAAGCCTGACCTGTATGCTGCTCCTGATGCCCTCAGGGCTTTGAAAGGCCCAGCAACACAGGTGGTGGTCCTACAACTCCCTTGAGGCCTGCACTGTCTTCTCACTGAGTTTGAAGCCAGTATCCCTCGTTGGAAGTGCTGGAGCAGAACCCCTGTGCACTGCATCAACTTGTCGTTGACAAGGCTTGTTGACTCTTCTCCAGAGACCTTCGGGCTCCAAAAAGCTCCAGCATCCAGAATTCCTTCCTGCCAAGATCTTTGTCCTCACCACATCTGCTACACTGTGGGTCTGAATCTTTGGTGAGCTGCTCAAGATCCTCTTGTGACTTCTGTGCCTTCGGCCTCTGGGTCCTCTTGAGGGTCGTCTTTGGCTCCAGTGGGATCCCTTGCTTGCTTGGGGCCTTCTCTGACTCTCCTGCATTTGGTGAGTCCCTTGGACCCTGCTGGTCCCGACACTGTACCTTCTTCGTTTTCCAAGTCTGTTGCTGCTGCCAAGGCGTGTTGGTACTTCCACTGGACACCGATCCCCTGGTTCTAAACTTGCAACGTGGGACAGAAAGTGAACAGCACCTGGTCTTCCACAGCATCGCCAGGTCCTCACAGCTGCAGCGACAAAGTCACTGTCAACTCTCCTGCATCTTCCGTCATCGGTGGATATTAGTCTTCTGTTCCTCCTGGTCACTCCAGAGTGGCATAGACTTTGTCCCATCTGCTTGCAGGTACCCCTCTTCATTACTCTACTTTTGGGATCCACTGGACTTTTTCACCTTCTTCGCCAGCTGCATCTTCACTGAAGCCCTCCATTGTGTTATACAGTGGTTTCTGACTTCACTTCGCACTCATGCATCCGGCCTCCCTGGTGTAGGTAGCCTGGTTCCTGGAGTATTCACGGGTGAGTGACTCCCCAGCCTTCCATCTTCTCCGGGGTTTCTTCAGGGCCCACTGGGAAGGGTCCTTCTTCAAAACTACAACTGCGACTTTCCTATTGACTTGAATTGAGTACGCAGCTGTGTTTTCACTCTGCTATGTGGGGTTCCTGGATAGTTACCTCAGGTGGTTCCTTGGGTCCCCAGCTCTCCTAAGTCTTCTGAGTCAAGTCTTGACTTAAGTCACAGTTCGTATTACACTTTATTAGTATATGGTTTGGTCTCCCCCTGGAGACCACTGTGTATGTGTGCTACTTAACTGTTCTACATTTGAAATATTGTGTGTATTGTGTTGATATTTCTGGGTAAGAGATATACTAATGTGCTAGGGAGTGCATATAGTAAATATCACTATTTTTATAACTACACTGTGTGGTTCTTTTTCGTTTCGCCTACACTACATGATTAGTTCTGGAAAAACAAGCTGCTTAACACTCCTTCTGGACTACACTTGAAGGCTGCTCTCCACAGCTACCACTTAGAGAGCTTTCTATGGTTGTCTAAAACCACTAAAATCACCATATGGGTTGCCGGGATCACAGCAGGGTGCTTCAATTAAAAAAGTGTGCACCATATACTAAGCCAGCCTCCTACACCATGCAACAAATCTTTTCCAACAGCAGGTGTAATACTGACTTGGTGGAGGGATGCCTAGCTGTCAAAATGATGTTACAGACTTCAGGAGGAAGGTCAAAAGCTATCAACTCTTAGCGCTCAATCTCCTCATAAGAAGGGAGAGTAGACAGGTCCGGATGAATAACTCTCCCCTGCTGTTGCAAAAGAAGATCTTCCTGAAGGGGCAGCCTGATCGCAGGATTGATGGTTATGCTCAGTAATTTGTGATAACAGACTCTCCATGCCTAGTCCGGAGCCACAAGGATGGCTTGATCCCAGTTGTACCTGATCTTCTTGAGAACTCTGGGCAGGAGTGGCATGGACGGAAAGGCGTACAGGAGGCCTGAACTCAACTCGAGACAAAAAGCGTCTCTGAGCAAGAGCCACCTTGGAAACACCAGCGTGCAAAACTGCTGAGATTGTGAGTTGTCGGCAGAAGCGAACATATCTAACCAAGGCTCTCCTCACTGCTGAAAGAGACCAAGTGTCACCTCCGGGTGGAGACGCAATTCGTGGTCCAGTAGTCATCAGTCTCAGAGTTCATCTGCCCTGGCGTTCAGAGATCCCGACAGGTGTTGAACCACCATGGTTTATACAACAAAGATTTAGACAGTGGACCTGTCAGTGAAAAGAAAGGCACCAATCTTACGTTTACCAATCACATTAATCTTAAGTCTTTTGCGTGCTATCTCCAAATGCTCTCTGTCCTAAGAGCATCACCCAAACCTGGGGTAAAATGTATATTTTTTGTCCAATTTGGAAGAGCACCGCTTTGTAAATCAATCCAATCCAAGTGGAAAACTAGAGAATTCTCTTAGTGTCGTCACATACAGACGCGGAGTCTTGATATAAATTTTCAATAGTTGTTTAATGTTCCTTTTTGGAAAAAAAAACAGCCAACGCGTTTAGTTCTGAAAACAGAACTTCTTCAGGGTGAAATAGTTGTTCCGAGTACGGTATTATCCAGTCACAGAGAAGGGGGAAGTCCTTAATATCCTATAATTCTTTTTTGTTCTTCTTATTCCAAATCCCTCAGACAGAGCTCCAACTCAAAAAAGCATTTGCTTAATTCAAATATCAATTATTTCATTGGGTCGTGATTGTATCTCTATCCAGCTTACTCCAATAGACTTATTTGTCTAAATACAAGGATCTTCAAGTGCGAAAACGTCCTGTTTGGTGCAACATATATATTTTCTCGTATTTCGTAGTCCCAGGCGGTAGATATTATCTTGGTAGTCACCTAAAGTGTAGATCACGATGAATCGACAAACCAGCGTTTTCTAATTTTGAAAAACCGCCGTCCCTTCTAGCCTGAGCAAGAGCCACCTTGGAAACACCAGCGTGCAAAACTGCTGAGATTGCGAGTTGTCGGCAGAAGCGAATATATCTAACCAAGGCTCTCCTCACTGCTGAAAGAGACCAAGTGTCACCTCCGGGTGGAGACGCAATTCGTGGTCCAGTAGGCATCAGTCTCAGAGTTCATCTGCCCTGGCGTTCAGAGAGCCCGCCAGGTGTTGAACCACCATGGTTATGTCCTGCTGTTCCAGCCATGTGCTGAGGTGAAGGGCCTTATGACAAATAGTCCAGGATCCCTTCCTGCCATGTTTGTTACAGAACCACATGGTGGTGGTGCTGTCCGTTAGCATGTGCACTAGCCTTCCCTTCAAGGAGGGTTGAACGGCTTTCAATACCAGTCAGGTTGCTCAGAGTTCCAGCATGTTGATGTGGAGTCCGGATTCCACTGGAGACCAGAGTCCTTTGATTTATAACTCTACCAAATGGCTGCCCCATCCCAGGAGTGATGCATCTATCACTACTGTCAGATATGGTTGGGTAAGGTAGAAGGGTCCGCCTCTAACCCAATCGCGGTTCGTTAGCCACCACTGCAGATCTTTTGCAGTTACCTCCAAGATCTGGACCATGTCTAAGACATTACCCTGATGCTCTCCCACTGGAAATTCAGTTCCCACTGCAGAGCCTGCATATGCCAGCAGGCATGTATCACAAGCAGGATGCAGGATGCAGGAGGCCATGAGGCCCAGCAGCCTCAGAGTCAGTCTCAAGGAAACCCAAGATAGAGGCTGAAACATCGGTATAATAGCTTGAATATCCTGGACTCGCTGCTCGGGAGGATAAGCCTGAAACTGCACTGTGTCCAGAACAACTCAGATGAAAGGGAGCATCTGAAAGGGAGTCAGGTGTGACTTCAGCATTTTGATAGTGTACCCCAGTGAGTGCAGGAGGTTCGCCATAGTCTGGAGGTGGGAGACGACAGCTTGAGGCGAGCCCGCCTTTAACAGCCAGTCATCGAGATGGGGTAGATTGGCACTCCTGATCTCCAGAGATGAGCTGCAGCCACCATCATCACTTCGGTAAACACCCTTGAGGCGCAGTGAATGGAAAAGGCTCATGGACTATTGTAAACCACAGGTAGCGCAAGTGGGAGGCAGGAGGGGAATGTGGAAATAGGTGTCCTGCCAGTCCAATGCTATCATCCAGTCTCCTGGGTCCAGGGCAGACAAGACTTGAGTCAACATGAGCATTTTGAATTTTTCCTTTTTCCAGAATCGGATGAAGGCTTTTATCCATTTTGGGAATCAGAAAGTAGCGGGAATAGAAACTAGAGCCTACTTCTGGCAGCAGAACCCTCTTATGGCTCCCATGGACAAGAGAGCCTTGACTTCCTTGAAGAGAAGAAACAGATGATCTCCTGTACGCCGGTTGTGAGATGGAGGCATGGAGGGCGGGGTAGTGTCGAAGGGAGGGAGTAGCCCCTTCAGACAATCTGCAAAACCCACCTGTCCAATGTTGTGGACTGCCCATCATGGTGAAGGAGCAGGTTAGGAAGGTTTGGAGGCTGCAGGTGCCGGGTGAGAGGAAGTAGTGGACTGACCAGACTTCTGGCTCCCTGACCACCGAGGTCTGTGGCTACTGCACCCTTGTCCACACAGAGGCTGGGGAGCATGGGTAGCTGGGAGCATGGGTAGCTCAGAGTCTGGGAAAGAATTGGCGTGGCTGGAAGCTCCTTCCGTAGCAGTGAAAGGCAGATTGTGAGTGATGTGGCTCCATAGAAAGTTCCAAGGACTTGGCAGTAGCCCAACTGTCCTTGAAATGCTTGAGCGCAGAATCTGCCTGTCTCCGAAGAGAAGGATGCCAGTAAATGTAAATGTAAAAGCCTGAACCTTCCCCGAAAAGCCAGTCACCCTTAACCAGGCGTGGCGTCTCAGAGCCACCATTGATTAAACTAATCTGTCCATTGATTTGGCCATGTCAAGTCCCCATTGCATTGTGAACTATGCTGTGTCTCTCCTGTCTGCAACATCCTTAGAGAGTACAGCCCGGGCCTCCTCCAGAACCGGTACAAAAGGGGGTGGTGATGGACGGAGCATCTGAATCAATCAAACACTCACACCCAGTCAAAAGATCTGGGTTTAATCCATCACCGTTCTTTAGCCCACTCTGCCACCCCAGTTCAGACATGGCTATATGCAAATCAGTCTGACCCTGTGCCTCATGGGAACAGTCCAGCCCGAACTGCCAAGCCATGTCTTTCCTGGACCGGAAACAAGCTTCCGAGGACCGGTTTCTGGCATTCCAGCCGTCTTCAGCCCGGCTTGCTTGAATCCAGTGGCAAAGTGAGCAAGGGACTCACGTCTGAGCATACCCTGCCACACTTATGGCGGCCAAAAGCGGTACTAAAAGGGGGTGGTGATGGACGGAGCATCTGAATCAATCAAACACTCACACTCAGTCAAAAGATCTGGGTTTAATCAATCACCGTTCTTTAGCCCACTCTTATACCCCAGTTCAGACATGGCTATATGCAAATCAGTCTGACCCTGTGCCTCATGGGAACAGTCCAGCCCGAACTGCCAAGCCATGTCTTCCCGGGACCGGAAACAAGCTTCAGAGGAACGTTTTCAGGCATTCCAGCCGTCTTCAGCCCGGCTTGCTTGAATCCAGTGGCAAAGTGAGCAAGGAACTCACGTCGGAGCATACCCTGCCACACTTATGGTGGCCAAAAGCGGTACAAAAGGGGGTGGTGATGGACGGAGCATCTGAATCAATCAAACACTCACACCCAGTCAAAAGATCTGGGTTTAATCCATCACCGTTCTTTAGCCCACTCTGCCACCCCAGTTCAGACATGGCTATATGCAAATCAGTCTGACCCTGTGCCTCATGGGAACAGTCCAGCCCGAACTGCCAAGCCATGTCTACCCTGGACCGGAAACAAGCTTCCGAGGACCGGTTTCTGGCATTCCAGCCGTCTTCAGCCCGGCTTGCTTGAATCCAGTGGCAAAGTGAACAAGGGACTCACGTCTGAGCATGCCCTGCCACACTTATGGCGGCCAAAAGCGGTACTAAAAGGGGGTGGTGATGGACGGAGCATCTGAATCAATCAAACACTCACACCCAGTCAAAAGATCTGGGTTTAATCCATCACCGTTCTTTAGCCCACTCTGCCACCCCAGTTCAAACATGGCTATATGCAAATCAGTCGGACCCTGTGCCTCATTGTAACAGTCCAGCCCGAACTGCCAAGCCATGTCTTCCCTGGACCGGTAGCAAGCTTTCGCGGACCGGTTTCTGGCATTCCAGCCGTCTTCAGCCCGGCTTGCTTGAATCAAGTGGCAAAGTGAGCCATTTGCCCCAAACCTTACGGTGCTTAGTCGGACAACCCCGAGCTTCATATAGGGGTTTCTCTTGTGCCTCACTCCAGGCCACTTCCCTGCGCCACTCTGCGACGCTAGGTGGCTTGGGAAACTTCCAGTTGGCAGCTATGTCTCTTTTGGCTACGATCATAGCCGTATTGAAGAACAGTTTGTCGTTCCTGGACCCATCCAAGCCATCCATAATCCCCAGGAGCGTGTTTAGCGGGTTGTGTAGAACCTCCCAACCCAAGACCTCTGTGAGCTCTTGTTCTATGCATTCCAAATACTGCCCCAGGAGGGGACAGGTCCAGACCATGTAGAAGAAGTCTGCCTAATCTTGGCTGTAGCGCACGCAGGATATAGTCGGGTTCAAATCAGCATTATGGAGGCGTGCAGGGGTTAAATATGCTGTGTGTAAATAGTATAGTTGGATCAGACTGAGCCTAGCTAAGGCAGTGCTCATTTTGGGAGCCATCAGCACGTCTCAAGGAGAGATCTTTTCACAGCACACATTCTAACATATTTCAAGGTTTCCTCAAAGGCAGTAATGTAAATCTAGGAGGCACAATAAAATGAAAGAATTGCCTAGGATCACAAAATTTGGTCAAGTGGCCAAGTCGCGATTGATCCGAGGTTTCTTGGTGGCAAGTTTTGCAATTCAGCCACTAAATTGGTATTCCTTTCTCGCTCCTGTTTGACATCAAAGTTTAATGCTTTGTCTTTCATTCTTGGTGTATGAGGTTCGAGCGTGAATAGCAGGAGGAAGTCACAAGAAAACAACTCACATTGGGCTTGAGGGCACAAGAAAACCTTGAGGTGAATCATATCCTACCATCTGGTTCAAGCCATAAGTGACTCGCCCATCTCTATACTTTACTCTGGATATTCTGTGCCTGATATAAGCTTAGATGCTGCTGCCAGTGTGATACCTGCTTTGTATGTTAGGATAGCTTAGTTTCCACTGTTGATGACCTGTGTGAGGGGGGGGGGGAGAGAGAGAGAAAGAGAGTGGGGAGGGGAGGGGAGAGAGAGAGAGGAAAATATGAGTGTGAGGGTGTTTACCTGTTTTGTGTGTGTAAATCTTGCTATGCATGTGAGTCAAGCTTGCATTCATACAACACAGTGATAATCCTTACACTTGTTCCAAATCTGAAATGTTGCTTGTTCGATGTATTTAAGAATGTAAATGTATTGCGATTTATATAGCGCACGTATCACCCGAAGGCATCAAGGCGCTTGCCTTGGGAACCCATCCTGGTATTCCCCTGTGAGATAACCCCAGCAGGGTATCCACAAGGTGAAAGCCAGGCATCCCGCCGCGAGGGGCCGTAGTGGAGATTAAGCAAACTATTGCCCAGAGTCGCAGAGTGTGAACCCGTGAGTCGAGCAGGCACCGGAACGAGAATTATCGATACCGTGGAATTTTTTGAGCCCAAGACCCGCCGTGGCGGGGAATTGAACCCTGGTCCAGGACCAATCTCAGCTTCCGGGTCTGCCGCCTCTAACCCCTGAGCCACACTTCTCCACAAGAAAGGCATTAAATGGTGCTGACTAGTGCCACACTTTTTCCATGTCTTTGACGGAAGCTGGACGTTGCCCTGCAATACCACACTTTTCATGTCTGTGAAGGAAGCTTGCACTGGCCCGGCAGTGCCACACTTATTCCATGCCTTTGAATGAAGTTTTCACTGATTGGACCAGCAATACAACACTTGTTTCATGTCTTTGAAGGAAGCTTGCACAGGCTGGCACTGCAGCGTCCGTGAAATCACTACATCGAACGCAAATTACCCACTTATCGACGATGGAATCAAGTGGGCATGTGTGTGTAAAAAAGAATATATAATAACCCAGTTGGGTCACACTATTCGGCACCTCACAGTATGGTGTAATATAGCATGCACATTTGAACGAATATTTTGCATGCAACAATGAGCCTCACGGAGACGAAAAACACACCGCATGGAGAGAATTTGAACACAATTGTATACCCATGCACCACCATTATGTTGTGTTTTATTGTTTCAGATTGCCCTTACACAGAAAGCTGTAAGCAAAACCAAACCGTTAGTACACGGTCTAGCATACTGGTGAGCCAAGGAAGGGTGCACCTTAGCGTGTGTAGACCTCCCGGCTCATCTTGGTCCTGACGAAAACCGACAATCCACATACGGTTGAAACATGTTGACCATTTCACAACAAAAAAATGATACTCCTTGGTCGATTCATACCATCAGTAGTATCTCACCTGTTTTTACTAGTATCATACTGACTCCACATTAAATTTGAACAGTTAGCACACTTTTTAACTTCACCACTTCACTCATTCACAAAAACCAGCTCCGCTGCAGTTGCAGGCGTCGAAGCACACCTGAGTGGTACTCGGCCACTAGGGTGAACCCCGATGATGAAGCATGTCACCGACCAGGTCGGGGAGTGAGGAGTTTCCTAAAAATGAAAGAACTCTTTCTTTCTCCAGTGCTCGCTCTCCGTGCTAGGACCTTCGGTCCTGAGGACACTCCTTTCATTTGTTTTTGTTGAATTGCACTGCAGTACCACACTTTTCTGTGTCTATGAAGGAAGCTTGCACTGGCCCGGCAGTGCCACACTTGTTCCATGCCTTTGAATGAAGTTTGCACTGATTGGACCCGCAGTACAACACTTGTTTCATGTCTTTGAAGGAAACTTACACTGGTCTTGCAGTATCACACTTGTTTCATTTTTTTCAGGGAAGATTGTAATTTCTTGAACGGTGCCGTATGTCTTAAGCGTGTGAGCCAAGGATCCACTGCGCTCCTGCTCCCTATCTATTTCTATGTGTTTTAGGCCTAAGCAAAAGATTTTTTAGCTGTCTCATCAGCCTCATGTTTTCTAAAAAAAAAAGAAAAACACAATCTTGCATACAGAAAATGAACTTTAGGTAAGCCCACTTCCGCAATTCATCAGTCAGAGTATAATTCACATATTAGTCCACCCCTTATTAACAGCATACATAAAATTGGGCACAGAATCAGCTCTCTTGAGCCACTGGCTTTATTGTCAATGTTTGGGTCTGCCTAATGGATAACCATGGCCTTTAGGACATCCGGTAGACTAAGTTACAGTATCTTGCCTGCTTACTCTGTGATATTCTGGACCTCATGAGATATTTCCCTTAGCACACCCCCAGAAGCTCACCTGAATGCAGACTAGGGCTAATTGAGCAATGAAAGTACCAGCAGCTCGGCTGCCATTGCTACGGTACCACAACTTTCTTTATGCAGAGCACCAGGCATCACTGCTGCAAGCTTCAAAACCATGCCACCATTTTAAATCAGTATTACCACACTCTATCATTCTTTACTGCTTCAGGATGGCAGAACAGAGCAAAGGTTTGCTTTTTAATTTTTTTTATTGAAGCACATGCCCTCTGCTTTCAGTTACCATATTTTCTCTTTAATCTTTCTTCCTTTCTTTCTTTCTGCATATGCTTGCACTACAAAGAAAACGTCACCTTGTTTTTTAGAAAGAAAGTGGGACAATATTTTGATGCCAATATTATTCCCCACATAATTCCACAAACATCAGACTAACATAGTCTGCAGTGCTGGTCCAAGTGTGGTTTATGGGAGATAAGATCACCTCAGTGTAGTTCACTTCAAGAGCTCTGAATTACACTAGTGGACCGATCTACCAGATACTCAGCCTGTCTCTCTAATGCCACCATCTGTCCAAACTCTGCACCCTGTGTGTGAGCAGTGTGCTTGAATGAGTGCAGTATGGCCATCATGCTCTGTGAGTGCATTCTGAGGGATGTTCTGTTTGAATACAAGATTAACATTGTATTTTGTGAGTGCAGTGTAAGTGGTCTTTAGGTTGGAATTTGTGACAGTGCCTGTGTGAGTGCAGAGTGAGGCATATGTGGTCTTCAGTTTGAAAGTTGTCACTCTGAGTCCTGAGTGAGGCATATTATTATGTGAGGGACGTGCCTATAGGAGGGCAGCAGTGTGAGTGTGGGGTCCCTGCATGTTATGTCTTAGTGTGCGTGCATTTTACAAGGGTCAAACCTATAGGCTTTGGTAATGCTTTTTAGGGTTATGGCTTTGAATTGCAGAAACATAGCGTAGGAAGCGTCAATGCAATTGAGGGTATATGAGAATGGTAGTGAGTTTTGATATGGCAGATTTAGACTCTGTCGAAGGAGGTTGTGGACTGTCGGAGGCAGCTGACAGACTGAAATGTCACCCTAGTGAGGGGTCAATTACTTTGCTTGCACTAGAGCCAATTGCAACCTAGCTACACAATTGTGGCCATATGCAGCTTTATTCATAAACCTGGCACAACTGCTAATGAAAATTCCAGAGTATGTGATGCACCTACCTATGTCAGTTCCTAATTCTTTTACTGTTGCCAATCAACGCGTGCAGAGGTCAATCAAAAGATCAATGATGAAATAAGACATTGCAAATCTTAATATGAAAAAAAATTAAATGGCACATTTGGGCTCCACATTGGCTTTTTCAAGATTTGGCGAAACTCACAAAAAGCTGATCATCCTCTCCGTCCTGTTGCATATGGACAACGTAATATGACACTGCACATATGATTAAGTAGTCACTCTCCTCCTTGGATGGATGTATAGGAGAGATCAGGTTGCGAGGGTGGTAGACTGACCCATATGAAATGCAGAAACTGCACTTGGTAAGAAGATCAGTTGCGAATGCCCAACTTATATGGGTAGGAAACTGTGAAAGGTGGACTTAATGAGAGAGCATGAAGTTCTCTGACTCAAAACATTGAAGTTACTGGTACCAACAAAACTGTCTTCAGGGTGAGATGTAAAACAGGGTAACGGCTCAAATGCGGATGATATCAAGTGTCAATGTGAGAATTGCATCACATTGAGTAATGTTAGACCTGTAAGCCTTAGGATGGTCTTCCCCCAAACTGTTTGCCTAACTACTCCTGTTTTTATTGAATTTGTTTTTTTAACTTTCGGACTCTTCACACTTTACCACTGCTGAAGTGCTTGTGCTCTCTCATTTAAACATGGTAAAATTGGCTTACACCCAATTGACAAATTTAATTTACTTGTAAGTCCTTAGTACCAGGGCCTATACATTAAATGCTACTAGTGGGCCTACAGCACTTATTGCACCACCCACTTAAGTAGTCCTTTTAAACATGTCTCTGACTGGCTAATGAAGCTTGTGTGTGCAGTGTAAATTGCCTTTTCGACCTGGTAAAATAAACCTTTTGACAGGCCAAAATCTCCCTGTTTAATACATATACGTCACCCTCGGATAGGCCCTAAACAGCCCATAGGGCAGGATGCAGTGTATTTAAAAAGTTGGACATGTATTTTTGAGTTGTACACCTACTGGTAGTGAAACACTAATAAATTAGTCTTTCACTACTGTGAGTCCTGCCTCTCTGCTAGGATAACATTGGGTTATTTTACTACATTTAACAATTAATTTCAACTGGGAGCAGGTAGGAATATTGAGTCTGGACTCTAAAGAATTTAATGTAATACCACCTTTAATGGTAAAGATTGATTTTAAGTCACAATTCAGAAACTGCCACTTTTAGAAAGTTGGTATTTTCTTGTCTCAACCATTTGGTGCCTGTAGCCTGTATCCTGGGTCACAAGACTAGGTGTAGCTGGCCGTTGGTCTTTGTGTATTACTTACAGACGGTGAGACAAAGAGGAGTAGGTCTTGGCAGGATTGGCCCCCTTTGAATTGATAGGGGCAGAGCTGTCACCTACTTCACTTGCACAGCACAAAAACTCTGCCTCCGCACACTCACAAATTGTTTCACACTAGTCTTTTCTTTAGTGTCCCCAGACAACCTAGGGCCAGGGCAAGGAAGCAGGAAATTCCAAACACCTTAGGGGGTGGAAACCTCTAGAACCTTCACCTACTTCAAAGGCGGCACAAGGAATAAATATTGGGCCCTCAGATCCAACTATTTAGTACACCTCTGAGCCTGTGACAGACTCACAAGGACTGCTGTGCTGCTCTGTTCATCACCACCCCCTTTTCTGAATCGTTTTTGGCCACTATAGGTGTGGCAGGGTATACTCAGACATGAGTCCCTTTCTCACTGCACCATCAGGATTCAAGCAAGCCGGGCCGAAGACGGCCGAAATGCCAGAAACCGGTCCCCGGTAGCTTGTCTCCTTTCTGGTGAAGAATTGGCTTGGTAGTTTAGTCTGCCCTGTTCCCATGATGCACTGGGCCAGGGACAGACTGATTTGCATATAGCCAGGTTCTGAGGTGGGATGGTGCAGTGAGATAAATAATGGTGATGGATCAAGCCCTGATCTTTGGACTGGGTAAGAGTGGTCTGCTTAATTCAGACACTCTGTTCATCACCACCCCCTTTTCTGAATCGTTTTTGGCCACTATAGGTGTGGCAGGGTATACTCAGACATGAGTCCCTTTCTCACTGCACCATCAGGATTCAAGCAAGCCGGGCCGAAGACGGCTGAAATGCCAGAAACCGGTCCCCGGTAGCTTGTCTCCTTTCTGGTGAAGAATTGGCTTGGTAGTTTAGTCTGCCCTGTTCCCATGATGCACTGGGCCAGGGACAGACTGATTTGCATATAGCCAGGTTCTGAGCTGGGATGGTACTGTGAGATAAATAATGGTGATGGATCAAGCCCTGATCTTTGGACTGGGTAAGAGTGGTCTGCTTAATTCAGACACTCTGTTCATCACCACCCCCTTTTCTGAATCGTAGCTGCTGCAAAAAAGGACAGCTTCTCTGCTGCCCTACTGTGCCTAAGTGAGAAGGACTGGACCTGCATCTTGAACTCAGAACCGCAGGAGTAACTCCAAGGGCTAGATGAATGGCCTCCTGGTCAGAGCATTAGGGACAGAAAAGGTTTCATCCACCTTGAACCCAGCACCTGAACTCTGTCGGCTTTAAGTCTTGCCACCCCCAAGTAGTGTCACCGAGTCCTGAGCCCTTGGAAGTGGGCCTGAATATCCTCCGCCAGCCTAGCTGTGGTCCAAGCAGAAACAAAGCATCGCCTTGTAACCTCGCAACAGAACCATTGCTGTGCGACGCATCCCTGATGTGGAACCTTGCGGCTCTTCAGAACCTCCACTGAACGATTCATCCTTGACACAGAACCTCGCAACTCCTCAGAAACACCACTGCATGATGCATCCTCGATATAGGACCTCACATCGCACCCCCAAATCACGGATGTGTGACGCATCCTCAACGCGGAACCTCGCAATATTCATCAACCAGGATTTAAGGAACTTTGTTCAATGGGCCCTCCCTAAAGTGGTCCCTGCAGCCAGCCCACACTCCATTGTTGTCGGCCTGAACTTGTGACTTTGTGCTGGTCCTGTGAAACCAGATAATTCCAGCATCCAACACGGTCTGGGCTGGACTACTGACCTTGGCCCCCTTAAACCCCATGAGACTGTTATAGAAAGCCTAGGGATGTGGTTTGAAGATACCTTGACTATGGAAGCTCAGGCCCCCAAAAAGCTGGCCAGTTGCTTTGTAATGATATGGTTTCTTTGCAAGATCTTACACTTGCTCCCCAAGACCTCGAGAAAAGTGGTGGTTCAAGCCCAGGTCCTGTCTCGTTTGGACTATGGTAACTCCTTATACTGGGATCCCCAAAAGGAGTAATCCAGAAAGTGCATGTTGTGAAAAATGCAGCCGAACTCAAACTGCTTGAACTTCCTAGATCACAGTCAGTTAGGCAGGGCATAAGAGACCTTCAATGGCTTCCTATTGTCCAAAGAGTGGAATTTAAATCACTGTGCATTGCTGACCGGGCTCTACACGACCATTGCCTGCCTACCCTATACCAACTGGTTACCCCTTATCCTCCAAACAGATTACTTGGATCTTTGAACTTACACCTGGCATCCACCCCGGCTATTAAAAACGTTAGAAGAGGTGGTTGTTCCCTCAGGCTTTAATATAGCAAAGCTTTCCCTTGGCCATTTGAGCGACGGAAAATGAGCTACACTTCCAAAAAGCAATCAAAACTTGGCTCTTCACATAAAGTAGTCTTTTAAGGTGCTCTTCCGGTTCTGTTATGTTGCATCCTCCAACCCAGAGCTGTGATGCCTCTGGGTCACCATGCTCTCTACAAGTGATGAAAATAGAAAATAGAAATAACCACAGTTGGCGCTTTGTGCTTTTAAGTACTAGTCCCATTTCGTTTTTATTGAATATCTCCGGTTCTACTAATCGCATTTTTGTCTTTTTGATGTCAAGTAATTTATCAAATTTTACTGTGTATTTCAAAATAGGTGAGGGATTGTTCTTGTGTGGTGGTCTGCTGCATAAATAGTTTACACATTGCCTCTTAGTTAAGCCTGACTGCTTTTCTGCCAAACCACCAGAGCGTTAAGCCCAGGTTATTATGGGATTTTCCTTGTGTTTCACCCTGACAAGAACTGTGGTTGCTGCTTGAGTAGGGTCCCCCCTTCAACTAGTAACCCCATTTCCTATAAGTAACAATAAATGGAGTGGGAGGATTTAGCAAATCTTTCAGAAAAAGCGCCACTAGTGCCAATTTAAACAGGCAACTTCCATCAAGAAGACACATGTAGGCAGCCAAATAGCCCTTAACCTTAACTGTGCCCAATGCCACACTCTCCTGTGCAATGGACAAAGCAAATCACAAGATGCCAGAAAGACCAGTTTTAAAGGTGTTGAAGCCATCCGATTCACACCACTGAACGCACTCGATCTATCGGCGTGTGTAGATAGATTTGGAAGCAGCATCCTGGCTTCCAATATGATGTCTGTGACTTCATCAAGATGGCACAAAAACTCTAGTTGGCACTACTCCATCTCCACAAATGCAGCTGCAGTGTTAGGGAATTAGGGTTTTGGGATTCTGCTGTGTGAGCAAGTTCTCTTAAAGGGGGAGGAAGAGCTGGGTGAATGTCAATAAATCGGCATAGCAGATTGTCCGTGCCCAACCTGGGGCGATCAGGATTGGCAGTTTTCGATCCTCCTGCACTTAAGGTAATACTTTTAACAGAAATGGGTTGGATGGAAACCTGTATGCAGGCTCTGAGTATAAGTGAATCTGAAGGCATCACCCAGGGAACAATTCAGAGGGAACTTGTGACGCGGGGGACCCCGACGAGGGCCCCCCTGGTATGCCTAGTAATGTGTCTGCCTTTTCTTCCCAGAATACCGAGGCGTGGAATACCCCCGACGTCGTCCGGAGACGGCCTGATGCAGTGCACCTACGGGACTACACCTTTAAGGGGGCGGAGACGGACTGGCGCCACACCCTTCCTGACGACGTAAAGCCCATTCCGGAGTCCAGGCAGGTGTGCGAGACACCCGGAGGTGGAGTTGGAGGTTGGTGGAGCGAGTGGAGAGACAGCGGAGCAGAGTGGACGGAGGAGGAAGACGACGAGCGGAGGACGGAGGAAGACGACGAGCGGAGGACGGAGGAAGATCGGAGGTCGGAGGACGAGGAGAGCGGAGAGAGTAGGACGGAGGCGCCGGAGAAACAACAAGAACATCGCAGGCACGGCGGGGACAGCGGAGAGAGACCTGGAAGGTGGAGCCGGACGGAATCCGAGACGAGTCAAAGCTACAGGACGACTCCAACCAGGAAGGCGGCGGCGGGACCAGACAGCGAACCTGAGGTGGATTACCGCGGGAAGCCAGGGGGCTCTGCGGGACGCGCATCGCCCAGCCACACTAACACTGAAGTGTGGCTCACCCAGGTACGGTCCGACAACATAGCGTGGGGAGGTGGTAGACGAGGGAAGCCCGCCTAAAGCAAACACCCCTGCACACCCTTGGTGGTTTCTCAAGGGTTCACGTCCCACAGTCAGGGTTGGAGGTTGCACGTGTGATTCCCCTCACTCCCTTCCCTGAGAGAAGTTCATCCCAGCACCTTTACTGAGACGGACATTTTTTCTTTCCTTCTTTTCTGGGGTACCGGCGCAAAAAGACCAGCAGGACGGCGGGGAAAAGGCCTACGACACCCAGAAGACCTTGGGACTGGAGAGCAACAGGAGGACGGTCCAGGACGGAGGAGGCGGACTCACCCCTACCCTTTTATAGAGTGCCTGTTCGCAAACGACGTTTGTACAAAGCAATAAAACCTGCACTACCCAGAAACCCAGTGTGTGCGAATCTTTTCGAGAGCCCCGCAGTACAGCCACAACCCCGGTCCGAAGTATCACAGAACTAAATGCTCAGAACTCAGGAAAAGTCCTGTTCAAGGCCGTGGCGAACAGATCTAACCTCTTAACATGTTGCATTGCACTACTTTGTATTATAAGCATTGGCATAGCCAGCACATCAGGTAGAAATACAACCTAAGAAGATTAGAAGTCAGTTAGTTACCTTGATGACATCACATTAACAGCAAAGGATGCTTTTAACACATTCACAGTACCACTTTCTGCCCGACACTGCAATATATTCCTTAAGTTAGACCAAGAACTACGGTTGCCCTAAGTTTAATGTAAAAACAGGTTTATAATAAAAAGAGAAAGGCAATGTCATAAGGGAAGCAAAAGAAACTGACATTACAGAAGCATTTGTTCTATCACCCACTGAATTTGAGAATACTCGTGTTGCATGTGCGATAAAGGAAATGGCTTTCATCAGTTGTAAGAACAATTTAAATATATACTTATCATATTACTCACAAGTAAGGTTCCAAAACTGACAAGAAACTCCTCGGTCACAATTTGAGGACGAAATATCTGCCCAAAATAGAAGAAACAAATGAGTATTTATTGGAGAACATTTCCTTCTGCTCTTTTACGAAATTAGCCACACAAATATAGCTTTTTTATACTGTCTCTGAGTAGACAGACTCTAAATAAGTTACAATATTGGAAGTAGTGCACCATAACAAGGACATAGCCGTTGAAACGGTACCTGAGATGTCACCAGATGAAGCACTACAGGTGTCATGGGAAGGCAGACTTTTAGTTGTTTGGCTTGAGTCGTTGATGGATGCTTCCGTCCAGACACAACAGCTAAGGCACCAAGAATATCACCTACAATAGAAAGTATATTTAGTGCAAAAGAAAAATGTTACTTACCTTTCGTGACAATATTTGTGAAGAATACGACACACATAGATTCATAAATGTGCATACTACTGAAACACTGATGCATTCAAACAAGGTATGGTACTGGTCCCTGCTAAACCTGAATTTACACCGCATTTTAGTAGTAAAAGGTTTTTTTTGTGGTGGCTTGCCTTCAAGCAGCCTTAGCTGTGCTCTCTTCAGGGTTATCCAATTTTGGGGTTGTTGGTTTTAAGGGAACAAGTAACTGGCCTATAAGTTTTGAAAGTACATAATTTATAATTAACAGTGATAATGCCCTGCATTTCTGAACATTTTCTTAAATTAAACACATTTGACATTTCCTCACAGAAGACCCTCTTTAAAGAGCTCCTTGACACTGCAGATTGACAAGACGAGGGAAGGCAGGCGGGGAAAGGTAAGATTGCTCGGTGTCTGCAGCGTACCTAGAATTCCTGGGAGCTCCTGAGCAATGTGAGCGATGAGCAGATCAAGGCACTGTGACAGGTACTCATTGCTGCTGTGCGGCTCCTTCGCTGGCGTGGCTCTTCTGCTGTCTCTTTCGATGTACATCACCAGCCTGCACACAAGCATGTTGAAAAGTTCACCTCTCAGGACAGTAATGATAGCATGTTTCTCAAATACCACCGAGACCAATATTTCCAGAGGGCACAATGCTACGAGCAAAATGACATTTACGGTAAATGTAGCTAAAGCGACATGTTTGCACAGCCTTTCCATTTACAGTATACTTGGAAAATATCACTTTACCATCACAACACAGGATTCCTTGTAAACAAAAAGAGTGTAATATCACGTTACCATCAAAGCACAGTAAACTTGTAAACAGAACGAGTGTAATATAACTTTACCATCAAAACACAGAATGCCTTGTAAATAGAACGAGTGTATTATCACTAACATAATATCTGATGCCCAGAGAGAAGAAAAAAAGGTAATGAATCTGCGACTAGAAGTCTCTATCAGGTATTTATTTCAGAAAGAAAAAGGTATAATTAATGGTCCTTACCCTTGGAGGGGTTAAACAGGGAAACCATTCCTTCGGAGGGGCGGGAGTTTGGGGTGTTACATCCACCTAGTAAAGGTATTTTCTGGTAAATAGCTGGGTCCAGGTGCTTGCAGTTGGGTATGGTGAGCAGTGGCAGCCGCCACATAAATTAAGTGGTGGGGTAAAGGAGAGGTGCGAGGGAGTTTAATAATAATAAAAAGTTAAACTTAACTGCTGCCCGCCACCTCCTGTGGCGCACCTCAGTGCTGATTTTTCCTGGTCTTAGCAGACACTTGGAACTCGTCACAGACTCCCTGTCCAATCCCACCACTGCTGTCCTGCTAGGAGATAAGTGCGGGGATTGGTATGAGCAGGCTGGAAAGTTGATACACTCAGGGAGTCCATGGGGTTTCTCCAGCCCTGCTGTTCTATGCAGCCAGGCTAGAGAAACCTAAGTGCGCATGTGTGTTTTGATCGGCCTGAGACGTCAGGCCAAACACACATGCTGACTTAGAGAGTGCACATAGCACTTCTCCTCTCTCCTCTCATGCCCCAGCCCTGCACCTCCTTGCACACGCTGGCTGAGCCAGCTCCTTAAAAATAAAACGATAATGAAATACATTGTTTTATTTTTTAGCAGCTGGCTCTGATCAGCGGGCCTACGCTCCTCCGCCATTGCAGAGGAGCCGCCCCTGATGGTGAGAAGTCTGTAGGATTTCACAAGGAATTGTTCCATTCACACAGATAAAAACGCACACACACAATCTATCTCTCTGTTCTAAAAGTCTTCAAAAATGTTGGTTATTGACAAAATATTGTGGTTTCTCTCACTTCATACCTGTACCAATCGTCATTTGTCGCCCTTTCCATTTCCCCTTTAGTCCCTCTCTTGCACCCTGCTTGTCGTACTATGTATTTTAGTATTATGTGCCGGTATGATTGTTGGGAAATCCTCCCCCCCCCCCCCCCCCCCCCCCCCCAACTTACTGACCAAGCTACACCCCTGGCCTTTACATGGGGTCCCGGGAGAAAGGAAAGAGAGGTTCATGGGCAGTAGATTCAAACTCTAATCTCTTCACTGTGAGAAGCCATTTTAAGGGATCTGATCTGTCTGATCTCATTCTCTATTTCGTTCACTCTTGACTCCTATTTCAGTATGATCTGAAATACACCATCCAGCTTTGCATCAGCCCCACTACATCTTTATACCTTCTGGAGCATTTCCATTATGCAACGTAATGAAGGTGTGATTTGTAGAGCGCATCAATTGCTCTTCAATAATGGTTAGCCACTATAGCTTTGGTAAAAGGAAGCTGAAACCAAAGGTAAAGGAGTATAGAGACGAATTCAGAAATAGAGCATAAAATGGATGTTCTAGGGCATTCGTCGAACTGTGGGGCACACCCTGTAGGGGTCTACGACTGCATTCCCATGGGAACTCAACTGTGTCTGCAAGGGCTTGTAATTGAAAATGGCCTGAAAGTACAACCTTGTTTATTTGGCGCGTTTCCAGGCTGTCATCTTTATATGCGCAGGTAGAATTGCAAAAAACGTGTCTAACTGTAATCCCGAGTGCCTTGGGGCAGTCAGTAAGTAGGGTGGTGGGGTCAAAGATGTAGCTAAAGAACAAAATATTCAATAACTAGCTTGTTATTTTTTCACCTTCAAGAACTGCATAAAAAAACGACAGGCAAATACCTTAAATTAAATATAAATACAAGTTAAACTAATCTGTGGAAAATGTAGTCTTACATTATAAAACCTCATTTAGCTAATGCGATCGGTGTAGATGTCTGTGCGTGACCAAGGAGTCACAGAATTGAATCCTGGCTGGCACAGTGGGGAATACGGACTTGTTTATAGCGCTATGAGGATTCAATCTGCAGCAAAAAGAACTGTGCACATGTGAATCATTATTTATATCTACAGAGTTTTGTAATAAGTAATCAGACTATACCTAAAAGCATTTCTGTATGTATGTATTAAAGGGACTCACTCCAGAACTGAGTTGTTTCCTCTCAAGAAATCTTTATCACAGTGGCGCTCAAAGTGACTTCATCAGTTAAAGACTATATTAGCTGCAATACAGCCTATATGGTTGGCGCTCAACCAATTGCACGGGGTTGAGAGTATGAGGAACGCACTAAATCCAGGCCCACTGGAACTACTCAGCAGGGGATGACCAAATCATAAGGCAAGTTTGACTAAATTATGGGGCAAGAAAAGACAAATTATGCAGCGCTTTGCGGCATATTTTGTGATAGTATTACTTCGTTATTTTGTACTTTTTACATTTGTTAACACAACCTGACATAGGTTTCACCTCATTAGTCCCAGTTTAACACTCAGATATAGCAATAAGCAACACAAATGTGACCAGTCAGCCTGTGTGAAGGGTCTCTCACTGTGCAACAACACATTTCTGTGTTTTTAGTAACTTTTGATCCGTTTTGAGCTAGAACTCTATGGATTTTGAGGCAGATCATGGATTATGAGGGAATTCAGCAAATCTATAATTATGCAGAAAACAAAATGGCAGCATAATTGCAGATTTCCAGTGGCCCTGGTTAAACCCCAATTATGGTTGTTTTACTATCCTTCCTTGCTTGCATGAGGGGCCGGGGCCACTTGCTATGGCAAGTGTTGCATTGTACTTGAGTGAGATGGTCCACGCATGGGGACAATTGAAGCAGAGGAGACACCTTTGTTTGAGCATCAGAAAGATGGCATTGAGGGGGATGGGATAAGATGGGAGCCAACGTTTCTGATGAAGGGCAGAGGAAACAGCCCTCTTCAGAAGCCAGTACCTATAGTTAGTGAAGCAGGTGCAAACGCACTGTAGTCCAGGTGTCTGAGGAGGCCACTGGATCACAATTATGAATGTCTGGGTTTCATTTTCACTGGAAGAATTAGGGCAGAGGGCACCTCTGCTGCAAAAAGCCGTGGGGCACCACACAAGAGCTCATTTTCTTTCTAAAAGGGAGAAGATGTGGCCTTAGGGCGAGAGCTGCCAACCTTACAACTAGGGAACCAGCCGGGTTTAAGTCCTGGCGTCAGCTTGACATTCTGTGAGTCTGGGCAAATCACTTCATCTCCCCATGCCAAAAAGGGGACAGAGAGTCTGTTTCAAGATTGGGATGATCCAGCATGGTGGGAAAGAGGTGAAAAAGGCAGAAGAGATGGACTGCTACTAAGGGTCGCAGCCACCATTAGTGTAGTGGGTGCAGTTGCATGGGGCCAAGGGTGACAGATGCTCATCACACCCAAATTAAGGGGACAATAGCTTTTTGGCCAATTCCAATGTTGTTTGTTGAATTTGGCCTATTATAAATCTCACATTTATTATGAACTATGAGCTACAGAAAAAGAGGCCATGAAAAGGTCTCAAACTCACTCCTGCATTCTGCCCTGCCCCTTCCACTCGCCCAATCCTTGCCATAACATTTTGAAGGGAGGAGGGGACGGAAGGAGACGACAAAACATTTTGCATTGCCGGGCTTAGAGCAAAAAAGTTTAAAGACCCCTGTTCTAGTGCTAAATCTGGTTAAAGAAACACGTTTTGAGATCTTTCAAGAATCAAGAACAATTCAATGTTGTTCGAAGTGTTGAAGGCAGATTACTGCATAATTTAGCTCCTAGTGCTGCTGCAGAGCTTCCTCCTCTCCCTGCCCAGCACAATTTAGGAAGGAGAGTGTGTAAAGCGTTGGAGGACCTCAGGTGTCGAAAGGAACACAGGTTCTGAAGTCTTTGGGGGCCCGAGAGATGACGGTTCTGTGACTGTGCATAAAGGTTTTAAATAGGATCCTCTGAGTTATAGGAATCTAATGCAGATCATATAGTTAGAAAGAAATTGGACAGTGCCGATCTCAGCTAAACAATGAACGAGGATGGTGTAGGATATAGTGTTGAAGTCTGCAGATAAATTCAAATGTTGAGGACAGCCGTACCGCCTACATCCAAAAGCTGTTTAAGGGGTTCTGAAACCGTAAAACGGATGCCTCTGTGCTATGAGCAGCACAGAACACAAACTGTGGGAGGGATCCATGTCTGGGCATACCCATGGCTACTTAGGTGTCAGGGTCAGGGCATACCCATGGCCACTTAGGGATCCGGGTCAGGGCTGATTTGCATATGGCTGGGTCCAAATTGGGGTAACATGGTGAGCAAAAACACAATGGATTTAACGGAGATCTGTAACTGGGGGAAAATGTTTTACAATGTCCATCATTTTTTTGTGTTGCTATAATGGTCCCAAGTGGGAAGGGTATGTCCAGAAGTGGGTCCCTTGCTTGCTATGCCACTGGATTCAAGCTAGCCTGGTTGATTAGGTGACACCCCGAAACCAGTCCAGAGATGCTTTTGTGGTCTAGGGAGGACCTGGCCTGGCAGTTCGGGCTATGGGGAGTCTGGTCATGACTGATTCCATATGTCTGGGTCCAAACTGGGGTGACATGGTGAGCAAAAAAATTATGGATTTAACAGAGATCAGAGACTGGGGTTGAATGTCTTTCTTTTTTTCTCCTCAGTTCACAGCAGAAAGGCATTTTCATGGGATTGCCCATACTTAGGCAGAGCCTGGAGAGAGGGTAGCAATCTGGCAGACTCTATCCACAAATAAAGTACTAGCTGAAGGATCCAGTACCTCTACCCCACTTGTAGTTTAGGCAGACTAACAGAAGCAACCGGAGGTTTGCGTGCTCCTCTAATATTCTAGAACCATTCTTTTGATATGCAGATTTAGGGGAATTTCTGCACATGGTTCACACTGGGACACTGTGCTGATTAGCTGGTTATGATGCTCATTACTCTCCATCAGGGGCTTTTTGGACCAAAAAATGAAAACGGGGAAGAGTGAGTTTCAACCAGGCAGAGTAATGTTATACTAGCTGGAAGTTGAATAGGCTAGAGCCCACCTCAAACAGGCCGGCATCCATAATAAATGTTCCACACATGATGAAGTCAATGGGACTGACCTTACATTTTGCAGCCAAGAGCAGGTAGGCAATCTCCCCACAGTGCTGTAGTTCAAATGGTCTTGCCCCCATACTAGAATCGCGTTGCCACCACTGTGAGACACTACATAAACTTATGTTGACATGGTTGTATCAGAATGGGGGTACAACTTTAGATGTCCCCTTGCATCACAGCATAGCTCTGGATTTGACAATCAAACAACACAGAAAGTACCTCTAGTGAGGCAGCATGACTGTTAAGCTTAATGGAAAAAATGCAGGTGTGTCCAGAAAATATCAAGGAGAGACAACTTTCAAAACCAATGTAGAGGGCTTTCTTTCCAAGGCACTCTGTGCAACTACTAAAACACAACTGTGATCGAGGCATCAAGATCTGTGGGAGGAAGGATATGCATCAAAGGCTCGGATGAAGAAGAGAAAATTACAAGTTAGTAATTTCACTATTCTCTTCCAATCCCAATCCTTCCTTCTATGAGGATAAACAAAAAGAGCATAACTCTAGAAAAGTTTGTAGAAATGATATCCAGTCATAAATGTAGTTTACTATTAACATATTTTACAAACAATTATATTTTTATTCGAGGTTGAAAATGTTATGTACTCTAAATTTGCAAACCTGCACTTCTGGATTCAACTACTAGATTCTGAGATTATGGACAGAATGTTAATCTAGAAAATATTTAATGTGGCAAAAAGCACAGTTCAAAACTATAAGGTAATTGGAGCAGCTAAACATTTAAAGACGCATGCCATATCACAAGATGGCAGGAGGAGTAGACTGTGCGTAAAGATCTTGGCTGGTGATATGGGGATCGAAGCAGTGTGGAATACACTGGTAGATGAGGGACACAATTTAGCCTGTTCAGTATGTTTGAAGGGGAAAGAAAGTTGTTTTTTAAGATACAGGCAAGCAAGTGATAAAAATAAAAACAAGCAATTGCAATGCAATCGGTCTTGCCTTTGGGACCTTATATGTATTTAGCTATGGAGCACATTAACCTGGGTGCTGAAACATCTACTGTTCTTTAACATGGAGGGAAAGTAAGCACCAAACTGTGTGACATGCCAGGTATGGGAACATATGGAGAGAAATATTGTCTTTCACCAGGAAATGGTATAGTCCGAAGCTCTGTTTTTAATATAAAATCAGGGCCGTTGGTGGTCATATCACTGAAAAAAGATTTCAAAAAAATAATATTGTCTACAGGTGCTTGTGGAAGACAATTTCTATGGACTGGAATCTAGAGAATGCTAAAGTGATTCTGGTATTTTTCTGACCTCTGCTGGTCGTTCTCTATCAAGAAAGTTAAATAGAGGCAATTGCCAGGAAAATTAAAAAAAGAGTGTACCTCAGCAGAAAGCAACAGGGCCATAAGCCAGCCTGTCATTGCGTCCGCCGACCCCCTCTGGAGACGGGTCTAGCCAACAGACAATTGCGGAAGAAATTCAGTCTCCCTGGCAACAAGTAAATGCCCCCAGTTGGCCAGAGGCAAGCACCACAGACCTATGGCACAGCCATATGATACTTGGGCAGGCAGGAGCATGAACCTGCTGCACAGCAGGCAGATACACTCCCCTTCACTCACCTGAATTGCCGGCTCCCACTGAACGCAGCATGGCCAACGATCCACTCATCATGAACATGCTGCCCACTAGCCGTGCAAACCGAGCCGTGCATACTTCCCTAGGGAACAGAGCAGCTGAAAGTCAGTGAAGCAAGCACACGGCTCCTGCCCATGGATTGTTTGCTGAAGACGGCTGGAATGCCAGAAACCGGTCCTCGGAAGCTTGTTTCCGGTCCAGGGAAGACATGGCTAGGCAGTTCGGGCTGGACTGTTCCCATGAGGCACAGGGTCAGACTGATTTACATATAGCCATGTCTGAACTGGGGTGGCAGAGTGGGCTAAAGAACGGTGATGGATTAAACCCAGATCTTTTGACTGGGTGTGAGTGTTTGATTGATTCAGATGCTCCGTCCATCACCACCCCCCTTTTGTACCGCTTTTGGCCGCCATAGGTGTGGCAGGGTATGCTCAGACGTAAGTCCCTTGCTCACTTTGCCACTGAATGCAAGCAAGTCGGGCTGAAGACGGCTGGAATGCCAGAAACCGGTCCTCGGAAGCTGGTTTCCTGTCCTGGGAAGACATGGCTTGGCAGTTCGGGCTGGACTGTTCCCATGAGGCACAGGGTCAGACTGATTTACATATAGCCATGTCTGAACTGGGGTGGCAGAGTGGGCTAAAGAACGGTGATGGATTAAACCCAGATCTTTTGACTGGGTGTGAGTGTTTGATTGATTCAGATGCTCCGTCCATCACCACCCCCCTTTTGTACCACTTTTGGCCGCCATAAGTGTGGCAGGGTATGCTCAAACGTAAGTCCCTTGCTCACTTTGCCACTGGATGCAAGCAAGCCGGGCTGAAGACGGCTGGAATGCCAGAAACCGGTCCTCGGAAGCTTGTTTCCGGTCCAGGGAAGACATGGCTAGGCAGTTCGGGCTGGACTGTTCCCATGAGGCACAGGGTCAGACTGATTTACATATAGCCATGTCTGAACTGGGGTGGCAGAGTGGGCTAAAGAACGGTGATGGATTAAACCCAGATCTTTTGACTGGGTGTGAGTGTTTGATTGATTCAGATGCTCCGTCCATCACCACCCCCCTTTTGTACCGCTTTTGGCCGCCATAGGTGTGGCAGGGTATGCTCAGACGTAAGTCCCTTGCTCACTTTGCCACTGGATGCAAGCAAGCCGGGCTGAAGACGGCTGGAATGCCAGAAACCGGTCCTCAGAAGCTTGTTTCCGGTCCAGGGAAGACATGGCTTGGCAGTTCGGGCTGGACTGTTCCCATGAGGCACAGGGTCAGACTGATTTACATATAGCCATATCTGAACTGGGGTGGCAGAGTGGGCTAAAGAACGGTGATGGATTAAACCCAGATCTTTTGACTGGGTGTGAGTTTTTGATTGATTCAGATGCTCCGTCCATCACCACCTCCCTTTTGTACCATGGATTGTTTGCAGCACAAAAAAGGAACAGGAAGTAAGGGGGGGGGGGGGAGATTTTTATATGTGTGAAAAAGTTGTGATTGGAGGCACATGGGCGTCAATAAGTAAGTCATCACGGTGAGAGGGATGAAGGGTTAATGTCCAATATACGCAGGGCTTTAAGTGGGCCGGGTCTCATCGGTTGCACCAGCAGTTTTTTAGAGGAGGCCTCAAAACGGGTCTCTATCGGGCTCTGTTTTGTGCCCTGGCACAGGCAGACTGCAGTGGCAGTAGGTACATCGATGTGCGCTGCTCACACTGCTCACTTTTCACTAGTGGAGATGTTATGGCATGACGTCATGCCAGGTGAGCGTTGTGAAGGGAAGGGAGATCCTCTAAAGAGAGTCATTTTCTCTCTGGATTTCCCTTCTTTTTTTGAAAC
The DNA here is from genome assembly GCF_964263255.1 of Lissotriton vulgaris. Taxonomy (NCBI): domain Eukaryota; kingdom Metazoa; phylum Chordata; class Amphibia; order Caudata; family Salamandridae; genus Lissotriton; species Lissotriton vulgaris. Next base: position 814,226,307 of record NC_141698.1, read on the forward strand.
TTAGGAGCAGCAACATTGTTGCGGTGTCACCAGGGCTTTAAGCAGAAACTTTTTCAATATTATATACAAGCCATAGTTGCTGCTTATTTATCTTATGCAACTAACAACCAGTGACAAAGCCAATAGTTCTGACTTGTTGTAGGTTTGATGTTACTTGTTGTATCATATATCTGGATGCAATGACAGGAGCAGCAAAATACAAGTCGGGCGGCCCACTATGCAAGCACAGATTTTTAGCTTGCGTGTTTTAAGCCACGCCGTTAATTACATTTGACCCGCCCCTTTGAGAGACCCCCCAGTTTTTTCATCCCACTTAAAGCCCTGTATATAAGCAATCAGAAAACTGGGCAGCTAAGCCAGCCTCTACTGGTGATGTATAAATTAATTAGAACGCATGTGCATTTTGGTGTCAGCGTCCATCATATTGGGACCGCGATCTTGTGACAGGGGTTATTTATTCTCGCACTCTCATTTGCCATACAACTGTGGAAAGTGAGCCCATATTACTATAGATGCCCGGGCTGCTGGCGCAAGTCGCCTCTTAGTTCTCATTCTGAATAGTTACCAAATAAAGAGACGGCCGCTGGAAGCTGGAATCACAAGAACAGAGTTTTATTTCTCATGAGGAGAGCCTGTCATTTCGGACACGAAACACAGTGTCTTTCGGGAGGTGCTCTAACAAGTGTTCTGAGACATCGCCTTTTATACCTTACAAACACTCCTTATTACAATAATGACATTGTGAAACAAGGAAAAGACATTCCCGTTATCCTCGTGTCAATCCCACCCCACATGTATCCACAATAGAGACCCTTGAACTGTCGATAAGAGAAGGGGTAATCACGCAGCTGAGTGTTCCGCTGATTATTAGGATGTGTGCGCCTGATCGTATCCCAAGGGGTGGGGAAGCCAGCATCAATAGTGGGTTCTTTGAAGAGGAGTGACTTCATACAATAAGGGGCAATAAACAGTATCTTCCGGCTTAGGCGATGGCCTCGGACATGTGTGGACGATCCATCGCGGTGGGAGGGTTTACTAACAGAGGGGTTTATTCATGAAAGGAAAGGAGGTGTTGGTCAGACGCGGCCGTGACTCCCAAGGACAGGGTTTTTGCAGAAGAAGAAGGTTTATGATTTATCCATGTGAGGGAGGAGGGGGGAGCCAGGGTACGCACAGGGACAGAGCCGCACAGAGAGAAAGGTCTTACGACCCGTACATGAGAGGACGGGGGCAGTCAGATACAGCTGGGGGGTTATGTCAGCTGAGGCGAAGGATGCTTCTTCGAGAGAAAAATGGGGGAGGGGGGGTGCATGGGTCAAGCAGGAGGGTCACCTTTCAGAGCAGGATCGCGCAGGAGGGAAGCCGGGGATTCCAACAAGCGGGCAAAGAGGCCATGGTGCCTGAAATGGCTGTCAGGTACATGCGGGCACGGGCCTTTACTGGCGGAGTGGTGCGGTTAACGTTCAGGGAAGGGAATGGGAAAGTACAATGAACGCCGCTTATGTACATTAATTTTGTTATTTTCCACAGTCGCCGCTTTTTACATAACAAAGTTCATTTTCCTATCCTTCCTAGTTAAGGGGCGTACATATAAACATGTGTGGTTGATGAAATAGCATTTGTCAATACTAACATATTGCATAAAATCATGAACAGTTGATGTGATTGGCAGAATACAGTACATAGGAAATTGCATTTGCAAACGTACTTCATAGCATAAATGCTTCTGACTTTCAAAAATGAATGTGACCGATGAACATTTTGACCAAGTGGTTGAGGGAGGAATTCAGTCCAATATTATCTCTTCGACACAGTGTCTTTTTAGCAGTGAGCCATCACTGGTAGGCTCTAGTCCGTGTCCTTTCGTTGGCGCTGTTGAGCACCGGCGGTGGAGCTATAGGTCCAGCTCGGATCCATCCTTACGCGTTGCAGGGTGCGGTCAGTCCTCTGTTGTTAGACCACAGTCCTGTTCCCTAAACAATCCTTTTAGGGGCGCCTTATGTTCGGCACCTATATTCCTGTGGCGTAACCCCATTTCCATCTAAATGCCGTTCTTCCTTTCAGCAGAAAGTCACGTGGAAAAGGGGGTATGGTTCAGTAGTCGATGGGAGAGAGAGAGAGCGGAGTGGGGTCAGATTTCCTGGGACACACCAAAGGGACCAAGGGAGCAAAGGATAACAAGCAAGCAGGCCCATCAATCGGGCTTAAAAAGGGGGGGGACGGAGGCTCCAGGCACGCGTGGGTAGGCGGACAAAAGGGCTTCAGGACAGCCTTTCATCCTTTCGTTTACCGCATTGGAGAGTGCTGCCTCGTCCCGTATTCCTGTTGTGCTGTGGCTCCACCTTTGGTCGAGGTTGCATGTGTCCCATGATCTGCAGCCAGGCTGTGTGTCACGTCCGACCCTTCTCCTCCGATGGTCGTATATCTTTGAATGGGTAAAAACAAGTTTTAGAGAACTGGCAGAAGAAGACATTTATGCATTAGAATTCCTCCTTTATTCCTACGCACTTCGGTGATACGTTCATCGGTCACAGTTAGAAGCCTATTACCATGAAATGTATATGCCGGTATTCCTACTGTGTTCATTCCAAGTTTGTTCGTTGTCTATTCATGGCACATATGGAGAGAAGTCAGTCTCCTATCAACTGTGCATTTCATCAAAACTCAACATGGCGGAACCTTCAGTGGTGACTCGTCTTCTAACCCGAGCCTTAACAGTCTAACATTTCCCTTCAAAGCTGGCTAACCCTTTCAAACAGGGCGGGGGCGCTATCATCGAGAGTCAGGGTAAAACATTTTTCTCTCGAGGGACGACAGTTACTCATGGTCATCATGTGTATATCGGGGACAGCAGCCGGGGTCAATCAAGTGGGGTGGGGATGCTACGGGCATTCACGCTTGGGTGCAAAGGGGGTGGGGCAATCTGGGCGTTGGGGGTCAATCCAGGCGTTGGCGCTTGTCTCTAACGAACTGAAAAATAAGGTGCCATTGACATATAGTTCCCCTATATAAGGCCAGATTTGGGGACCGTAGTCGTCTTACCTGTCCTTTCTTTCTTAGCCAATTCGAGTTCAATCATTTTGCAGAAAGGAGAGGTAGTAGCATGGCGAGGTACAATCATTTTAGTTTCTGTCAATTTCGCTGAACACCTTCGCGTTCAATAAGTATCCAATCAGACTGGTGCCAGCGAGGCACAATTTTACCATAAAAAAAAGATGGGACAGGGGGACTCTCGTAGAGAGTGAGAGTCGCCCGCAACCTAAACGAGCCATTCGGTACACGTATGACATGTAGAGAGAGAGAGAGAGAGAGAGAGAGAGAGAGAGAGAGAGAGAGAGAGAGAGACGTGTACGGCAACAGGTCATTTAGTGCCTTCATAACACAGAACGGTAGGGGTCAGGTAACACGGAAACACAAAACAGAGGGAGGACATAAATCCCTACACTACACATACACAAACTCAAACAAGGGGGGGATAGTACGTGTTTTACATAAAAAGAAAGATTCACGACAAAACATAGAACAGTTGTTGGCCAAAAAGGATCTCCTTGCGCATGCTGCGTATCTTTAATATCCTATTTATCTATGGGCTGAGCTCTTTTTTTTTTCTTTTTCTCCTTTTTCCTTTTGCTTGCTACGAGCGTTCTCGATAGTCAATACTTACACCTCGGTCAGCCGGTCAGAAATTAACCTGGTCGGGCTATTGCCCACGGTTGGATCTTAAACCACTTTTTAGTTTCTTCTTTTGGTGGGAAGTTCTCCAGGTTGAGGCAACAGAGGGTATTGATCAGGAGAACAGTCAGACAGCTTGGTTATATCTATAAGAGTGTGAGAAGGAGGTGGTACATTTCGAACATCAACAACGTTTCTAATCTTCCCAGACGGGTGGTGCCTGGGAACCCTTACCCCAGGACTCTTCTTTGTCCTTTCCCTATCTAGTTAACCGTCATAGTTACATTATCTAACGTGCTAATTCGAGTCAATTTCCGTCATACAGTACCCGTCAAGTTTCTATGTCAGTCCATCCTCCCAGTCGCTACGTTCTAAAGAGGAACAGTCATCTCTAAGTCTAGCATAAGTACTATGCTCAAATCCCCTCCTTCCCTTTACCGGGTTGTTCGATCGTCACTCCTCCATACTTCAGCCGACGTTCCGACGTGACCTGCAGAAGGGAGGAGAAGGAAAGGGGTGGGGGCAACATTCAAAATACATCAACTTGCATAAATCCGAAAATGTTTTTACCTACCACATACTTGACCTATCTCCACCGGCCGCATTCTCTACCATCTCGGCGTTTAAGCCCAGAGGGATCAGTAGTGTCAGATAGATAATCATCGATGGTCTGCGTATCTACATGAATCACACGATCGTGGCCTTATAGGTCGTGTGCAAGGGTGGCGGTCAGGTGGTATTTCTGTGGTATCGCTCAAGGGCGTCTAAAAACACCTTTCCGGCTGCCGGTGATACATAGTGTAGCTGCTAAATATCGGGCCTTTTTACCCTTCAACCTTAATAAAGCTGCTTATTTTTCGCTTATATTAGAGACAGTAGTAACGCATTAAAAAACTCATTAATGCAACTGCTACAATTCATACTTCTTTTTTCGAAATACCTTTAATTAATAATGTTGGTGCACAAATACGGGCCTACAACCCAGTGGGCCGGCCACGGAGCAGACTAGAACTGTGCATAAGGGGAACGAGGTCGGTGATCATTTATTTCAGAAAAGTGCGGCAGTGTAATAAAATCATATCGAACTTTCCTACACTGCAAGTATGATGCATGTCAATAATTCAATTTTTCAATAATTTTATCTCATTGTCCAACTATTACTCAAGACCTAATATTTACCAATTCATTGTCCAAATGCTCAATCAGTTCCTATTTCATACCAATTCATTTCTTCCCAAACGTAATTAGTACCCACCCTAAATCAGTTCATTGTCCCAACACATAATCGTTATCTATCTTATATCGCTTTTCTTTCCGAACACATAATCAATATCCATCTTATCTACTTTCATTGTCCAAAACTGCATACACATCTCGGAGCATCAAGGTTTGAGCAATCAAGGTGAACAAGGAGTTTGAAAGTTTCATTCTGTATCGACGCCATTTTGGGCGAGGTCAGGCAGGTCCCAGTATGGCCAGAATGTCTCCAATGACTCGTGGTTGGACCAGAACCTCTTTTGGCAGTTCAAGAAGTGTCTCGTAATGGGGTGACGGACTAGTAGTATGAACCATCAGTCAAAAGAGGGGAGGGAGGCAACAATCTTTCCTACCGGGTCATTCTGATGTTCCACCGGAACTGAACAAGTCTGTATCCTTGCGGGATTTTAGTCATTTCCAAACTGAGGCTGGCGCCGGCAGGAGTGCACCGACGTCTCGTGGCTCCATCGGAGGACAGGGCGGGGGCACCTCGTGGAGAGGACGGCCCCCCCCGGCTCTTTTAGAATCTTCAAGGCTGAGGAGTACAGGGCGTGTGCTCGTCCCGGGCAAGGAAACCCGCTTTTTGATATGGACCCCTTCTTCAAGCAGGAACGTTGGGGTGTCGCTGGAAGCCTCCACCTGGAGGGAGGTGGGGGAGGCTCGTTCGCGCCGCCTCCCCCTTCCAGCGACCCTGCGCCGTTCTCCGGCTCCAGCGCTTTGGTACGGCCATGCCAGGCAATGAAGATGGGGGGGGGGGGGTCGGTGGCTGAGGCAAGACATCCCCCCCTTTTGACATGTGGCGGGACTACCTGCAACTCTCAGGCGTTGCCATGTGGCGGGACTACCTGCAACTGTCCAGGGCCGAGTGCAGTTGCAGCCATTATTGCGCAAAGAAGCGCCGCCGTCCTCGCCTTGGCTTCGGCCTTCGATGAGGGCCGGATCCGGTGAGAGAGATTGGGGGGGAGGGTCGGTGGCTGAGGCAAGACATCCCCCCCCCCCGTGGCCTGCAGGGCAGCAGAAGAGGGAAAAAAAGAGAGATCATTGCGATTTGCGGGCCGTCCGCCCCACAGCCTCCCCTTCCAACTGCGGCCAGCCGAGCCCTGCACGCATCAAGGCCTCGCCTTCCGGATGGGCGTAACCGCGGACCTGTTGCACTTCGGGAGCTTCCGGAATGGGCGTAGGTACCTATTGGTTTGTTCCTATTTCATGTGACCGTTATTTGGGCGTGGTGGGCAATGAGGCAGACATGTTTGGCAAAAATGTAGAAGGTAGGAGGTGCACTGCTAGGTTGTTGCTATTTTTACAGTTAAAATTTCAAGCAAGTTTCGGGTGCTCTTGAGGGTGGTGCAAACCGTCCATGCACCGGATATTTAAGCGACTGAGTTGTGTATACAGAAAGCCTTCTGATACATCCCCTGTTAAGGCACACCAGTGGTGTTCACATTAAGTTATTCACAGGATAGTTGGTTGGTAAGTTCAAAGTTTTCAAGTTTTCTAAGACCCGCGAATGGAATGAACTACCACGCACGCTACACCGTAGCATAAAAACTCCGTGATCAAGGGCACTCATGCCCGAAATGCATTGGGGATCAACTTATGCATTAACCTAATGAAGATGTACAACCACTGATATGTTGTGAATATCAGTATGAAGAATTGTTATTAAAAACTTGAAAACTTTGAACTTACCAACCAACTATCCTGTGAATTACTTAATGTGAACACCACTGGTGTGCCTTAACAGGGGATGTATCAGAAGGCTTTCTGTATACACAACTCAGTCGCAGACATGTTTGGAGCAGGAGTAGGCAGCGGAACCTAGCTACCTCGTGGCTGCCTTGCTGTCAAGCTTTTTCGCCATTTTATATTTCTTATTACGAACTGCTTCCAATGTTTCTTATTTTTAGTGAAGTCTAAAGCTCATCAGGGGGTTACTGACTTAGCCCGATTTCTTTTTATTTTTCCTTCTTTTCCTTAGCGTTTTTTGAGCTAAAGTTTCTGTTAACAGGGTACGGTGATCACTTCATATATTTATGTATTATTTTTTTTTTATATGTCCTTTTCATTAGGGGTACTCCTGGACGGACCAGATGTGTTACCTTCAATAAATGGTCCGGGGTGGAACTAGATTATCAATCAGAGGGGAACACATATCCCTTCGTTAGGGTATCATCCTGGACGGACCAAATGATGTACCTCCACTTACTAGGGTAGCCTCCTGGACGGACCAGAAGGGTTACTTCCAATAAATGGCCAACAAGTGGGGGCATGTGTCCTCCATTAGGGTAGCCTCCTGGACGGACCAGGTGAGCTACCCCCAAATAATAGTCAATCAGTGGGGAGTGGGTAGGACTGACGAATCATAAAGGGGCATAACCTACCCTTTACTACTTGCAAAGACTAGACAGAATATTTCTATTCCACGTTGTTTGCAAACATAAAATACCTCAAACAAACAATTCCTTGGACAACAATGTCCAGTCAATCAATCAATCAGTGGGGAGAAAAACAGGCATGACGGATTACAACGGGGACAAACGTCTGCATTACCTGCCCTTCGCTATCTGCAAAGGAAGACAGAATATTTCTATTCGTCTCTGTTTGTGGACAGGGAAGATCTCAAAGAGCAACAATCGATTATTTAATCGATTTCAAACAATCAGTGGGGAGAAAGGTAGGCATGACGGATTACAACGGGGACAAAAGTCTGCATTACCTACCATTCTCTATCTGCAAAGAGAGACGAACGTTCCTATTCGCCGCTGTTTGCAAACAGAGAATGTCTCGTTCTCAAGAAGAGAACCAATATTTCAAGTAGCATCCAAAGCTAAATGAACCAATAACAACAATATCAGTATTCAAATACCGATTCCAATACAATCAATCAATCAATCAGATGGAAAAAAAACATCCTACCAATCAGGCGTAAAAACACCCTACTTAATCTTACCCGGACCGGACCATATGGACAGTTCTTTATCTTCCTCCTCCAGCGCCCGATCGTTCTCTTACTCCATGCAGCATTCCTGTGGGATTCCAGTCAGGACAATAGGTCACTCGAGAGAGGTCCGTTCAGAATCGGTGAAGTTCATTCAATCGGCAGCCGGACGAGGGCCCTCTCAAGGCAGGTATACTCCGATCATTTAAATGTTCACCTCTTCGTCTGGATCTCTCTTACTGGACCTTATGTCACTGATGGACCCCGCGTTGGGACGCCAATTGTGGAAAGTGAGCCCATATTACTATAGATGCCCGGGCTGCTGGCGCAAGTCGCCTCTTAGTTCTCATTCTGAATAGTTACCAAATAAAGAGACGGGCGCTGGAAGCTGGAATCACAAGAACAGAGTTTTATTTCTCATGAGGAGAGCCTGTCATTTCGGACACGAAACACAGTGTCTTTCGGGAGGTGCTCTAACAAGTGTTCTGAGACATCGCCTTTTATACCTTACAAACACTCCTTATTACAATAATGACATTGTGAAACAAGGAAAAGACATTCCCGTTATCCTCGTGTCAATCCCACCCCACATGTATCCACAATAGAGACCCTTGAACTGTTGATAAGAGAAGGGGTAATCACGCAGCTGAGTGTTCCGCTGATTATTAGGATGTGTGCGCCTGATCGTATCCCAAGGGGTGGGGAAGCCAGGATCAATAGTGGGTTCTTTGAAGAGGAGTGACTTCATACAATAAGGGGCAATAAACAGTATCTTCCGGCTTAGGCGATGGCCTCGGACATGTGTGGACGATCCATCGCGGTGGGAGGGTTTACTAACAGAGGGGTTTATTCATGAAAGGAAAGGAGGTGTTGGTCAGGCGCGGCCGTGACTCCCAAGGACAGGGTTTTTGCAGAAGAAGAAGGATTATGATTTATCCATGTGAGGGAGGAGGGGGGAGCCAGGGTGCGCACAGGGACAGAGCCGCACAGAGAGAGAGGTCTTACGACCCGTACATGAGAGGACGGGGGCAGTCAGATACAGCTGGGGGGTTATGTCAGCTGAGGCGAAGGATGCTTCTTCGAGAGAAAAATGTGGGAGGGGGGCGGTGCATGGGTCAAGCAGGAGGGTCACCTTTCAGAGCAGGATCGCGCAGGAGGGAAGCCGGGGATTCCAACGAGCGGGCAAAGAGGCCATGGTGCCTGAAATGGCTGTCAGGTACATGCGGGCACGGGCCTTTACTGGCGGAGTGGTGCGGTTAACGTTCAGGGAAGGGAATGGGAAAGGACAATGAACGCCGCTTATGTACATTAATTTTGTTATTTTCCACACAACAGTCAAGAAAACAGTGGGGGTAAAACCAGTGCATTGGCCTACAAATAATAATAAATGTAAGTGGGCCAGTTCAGGCCTAGACTGTTCCAGGTATTCAGCTAATCCCCTGAGCATCCAAGCACGAGAGCCCAAATACGATTAGACACTGGCACCTGCCTCCTAGAGATGACTATTTCAGAAGGGGTCATGAGAGGTGCTCCGACGACCATTCTTTGCAAGACAGAGCAGATGGTTACCAGTCTCAGAATGCAGACCTTCGCCATCATAAGAAACGTAGAAATCCAGCTACATACATCCCCCGATTTCTGATCTTGTGCTGGACAGCTGCATGCAGTCTGTGCATACGTACCATGAGTGATATTTGATAGTTTGTAAAGTGCGCCATATACCCAATGGCATGTGCGCGTCAATATGGGCAGGGCAAAGCACTAGAGAACAACTGAACCCATCATAGCTCAGTCATGGATCACATTCAACACATTTTTCATCTGTGCCTAGAAAGAGACTTTTCACCGGGCACGTAGCAGTTGTCCCCTCGCTAGAACTATGCTCTGTGTGGCAGCATTATCAGATAAGGGACGCAAGAAAAACTAACAGCTTTCTTACAACCATAAGCAACAGCACCACTCAGTGGCGAAACACAATCTATTTCCATTGTAGGAATGAGGCTGATTCGCCAGCACTTCTTGCGATTAAATCAAGAATACTCCATTGAAAGAAGTCAGAAAAAAGCAATTGTTTGCATCCAGAGGAGGCGTGCGGATCATAGCTCAACCTCCGCTCAAAGGGTTACAAAGCACTTCACTGCATTGACATCCAAGCCCTGAGGTGAAGACACTTGCGAACATCTATTGGAAATGCAATAGGACTCGCATTTACGCAAGACCTATTAAATTGAAAACAGGAGTGCGAGCAGGCACGAGCAGGAGTGCGCGGGAGGGGAACCCCTAAGAAGTCACGGACTGCAGGAGCGAAGGTGATGAGGGACAGCATGAAAGTAGTCTGTGCAGTAAAGGGGCCAGTAGCCATGGTAGGATACAAATGACTGACCTGGCTGTCATGGGGAGGGACTAACAAGCTTAAAACCAATTGGAAGGCAGCATTTATAACCTAAGGCAATGAAGAAGATGGGCCGGAGAGTGGGTGGAGCTTCCACGAAGCTTCCACACTATAGTGTATACTGCATGCCTCGCAAAGAGATGGCAGAGCATTCGCGCTGCAATGCTAGGCGAGATCTAAAAAGGCGTGAAATTTGGGGCAAAATGTGTTCAGGAGTGGGATACGCTGGGGATGGGGGGTACTAGCCGCTTCCCCAGCTGAGAAAAAAAAGAGTACGTGTGGTGAGACCGGGTAGGGGTCTAGTAGAATCTTTTCCTTAAGTGCACTAGTGTCTCAAAAGAAGAATCGCCTCTACCTGGAGCAGATCATAACGTAAAGCCACTCAAGGCCACCAGATAAAGGTCTACTCAGAGGATGCAGACCAGACACCAATGCTTCAGATACACAGGTGAGAATCTGTAAAGCACCCCCAGTTTCGGGTACCTATAATTTCATACCAAAAGGGTACGCAACTTTTAATGAATATGATGATGTCATCACACCATTTCTGGTTAGCTCACGGTCATACTAATGCTGCAGTGAAATCAGGCCACTGGGGGACCAATGTAATAAGACAAACAATAAGCGGTTGCCCATAGCTGTGACTTTAATGTGCACTGTGCCCATCACTTTTCAGAAACAAAGACAGAGTGCTAGATTCCACTTCTGTGTCAGAACCAGGATAAAAGAAATTACATAACAAGCTGCTTAGGTAAAGTTCAAGAAAAAGCACATGGCAGATATCAAAGACAAGCCTGAAATAGTAAGCTTGTACAACCTCCACTCAGCAGGTCCATCCCTAAAGCCACAGTACTCCTAGAATATTAACTAACGTTGTGATCAGAAGATAAACACCCACAGGTAAAATCATTTGGAAGATGTAACTAGGAAATAAGCAGGTACTTGAAACTTTAAAAATGAATAAGAAACAAGACTTTATCATATCATCTATGTGTCACAAATACCATAATGAGATACAAAGCAGAATACCAATGCCTTGAGTTTCAGACTGGATCCAAATTACAACAGAAAATGGTCAAGAAGGCCAGAATCTACTATAACTCCTTATATGCTTATAAGACCCCCCCCCACATTGTAACGCACCAACCTTATTGTTGAAGATCTGATAGTCTTAAGGCTGTCTGATAGCGAGGGCAAGGGAGTGGACTACGCCTTGACCGTGGAAGAGATAGCGGAAGCGATTAATGCCTTTCTACAGTCACTTGTGCCATGTACGAAATATGCCTCAGAACTAATTCCCTCACTCCAGGCAATATACATGGAGGCCTTTGAGGTGTGCACTTTACCAAATGATTTGTGAAGGGTCATTATCTCAGTGATCATTAAATTAGGGAAGTCACTAACTGGCTGACCCTCATATTGGCCCCTATCTTTGATCAAGCGGAAGGCTAACCTCTTGGCCATGGTTTCAGCCAATAGGCTGGTAAGTTCATTGTGAAGCCTGACCCTCTTGGACAAAAAGCTTCAGGTCTGCCTTTGAATCATCCATGTTGTCCTTACACGATCCGAATCCTCTTAGGGCTGCTACACCTTGCTTTTAATTGTTTTCCAGAAAGCCTTTGACTCAATACTCTTGCATTCATGATCCTGTTGTTGGAACGCACAAATGTCTGCTTGCTTTTCAGATTTTATTTTGGCGTGCTTTTCAGGTGGTTCGTGCAAATTCTTTACACTAACCAGTGGGTGACGGTCTGGATCAATAGCTCCTTATCTTCTCCATTTGAGATCCAATGTGGCGCACACCAGGGTTGACCCCTCTCTCCCCTCCTTTTTCCTTTGATTATAGAACCGCGTGTTAAATGGATTTGGAGGGATTCACTCATAAGTCATTTCAGCTACAGCACAACACATGAGAACCATGTGTTCCTTTATGCCAATAATTTATTACTATATATTAAGAACCCTGAGACTTCTGCAGGTTTATGGTGATGCCACTGGGCTTGTAGTCAAGTGAAAATACACCTGTCTTTGTGCTAGTTATCATGCTGGGCTTGTAATAATATTGTGATTCCAGCTTGCCACTGACCACTTCAAAACCCTAGGCATTCAAGTTGTGCTTACCGAACTAATGACCTGTGTTATGTACCCTAATCTAGGCCTGGGTAGCTACACAACCTTTTACCTACATTTGTTCTACCTTGCTCTCCATAATGGTTCTAGCACTGACCTTTTACCCAGTTATGTGCTGAATAAATGTCGATCAGTTTCCTGGAAACTAGCCTCATTTATTATGCATGAGGATTCTTAGAAAAGTCCCTGCACATGACGTACATAACAGCATGAACATACTCTGTGTAAAAGTCATGGACATCTACATCCTAGAGCGAAAGAACTGCTTTGCATAATCGCTGGTATTGTTCCAGGCTAATTTGCATAATCGTATTCACAACATATCAATTATGTAAGGAACCCCGAGGCTATCTTTATGGTATAAAAGACCCATACCAACATTTGATAGGCAGAGATGAAGCTTCACGCTGACACTAGACGCTAAGGTCCCGGCCTGCAGAAGCTACAAAACGCAGTGGTCTGACATCCCTTGCAGTGTGTTGAACTCAAGACCAAGACAGGGTCCTTCGTTCTCTTCCACCAGGTAATGAGGTTGGCTCTTTCCTAGGGGATTCTTGGCTTCACAAACACATACATGCTAGGTACACTTAGGTAGGGTTTGCATCGTAGGAGTATTCTCGATTATCGCTAATTATCTGTATGCCTGCATATATTCACTGTTTTAGCACTAGGGTAGAATTCTACCTTTTATTTACTCTCTGGATGCTTGTTATCTTATACACCTGTTTCAGTGTAATGGTTGTCACAGCACATATCTTATAAAATAGAATGACGCTGGTTCAAAAATGCTTATTGAAAACGCCCCCATGGTTTGTTCTGTGTATCTCTCTGAGACTAAGTGAGTACGATTGACTGAGCGAAAAGTACTGTACTGTTTCACGATCCTTGAAGGATCAAGGGTTATCATGTTCGATAGTTGTAAGAAACTATTTGCTCTTTGGTAAGGTTAGGGGGCTTATGGTGGCACTATGAGCTAGCTGCTCTAAAGCCTAACATATCCTTTGGGGGTGTCTGGACAGCAATCCCTTAGTTTATGTTGTCTAATCGGGCAGATCCTATTTATTTTTAGGAACTACACTACACCTGAAAGCGGACTTTAGTGCCCTTGCTCGCTCAGAGTCAACGAAACATGCCATCCTAGAGCTCGCTTTTTAAAATATTGCTGACCACGTCACACTATTTAACATGATCTCTCTACCCCAAATGCTCTATGCATTCCTGAACTTTCCACACGTCATACCACATAAATCACTCCAAGCACTTCAGTAGCACTCTGGACATTCCTTTGGGATGGAAATCAACCTAGAGTTGCTTTTAAGAAATATGTACTACCTCCATATGATGTAGGACTTTGATTAGCAGACATAAAACTCCATAATTACGCAAACCAACTTACACCGATTAATGATTGGTTATTGGCTGATCGTGTTGATCCATGTGTCCGCTCTGATTTGGAATGTACAGAGAAGCATGGTATTATTAATTTGCTACACAAGCCAACAATACGCCAAAACCTTCTCTCTGCTACTAAAACAGTGCTTTCCTGTTGAAGATGTGCTCCTAAATGGATTGGGTGGGAAGGAATGCGGACTGCTGAAGCCTAGTTGTGGTGCAGCACCTGGCTTAAACGCATTGTTATATTTGTTGTTATATCTCAATGCCAATAAAGACATTATATAAAAAAAAACATAAAATTGCCATTGATGAATTAGGAGTCTGTCTCCCTAAACAATTATTTTATTAGGTCTTCCCACATCATGGAGAGGGTTTGTCCTGCAGCAGCTATATGTGCAGGCATTCTCTTAGACAAAATATTCTTCAATGACAGACAAATGCACCCTCCTTTGTGACTGTTAGTTGAGGGACTGGGGGGCCAAGCCATCGATAGGTTGACAGAATCAACCAGCATTCTTTCCAATACCCTGGAGGAGGTGGAACAAAATCCTGGGATTTGGAGAAGGGAGACTAACTAACTATACAATCAAAACCTAGCAGAGGGCCATTGCCCAAGACTTGCCACTCAGAATCAATGGTTAAACAAAACCACAAGAAACTACCAGTGGACCTTCTTTCTGATGCATAGGCATGATTGTATTCCATTGCTGATGCTAGGAAATAAGAAGCCATCACAGCCCACCAACTATAACCACACCACATGCAGATGATAGGACAAATGGAGGAATGCTGAAGGGGTCCATCACCCTAGTATCACATGCATACAACTAGCTCAGAGCCTGGTCTGCTGATATTTTAAAGAAGGTAGAGCGAAAACTTGACGTGCATCGAACCATGCAAAGAAACCTGACCATTTTTAGAGACAGCAAGCATGGTCACCCAGTGATGTGACAGCATTCTACAAATTGGCTATAGATGGCTGACCACTGGAATCAAATGCAGAGGTTAGATATATCATGTACCATAAAGATAAGAAAGACCTAGATCTTCATACATACAGTGCCTATAATCTCAAAGCACTGGTACAACTTGCCTTCTGTGCAGTAGCTGTAACATAGTAAATAAGAGGACATGGAATATTTCGGTGCCACAGAGCATTCATGGGATAAGTGTTCTCTTCCTGCCCCAAATCATGATCATGCCAGGTGAAATTCTGGCAGAGGGGCTACGGCATTGAGTGGAGAAAAAAGAGACTGAGAGGAAACATTAAAAATGTATCCCTTAAGTTGAAACAACATGTTTTGTAATGTATCGAATAAGATTCACTAGCTTGCATCTCTTCCGAGATGCAACATTTGCAAAAGACAAATGTATGTACTACTGCCAAATGTATTGTGATGATATGCACTACCTTTTTGTTGTATAACCCAATGAAAATATTTAAAAAAGAAAAAGCTGAAACAAAATACCCTGGGTATTTTTTAGGCCTAGTATGATACGTTTTCTGTGGCACATCACAGCTGAACTACTGGTGTTGTCAAAACTGTGGAAATATCTGCAAGACAACCTCCTTACATGTATGCATCCCTTACTGAGTTAAGAAAAAAACTACTTCTCCAAGATGACTCCATAGCTATTCAAATGGTATAGAAGTCAGAAACGTTGCCACACAGGCCATAATTAGGAGAATCTGGGATACCCGCACTTGCCTATTAACCCCTTCCCTGCTGCCGTCGGCCAATGGCCGTTGGCAGCACTACCTCCCCAGTGCTGCCGACGGCTCCCCACCCGCGCACGAAAACGTCCGCACCTCGGCGGAATTACTGCCACGGTTAACGGGTTAACAGGAGTTACCAGCTGAATCAGGATAACAAGTTGTATGGATACAGCACATTCCTGATTTTTTCCCTGGCACATATTTCAACAGGGAAAAATCAGGTACATTTGCTCTGGGGAAAAACTGAAAGTGAGGAAACAATTCCAGGACCTGGAGCAGAAACAATGATGTCTTTGGATATTCCACAATCCTAATAAGCACATTGTAAATACTGCATCTAGAATTTACAGCACCCCTTCGTATTGGACTTTTCAAGAGCAGGATATTTCCGTATCAGGAGCTCCATGACTCCCGTAAAAAAAGACTTAGTATCTAGGTTTGTTGTAAGCCTCACCTAATGCATGCTATCAGGTCTGGAAGCACGGTTGATGAAATCTGTATTCAAGTTGGGCCCGTGTCCGATAGGAGATTGCCCACTCTTTGCCTCTAAGCTAACTGTGTCTGTAGTCCATTCGCTTTGCTCCAGTGTGAAGGAATATAACTGGATTTCTGGCAATTACTCATCTACAAAGCATAAACAAATCATAGACATTCCCACTTATGCTTCTTTCCAAATGATCAGCAGAGGGTATGGTGTTTAGGTCATTATTTAAGGACAGTGAGCTGGATTTAAGTTCATTAGTGAGCATCATTTATGCAGTTCAACAGAGACTACAAAACTATGTCTTTAAACAGAATTGACAATGAAATATAATTATGATAAATCATTGACACCATACCTTGATTGACAGTATTGAAGTAACATCTCTTTGTTGTGAGTTAGAATTTGAAGTAGGA
Source organism: Lissotriton vulgaris (assembly GCF_964263255.1). Classification (NCBI taxonomy): domain Eukaryota; kingdom Metazoa; phylum Chordata; class Amphibia; order Caudata; family Salamandridae; genus Lissotriton; species Lissotriton vulgaris. The sequence continues at coordinate 814,242,705 of NC_141698.1, forward strand.
CCAGAAATGTTTTGGCTCTAATCACCGTTGAGGGGCTTTCCAATAATCGGATAACTTTGATAACAAAATCCTTTAATACAAGAAAAGAAGAAAATGCATAATTGGTACGATACTCCACATTGTACCCTCTTTTTTCCACAGACCCATATCGTAATGCTCCTCTGTCCCCATGGAATGGACATACTGGGTTGATCAGGCATGTGGGAAACCAGGAAACTAGGTAACTGGTCACAAGGAGACAGAGACGATTGGTGTGCGTGCCAGGTACGGATAGGAAGTAGATGATGGTGGAGATGTACTAGTAAGCAAGCAAGCAGAGTATTAAGGAGCGGAGAGGAGGAGGAATGAAGAATAGCCATGCACTATTGGGTAAAGGAGTGTTAGCCTTGCAGGAAATGGCTGAAAATTATGAATGGCTGCAATACACTGCACTCTAATTGCATCCATAAGACAATGCAGCAGGTATTCAGCGAGTGGAGGAGGAAGGGTCGGGCTGAAATGTAAACAGGCAAACTACATTGTTTTGAAAGAAGTCCATATCAATGCCATACATGAGGCCTCTGAAAGAGTAAATAGGCATGTTTTAAATTTTTTGAAATCGCCTCTTGCTCAGGTGTAAGTCTTTCTTTAGGTGCCGTCATGTGGAATTTAGATACAAATAGAGTGATGAATGGAATGTTTGAGTTATTTCCACTGGTATTTACTCAGGGCTACACCCCAGTCCATCATTTTGCTGCTGTCTCGGTCCTCTCCTGAGCCCTCTCTGTCAGAATCCCTTCTTGCGTACCCTGCATAGTGGTCTAGCGTGCAGGGCTCATGTTGCTTTATTCCTATGGTGCTTTTTGGCCTGCTATGATATCATGACTGGTGTTCCCCATGCATTCCCATGGCCGATGTTCCCACAGCACATTCATAATTGATGCTCCCCAAGCACCCTCATGACCGATGCTTCCTCAGCACCAATAATTCCATTGTGCTTGAATCCCTGTAATCATTCCCCCAAATCCTATGAACCAATGGATTAACTGTTCTCGCTTTTACTAGGGCCTTGGTGTGGTTTTCCATGGAGACCCTGCAAGCTTACCCCAGAATCCTGTGAGCCAATGGTAAGCCTCGCTCTTGCTGTTACTGGGGCTTTCAAGGTGTTTTCCATTATGCACTTTCGAGCGAAAACAATACATTTGTTTCCTGTTATTTAGTTCCGATCAACAAGTTGCACCTTATCATTTTGTAAGATCACAGAGAGTGTATTAACACAACTTTTCTCTAAGGTTTGAAAAACTTCCAGACAGACATGTGCCCCACGTGATCTAGCTTCATACATTGAGCCTTCAAGATGATATATAAAGCCCACGCAAACCCGAATTGTGGCTTGGCCTCGTTCCCTGAGGAACAAGACTCCACCCTTCCTACTCCCCTTAAGAGTCCTGCTGGAGCCAAGATGCCCTTCCTTCTCTTTCAAGTCCATCCGAACAAGTGGTTCCCATGGCACCAGCTCCCTTGAAGTCTTCCTCCTCGCTCCCTCCTGCAGAGCTACTCCAGACTCCAGTGACTCCCTGAGTCAAAGCCTCGAGATGTCCTTTGAACTTCAGTTACGTGGAAGAACTAGGCTAAGTATTTAATATCAGGTTAGGGTGCACTAAACTGCTTATAGTAGTGAACAGGATGAGTACCCCAGTCTTCAAGAACTATAGACTTTTCCTCCATGTCCTCTCTGTGATTTACTCCAGCGCTTCATGCGTGTTTATATCCCGGAGGCTTCCTACAACCTTGATGCTAGAACTGTCACTGCACAAGGATTGAATACTTTAGTTCCGTGTTTCTCTGATGAACAGTAGGGCCAAGAGAAAGCACTTCAGAGTCTCTGATACATGCAACAACCTTGCAACATACCGTGTGTTTCAACTGTATCCTTAGGAGTGTAACTCCAACCTTTGCTCCGAGTGTATCCTTGGGAGTGCAAGTAACTCCAACCTTTGCTCAGAGTCAATCAATCAATCAAGAAATTTGTATAGCGCGCTACTCACCCGGAGGGTCTCAAGGCGCTTGGGGGAGGGGGGTCCGCTACTGCTCGAACAGCCAGGTCTTGAGTTGCTTCCTGAAGGAGAGGTGGTCTTAGGTAAGACGGAGGTGGATGGGGAGGGAGTTCCAAGTCTTGGCTGTCAGGTAGGAGAAGGATCTTCCTCCCATGGTGGCTCTTCGAATGCGTGGGACGGCGGCGAGGGCGTGGCTGGTCGATCGTATCTGGCGGGTGGGAGTGTAGAAGGTCAGGCGGTTGTTGAGGTACCTGGGGCCCAGGTCTTGGAGGGCCTTGTGTGCGTGGGTGAGGAGTCGGAACGTGATTCTCTTGCTGACGGGGAGCCAGTGCAGGTCTCTCAGGTGTCTGGAGATGTGGCTGTGTCGGGGGATGTCCAGGATGAGTGGAGCGGAGGCGTTCTGGATGCGTTGGAGTCTCTTCTGCAGTTTGGCTGTGGTTCCGGTGTAGAGGGTGTTTCCGTAGTCCAGTCGGCTGGCGACAAGTGCCTGGGTGACCGTCTTCCTGGTTTCGGTGGGGATCCATCGGAAGATCTTTCAGAGCATGCGTAGGATGTTGAAGCATGATGATGAGACGGTGTTGACTTGTCTGGTCATCGAGAGGGAGGAGTCAAGGATGAAGCCCCGGTTGCGTGCGTGGTCCGTTGGTTTGGGTGCGCTGTCCAGGGCAGGGGCCACCAGGAGTCGTCCCAGGCAGAGGGTGAAGATCCAAGGATGAGGACTTCCGTCTTGTCTGAGTTCAGTTTCAGGTGGCTGTTCATCATCCACTCGGCTACGCCTTTCATCCCTTCGTGTAGGTTGGTTCTGGCGGTGGCTGGGTCGTTGGTGAGGGAGAGGATCAGCTGGGTGTCGTCGGCGTAGGAGGTGATGTTGAGGTTGTGTTGGCGTGCGATGGCTGCGAGGGGGCTCATGTAGACGTTGAAGAGGGTGGGGCTGAGTGATGATCCTTGTGGCACTCCGCAGATGACTTCGGTGGCCTCGGATCTGAACGGGGGAGGCGGACTCTCTGGGTTCTTCCGGTGAGGAACGAGATGATCCACTCCAGTGCCTTACTTTGGATTCCGATGTTGCTGAGGCGCTGGACTAGGGTGTGGTGGCAGACCGTATCGAACGCTGCGGAGAGGTCCAGGAGGATGAGGGCTGCTGTTTCCCCGTTGTCGAGCAGGGCTCGGATGTCGTCAGTGGCTGCGATGAGGGCGGTCTTGGTGCTGTGGTTGGCTTGGAAGCCGGACTGCGAGTGGTCGAGGGATCCGTTCGTCTCGAGGAAGGCGGCAAGCTGTCTGTTTACGGTCTTCTCGATGACTTTGGCAGGAAACGGGAGGAGTGAGATGGGGCGTTAGTTCTTGAGGTCGGTGGGGTCTGCTGATGGTTTTTTCAGGAAGGCGCTGAGTTCGGCATGCTTCCAGCTCTCCGGGAAGGTGTCGGTGTTGAAGAGTGTATCCTTGGGAGTGCAAGGAACTTTAACCTATGTTCCGAGTTTATCCCTGGGAGTCCCAATAACTCCAATTTGAATTTTAGGTTTATTCCTAGGACTGCAACACTCCAATCTGTAATTTTGGTTATTCCGCTCTCATACCAAGCTGCTGCTGAAACATGTAAGTTTATGTCACTGAAGTTACTGCATGTTCATTGTATGTAGAAACCTTTTAGTGCACTGATGGTAACTGCCCAATTATTTCCAGTGCATTGCGTCATTGCAAAGCCAGATTTTCTGGTCCAGTGAATATCTGCCTGGCAAACGTAGAAGGTCTCAGAAGTGACAACTCCTGTTACATAGTGTTGCACAGCCACTGAGCAGATCCAGTACTGCAAGTCTCTCTTTTCTTATTTTATCCCAACCCCTCTTCCCCCAAGGTGGACAGTGTGAGATCTAAGGTTTCGGTTCTTTGACTTGCATTGTCCCCAGGAGGGATAGCAGGTACAACATTGGCTCCATGGTTGGGACCAGGTGAGTCTATGATAGAAAGCCAAGACTTTCATGCTTCCACCGCCCAGAAGACATGGATAACCTGAGACACGTTCAGAGCCTGGCTCAGTCCCTACCTGAGGACACCCGAAGTGATTTAGACTTAGCAAGGGCTTTTTGTGATGTACAGAATTAAGTTCAATCCTTGCAGCAGGAAAATCGGTTGCTTAAGGACGAACTGGTAAGGTGTCAGCCTCACTATGGTAATTTGAAGTGGGGACTGGGCGTTTCCCAAGAGCACATGTCCCTTTACACAACTCCCACACTTTAGCAATTTTGGAAATCTATCAAGCACCTCTGCTTCTGGAAACGCTAATACTGTTCATGTCACAGTTACCACTCCAGACCTGGGGTCTTTGACACGGCACACATGATTTTTTGGGCATAGTCACAATTCTGATGCATTTTGAAATCTGTGCCAGTTACAGTTTCTTTGTAAACCAGGAGCCTTTCCCTCAGATACTGCTAGAATATCCTTTATCATAACTTATCTTGGGCGTACAGCTTCTGATTGGGCTATTTCACTCATTGAAAATAATGGCCCGCTATTACATGATTTTGAAGGATTAAAGAGGCGAGCTCTCATCTCTTTGCTAGTCCCACTTTTGACCAGTTCAGTGACAATGAGTTGCTAAAACTCCATCAGGACAGTAAGGACCTCCCTACCTACATTACTGCTTTTGTAAGCTAGTTATAGAAACCCAGTGGCCAGAACAAAATAGGACTTCCTTCTTTTATAGGGGGTGAAGGGATGACTCAAAGGATTCCCCGGCGCAAATTGTCGATTCACCCTAGATTGTTCAGAGTTCATTAATTTAGTTGGCAGGCGCGACCAAAGTTTAAAGGGAAGGTCCCTGAGGGGAGCCAAGACTGCCAGTTGTGTGGTCTGAGTGGAAAGCAACAGATTTTAAGAATCAGGATAGCACAAGACCCATGCAGATTGGGGGTTTGAGCTGTCCTTTAACCACCGAGGAAAAAGAACAAAGACAGAAATTATAAACCTGTGTTTGTATGGCAGTGAAACAGGGCATTTTGCATGAGAATGCCCAGCCAATCCGAAAGGAATTCGCAAAGCTAGCGCCTTGACTTCTGACATGATGCTGAAAAATGTTAGAGTGCCCAGTTGATATAGGAGTCACTCAGCTGAGTGTAGTTCTTGAACCGACCCCCATTTACCCAGCTAATACCTCACATAAAATTACACAACATTTAACAATACCAGTCACCCTTATCATTGCACACCAACAGAGGCAAGTTTTACCTATGCTTGTAGATTCTGGGGCACTAGAAAATTCGTAGATCTAGCTTTGGCCAGTTCTTTACATATTGCATGGGTTCGAAAAAGTGAACCAGAGCCTGTTAGAGCCTTAGATGGCTCCGAGCATACCAAAGTACTCTGATATCCTTAATGTGTGAGAAAAGGCATACTGAGACCTTGACCTTTGACCTCATTGACACACCTACCTTTGCGCTATTTTAGGACTCCCCTGGCTTCAGTTGCACACCAATCCTGCTATTGACTGGTCCCTCCATCTAGTCACCTTGGTATCTCATTACTGATAGACACTTTGCTATAATAACGCTCCCTTGAAGCTTGAGACAGAACATTCTCTTTTTGCCAAATTGGATAGAAAGAAGGTACCTTTTGAGTGATGTAAACACATCACAGCGTTTTGGACAGTGGGCACAACTGGTGCTGGAGGCTTCCATTGGAACAGCTATGTTCTTTGGAACTCTGCCCGCCTGACGCCAATTCGAGCCCTAAGAATCGATAGACTCGTAATAACAATCCACGGTTGTGGAAGTACCCTTCACATGGTTTTCCGGTGACAATTATCATATAGAGGTAAATAGGGATTGGACAGATAGACTGTCCTGAAGAAGACCGACGTGACCCATGTAAGAGATGGCACTTTAATACGGTCGAAACATGTTGACCATTGCAGTTTAAGGAGGAGTGTTTTTGGATCTTGATCTCCTGTCTAAACACTTTGCCATCCTTCACACCTTATTAATCCTGACCATGCAACCTATGAATAAAGGATTAACGGGTATCTATGAGCCAGTTTTAATGAGCACATCTAACTGCACTTTTCGTCTATCACTCACCCAGTCCTTAGGGACAACACTCATTGTAGTGATCACTGTTTGTCACATTTGTGTTGATCCTTTTCTGTTTTGTGTTTTGTGTTCCCCCCCTCCCTATGCTCCGCCCACTGCGTGGCTACGCGGGGGCGTATTGTAAGCAGACCCGATGATGAAGCATGTCACACACATTGTGTGTGAGGGCAGTTTTTCTTAATCATTTTTATTTTTAACAGCCCTTTGTCTTCGTCTGTATCGAGTTTCTTCCTCCCCACCCCTCTATGTGTTTACATTGTTGAGTAGGGGGTTCGGGGTGGTGGAGTTTATTTGTTGGCCCTCTCCCCTCCTTTGTGATAAATGACCTTTTGAGTGATCCCAGAAGACCAGTGATGCCTTTCACTTAGTTAAGGAGAGTTAAGGAGAGATGCCCCACAGTCCCCACGCAGCCTTCTCTCGTGGAGGCTGATGCCTCCCAGGTAGCTGTGGGTGGTATATTATCACAATGTGATAGCATAACAGAACACACTCACCCAGTTCCCAATTGTATCAAAAGATTTTTGCAGACAGAGCAGAATTACTCAGCTGCTAAACGAGTGGTATCGGCCATTAAATCATGCTTTCAAGAATGGCAACACTAATTCGGCGAGGCACACAACACAAAAAGGCTGATCTCCGAGCTAGATGGGGTTACATAAATCAGAACTTTCTAGGATATACGCCAATGAACACTGTGAACTCAAAGCACATTGTAGGTCTCTGCGACCTGGAATCCTTCTTGGATAGAGTTAGGCAGAGTTTGAGTCAAGAAGAAATGGACTCCTTGGTGTGTGAAGAGGGTAATCATGTGCACATTGAGCATCCTTACCGTGGTACCACTTTACATGTACCCAAGAAAGAATTAACATAACATAACGTGTAATTGTAAAGTGCACGTTCCCCCAGAAGGGTATCTTGGAGCTGAAAAACTGATGTTTATTGTTACCAAATGTAATGGTACTAATTTTATCGACATCAGAAGGTTGAAAGGTTGAGTGGATCCACTAAGATTTGAACCTGTGACCCTGAGGTCGAGCATAGGTACCTATGGTAGAAACATTAGTCCACTAAGCCAATGCGTCCACCAAGCCACCAGACTCGGCTATTAAGACAGGAAGTCTTAATCTGGTGTAATTACATTCTATTAGCAGGCCATCCAGAAATCCAAAGGACTAGCAAATGGTCAGCAATGGGGGGATGACAAATCAAGGCTCCCGAAAAAGTGTGCAACATCTTAATAGAAAACACTTGTGCCTCCGCCTCACCCAATCCTTCTAATTTCCTAACACTGTACTGAAAATATGATCGCTAAATCACTTCAAACCCCTCCCATTTTATGTGCAAGACAGCGTAACCACCACAGTATGGCTTGGGCAATGTCCGGACCGGAGGACGCCACTAGCCAGGTTTCAGTGATAAATAATACATCCCAACAGGACACAAACCATATGTACACCCGATCTAGAACCACTTATTCTTTCAGATTTCTTATGCCCCATCCTCAGGCACAAGAGAAAGAAGGCGGCCATGCTGCAAGACAAATTTACATCGCATAGCTTATGGAGCATGTATAGTCAGGAGAAAAACAATGTCAGTTCAAGTAAAACAACTGCAACAAGTCATGAAACGTGGTTTCAATACTCAATTTCATGGCACTGAAATTACGGTGTGTGAAAATATTGTCAATTATTGAGCAATATGTAATATGGTCACTTGACCTTATCGTAAAAGGGATACAGAAAAGCTTTAGAGGCCTAAGTATGCAATTTCGGGTGAAAGTGAACTTGCTGCACATGGCCTCCTCCCTTACCATTCTCTAGATAACTTGGAGACAAATGAAATGACACATTGAAAACTATGCGAACAGACTAGCGTCTTCCCTTTACTTCTTAAACATTTTATGTTATACATTTATTTGTGACACAAAGCAATGTTTCCAGGAGGCCATCAAACCTTTTCCTGAGTCAGTCTTTGGAGATGAATTCCTGACGACAGCATGGCCGCGAACATAGTGAGCATGTACTGTTGAACTTTGCATATCCCAGCAGCCAATGAGTTTATCACTGCAGTGAGTCCCACTTTTTCAATCACACTCTGGAAAGCACTGGGGGAGTGCCGCGTGATTCTGCACAACGCCTGTAAAACATTTGCAAAGCAGGGCTTAGAGAAAACAGAGATTATGCTAAAATTCATTTTATAACTCAGAAGATATATATTTTCCTCATATCATCAAAGGACTCATGCACGCATTTAATTTAATTTCTTTTAACAGGTGGGTGGAAGTAGTGACTTAATTTAATTTTAATTATTTCCAGTTGCAGTCATAATCCTACTTGGTTCATGAATTGCAAAGATAAAACTGCTTTCCTTAATTTAAATGACTAAATTACTACAGTATATGCTCTGAGCCATCAAGAAAATGCCACAGCAGGAGACGATCAGAATTTTAATAAGAATTTAGTTTATAATGAGAGAAAAAACTTGCCGCACAAGACATACTATGCTCCACCATTCCAGCAAGAGAATATTTTATAAACAAATGAAACAACATTTATTTTCTTAAGTGAGCCTTCAAAGTAGGAGACTTTAAAGTTTGTCATTTATTAGTTAATATATAAAATCACTGAAAAAGCAACTAAATTATCGCCTTACATTATCAGCAAACCATAGTGACGTGTACCCTGTGGTCCCTTCTAGGCCAGACAGATTCATTTTATATTAATGGTTATTAACTTCAATTAGCTCCAGAATTGCAACTTTGGGATCTGGCGACTAAATCGAAGCACTTGTACTGCGGGCAATACGTCCTTTATTTGCTTCCTCAATTAACGGTCGGTGACTACCAGATTCTTTTTCCTGCTGCAGGTTGGTGTGTCTTTCTTCCAAACAAGTGCACAGGCATCCCTTCACTTCTGTTTTTATTATTTTTTTTTATAATTTTCATTATTATTTTTTACAGGTAATGAGGTTTTATTTTAGGGGTAAGAGTCTGGCTTCTTGGGAACAACAGAGTCGGATCAAGAGCAACCTAACTGAGGGGAGGAGTTGAAGCAAACAAAACTGGAGAAGCAAAGAACACTGGTGGGACATTCCCTTTCAAGGTAAAGCATACTTGAAAGTAGGGGCTTAGGAAGGAGGAGGGGGTAATGGCGGGGTTCATGTAAATAAAGGTCACCAGAGGAACATGTTGTACGGCAAAGCTCCTGCGGTGACATGGCCTTGTCTTTTTTGGGGGTCACGTACTACTAGGCTTGTGGCTCCTCCTATGGGCAAGGAGAAAAACTTACATACTTTTACTAAATACATTTCTGCTAAATACATAATCCTCTCAAGGTGTCCTCACCCTATGTATTATACTTGCAGGTGACAGACTGGCACAAAAAGCTTTTCCTCAACAATACAATTCCAGTGCGCCAGCGTTCGGTTTCAACCTCCTCCAGACATGACTAGACTGGAGAATTAGGGCTGCTCAACTGTGTACTGGCTGCAGCTACAAATTTTCCTGTACCCCACCAAAGAGTGCAGAGAGCAACAAAGAAAGTAATGAAAGCGACTAAAATAGCACATTACATTTTTCCATACCTTTGACACTTATTAGTCATTGCACTAAAACATCAGTGGAGGTCGGATATCATGGATGAGTCTTCAGGAAGATTATGTATTCAACAGAAATACTGTTACCACAGATAAATAACTTTTGTCCCCTAAAAGATACGCCACAGATTATCCACCTATGAATCAGTCCCAAAGCGATACCTCTTCGAGAGATGGCTTGAGTATCGGTCACTGGGTGTCTGAGATGTGGGCAGTGGTGCATGGCAAAAGAATGCACAGATGACCACATAGCCACGCAACATATGTCAACAATTATGAGAGAGCTGTAGAGCCAGAATGAAGCTCCATCTGAAGTGTTGGAGGAGCAATTCGACATGCACAGATGACAGTTTTTAACATACCGGATTTTAATGCATGCCTTTCATGCCAGTTTGAATATTTTGTTGACAGAACCACCCACTCACATGCACGATCTCAGCATGCTTTGTAGCAGCTGTAGATTCCTTACCTGGCTGACCAAGGTCTTTGACAAACTTTCCAGGTTTTCTTTGAATGCTTTGTGGGTCACGTGGGAAGATGAAATTTATTTGAGTGTTCCATGACGAAGAATGGGGAATAATACTGGCCAACCCGGCTACAGTCTAAAGAAAGGCCAGCTTTAAACTTCAACAATATTCCACAGAACCTATTTTTCACGAGCTAAAGTGAACTAATTCTTTCGTGAAGGAAATGCTCAATATCCCCGCTGTAGTTTGCCTGACATATTCCAACTACATATGCATTGATCCTGCCCATCCCAGTGATACCTGGTTTATAATCACCTGGCAATTAGCATAGATGATGGGCTGTGTTGCCTTACATAAATGGAAGGTCCGCACCTTGGGTTCTTTTAAATGCACAAAGAAAAACAAGTTAGTGGCGTATTGTTCAAGATTTAGTATTGCTTATTGCAAACCACACTGCTACACGTCACTGGTAGGTTGCCTTCCCTCCATGAGTGTCTGCTTGGAGGCAGTCACTATTGATTTGGGCCGAGGTAAACAGTAGAGCTCTGTAGAGGGAGACAGTCCACGCAAATATCCCTTATCTCAACATTGGGGCAAGCTTTTGCTGAATTTCCAGTCTGTACCCACCAAGGACATATCCCAACCATATAAGTGATCCCATCCTATGAAAGCAAGTGTTAGAATCATCCATTGATGAAGTGCTTCCACCTCAACTCAGATTGTTACCCACAGATGCTTCCACCATCCGAGATCCTTTAGTTGCCAAGTCTAGAAGTCTCCTTTCTGAAATACGGCAGCTAACAGCCAACAGCTATTCATTTGGTAATGTGAAACACAAATAGTCGTCTCCACCTATACATTCTTTTCAAGTTCATTGCATGTAACTATATACAATGGTTCTCTAGCTTTTGCCAATTACTTGATATACGGTTGTCTGATGCTTGCTTTGTTTAACAGGTTTGTACTAATGTCTTTGTTTGCGTATAAGTACCATGAAACACACAGTAAATGTAACCAGCATCTTTAAGACTCAATACATTATAATGCATATGTTGCTGTACAAGCCAAATAAAAACAAAAAGATTAATAAGATTATTTTTTCAAGTGTGGTGATTAGAATTAACTCTTCTCGATCCGCCTATGCTGAACTTTTTAGAGAACTGGAATCAGTTCAAACACATAGAGCAGGCATTGAGACAAGTTGTGTGGGTGAGAAGGATGGGTTTGAGTTAAAGGACAGGAAGTTCTGGTGCTCTAGCGGATATGATTACCAGTTAGATTAATATTTTCAAGTCACACGGTGCCAACAGGTCAGGGGCAACAAACCCAAATATGAAACAGCCCCTGTAAAAGTGGAGGACAAGTCCCACACCATACAAGTAAGTCCAAGTCCTTTGCACATGTATCAAAATGTCAGGTTCTAGTGTCAGAAACCAATGAGTAGGATAAGATTCATGCAGACAACATAATGAAGGTCAAAGTTCAAAGTTACGTGGAGAACATGTTTATAATTCAAACTTGATCAGTACAAGTGAAAACCAGCCAACACGTGTTTCGTCACATCGTATAGAGAATGTGACTCTTCAGGGCTTAAGAAATCCAGAGATGGACGGGTCAGTGCCGTCGTGTCCGTGTAATCCAGGTCACAGGATTACACGGACACGATGGCACTGTACTGATCAAGTTTGAATTATCGCGCCCATGGGTGGGCACGATAATTGAAACCACGTGATGGCCTATTGGTGTTTATTACACGCACCAAGCATGTAATAGACACCAATAGGCCGTGGGCGGAGCAATGCGCCCATCTTTGGCCAATATCGTGCAGTCTTTCTTTAAAAGATGCACGCTAAGGCCAAAGGGGTAGCTGAATAGGAAACGCACACACACGAGCGTGTGCGATTCCAGGTCAGCTTGATTTCCCCGTTTTTGACCTACTAGAGGTCTCGCGACCTGAGCAGCCACTGCTGAAAAATAATTCAAGCCGCATCACTGTGCTCTGAGGTGGGGCACAATATGCAGTTGTTGCGTGGATCCAAAATAGACTTCTTGTGACAAGACTTGAAGCCTGAACATTTTGAAGGATTTTTGATCTAGTGGATGTTTTTCTGTGGAAGATTTTCATGGGTGAGACACCAATAGAGAGCACTGGACCTGCATCAGTGAGGCACAGGAAAACAGTAAATGTATCATAGACTAGGGAGAACAGGTTCGGGGCTGCATTTATATTTAATGGCTTGATCATGTACTGGAAATGTGACTCACCAAAGGAGAATTTTATATTCCTTTTTACTGGAATATGGAAGTACACATACTAGAAAGCGTGACAAACTGTCTTTGCACCAGTCTTATTAACAGCAAACTCTAGATGATCCATTGGACTATTACTTTTCTGGTTTTACAACAGCTGAAGTACGCTTATTTCTCTTACAGCACTTAAAGACTTTCTTGTGGTTGAATGTGGATATCTGGTGACTAATGAACCAGAATATTTTTTCAAGCACCTAGAGTTATTATAAAAGGAAAAGGTACATTTGATAAAAGGCCTCAGTAACAGGAGTGCATGATTAGTTGTCTTTCCATTTGTTGCCGAACCCTTGAGATCTCTCTGCACTAAACCAGCAAATCAGCTATGCACTGATAAGGACCCTACTCCATTTTTAGGTTTCGCCTATTATCATTTGCTTGCGAATGTAATAGGCGAAAATTCAAGGGCTCGATCGACTCGTCAAACCACTGCGGTTTCTTCACAGTGCATGTGAGTCACGTGACCACAAAAGCGGGTCACGTGACCACACAAGTACGCGCATCTCCCTAATCCGCAAACAGCATTCATTCAAAAACACAGAAACCCCCGCCTCCACCCGGCTTCCCTCTGCGCATCTGCCTGCCACACTTCTCCCCTCGCTCGCATTCCCGCCCCCCCACCAGGCTCTCCCGCCCCCATCCGGCTTCCCTCCGGCAAACAAAATTCAATTACTTCGATTCCAGAAAGACCTTCAGAGCTCAACTCAAAGCAGATTTTTGGACCCTGAATGTCGGTCAATAAAATACCTCCGAATCATCCATGCATTTTATTTTATCCAATGTAACACCTGGCAGTTACCTTCCTTCTCGCTTGCGTGTTTTTTCAAACGGAACCAGGGACATGAGTTGCTTCGCCTGCCACACTTCTCCCCTCGCTCGCATTCCCGCCCCCTCACCAGGCTCCCCCGCCCCCATCTGGCTTCCCTCCGGCAAACAAAATTCAATTACTTTGATTCCAGAAAGACCTTCAGAGCTCAACTCAAAGCGGATTTTTGGACTCTGAATGTCTGTCAATAAAATACCTCTGAATCATCCATGCATTTTATTTTATCCAATGTAACACCTGGCAGTTACCTTCCTTCTCCCTTGCATGTTTTTTCAAACGGAACAAGGGACATGAGTTGCTTTGTTACTTTATGTAGAGCTGCCACATGAAGTAATAAAGAAACGTGACCCTTTCAAATCCTGTGTGACTTTTGAGAGATGCAGCACTTCGATTCCGAGGAATGGTAATTTTGGCTTTTTCCCTTCAATAAATACCTCTCACTCACTCACTCACTCACTCACTCACTCACTCACTCTATCTCTCTTTCTCTCTCTCTCCTCTTCCTCATTCTATCTCCCCCCTCTCTTTCCCCCCATCTCTCTCTCTCTCTCCCTCTTCCCTCTCTCTCTCTCTCTCTCTCTCTCTCTCTCTCTCTCTCATTCTCTCTCTTTTTCTTTCCCTCTCTCTCTCATTCTCTCTCTACTTTTCTTTCTCTCTCTCTCTTCCTCTCGCTCTCTCTCTCCCTCTCCCTCCCTCTCTCATTCTATCTCTCTCTTTCTCTCTCTTGCTCTCTCTCATTCTCTCTCTCTCTCTCTCTCTCTCTCTCTCTCATTCTCTCACTCTCCCCCTCTATCTCTCATATTTTAGAAGTCTACAATGCTCCTCTCTCTTCTCCTCTCTCTTTCTCTCGCTCTCTCTCTCCCTCTCCCTCCCTCTCTCATTCTATCTCTCTCATTCTCTCTCTCTCTCTCTCTCATTCTCTCACTCTCCCCCCTCGCTCTCTCATATTTTAGAAGTCTACAGAGCTCCCACCCTATTAGCTAAGCCCTTAGTGGCTGTCTGGCTCCGACAGTTTACACAAGCAGTCTGTATCTCTATTAAGTTGCCCATGCCACAGGCTTAATTCCTGTGGCGCTTAAAACGCCCTCAGATACAAGCAATGCCAGACGAGCAGAGACCAACAACGTAAATCAATAAAACCATTATCGGCCTCTAAGTCTAAAAGTCATCTTTCTTTAGCTGCTGGTGGATTAAAGGATTGTGGTCTGGCTGTTGACGATGATTCTCTAGGCGCTGTTGTGTTCATGGTAGGGCCTTTGCAGTTCCTGTCCAAATTCAGTATTTGTCCATTTCTGGATCAAATTAATTTCTCCTCAAGAAACTCATGACCATCTGTACTGTTTGGCAGTCTGCTTTCGCAATATCGAAGCTTTAACGTCGAGCTATAACAGTAATGACAACAGAATATGGATTGTCACATTGTGAAGGTAAAAAATACACTTAAGTTAAGATATACTATTCTTAACTCCACACCCACCTAACATCAGTTATAAACCTACTTATACATACACTACAATAGCTACACAACCCCTACTTCTACATACACAAACTCCATCTGTGCAGGGCACCTTAATGTCACTGCATTAATGACATTTCACGGGCGGGGCCTTGGAGTACGCTTTACACACTAGAACCACCACTCCCCTCGGCCCCTCCCCTACAGGAAGGCTCTGACACGCACCACACCCCCTCCCGGGAGCTCCTGCCCGGCCTGTGGGGCAGGCGAGAGGCAGTCTTGACTTCTTCGCCAGTCTCTGGGCCACTTAGATTTCTGTGGGAATCCAAAAAGGCCTTAAGCAAAACAAGCACTGCCGTTGCCAATAGGTTTCATATGTGGAAAGCTGGAGCTATTGGTTTTGTAAATGACATTTTATATTTATATATCATTATTGGCATTGTCAATAACAATATATAAATATAAAATGTCATTTACAAAACCAATAGCTCCAACTTTCCAAATGCGAAACCTATTGGCAACGCCAGTGCTTGTTGACAGAGGCCTGCAGATTCTTCAAATTAATTGACCCTTGATTCAAATGTCTACATAATATATTCAAATCCAGAACATACAGATATCCAATGAATGTCTAACCATTATTAGAACATTGAAATATTGGGAGCTCCATTGAAAACAATTGAGTGCTTCGGGGTTCTAATGGGTGGTGGAAGCTGGGAGCTTCAAAATTACAATGTTGTCATTCAGAGGTGTTGCTGTGAACTAAGGCCTCACTGAACCCTAAGGTACTTTAATCCCTTCAGGCTCATTAGACCTTCGTTTTATTTGTTTAACCGCATGCGCGCTAGCGGAATTCCGCTAGCGCGCTGGGTTTTTCAAAATCGCACTTTGCGTGACGAGCTGGGCTCGTCATCAGTGTGCGAGCGGGCTACACCATGACGAGCCCAGCTCGTCATGAGTGTCGAAGGGGTTAAACATTCTGCCCTCTAGTGGTGGAGTGCTCTAAAAGCCTTGTAACCCTCTGTAGCTGGGCTATAGCAGCATTAACCCCTTCACTGCTGGCCCGTTTCCGCCCCTGTGCGGTAAACAAATGAACAGGGGCAGGCCATGACGAACCCTAGCCGTCATCAGCACACGAGCACCGTAGTGCATGACGGCTGGGGTTTGTCATCAGCATGCAAGGGGTTAAAGTCCCGCTCCCTTCGGGACTTTCAAGCTGGGGCCTTTAAAGCTGGAGCGGGTCTTTAATAGCTGGTACAGCCTATGCTCTGAGAACCCAGACAAACCTGGACATCACAAGGCTAGACTACCATCTTCAAGATCCTAAATGATGCACACTGGAAGTTTAAGCTTATAAATGCCACTTATAACATTTTCTTTTTTTTTTTTTGCAGAGTTTTATATAGCGCAAACTAGACCCGAATCGGGTATCAGAGCGCTTTACATAGCACCAGTTACGTTACATGAGGACACACATTAATTTTTATTAGGCACGGAGAGATTAAGTGATTTGCCCAGAATTACAGGATGTTCAGCGTCATTGCCGAGACTCGAACCAAGTTCCCCAGATTCGAGGTCAATCGCCCTCTCTGTTAGACCAACTCCTCTCCCCACATTATCCAGTCTATGAATTTTCCTAAGCATCTTTGTTATCAAATCAAATACATTATTGTACAGCTACTTAAAAACATTACAATAAATGTAATACAAAAGAAAAAAGCTTGATTCCTGGCCTAAGATAGGCCCCAAAAATAAAACCTAACAAGGAATGCTATCGTAAAGATGTCCTCTGTGTCCAAGCATTTATCAGGATCTTCTACAATCTGTTAAAAAAAGTTAGGAAAATACTCTATGAGAATAAAGGGCATATTCCGCTTCAAAAATACCTTATGTACCACACATACTCATGCAATAAATATTATGATATAAACCTAGGAACAATCTTTGCTCCCGACAAATGTCTTCTCAATTGCCCCGTGGTTTAAGTTGTCTACATCCAAGTACAAGAGCTTTTCTGAGAAACCATTAACCGGGAAGACCGATGATGCTCTTAGACTTCAGGCTCGTCAAAAAGCCTGTGGTTAGTGCATACCCTTGTTCTGAGGAGCTTCTTCTTTTTTTCGATCTACTGTTCCACACTTAGATGCCCTTTTTAATGTTTTCAGCACTGTAGAAATACCCACAGATTCAAATTAGGCTCAAAGAGAAAATTTAATAGCTATTTGTAAAGTTATCAAGTTTCTGCTTCTTATCTTCTCTAGCGGGGTCTTGCAGGAAAAGTCTGTATGGAACCTTACTGCACACAAATCCATGCAGAATGAAAACAGAAGAGAAAACACAAAGAAATTACTCCATGCACTGTGCACCTAAACGTTCCTAAGTCATACCTGCACACAAAGGTGTAAAGCAGAAGTGACCGGCCCTGTACGTAGATACAATGATTATGGTAAGTCTGTGGGGCACCATGGTTTGTGCTACAGTTCTCATTTTGAGCCTGTGTTGGCCACTACTGGTCACATGATGCCACATGTACGTTTGGTACCAGTGAGACACTGAGCAGAACTGCAGTACTGCCTGAACCAACAGCCCTACTAGTCGGGAGTAGCAGAAGTGGCAGCGAATATTCCAAGTTTAGCCTTCTTTAGTAATTTGTAAATGTCAGGAAATAGTGTATTCCTACCCCCTTAATCAATACTACAAGCAGTATCTTCTGCTGTGTTATCTTTCTAAGTAAATTATGTTCCTTTCACTGGATCAATGGTTCGCCGTTTTCATTTGACTATCTTACAATTCAGTCAACCTTAACTTAACTCAAATGGTAAAATGGAGATATTAGGAAGTTACATTCTTTTTTAAACTGTTCTTAATCTGCAGTCTGCACCGGAAACAGAATGTCCTACTTACAAAAACAGCAGTAGATAGGAATTTTGTAACCTAGTTATGCATCATAACACCTTGCCAGAAGCAAAATTAATGTCTGTTACAATTAATCTGTATGAAAATCACAGAAAGCACAGCCAATTGTGAAACTCTAATTCATTATCACTGCATTAGTCATTAATCGTAATCATGGTCTGCCTCGGGTCATTTGCTAAACAACTTTTTTTTCAGATACTCGCACGTTCTGCTGGCCAGCGTTAAATGCAAATGAGGCAATCTCGCACAGCACTATTTCTTCTCAAATGCTGCCATACTGGCTTCTTTAGGAGACGTCGAATTAGTACGAAACATCCTTTTATTATTTCCCATTCTATTACCCACTTAAGGGAGGTTTATACCCCAAAAGCTCTTCAGCTTATAAAATGGAATCATCACGGTGGTTAGACTGGCCCCAGGAACTCCCGGAGATATTCGTCTGCATCAATGTTTAGATGATAGTGACCTGTAGACGTATTAAATACGTCAGACAGGAGCGCTACTTAGGTGTGAATGGTATGAAGGCCTTTCTTAATTAGGACACTAATCCTCCTTCCGATCTAAAGGCAATACATTGCTTACTGTTCATTTCTAGCGGGGTCACTACATTTTCAAGTCTTCACTGAATTCACAGAATTCGAAATCAGTCCGCGGAGGCAATTGCTGCAACCACCGAAGCTTTCATATCTCATCGGGCGTCTGAGGTCATCACATAAATATATGTATTACAGCGGCACAAACATCGCGTGTACTAGGTTTACAGAGTACGTAGGCTACATGTAATTATTGTTGTTGTTTTATGTACCGCGAACTACACCCGAGACTTTCGGTATCAGATTGCTTTACATGAGCACCAGTTTCACATTCATTTTTTTTAAGCACGGGGAGATTATGTGATTTGCCCAGAATCACAGGATGTTGAGCGTCGTTGCCGAGACTCGAACCCTCTTCCCCAGCTCCGAGGTCGACTGCTCTAGCGGTAAGGCTACATCCTCTCCCCCTGGTCTTAACAGAGGTTACAAGGCCCACAGCTCAAACACAGCGCACTGTCGCCCTCTCTGGAGTTATACATCCATTAGCAGGCTATAGACATCTTATGACTAAACTGAACCACAGCAAATCACAAACAGGTCACTAACATCAAAATGCTATAGATGGATGAACTTCTCACTCTAATTCCAAGCTGCCATTGAACATCGGTGCCCACCTGCATATGATACATTCTTCTGGTCGTGCAACCAGAGTTTATAATTCTGTACCCTCACTATCACGTCCTTGAAAAAAAGACATGAACGCTGAAACATCTCTAGGGCCAGATGTATGAAACTTCCAGTCTGCCTTTTCTAAATAGAGAATCCTAAAATTCAGCTATTTAGGAAATGCAAAATGCAATGTACAAAAATAGGGATTTCCGAATAGTGATTCCTATAGAGTAGGAATCACTATTAGGAAATGCAAATTAGGAAAAGCAAAACCAAGGGTATCTATGGCCTAAGGCCCCCCTTGATGCACCCCCACCCAAAAAAAATTGGTGGCTATATAAAGCGCACAAATGCCATGTGGGCACTACATGGCACTTTAAAAAATGCATTTTGGGTGTATTTTTTAAAATTCCACAGGTTTCGTCTTGGAGCTGATGGTAACAGCATATCCTACATGTCCATTTTGCAATTTGGAATATTTTTGTACATGTGCCTAGGAAATCTCAAACAGGAAATCTCTATTTGTGATTTCCTATTTAGGGAATCTAAAAATCCAATTTCTACAAGGTCGAAATTGCATTTTGCAACTGACTTTAGGCCTTTTTACGTATTGAAAGGCAGCACTGCATTTCTTAACGGACCAAAACTGCGATTCAGTCCATTAAGAAATGCAATTTCCTTTCGTACATCTGGCCCCTAATTCTCTATCACCACTTTCTGCTCTCCTGCCTCCAGCTTCCTTACCCCACCACTGATCTCTGCTTTGTATACCACCCTCTCAAGTATCTTGGCAGCGTTGTGATTGGATGGGACGCCGCCAAGCCAGGGGCTTTCAGGGAGGCCACGTTCTCCATGCAGGCTGCATTGCAGCCTGAATGGAGAAGGGCAGAGTGCGCACGACTGGGTTGGCTGGCCCCAGAGGGCAGACCAAACCTACATTACGCCCTCAGGAGTGGGCACACCACTCCTCCCCATGAGCCCGCCTACAACTAAACATAAAATGGTACTAGCTGGAAGGAGTTCGCTGGCGTTGACTGGTGGAAAGCACGCTGCTACCCCGGTCATCCTCGTTGGCGTGTTGGAGGTGGTGCCCGTTGACTCATCATGCCTGATCGTTGGACTCTGCACAGAGGGGGCCCGGAGGGCTCCATACCCACATTCGATCTTGAGGTAGCGATTGATCCCATCTATTTTGCAAGTTTCAAGCATGTCCGGGTACCAGGCGCTGAGCTGCTGCTGCATACTTTTGTTTCTTCGGTGGATGCGCCCCAAGGCCAGGCCTATGGTGAAGGGCATGGAGACCACCATGATCTTTTGGCAAGCAAGTTTTTTTGCCCTACCTGTTACTACCTGTTGATCCCTTATCTGACCCCAAAATGGCTGTCACTGTGCTCCCTACCCCGTCGTGCTACTCCTCTGAGAATAAACCGGACTTCGACCAGTTCTCAAACTCATCCACCATCCGTCCTACTCTTCAGGATACCGAACCTGTGAACCAACCCCTGACCATGGAGACCTAGCCTTTTGGCCCATGTCCAGTGGAGCTTACTTGATAGCTATAGAGGAGATGGGCTGTGGACTACCCCATCAGCCCTCACCTACCCAGCCGGACATTGGGCAGACCTTACTTCTTCTCTCCATCGTACTCTTCCCCTACTCCTTACTCCACCCATTTTCTCCCTTACGCTCCATTTATTCCTCCTCTTTGCTCTCTCTCTAACTGTTTTACCATTGAAACCTAGCTTCTTGACTGATGCCCGGTGGAGCTACCTGATAGCTATAGAGGAGATGGGCTGTGGACTTCCCCCTCAGCCGACACCTACCAAGGTAGACTTTGGGCAGACTCTCCTTCGTCTCTCCATCCATCCTATCTCCATCCTATCCCCCTCATATACCCCACCCCCTTTCCCTTCTAAGCTCCATTTACTTTGTCTTCTGCCTCTTTGGAAATGTTCTTTTGAACTGATGTAATTTGTAACTGATGTAATTTTGTAACTTTGTGGATCCTTATGTAAAGCGCTCTGATACCCCTGGGTCTGGCCAGCGCTATATAAAACTCAAATAAATAAAATTGTTATGTTTCTACTTCTCGCACTGCGAGAAAGCAGTGGGGTGACACTCCTCCACCCTAGTAGAGGAGCCGTCCCTGTACATATGTAGAAAGGCCGATAGGGAATCGAAAAATGCATTTTTTAAAGAGTAGAAATCACATTTTGCGATTCCCGAAATAGGAAATTGCAAATAGTGATTTCCTATTTGCGATTTCCTCAACACATGTAGAACAAGTTACTTAACTTCGGTTACGCATTATCTGGTAGAGAGCGGATCTAACTGCAGAGTCCTTACTTTAGAATCTTCCCCAGGTGCAAGACTGGATCCAAAAATGTTTTCCCATAGCGCGTTCATAGAGGGCACCACGTGACTGCATATCAACAATGTCCACTGCCTGCAACAACAGTAGCCGGCCCCACGAAAGGCTTTGTACTGCGGGGTAGTGGACACAGAAGGCCGCAAAAGGACTGGCAGGAGAATGACTTGAGGTGAGACAGTGGACCCCTGGGCGGGGGGCGGTCACAGGACCATCTGAGTTCCCCATTTGCGCCAAGAGTGGCCGCGGTAGGGCAACAACCCCCCCCGCGACTTCGCTGGAGCCCACAACCAATAGGACCCATGAGTGGCCCCGGGCGGACACGGAACAACGCTACCCACAAAGAAGCTCACCGTATGGACCCCTCTCTACCAGAGAGACGACGGTACATCGGGAGGCGCTGGACACAGTAGTCTACCGTATCCAGAGTAGGACGTGGAACAACACGACTCAAGACCCCGTCGAAGTGAGCACTGTGAGGAAAGATCATCATGGGTCACTAGCGTGCAACAGGACAGCGCAGACCTCGGGACAGCAGAGAGTGACCTCCCCAGAACCCAATGGCACCCGGTCGGATGGAGGACCACCTCAGTCGGTGTCCATGTCCGACAAACTTGTCAAAGTCCTAGAAGTCATAGAACGGTCCAGAGTCACCATGAAGAACAGGTTTGGTGAGCTGGCCACAGACTTTAATCTACTCCGAGATGACCATAGAAAACTGACAGACAAGGTCAACCAAGGGGAGAAGACGTTACACAGTATAGAGCCACAGGTGCGACAACAGCAAGTCGTCTTGAATGACCTAAATCCCGGATAAAGATCCTAGAGAGTAAAACAGACGACCTAGAAGGACACTCTTGGAGGGGCAACATACGTATTATGAATCTTCCGGAAGGCGTAGAGGTGTCGAACCCGATCCGGTACATCACGACCTGGATCGCAACGTTTACGCAGGCAACAGACTTGACCCCTTACTTCTCAATAGAAAGGGCTCATCGAGTCCCGGCCGGAAACGGCGACTGGGATTGCCACTCCACCCTTTTCTACTGAAACTCCTCCACTATCAAGACAGGGACGCCATCCTCCATGCAGCCCAACAACATGGGAAGCTTCGGGTAGAGGACAACCAGGTCATGCTGTTCCCCAATTATTCTGGAGCCATTCAACAGCAGAGAGCTACCTTCCTAGAAGTTAAAAGCACCCTGTGTCAAAAGAACATACAATATGCTCTGTTGTTTACGGCGCATCTTAAAATTATCCATGAGGACGCTACACATTTCTTCATGGACCCTGCTGAAGCACGGGCTTGTGTTGACCAGCACGAGGCCATCCGGAGACACACTAGAAGCCCACAAGACCAACACCCATGTAACCGCCCAAGGAGTCAAGTTAAGAAAGTCACCCTCACGCAACTCAACACACAAACAAGTTCCACTACAAACAATTCCCCGGTTCTAGAACAAATTTTAAAGGAACGCAGGAGAGCACTACTGGAGGCAATGACGGTGACATCGACAGGAGGGAGATCAAACGGAGACAGAGGCCCACATCTGTTCAGCTCGGGGAAAGAAGATGACAGTGATGCATGCATGCATACAAAAAAGCTCAGTGACTCCCCGATAGTAACCCCTCAAACAGCAGACACGCTAAAATAATGGTCATAACGCCCGAGAGACAAAGACAGTAAAGACTTGAGTCAGGATCAGAAAACCCAGAGAAAGGACAATGCCCCGCTCAGATGCAATGATGCTGCAAACGATCATGGCCTCCACAAGCCACAGCAATAGACAATGACGACAGATTGAAATGGGCGGCAGCGACCAAGAACGGCATCTTTGGGTAGATCTATTACAGTGTCTACAAGAGAGCGGCAACAGTGGTAGCAATCAGCGGAGATGCACGGCCACCCCCCATAGCAACGAACTAAAGTTTGTATATGAACTACAGTTTGGACATATCGACCCGTACGATAGATCCCACGTGTTGGGAATGTTTCCCGCTGTTTAATGTTACCCCTTCCCCCTCCCTAATTCCCAAGATATCCACATTGGAGCGAAAACTCGGACATAGCAGGCACAGATGGTGGGAGAGCGACTGGCGATGGGCCGAGGGGAGGGAGCAAGGGAAGGGGAGGTTGTCCTCTAAATGAAACTCCCGACTAGCTATCGGACAAGATGGCACATAAGATCCCTAACACAGATATCACATTTATCATGCTGAACATAAGGGGTATGCACACAGCAAATAAGTGGTATAACATATATGCATACATAAAGAGACAGCACAAGCAGATAGCCGTACTGCAAGAGACACACCTGACAGCCACAGAGGTAGATCGCTTGCGTAAAAAATGGCGCAGCATAATATGTGCCACAACATACTCCGCATTTGCCAGAGGTACCCTGATCTGTATTAGGCCGAGGGTGCCGTTCCGGGAGCAGTCACGTGTAGTAACATGTAAAAATTGATACTTGTATAGCGCACTACTCACCCACAAGGGTCTCAAGGTGCTTGTACGAATACCGCTGTGGAACCCATCCTGGCTTTCCCTGTGAGGCGTCCACTCCTGGGCACCCCCAAGGTGGAGGCCAGGCATCCTTAGCGTTGTGGGGGCCGTTGTGGAGATTAAGCAAGCTATTGCCCAGAGTTGCAGAGTGGTACTCCATGATTGGAATAGGCACCGAGGCGAGAATTATCAGGTCCATGGAATTTTGAGCCCAAGACCCGCCGAGGCGGGGAATTGAACCCTGGTCCCGGGCTAGACCTCTGCATCAGGGTCTGCCGCTCTAATCATTGAGCCCCACTTCTCCTCTGTGTAGTGGACAAAGAGGGACAATACACGCTTCTGGCAGGGTTGCTAGAGGGTCAGCCACTATTAATAGGAAGCATATATGCACCCAATGTAGAGCAAGAACAATATTGGTGACACCTCACGGGAATACTGACCCAACACACGTCGTATCCATGGCTCCTGGGAGGGGACAACAACTGCACCCTAGACGTCAATGTAGACTGATCTCACCCCCCCCCCAACGGCACGCTCACCAGCACACAAACAGACGGAACACCTTCGGCAATGGGTGGATCACTGGGCACTAGTGGACGCTTGGAGGGAACGGAATCCAACCACGCGGATATACTCCTTCCATTCAATCCCACACAATTTAAGAGTAAGATTAGACAGGTTTCTGTTTTCCACAACGCTCCTCCCCAAGGTACAACACACAGACTATCTGGGTAGAGTGGTCTCTGACCACGATGCACACACAATTACTCTTCGATGGCAGCCACCTCACCCCCCTGTACCGACATGGAAGCTACCGAGCGAGTGTCTCACAGAGCAGGCCTTCCGCCACACACACACAGGGATCATATACAGGAATACTTCACACTAAACACCGGCACAGCATCCTCCAGATTAGTAGAAAGGGACGCATTTAAGGTCGGAGCCAGGGGACACTCCATCAAACAAATAGTGGGGGTACGGAAAACACTGGAGAACACATTACTAAAGGCAGAGGCACAACTGGCGGGGTTATTGCGGGCTGGGGATAAAGGGGTAGCCACCCCAACACAAATAGCAAATGCTAAAACATTACACGAGGAAACCTTGCACGATCTCCGTAAATACAACTTCAGAACTTACGCAACCAAGGTGCACAAGGAAGGTAACAGAATCGGGACACTGTTAGCTTGGTTAGTTAAGCAGGACACAGCAGTAAAACCAATCATGGAACTCAAAGACAAGGAAGGGAACCTTAAATACTCTCAGCTAGACATACTACATGTGTTTGAGGGCTACTACTCTGAAATGTATAGATCCCCGGTACAAACACCACACCAGGAGCTGACTCATTTCCTTGGCCCATCAATCATGCCCAGCCTCCCGCTCACAGACAAAAAAAGAGTTAGAAACAAAAATCAAACCCCAGGACATAACACACACGATTAGAACACTAGCTCGCAACAAAGCCCCAGGTATGGATGGGAGGCGGCATCAGTAAATAATGTATGTTTCAATCCTTGGAACTAGATGCAGTCAGGACACAAATTCACACCAGAAGGGGGCCCAAAGACTTTATGTAGGGAAATGTAATATTCACAGATTTAGGCTAGTGTCGCCCTATCTCCAGGATATTTAGGGAGACGAGGGGTGGACTTCTGTGAATGCTGTGCAACCAAAGGTTGGGAGACGGCATGAGAAAATAATTTATCTTTCAATCCTTGGACCTTCGGAGCCTTGTTTGACGTTGAATGAAATGGCCCCTCAACCGAACGACTCCTTAACTGGTCTCTGGACTTCGACGAAGACTCAAAACAATGTGGTGCATCAGCTAGTCGTGCCGTCAAAAGTTTTATACAGTGCTCTCTCAATGGCTTCGGCCAAAGGCGCCGACAGGAACCACACTCCTCAGAGTCATGGTCAGGGTGTTCTCCAAGGAACCACAAACATATAGTATGAGTATCTGCGATCGGCATCAGTCTGTGACAAGATACACAGGGTTTAAACCCTGAAGACATTGCAAAAAGCACACTGTTTTCTTCAAAATTTTGTTATGTGCCAAATAAAAGGCAACCTAACCACTCCGGATCCATGTTGCAATCGCAGAAAAGGAATCGACGTTGGTGATAGTGTTATATGGACTCAGTTGACGGCACATCAGGTGGATGACGTCGATATGGAGTTGCAATGCACCCTCTACCTATGCACAGACATGCTATGGGAAAAAAAGTTCTGGATCCAATCTCGCAACTGGGGAAGATTCTAAAGTAAGGAATCTGCAGCTATATGTCTATTCTACAAGTCGATGGTAACCAGGTGCAATTTGAAAAAAGAACCCCAAAATGCTTTTTTTAAGGTGCCATGAAGCGCACACTTGCCCCTAGGGCATTTGTGCGCTTTACATGCTTGAGGTGCATCAAGCTCCACCCCCCCTTGATGCATGTTTGAAGTGCATCAAGTGGGGTGGGGGGGACTTAGGCCCATAGGTACCCTTGTTTTTAGGTCTCGCCTAGACAAAAGCAAAAGCGAAGTTTTTGCTGTCTAGGGCGAGACAACTTATGTTGTCACTCTTGGGGGAATGTGGACAGCAGACTGTCACATGCTTCTCCTGCCGGAGATTTGACCTCGTGGGCGTGCACGCCCAGCCCAGCACCGTGCACGCCCCCTGCCACAGATTCCCTGAACACACACATACACACATGCACACGCAGGCAGGAAGGCGCACACACACACGCGCCCGCACCCCCTACTTCCCCCCACTCACCGGCACCCCCTGCGCACACACATACAGAGACCCTCCCCCCACCCTCAGGCCGCCACCGCCGCATACATACATACAAGCGCCCCCGCCGCCGCCGCATACATACAAGCTCCCCCCCCCGCCGCCGCCGCATACATACAAGCGCCCCCCCAGATGTTCTGATTTAATGCTACAACCACATCTCTGTTACGGCTCCAGCAGTCTGCACCAGGACGCGGCCCAACTCCAACCAGACACTGTCTTGCAACGCACAGGCATCCCAGCGGTTGAGCGCCAAGCCCTCCTCAGAATTTTCCACTCCGCCACCAACCACTCTAGGCCAATCACTCTGGCCGCGCAGTCACCAAGAGCCTCCCTGTTTTCTGCCAGCCGCAAGCACTCACTGCTCCAATCTCCTTCCCAGGACCAAGCCGCCAACGTTCAGGGCCCTTGTAACAAGTCACCGCTGCAGCCTCAGCCGCAGGTTTTGCGCCACTATAGCAAGTGGCCAAATCCAGGCCCCTCACGTGACTCTGTCCCCTCAATGGCTGCAGTTCCAAGTCAGGGCAGGAGGGATCGTCACTACACCCGCTGGGGTGTGCAGGCCCGTTACAGCCGGACACCGCTCGTCCCAAGGCCCAACTGTGTACTTCAATCGGCTGCAAATTGCTGTCGAATGAGATCCTGGGCACAACCACTCTGCCCCTGGTCAGAGGCACGAACCAGGAGGCCCATTCAGGGCCAGAGGAGCTCACCTCTATGGCCACCCGACCAGGCGACATGCGCAATCTGGCCAGGTCGTTCTCCCGACTTCACCCTTCAATGGCGGAGGGGGGCCGTCCAGGGTGCCCCAGCCACGTCTTTGGTGTCTCAGGCGCTGTCTGCAGGTGTCCCCGCCGCTTGCTTCTCCTCCCTACCCAACACTCGGCAGACCCCAGGGCAGACTCTAGGCCAATCACCAAGCCCGGAGTTCAGCCCCACTTCCGGGCGGCTCACCGGCTCTCCGTAAACCGCCCTCGTCACCATTGCTGCTGCCTCCAATACTCGCTTCTTTCCGCAGGCCGCCGCTCCCGACCTGTAGCACCGGCAGCCTCCAATCGTTGCATGGGCACGCCCCTCAACACAGGGCCCCCTACTAGGTATCCAGGAATGTGCAGGTCGGCCTCAGCTGTATGATTACCGAGGATAAATTGCGTGCTGATGCGCAGCTCTTAGGTCACACGTCCACCATTATCCTCGACCAAGCCACGTTCCTTCCGATTCGGTATCTTGTTACTGAATCAAAAATGGAGGCACTGTCAGATCGGGAATTGCACGCGTCCGGCATATACTCAATTAAAAAAAAAAAAAATGTGTGTGACAGAAATGTATGGTCTACGCGAGCACAGGTCCCTTCAGACGAAGGGGAACGTCATGGCCAGTTCTATATTTTGAGCAATGATGTAGACTAATTTTTCCAGGAATAGCGGTAACAAGCGTTTTAGTGAGTGTTTCAGGTTATCAGGACTTAAGCACCGTGACTCCCCTGTTCCTTTAGAACCTAGTTGCACATTTCCTGCCCGCTACTGCTTTGGCAGGAAGTAAATAACATGCAGCGTGTGTGAACGGGAGCAGTCACCCGTTCTGTGAGCGATGTACACATTAGGATGTGTGCTCCGGTACACGCACCAAGCATGCTCCGTCCATAAGCAGTAAAATAATGCACAGCCCTTGTGAATAGGAACATTTGTGCACAGCTCTGTGAGCGCCGTACCACCGCCATGTGTGCTCTGGTGCACGCACTGAGCCCACCCCGCCCATAAACAGCAAAATTACGTGCAGCCTCTATGAATGGGATGAAAACTGGGAATACCCTGACCTTTTCTTACTTCTCTATTTCTGTACTGCCTCCTTCCTTTCTGTTTCTTTCAACAACCATATAATTCTCCCCTCACCTGTCTCTCCCCCCAACATTCTGTTTTTCCTATACCCTTCTCTCCCCATACCCTTCTGTCTCCTCAATGTCCATCGTCACTTTCCTTGCCCGTCTGTTTCTTCTTAGCCTTTTTGTCTTTAATAAGGCTCCTATTTCTCCCCTGTCCTTCTTTCACTCCACTTGCCCTTCTGCTTTTCCCCTTGCCCTTCTGTTTCTCCCCCTGCCTTCCTATCTTTACCCGTGTTTCCGGCTGTACCCCTGCCCTTCTGTTTCTCCCCTTGACCCGCTGTTTCTCCCTTGCCTTCCTGTCTTTCCTGTGCTTCTGTCTCTACCACTGCCACTCTGTTTCTCCCCTGCCTTTGTATCTTTACCCATGCTTCTCTTTCACCACTGCACCTTTGTCTGTTCCCCTCCTAATCTGTTTCTATCCCTGCCTTAGTCTTTACCCATGCTTCTGTCTCCACCCCTGCTTTTCTGTTGCCCCGCCCTTCTTCTTTTGTCATGCCGATATATCACCCTCCTGACCTCCTGTCCAGGGCACAAGTCCTAACAAGCATTTGCAATGCAATAGGTCTTGCATTTACGCAAGTTTAAGCTATTGGCATTGTAAATCACAATGCCTTTTATTTATGTTTTAAAAACTAAAACAAAAGGCATTGTCGTTTGCAATGTCAACAGCTCAAACTCACGTAAATGCGAGACCTATTGCATTGCAAATGCTTGTTTTATTTCTAAATTAGCAATTTCCTAATAATGATTCCTACAGAATAGGCATTGCTATTAAAAATCTGTTACTGTACATTCCATTTTGTATTTCATAAATTGCGATTTCTTAGGATTTGCTTTTTAGGAAACGCAAACAAGGAATTTCGTAAATCTGGCTCACAGTATGAGTTTAATATTCACTGGCACCACAACCATGACAGCACAACAGTGTGTCATGTGAACTTGACATCTGTGGAGGCTATTCAAGCTGAACTATTTCCACAAATTCTTATATTTTACATATACTACACAGCCCTGCCATGTACCATGCATCATGTGTTAGACTAATGCATTTCAGTGAGGTGGTCTGCATCACTGCACTGAAATACATTGGCGCACATTTATAGCACCTCCTCAGTGAATCCGGAGTGCTACGTAAGAGTGATAAGTGTCTCTACCTACAAGTGCCATTTAGCACAATACAAAGTGCACACAAGTGACCATTAAGTTTTAATAGCCTACCACTATTTTATTCTATTGCATGTGAATGACCCTCACCCTTGCGGCCATATATATTAAACAAACCGCATCAAATATTAAAAACCTGAACAGCACATCACTTCTATGCCCGTCATAAAGACGCTTAGAATCATCCACATCGTTGTTTTTCTAAAGGGGGAACATTCAGGCCTTTTTCTAAAGTGAAATTGCTCTATGGAAAATACTCCAGCATGCACTGGAAAACAATTAAACAATAATGATAACTGACCATCGGCTTAAAAAAACCACGGTCCTTCACATTGCAACCATCATCCAGGATGATTTAGGCAGAGATGCCAGGGGCCGGGTTTGAAGAAAGCTACTAATGTGTTTTTAACAAGAAGTGCCCCACTTTGGTATTCGCAACTGAGGCATGTTTTACAAAATGTACTTTATAAGTATGCATGTTAGTCTCATACACGAGCACAGCAGATTCACCACAAAGGGAGGACCTGGCTTAGCAGTTAGGGCTGGAGTGTTCCCATGAGGAGCAGGCTCAAGACTGATTTGCATATGGCTGGGTCTGAAGTGGGGTAGCTAAGTGAGCTAAAGAACGATGATGGATTTAACCCAGACCTAATAGTGACTGGGGATGAGTGTCTGAAAAGTTTCAGCGCTCAGTCCATCATCTTATTGTTTTTGCTTTATAAAAACTTAATGGCCACTCGTGTGCACATTGCATGGTGTTAAATGACACGTGTAAGCAGAGACACCCATTAGTCTTAAGTAGAGCTCCGACTTCGCTGAGGAGGCGCTATAAATACGTGACAATGCTTTTCAGTGCAGTGATGCGGACCACCACACTGAAATGTGTTAGTTTAACACACGATAGTGTGGTACTTGGCAGGGCTGTTTATAACGCGGAGTGTCCCATTTGGGCACTTCTCAGCCGAGTCCCACCAATTGCATAAATATATTTGTAAAAAATATACCTCTTAAAACAGTTATTTCCGGGTCGCTTTACACTTCCTAGACTTTGGTCTTTCTTTTGTGTCTGATGTTAGTGTTTAGAAGCAGCCACTTTAGGTCATGTGCATGGTCCATGCTGCTCAGTCTTTCCACCAGGGAGGTAGAATGCTTCTTTCCCGTTGAGCTACCCTTTACTTTCTAAGTGCCCTTCCATTTCTGGAGCTTTGCAAGAGTTTTAAAATCTTTTTAAAGTGTCTCATTGCTCAAATGGGTGTAATTTATATGTTTGTCTTGTCTTCACTGCTTGATTTAGCTCGTGGGAAAGTGTCACTCATAGTCGCTGAAAAGTCACTCATAATTACACTGAAATTATGAAAATGTCATACATCGCATTCTGGAACCTTGGCAGGTATGCTTACAATGTTCTCACACATTTCAGATCAGCAGATGTAAGCAGTACAAACATCACGTACAATATGATAAACATGCGTGAAAAAAGTTGTTACATATGCACAGTAACTGCACAGACTACATGCTATTTTTCTATCAAACATTGCATTAGGTTTTTTTTCTTGCAATCATCAAACATGAGACTCCAATAAACTCCTTAAGCATTACATACAAGTAACATTTAATGCACATAAACAGCTAAATCTCCATTAAAATGCTCGCCTAACCACCCAAATGAAAGAACACGAACACCTCACAGGTTTTGCTGTAGATTGTCTATGTTCCATAGGCCTTAATTTCATTGTCCAGTGACTGCAATCTCCCACTATTACGCTCATGGAGGATAACTCTATAGTGGCACCAATCGAATTTGGAAAGTTTTATAAGGCTTCCTCTTACTGTACATATGGGTCGCTCCAAACACATGCCTAGGCTATTTTTACACCCCTCCAAAGATGGCGGTTCAGCATCTTTTCAAGCTGTGGTGCTGAACCTGTTAGCCACAATTTGCGGACAAACACCGATATACTCTCGATGTTGGTGTTTTTCCTGCGATGACTGCCCCGTGCCCCCCGCTCCTCTCCGGCATTTTGCCACCTATAACTGCTGTGCTGTTTAATTAAGCACTATAGTACAGGTGGCAAAATGCCCATCAAAATAATAAACGAAGGCCAAAGTCTGTGCACCGTAACCAACAACAAGACAAACACTTCATAACTAATTTATATCTACTGCCAAAGATTGTGATGTGCTAAGAGCATCCAGCCCAGGACATGTCCCAAACATGCAATACCCCCTGCCAGAAGGGATGTCATTTTGCGCAAACCGACATGGCATTTATGAAGTCGACCCATTGAGCATGGCACCGCAGACGTTCTGCAGAAGGTACCATACCACATCTACCACAGACTCTACCATGTATGAAAAACCCTTTGCAGGAATTGTTGTTGTATGGCCTTAACCTGAGAAGGAATCGCTGACTCTTTGGGGTGAAGCACAAGCCTCTCTACAATAACCTTCTGTCAAGGAGCCCAAATACCGTTCCAGCACCTCCTGCAGCTGATCGAATGAAGTCTACATTCTATTTTGACTGTCTGTAGAATCACCAAAAGATGTAGGTCAATAACATGCAAGATCTTGCCTTTTTCCTTTCTTAAAGATAGCTGTAGTCAATGACTGAAACCAAGAGGTGGCCAGACAGAGGGAGCATGTTACATTGAGAACATTGGTAATCAGGGGAGCCCAGTGCTTGACATTTAATTTTGAAAAAGTTACTCTGAATGCCAGAAGGCGCAGGTGCCTTACCATTTGGTTCTTTTCGATGGCCTTGGTTACCTCTAATAATTAGAATCTCAGTTTAAGATTCTGGGGAAGAATAACTAGGCTACAAATGTATGCACCATGATTGGTGTAGACAATGGAAGAGCAGCTAACATAGGACTCTGGTTAACAATGCCAAACTAACTTAGAGTGAAATTAATATGAGTAATACATGTTGCAATTAACTTCATCAGCATTGGGCAAGCTCCACCTGACCACAATCTCTATATCTTGAAATAAAACAACTAAGATAGTCAATTATCACTGATTCAAGTACCCCTCAATTTAAGATCTCCAGCTATAATAATGACAAGATAGATTCTAATCCTGCAATTAATATCAGAGTGAACAGTAGCAACTGTTTGTTGTTAATTTACAAAAATCTCTATAGTTTTTTTAAAAAAAACGTTATTTGTGATTTTGCAACATGGAAAAAAGCAATCCCCCCCCTGACCTTGGCATCAATCATCAAGCATGTGTACACAGTACGATAGCCTCATTATGGCACTATATGGTACAGTGAGTACAGTTCAGGCTGTGTTCATGAGCGACATAAAAAACCACATCAATAACGTGAAATACTGTTGAGGAACAGGCAATGCACCTACATTAGCGCGGGTCCAACCTCCCCACCTCCTCCCCCCTCAGTCTCAGATCCCGAGTCCCCTGAAGAGAAAAGTTCAGCGCTCGTGCCATCTGAATCGCTGTGAGACAACTCCGTGGCACACATGACTCGCTATGCAAGGAGATCATCCTGCAACCTCACATTCCTGCGGGTCCTCTGCATATGCGTCTCCTCAGCCAGTGACCACTCTCTTACATCTTTACACTACGCTAACAACTCAGGAGCCCTCCGCCCCATCCAGGTGATCGCCACCCTACACCTCATAGCACCAACATTAATTGCAAAAGTTTGTAGGAAAGGTTTCTCTTCCTCGGTTTAGGGACCAGGGCTAATAGGCAGTGAAGCGGGTTCAGATCAATCCGGAGGCCGGTTACGGCATGTATACGATCCACCACCCCCCTCCAGAAGCTACCGACCAAGGGGCAGTCCCAGGCCAGGTGTAGGAACCCCGCACTCTCCATCCCACATCTGGGGCAGTTGTCCTCCCTGTCTCCCGAAATACGCCTCAAGGACAGCGGGGTCAAGTAGGTGCGATGCATAAAGTTGGAATGTGTCAATTTGAAGCTCGCATTGCCGGACACTCTGTGGGTAAGTCTCCCTATTCGCTTACGCTGTCCCGGGGTCAGGGTGAGCCCCAGGTCTATCTCCCAGGCCCCCCAGGATGGTGGAACCTGAGGGGTCGAGTCCTGTCTCATGGCCGAATACAGCAGAGATATCAGCTTGCGCCCTCTGTCGCAAGAGAGGAGGATGTTCAGGGTGTGGGACAACGGGGGCGCCTCCGGAAACTGGGGCCACGCCGCTCTTGCCACCTCCTGAAGGCCCCGGTAGTGCAAATATTGCCCCTCCCCCAGGCCAAAGGCTTCCATGGCTTGCTCAAAGGACACGAATGACTCATTGGGCTAAAGGTCCGCCAAAGTCTCACAGCCTCCCATTTTCGAATCCCTAAAGGACATGTGTTCCGCCATATCCACTACAGGGGCCAGGACCCACACCGGCAACTCCCTATGAAAGGAGGCTCGCTGCAGTATTTTCTCCACAAACCGCTGCCAGACCGCAGCTGCGTGGCGCGCCACGTAGGGCAGGGCCTCATCTGCTCCCCATCCTCGCATCAATACCACCTGCAATACTCGCTCGTCAGCCCTGCCGGCCAGTAGACTCATCTCCCAGCTGTCTCCATCCGCGAACCACCGTGCAGCCGGTAACAGCTGTGCCGCATAGTAGTACAAGTCAAATCTAGGCGCCTCTAACCCCCCCTCCTCCCATGTTCGGACCACGGTATGGAGGGCAACTCGGCTACGCCGTCCCGCCCAGAGTAACGACGTAAGCAACGTGTTAAGTGTGCGAAAAACACACGAGGGGATTGGGTACAGGGAATTCTGAAGGACATAGAGCGTCCTAGGGAACATCACCATCTTTGCAACGGCCAGTCTCCCCATAAGGGATAGTGGCAAGGAGTTCCAGAAAGTGACCAATTGTTGTAAGGACTTGAGAACTCAGTCAATATTTTAGGCCAACCCCTGCGCATCCGTGGGTTTTACCTGGATCCCGAGATACCAGAACGCCTCCTGCTCCCATCGTAGCCCAAGATTCGGCAGGGTCATCAGCGGTCCCACGCCGTAGCCTGCCAGGGGGAAAATCAGGGACTTCCCACAGTTAATTCTCAGACCCGAAGCCGCACCAAAGCGGTCCAAGTGCTGAAGGAGGACGGGCACCGACTCCCGCGGGGTCATTAAATAAAAGAGGGCATCATCCGCATATAAGGAGATCACATTGCACGTGTCGCCCACTGTGATGCCCCATTGCGACATGTCTGTTCGGAACTGGACCGCCAAAGGCTCGATCGCCAGGGCGAAAATGAGCGGCGAGAGGGGACACCCCTGCCGCATGCCCCGATCCAAGAGCCATTCTTCCGAACGTGCTGCACCGAGCCTCACTCTGGCCCGTGGGGCTTTGTACAAGATGCGGATCCAACAACTGAAGCCAGGGCCCATCCCCACCATCCGGAGGACCTCTAAGAGGTACCCCCAGTCCACAGTGTTGAATGCTTTAACAAGGTCAATCGACAAAAAGACCATCTGGTCCTCTCTATCTCGCACCTCGTGAATAATGTTGTTCAATCATCTCAAATTCATGGCGGTGTTGCGGCCAGGGATAAACCCACATTGGTCGGGGTGTACCAGGTGCGCCATGTGCGGCACCAGCCGGGCAGCCAAGAGTTTAGTTCAAACTTTCACATCTGTATTTATCATGGTGATGGGTCGGTATGCGGCGGGATCGCCACTATCCCCACCCGGCTTCAGGATCATACAGATTTCGCCCGGATTCATACTGGGTGGAAGAGCTTCCCATTCAAACGCCTCCAGGTACACCTGCAAGAGGGGTTGGGCAAGGGCGTCTGCAAATGCTTGATAAAATTTGGAGGGGTAGCCATCTCCTCCTGGGGATTTAGCCCTCGGCAGGCCAGCTATCGCCACCTTCACCTCACGAAGCATCAAAACTGCATCCAGTTCCTCCGCTGCTTCCTGCGGAAGTGTCTGTAGGGTAAGTCCCCGGATATAAGGGAGGAAGGAGGCCCCAGTAACCGGAGGATCCACGGCATACACCCTCTGCAAATGGGACCGGAGGACCCAAAGGATACCCGCCTCCAAGTGCACCATTCCTCCTGTGGGGCTTCTCAGGGCCACAATCCTTTCTGGGGCGAACTAACGCCGAAGGATCCAAGCTAATAGTCGGCCCGATTTGTCCCCTTCCCGATAGAGGCGCTGCCGATACTAGCCCAGAGTGTATTTGTCTAGACGGTTCAGTATGTTATGTACACACTCGTGAGCCGTCCGTTCCGCCTCCTGACCCAAGTCGTCGGGATCTGGCAAAGTTTGCAGGTGCAGAAGTGCATCCTCCGCAGCTCGCAATTCCCGAAGTAGCTGTTTCCGGACTCAATAGGTGAGGGCCATACATTCACCCCGAATGACCGCCTTCAGGGCATCCCATTTGGTAGAATAAGTAAGGTCCCCTCCCTCCCAGTTCAAGTCAAGGTAATTCGTAAGGGCAGTCTCCACATCGTTCTTCCCCACCTGGTCCTGCAAGAGGTCTATCGGCATACTCCAGGTGCGAGGGCGGGAGGGCTGGTTCTCCCACTGGGCAGCGCATGTTACTGGAGAGTGATCGGATAAAAAACGGGCCTGATGGGTGACCGTTAGGGAGAGGGAAGCGTCCACATTGGCCGCCAGTACCCTGTCTAGTCTGCTGTGTGTGTTATGAGTGGGGGAGAAACACGTGAATAGTTTTTGAGTCGGGTTACCCATGCGCCACACATCACTGAATCCTAGGTTCTGCATCACCTCTCTAAGTCGCGCTGTCATGCGCTGTTTCGTCCCTGTGCGGGGAGGGGAACTATCCAATACAGGGTCCAACACACAATTAAAGTCCCCGAACCATAGCAGTGGGCACTCCAGATCCGATACAAGGACCTCCTGTAGGTGCAAAAAGAAGTCAGGGTCGTCTACATCAGATGTGTATGACTTTAAAATGGAAAGTTCCCTCCCGTCCAGCTTCACCCGCAGGAGCAGGTACCTGCCATTGATATCCCCCTCCACATATTGAACAGCGCAC
This sequence comes from Lissotriton vulgaris, assembly GCF_964263255.1. NCBI lineage: Eukaryota > Metazoa > Chordata > Amphibia > Caudata > Salamandridae > Lissotriton > Lissotriton vulgaris. The sequence goes on from NC_141698.1 coordinate 814,279,278, forward strand.
GGGACCCAGGGGGCCACCCAAATTAGGACCCCCCTAGCATATGTTGAGAATGAGGAGTGAAACACCTGGCCCCTCCACTTCTTTGCCAACTTTTGGGCACCATCCTCATCTAGATGGGTCTCCTGTAGGCACGCAATAGAGATCCTGTGTCTCTGGAGGAAGGATAGAACCCTATGCCGCTTGGTATATGCATCCAGGCCCCTCACATTCCAGCTTAAGAACTTGTGTGCCATGAGTGGCAATAGTGCCCATCTGGGCGAACAGCCCTACGTCCTGTGACCCACCATTTCCGTGCCCGAACTGTAATACAGCTGATGCCTGCAACATTCCCCCCCAACTTTACCTCCCTCAACCCCAAACACCCACATCCCACGAGCAATATTACTGCAACAATTAAACACGCTAATATGCCCTTCCCCTGCCGGTGCCAGGACGTACACAGCATTCCCAAATACCCAAACGGTTCAAATCCTCCCAAACTCCCCCCCCAACCCGACTCCCCCCCAGGCCGCCCTCCAGGACCCGAAAACAACCTCCACCTCATTGTTAGCGATAAAGGAGACCCTCATTAGCACATCTCCCGTCCCCCACCCACATCCCGCACTCCCTGATCCAAGTACTAGGCAGTGCCCCCCCTCATCCATCATAGCCCTCTTACTGTCCAGCCAGTGTCTAGCAAATTGTCCAGAGTTTAGGAAAGTATCGGGTGCAGAGACCCTCCTCACGATAGTCCATCCGGCTCCTGGCCCTGCGCTCCAGCCGTCTCCGGGACCGTTGCACTGGTCGGGGAAACCTCCTCCGCAGAGGGCAGTAATGTGTCCGGTACCTGGATCTCCCCAGGAGAAGCAGGCTGAGACGCTGCCGGTACATCCATGTGTAGGGAGCCATCTTCTCTCACCGTAACACGGTTGCTCTCCACACTCTCATCCTCACGGGATCCTCGACGCCTCAACGCTGTGCCGCCTTCACAGTCTGGTCCCCCACGTGCTCCGAGCCCCAGCCCGCTCTCCAGGAGGGAGATCATCTCCTCGAATCTTGAGCCACTCCCACACATCCGCAGGGGCTTCGAAGAAGTGAGCCTTTCCCTGGGAGAGAACCTTGAGTTTCGCCGGATAGAGTAGCATATACTGCAGGTGCATCTCCCTGAGCTTTTGTTTAACTGCCAGAAAGGACTTGCGCTGTTCCTGAACTAGCTGCGTATACTTTGGGAAGATGGACACCTTCGTATTCTCAAAAGTAAGGTCCTTGGATTCCCTCGCCGCTCGTAGTATGCAGTCCCTGTCACAGTAGTTCAGAATTTTGGCAATGAGGGCCAGAGGAGGGGCGCCGGGCTTCGGAGGTGGGACCAACGCTCTGTGTGCTCTATCACAAAAACGTCCGATATGCCCTCAGGGCACAACACTGTATGAATCCATTGCTCAAGGAAGCGTTCCGGGTGGCCCGCCTCCGCTCGTTCCGGGATACCCAGCACACGGATGTTACTGCGGCGCGCCCTCCCTTCTGCGTCTTCCGCTCTCCACTCCAGGGCCTTCGTCGTGGACGAAAGTTGGGAGACCGTTTTCTTGAGGTACGCCACCTCTCCATGCAGTTGAGTAATATTCCCTTCCGCAGTCGTGACTTTATTGGCCACCTTGCGCAGGTCAGTCCGTAGAAGGTTCACGTCGATGGACACAGTCTCGATCTGACGTTCCAAGGCCGAGTGGGAACCCTGTATCGCCTTCAGTAATTCTGCCCGTGACGGCTCCTCGGGCGCTGGACCCCCCTCCTCCTGACCCAACTGGTGAGTGAGTCTCTGAGAAGGGAGCCTCTGTGTAGTATACTGTGTAATGGTGTTGGGCTGCACTGCCCGGGGTGTTCTATCCTTGCGCATCATGAATTGCGGCGGAGGGCCACCCAAGCGTTCCCTATCCTCTAGCTTGTCGGCACAGCAGCACCCTCAGATGCCGTATACGGTCTGGGCACCAGGCCACGAGGCCCACTAAATCCACTTCTGGGCCCCCCACTACCCAGGGACGTCACAGGTGTAGCTCTGTTATGCGTATCCCCAGAAAAATCTTCCTGTAGGAACCGGCACGCTGGGCTACTGCCACCTATCCGATCTGTCCCTCTCTCATGCAGATCGGGCCAGGAGGTCACTGTGGGGGGTGCGTCTCAGGGTCCAATGTACCATAAAGAGAGGAGAGGCTAGGCCCAGACGCCGGTTCCAGTCCTTAGTGGCGCTATGTGTGGGCAACACGGTATCCTCCCATCTCCATCAGCTGTAAGGCATTCCCCCTGAGGGTAAATCCTCCGGGCCACCGGGCCTCTAGATGTTGTATCTCAAATCTTATGCCCCAGCGTTAGCAGAGAGTTCCCATAGATGTGGGTCCTCCAGCACCAGGAGAGACTTGTTCCAGGGGCCCAGTATACCGCTCCCAGTGCGGTCTCCAATAACCCCGCCTCTGGGCAGTCGGGGTCAGGCCTCTTTCAACCCACTGTCCACCTATACTTCTCCCATGTAGGGGGGGGGGAGGAAACCCCGGATGGCGACAAGTGCCCTGGAGATCCTTCCTTCTGCAGGCTCGATGGGCAGGCCCAGTCACCGGTCCCCACGCTTGCGCGGCCCTGTCCCGAAGCGGGCAGGCCGTCCTCTCACCTCAGGGCCGGGGCACAGATCGGATCCAAGGGCCGGTTCTCAAAAAGCAGCAGGCATCGTGCAGGGCGACACTCCGGCCGCAGCAACCCCGGAGGCGGCGGGCCCCTCCGCACCAGGCACCCCGACAGGGCACAGGCCGCTACAGCTACCGGCAGGCCGTCACTCCGCCTCCCGAACCGGCCGGTGCGGCAATCCAGGCTCCCGCTATCGCCGCCGCAGGGCCCCCCGATGGCAATGGGGTCTTCCGGCAAGTCTGCTGCTCGACCGCGTCTAGGCCCGATCCCCGGCCTCAATTAGCGGCGGCCGCTGCCACCACCGCGGCCGGCGAGTCCGGCCCACTAAGGCGCCCCGTGCCTCGGCGGGCACAACGCCGCTCCGGCGCCCTGGCAACTGCGGGGGAGGGCCAATGGCAATGGGTCCCCCCGTGTCCGGAATTGCCGATGGTCGGGTCAGGCCGCAGTTCCCGGCCTCTATTTCAGGCAGGGCCGGCGGCGGCAGATCTGTCGGGTCGAGCTCGCTGGTGATCCGGGCACCCACAGCCTTAAAAGCGGGACCGGAGGAGTACAGGATGGTCTGGGCTCGCAGGAGCTCAATTTAGCCTTCTGAGGTGGGCTGAAAGGATCGAAAATCAGGATTTTAGCAGCGGCCGGCAGTAAGCTGAAGGAGCTCACGTCCTGTCGGCCATGCTGCTTGGCCACGCCTCAAAAATCTCTATAGTTGAAGCGAAAAAGATTATTATTATGTTTGCTATAAAAGGTATCTCGCATTCCTTAGTTTAACAACATGAATACTCCAATATGTCTGTGGATGGTCAGTTTGAACACAGTCTAAATTAAGTTAACTCACTTGAAATTAGGGGGTGCCCAAAACAAAGGAGCACACAACCATTGAGATGAACATAAGTTGCAAGTGAAGTCCCTTATACTGTCGGATGTAACTTCGCTATTCATGATTTTTTAACTTTGAACAAGGACCAGCTATATTCCAGGAGATTTATCGAGTCACAATGCTTTTATAGTCCTCCAAAAAAAGGATGCTCTGAATGTACAGGAACCCTCTTGGGCTGTTCTTTAGCGGACAGTAAATGAAGAGCCGCAGGAGAACCCAGGATGAAAATCTATTGCTAAGAGTGCTCATTGCCTGGAAGGTTGGCTTAGAAACAGGTAAGTCCACAGACTGAGTAAAAGACAGAAGGTTTGAAGATGAAGTTGCATGCCAATTTTGAAACGATTTCACCCAGAAAGAAGGCTTGTAAAAGTAGCCCACAGAGACAGAACTGATAGATGTGTTAAAAACGTTTTCACACTCTTGAATGAGGCAATCAGATTTCCTCAAGTTCACCACAAAACATTATTCTTTAGATATTTTAGGTGAGTGTCCAAACCAGCCAACATGTGAGACCATATTAATGTCCCCAAAACAGAGCCTGGGCCTCCTTACATAAAGGGTTTACCCATTGGACAGTCTTATTTATTAAATGGGATAACGTTCTTTAGAGTTGGGGTTCAGGAGCAGAACCTGCATTAGAATCAATAAATATTGCATCACTTGTGGGAGTAAATGCAAGACCTCATATGACCCCTTTCTCTTACATGGAGAGTACATTGACCATAGTGCTAAGATATGATCGATAATATTTCCTCCTCACAGATGGAATTAACTGTTATACTGGACATAGCTATTGACTGGCCAGAGTTTGTTTTACAGACAGCATGCAGCCACAAGCAGTATTGTTAAAAAAAAATACATTTGCAATGCAATAGGTCTCGCATTTACGCGAGTTTGAGCTATTGACATTGTAAATAATGCCTTTTATTTTTGTTTTCGTTTTTTAAAACATAAATGCGTAAATGCGAGGTCTATTGCCTTGAAAATGCTTGTTCTCTCTTGTTCTGTATCAGTTTGTTGAGGAAAAAAGTCAGTCACCAAAAATGAGTGCATGCGTCCTTTTCTCCAACCACTAGCTCGAATGAATCACTGATAGACAAGTGTCAATGTGCCAAACATAAGGGGAAGGTAGAAAGTATTTAGCTTCATGGGGTCCCAGGATGGCTCAGGAAGGAAGGTCAAATCTATTTCTTTAAGCACAGTTAAGCCCTGGCAAATACTGATCTTTTTAGAATTGAAAATTTGGAGTGGGGATTTACTGAGCATGTGCTGTACTGACAGCGCTAACGTGTAGCACAAGTTTCATGAACTTGTTTCTGATACACAGACTCCAAAGGCTTGTTATTTTGAGTTTTCAGAGCCCAATACTGTCTCAAAACTATCTGGGCATCAAAATACCACAGATCAGTTTTGCACTCTAACAACCCGTGATAATAATGCCCACAATATGAACGACGGACCGGTTCCCCTGGCAGGATACAGACCCCCCCCACCCCGCTCACCCACTCACCACATACTAGGTGTCCTCTGGTGTTACCAGAACCGCAACTGCTGGGTCTGACAGCTCTGGGTCCGGTTTTACTGGGGGTGGATCCTCACCCAGTAAATCTGCAATGCAGGGGTCAGAGGCTGCAGGTCTGACATGCAGATTTTCACCCGTTATTCCCAGGCCTTCATAGTTATTGTCCATTCAAGGGATTCTGGCTCGCAAACTTCTGACGCCCGATGACCCGGTCAACTCAAAATAAGTACATTAAAAACAGAAAATAGAAAAACTACACGTCTGACTACTTGTAGGAAAGGCAACATCAGCAATAAACGTGCATTTTTTCACATTTTCAGATCATATCACCTTATATTACTGTATAGTGCTAAGTAGTTAGCCTGATTTTGAAAAAAACAAAGCGAGCATTTTATGCCGGTGGATTTCAAATGATATCAGTTTGGAGAGTCTTAAAGTGTTCCAGGCAGTTCAGCTGGAGCCAGCAGAGGACACCAGATGACAGCCTGTAAATGTTGCTGATATATTTGTTCCGGTTTTGGCTTCAGGCCAGCGCTTGGCTCCTGTCCTCTGCATGCGTGGGTGCACAACTCCTGTCCTCTGCATGCGCGCGTGCACATGTCCTGTCCCCTTTCGCCCACCAAACCAACCACAATAGGCCTCGCCAAGGCAGGCAGTGCATGGGCTGCGTCGCTAGGCGAGACCTAAAAAACTATGGTGAAGATATGCACAGTGACAATTCTGTCATCTTCTTATACTCATATGAAATTAACCCTATCCATACCCCTTGATATAATTAAGCAATCTGAAAATGTATGTGGTCTAACAAGCTCAGGGTGTGTTACTTCCCACTTAAAAACCAAGATCCAGATCTTGGGAGGGCTTTACCTTCCAGTGGTCGCCTAAACCCATTTAAAAATGTATATATTATTGATTATCGAGACATTAATTAATGTATAGAGTATAATATTGAGTACATCTTCCAGCACTCTTCTGCTATAAGGGAAAGGTTACAGTGGAAAGATGGATTTAGCTGCCTATTTCCCTGCTAGACAAGAGGTCACTTATTTATTGTTGAGGGTGCCAAACATCCAGCGAGCCTTTTGCAATGCTCAATATATTTCAAATTGGACATTTTTCTCCAATTCAGGTTGTTACTAAGCAAACTGGTGCATTGAGGAGAACCCCTCAATCCAAGAACAGATACATTCTTTACACCAATCTGCTTGGAAAAGGGGGGTTGACTAAATGTTTTAGATGAACACAGGACATTTTACCGGAGCACACTTACAGATAAAGATCATGGAATTTATCCCAAGGATATCAATCAAGAGGGGATCAAGAGACTTCAGAAAGTATGCACAAGCATGAAGAATACGCTTGCTTTTCAAGAGGGACACAAGGAATGGGATGCAATTCTCGCAGCGTATATACTAACCGTTTGGAAGACTGCACTTCGCATTGTAATTATTAAGCACCCATTTAGTCCATTCATCTGAACACGGCATTCAGCACTAACTTGGTTCCAAATTATCAATGCAAGTAAATACGCGGAGTAGGCATTCAAGGGCATGAGAAGCAACTGGGATTTCTTCCTCAACTGTGCGTTTATTACACATGATAAGTAGTTGTGGGGATTGGAAATTTTACCGGAGTAATCCTTAAATAAACTAAGTGCAACATATTTGCGTCTTTACAGCAGATTTAAAATCTGCCCACCGGGAGATTAAAAAAGGCTCCCTTGCCTTACCAGTGAAATCTATAAATACGTTGGTGACCTTCTCATAGCTTGCCTGGCAGTAATGTTTGTGATCGTGGGCAAGGCACCATATATTGTGCCTCTGTTGACCTTTTATGGGTATGTTTTAAAAATCCTTCCAAAACTTTAAACCAGGACTATTTTGGTGTGACTTGCCTCAAAAACAGCAAAAAAGGGGGTAAAAAATGGCATTGTTCCAACTCGCTTGGGTGGCACAGAGAAAATGAACAGAGGGATAGGGGTGCAGACATTCCAGGTAGCACCATTGCTATGGAGATAGAGTCACTCTAGAGTAGGATTGACTGATCAGAATATTTCCAGTTCAAGTCTGCGCTTGGCAGATATTTCATATGCCGGGGCATCTGCGGAAAGGTTTCAATCAGAAGCATTAACTACTCGATTCACCCCGACTCTACGAATCCATTTGTCTCGGTATTGCAACCAAGTGCTCTGAGTCCATACCTTCTATGTGAGTCCTCAATATAGTGAAACAATAATACATTGTTGCTAATGTATAACTACTGCAATATTTTAAAGATCAGTTCATAAAGATTCCATCAAAGAGATACAGCAGATTATGAAACGAGACAGAATGTCAAACAGTGTTTTCAGAAACCACATAAAATATGTTGAATGATAATCTAATCATCCAAACTCAACTTTCTTACCGATATAGCAGTGATCCGGAGAGAATCCACTGTGGAGTGTGTGAAAAGGTACCACAATGAAGGCCCAATCTCCCCTTTAATGAAGCCTTGTGCATGAAAGGAGATTGTAGTGCAAACATTTTCAACTATTTTGGCTGTCATGTGATGAACAACTGGTTCTTCCTGCAAAATGTACAAAGGGTGGCGTTACCGTAAAATCTACAAACATACATTCAGAAAGAGGTCTTTAATATGCACACAATAACACACTGCTACAGTTTACATGACGTGTCCAGGAAGTTACCACGCTGTAACTTCCTGTTCGCCTCAAATCTAAACGTTAGCCCTTCTAAATCCCAAGATAAAACAGCTTCCGTGAAACTGTGCACTGTGAAAAAGGTGTACTGTGGCAATTTATGCAGACCGTGTTGTACAAATCGCATAGTTTTCACAAAATCCCGATATCCTGGAAGGTCTGATTGTAATGCCAATATAAAACCAGTCTCTTTCACCTGGACTCAAAATGTTCCCATGCTCAACCTGCTAATGTACACTAGTGTGTAACTTTCTGTGGGTCACTGCATGGTTGCTATAAGGTGTGGCCTGTACACAGCCCAATAGAGGCAAAGCTATTTTAAGAAGGATTGTGTGGGTCGTACCGTGGCCCAGTAGGGGTAATACAGGGGGGAACTAAGCATGTACTCAAGGTTGGACCAGCACACTGTGCATGTCGTTTTCTCTCCATGTTGTTCTGCTGCCACATCATAGTTCATTCATGGACTGGCTATACCTGCCACCACGGCCTGATGCTTTTTTCCTCGCCTGCATTCATTAAATATTAATATTTGTTAAAATGAATAATGTTTGCTATTGTTAATGACGCAAAATCGATTTTGTCATTTGTGCTTGAATAGCATGTTAATCCATATTCCGTAATAACTCTAGCATACATGATTTCTACATCATTCAATCATTTGGTACTCGAATTATGTTACTTATTAGTTTCATGTTATTTAGATTTAGTCCAGTGAACCATATACATGTATTTGATTAACTTTAGTTAGTCGGCGTGCATTTAAAGTTAGCTTGAGCGGGCCTACGTGCTCTACGCCATTTTAAAATGAATATTGTATTTCTGCTTGTTGTGCATAATATTTTTTTGTTTCAAATTTCAAAGTCACCCTGTGATTATTTGAAATGTTATTCTTTGCTAGTTTACACTTTGAAGCTCGCAGACTATTGATTAGTTGCTTTGGACCAAAACCTCACCACCTGCAGTGGATGAGAAGCTGAGAAGTTGATACTCCTTTGTGTAAAATCGTTTTGGGAGGAAAGAGTTGGTATTATTTCGTGAGCAGGAGACTGGTTTCAGGCACGGAGAGAACATTGAGTTTTGATTGGCCCCCGCCTGGCAGGACGACCTGAAGATTGTAATTTTTGGATGAAATGTTGTGTTTCAGCTGTGCAAAGCTTGTTAGTTAGATCTTACTCCTCTACACATTTGCAAGCAGACATCTTCTTTCATCTCATGAGATCAATGCTCCTTATTCTGCTTGCAGAGATAACCTTGAAAACCGGTGTCTTTCTTCCACTTCTAATTGGAACGTTTATCTGGTTCCTCTTTCAATTCTATATTTGCTGATACCAACAGCTTTTCAAATTCCCTGTCTTGCCCACCACTTTAGCTTAGAATTTGGGTGTTTTCTTCATGGCAATGAGCCTTTGCATCGCTTTGTGCTTGATGATTTTGATATACTAAACCTTCATGTTATTAATTGTATTACTTGGATTATATTCATGCATGTTGTATCCAAGAGAAAATCGATGTCTTTTGTATTGAACGGATGTGAGATGTAATTTTGCTAATCTGTTAATAAATCTCCATGGCTTGCTACCTACTCCTCTGTCTTTACTTGCGGGGCAAGATCTGCTTCACTGTCAATGAAATATTAACAGATTTGTGATTTGAGAAACGCAGCAAGGGGGTCCTTGGCCTGTTTTCTAACCTCTCATGGTTCTATCGGAAAAGCCACCTGCAGCCCAGCTACTGCCTGAGTGTTTAAGGTTCGTCAGTTGAAACAGTAAACTGGTGCACTGCTCGCAGACCTTGGCCAGTCTGGTCCATGTTCCGCAAAACTGCAAATCATTGCATATATATTAATCTATAGAGCTCTTATTACGGGTATGTACATTTCTGGAGAAATATGGGTCTATATGTTGTATAGAAACTGTTATCTGTATGTATATATTGCAATTGTAATTGTATTTATATAGCACTTACTACCCCTCATGAGGAATTCAGCACTTTTCAGTGAGTACCACGCTACTCCAGAACCCAAAGTGGATTAGTGGAGGATTAGTATGGGAAACATAAGTACTTAATTGGAGTGGTGGGCATGTGATTCTGTTAGTTGGATTGAATAGGATAAAGGAGAGAAGAATCTAGAAGGTTTTGTTTAGGAAATCATGATAGTAAAAAGAGGTTTGTGATGAGTAAAAGAAGGGATTGAGGAGGTAAGGGTCTAGTGAAGGTTATTTGGGAGATTATAGTAGTATAATGAGGTTTGAGATGAGTCAGAGTGGAGGTAGAGGATATATTTTAAGAGGTATACAATGTGAGAGTAGTGTGTTGAAGAGAGTTGATTTTATTGTTCTCTAAGTGGGAGTAAAGTGATAAATATAAAGCTACATAACTACATAAAAAGGTATACATGTATATGGAAAATAATAATGAGTTATAAAGTTGTGCTACATAAAGTCCCATATGTACATGTATGGATAAATATTTAGAAGCTCAGACTTTCAAGTGTTATTGTACATACAATTAATGTATTTTCCATTTTATTTTATGTTAAATTTATAGTTTAAAAAAATATGTTTTTAAATATTATATGTATCCAATATTTCAATAGTGAAGCACTTATTGATTCAATTGTTATGATCATATTTACACATTGTGATAGATAAAATAAAACTGAGACCCACGAGCATATAATTAAATGGCTTGTATAACTGATCGCATAATGTGATAGATAAATAAAATAAAATCAGAGACCAGTAAGCATATTATCAAATAGCAGATGATGTGAGACACTGTATCGGACGCGGCTGAAATATCAGGGAGCAGCAATGCTACTGGTTTTGCCTTGTCAGCTGCCTTCCTCAAGTCATTAAGGATCGACAGCAGAGCACTTTTGGTGTCATGTGCCGGTCGGAAGCCAGACTGAGTGGATGAGATGTGATGTTTTTCCAGATAAACCAATAGCAGTTGGTTAACACGTTTCTACATAATCTTGACTACACAAGAAAGAAGAGCTATGGGCCAAAATTGCAGAGGTTACCATGGTCTGCATTGGGCTTTTTTAGTAGAGGGACAATCAAGACCTTTTTCCACTCTAAAGTGATCCAAGCATGGGTTAAGGAACTATTGGATATCTCCTGGAGAGGTTGTAAAATAGTTGATTTAGTTAGTATACATGTTTTAGGAGGGGTGGGATCAAGTGGGGATCTTGACCTAATTGAGCATGCAATAGTTAACAGTTGTTTGTGTGTTAGGCAGTTGAATTGGTCAGGCCAGATACTTTTTTTTTTTTAAACTTTATTGTGCAATTGAAATATGATTACAACCATGGGCCTACAACCACAGGGGCCGGCCGCTAGAGCACAGAAAAGCAATCATTGAATATCACAGGACTGCGGCCGATCTCCTAGAGGTCCGGCAATAACACAGGATACAACTCTCAGCAACACAGGATGAAATCAGGATATAGTTTTTTTTGTTTTTTATAGAAAAGAACAAAGAGAAAAAACAAAAATCTCAAGGCATAAAACATTATGGACGAAGTCATGCTCCTACAGGGGGACCTCCAGTACAAAATAAACAACTAAACAAGCAATAGCGATGGTTAGGGGGGGGGGGGGTGGGGGGGGGGGGGGAGTCAGTGGGGAAGTCAAAAATCAGGAAAGAGAGTAGACTACACCAGGAATGTCGGATCAGGGGGATAGGGAAATGTCCGGATTCTCCTTAAACAGGGGGGTACATATGTTTCCTCGATAGGCGTTCCATTGGCCCCAGATTCCAGTCCACGCCCGAGGCTTGCCCCTAGCTAATTACACAGTCTTCTCTCTGAACATACATCAGTCCATGTTCTCCTTCCATACTGACATGGTGGGGGGCCGTTGGGAACCCCACAACTGCGCAATATCTCTCTTTGCGATCATATTCCCAAGGGCCGCCCACCGGGCCTGAGCGACGTTGTAATCATTCGGCTCCCACACATTCAACAGACATCTCCGGGCCTCAGGCAGCAGAGCAACCCCGGTGACACACTCCATTACAGCATGCACCGAGTCCAATACGCAGCTACCTCCCGGCATTCCCAGCTGATATGTAGGAAAGTAGCACTCAAACCACATCCACGCTTACATAACCCATCCAAAGAGAAACCCATGGAGACCAAGCGAGGACCGGTAACACACCCGATGAAGAATTTTGAGTTGGACGAGACGGAGATGGGCGGATATGGCCACCTCTTTCGGGGAAGACAGTGCTGACTGCCAGTCTTCGTCTAGTTCCAACCCGTCCCCAGTCCAGGCCTGCCTGAGACGCATGAGGAGATCTGCCCGATTGTTGATTAACTTCTTATATATTAGCGAAATCGTACTATCAGGCAGATGACCATCGAGTATTCGGTCTTCCAGTGGGGAGGACTCGGGAACATTGGCATCGGCAGCGAAGACCGATGTCAAGGCATGGCGGACCTGTGTGTACCTGAAGAACTCTCTTTCACTCAACTCATACTCATTCTGCAGTGCCTCAAAAGTCTTAACCGCACCCTTCACCCAAAGGTCACCCACTCTGCTTATACCAATCATATCCCATTTCTCAAAACCTTTCGTTGTCCAGAGGCATCCCAATCTCTCCGACGCGTACAAAGGGGTCGCTCGTGTCAATCGATCCTTCCATCCCAGGGCAGCATTTGCATCACTCCACAAGCGCACAGCAATCTTAGTAGGTCCTGTTAGATTCCTCCCTGCTGCCCTAGAGTAAAGCGCCCTGTTGAAGTTCCCACCCGGCCACTTTTGCTTGTCCATCTCAAATGCCGGATTTGGGCTGGGTGCATACATTGCGTGATTAATCGCGCACAGCTGGGAGGCCCAATAGTACCGCCTGATATCCGGTAGCGCCATGCCCCTGTCATACCAGGGGAGGGTCAGTTTAGCAAGTGCAATTCTTGCACGGCCATCCCAAATGAGCCGCCTCTGCAGGCCTTCCACCTCCCGAAAGTAACTTGCCGGGATGATGTCAAACGAATTTTGGAGTGCGTATTAAAACCGAGGCAGGGACATCATTTTAAAGAGCGCGGAGCGACCGAGCGGCGACAATGGCAATCTACGCCACCGAACCATGTCAAGTTTCAACCTCTGGAGAGGGGGGAGAAGATTGTGCTCGTAACGAGCAACTGGATCTAGCGATATGAAAATCCCCAAATATTTGAAACCGGACTGGGAAACCTGAATAGGAAATCTACTTGGCAAAGGAGGGAGGCCACCCGAAATGACATACACACAAGACTTAGACCAATTTATGACCAGACCAGAATTCTTGCCGAACGAAGTGAGAACGTCAAACAAGTCGTTAAGGGATTTACGGGGGGAGGTAAGGTATAAGAGAATATCGTCGGCTTACAGAGAGATTCGGTCCTCAAAATAGGGAGCCCACTGAATGCCCTTTATCGACGGCTCCCATCGGTGCCAGGCTGCAAGGGGTTCTAAAGGAAGAGCAAAGAGCAGGGGGGACAGCGGGCACCCCTGTCTCGTACCCCTCCCAAGAGTGAAGGACTTGGGCACTCGACCGTTGACGACCACCTGAGCCAGTGGATCCCTGTATAAAAGTTTCACCCACCCAATAAATTCCGAACCGAAGCCAAATTTCGCGAGGGCGGCCCAGAGATAAGGCCATTCTATCGTATCAAAGGCCATCATGGCGTCTAAGGAAGCCAAGATGGCCGGCTCTAGAAGAGACCCCGCCCTCGCGAGAACACCATGTAAGCGCCGCAAGTTGAGTGCGGTGTTCCGGAGTGGGATAAAACCGGATTGATCCGGATGGATCAGGTCACAAATCACAGTGAGCAGACGATTGGCGAGAACTTTGGCCAGGACTTTAGGCTCAGCGTTCAACAAGGAGATAGGCCTATACGATGCGCAGCGATCCCGAGGCTTGCCCTCCTTAGGAATTACCACAATTGTTGCCAAATGCTGATCACAAGGGAGGATGCCAAGGTCAGGTGATTCTATGAACATATCGCGCAGATATGGTGCGACTTTATCGGGGCGCAGTTAGTACAATTCAATAGGCAAGCCGTTCGGGCCCATGGCCTTGCCCGAACGGAGAGAACGAATTGCAGTAGCAATCTCGTCTGCAGACAACGGAGCATCCATACACTCTCAGTCCTCTTCGGATAGGCAGGGCAACGCAATATCACGCAGCAAGAAGCGGGAGTCTTCCTCATCTCTATCAGACACCGGGGAATACACAGTACAAAAATAATCCGCAAAAAAGTCTACAATCTCACTGGGGTCAGTCACACACTCATCATCCAAAGTCTGAATCACGGGGACCACACGATTCGCCCTTTCTTTCTTGTCAAGCAACGCAACCCGCCTTATCCCCTACATCATACAGTCTACCCTGCTGCTCCCTATACATGACAAGGGACTTATAGTCTAGCTGCTTCAAACCAAGGGCGTGGAGTCCATCATGTGTAACGCCTGAATCTAGGTCATTCTCTAGTTCCACTATTTCCGCCTCAAGACGCACAACCTCTTGATTCCTAGTTTTCTTGGCATCAGAAATTATGGATAGGGCCTGTCCACGAATAACAGTCTTGAAAGCTTCCCACAGGGACACGGAAGAGGAAACAGACCCCTCGTTTCCCAGGAAATAGTGATCTAGGGACTTTATCAAACTGTTACGGATCTTGGGATTACGCAAATACCAGGGGTTAATGGGGGCAACCCGCCCGCAGCGTTTACCCCCGTGTCCATATACAGCCACAGTGGGGAATGATCCGAAATGCCCTGGGCCAGGTGTCTGATCTCTCTAACAGAAGGGGACTGGGCAGCAGGCATGAAAATGTAATCAAGTCTGGAGAGACTCCCATGGGCCCCAGAGTGAAAGGTGTACTGACTCTGTGTCGGATGCATCAACCTCCAGCAGTCTACCAGACCAAACGTGTCCAGGAACCCACCAAGCCATGACTGGGACTTAGGAAGATCCCTGGGGGGGTAACGATCTAGAGAACCAGAAACCACAGAATTGAAATCCCCACCCATAAGGAGAGTGCAATCAGGGAGCTCCAGCATCACACAGCCGATATCTGAGAAGGTGGAGGTCTGGAGACCTGGGGGAACATATACAGTAAGCAGAGAAAGAGTCCTACCCTCCCACCTACCAGTGAGGGCGGCATAACGCCCTCTGTTGTCGAGGATTACATTGTCAATCTCCAGGGGGAGAGAGGACCGAATCAGAATGCCCACCCCCTAGAACCAGTGGTGAACCCGGAGTGTGCGACCAGGCGATAACCCCACCTATTCATGGCCTGACACATATTTCCCACCAGATGTGTCTCCTGCAAAAGAACCACATCAGGGGACAGGCGACGCAAATACTGCAGTACCACTCCCCGTTTTATGCGATCACCCAATCCATTGACATTCAAAGATATCAACCTCAACGCACTATCCCCCATCCCAACAAGTGATGCAGAATTCACCCCACGGAGAGCAGAACATTCGAAGCATAGAAAAAACCAATACGTCGCCTAGAGAAAGAAAAACAAACTCACAAACACCCCTTCCCACCCCCAACCAACTCCCGTTACAACTTCCCCCTCCCTGCACGCCTGCAGTAGACTAAAAAGCCACCCCAACATGCAGTGTGCCCGTCGCCCTAACATATCCCAATCTACAAAAAGACCCTGGAGGAGGAAAGAGGTCCATCCCCCCCGCTACCCTAAAGGGAACACCAGTGAGACATGTGCATACAAAAAGAATAGAACCCAGTTGAACAATGTCTAGTAATCGGAGACCAGGGGCCGAAGCATCATTTCTGTTCAGGCTCACCACCCTCAGCACCACCAGGGTGCTCAGTTCGGTCGTTCCGGGCAGGCAGGGAATCCAGTCAGTCACTCACATTCTCCGGCCGGTCAAAGAAAAATGTCCGTTCCTCGTACTCCACACGAAGCCTGGTAGGGAAAAGCATCGCGTATTTCAGTCCTAAGTCTCGGACACGTCGCTTTACAACCTGAAAGCCCATCCTTTCTCTCTGGACGAGCTGAGTAAAGTTCGGGTAAAAGTTAACTGTGGAGTTCTCGAATTTCACCGGGCCGCTCACCCTCGACGCCTGCAGGATAGCATCACGGTCCCTAAAATGAAAAAGCTTGGCGATGATAGGCCTCGGAGGGGCGCCCGGTTTAGGCTTTCCACCCAAAACGCGATGGGCGCGCTCCACTGCAAAGAACTTGCTCAGTCCAGAAGGGGCAAGATGGTTCAGGTCAAGGTCCTCCACCAGGAGATCCATCGAGTGATTCTCGGGATTTTCCGGAACACCTATGACGCGGATTTGTTGCGTCTTGCCCTATTCTCAAAATCCTCTAGCCGATGAGACATAAGATCATTAGCTGATTTTAAGTTGCCAAGTTCGGTTTGAAGTTCCGACACATCGGCCGTGAGGCTAGATGTCTTCAGATCCAGCGATTTTACCTTCTCGTTGGTCGGCTCTGATCAGGGTGACATCGATGGCAACCATGTCGATTTTATGAGCAAGAGCCTCATACTGTTGGCCGATTGTCTCCTTCATGTTAGCAATGGCGCCCATGATGTCTTGCAGAGACTAGTCAGTAGGGGCGGTTGAGTCCTCCTTGGCGTCCTCCGGGGTACGGCTGGTGACTCCAGGGGAACCTTTGGATTGAGTGTACCGGTCCATACTGCTGGATTGGACCGGTCCCCCACGAAGGGGCGTCTTAGTCTTCCGTTTCTCAGCTTCGCTCCTGGCAGCCATGCTGGAAGATGCTCCCCGGAGGGGCCCGTGAGACCTAGTGAAAATGGCCGCCTGCGGGCAAGTCACACACAGTCCACAAAAACAGGCTCGTGTGGCCAAGGTAGAGACACGATTTGACCCAACTGCGTAGAGGAAAAAGTCTCACTCTAGCTGAACGGAGGCTGGACAGATCTCCTACCGAGCGGAACCGTCCCGCAAATAGACCATGCCAGGACCCAAAAGCGAAACCGAAAGTTGAAGTGGGGCTACTGAGGAAGACCCCTCTGCCGTTGTTATTCAACTCCGTCCCTGCGTCACAATTTGCCAAGTCCCCGGCTTACCACAGGGAGGGCCTCAAAAGTTCAAGTCGATGTAGTTTCGGTTCCCAAAGTCCGAATTAAAATTTAAAAAGAGTTATGAGATCAGCCAAGGTTCCTCTTCAATAATCCGTCCAAGAATTCAGGATGTTGTCAGGATAAATTGCGAAGAGTGGCGAGGGTCCGGGGAGCTCCTCCTCTCATCAGGCCAGATACTTGATTCTCCCAATAAAGTTCACAGTTAACTACAATTCATTTAATCTACCATATAGAAGCTGAAGTAAGTGCATGAGATTGTTTTTCTTAAGAGCGCAAGACCAGTCCAAATAACTAACAATAAACAAAAAAAGACCAACAAACCCTGCAAACCAGCGTGCTGCCTGGTGTAAGGCACTACAGCACTTTGTATGAGGCTATAAGTGCAAAATAAATGCAATTACAATACAAATACAATATAAAACCGACATTAATACTACTACCGTATCACTCAGCTGTAGGGTAGTTTATTGTAGTTCATACAGACTGCATAATAATTCCCTATTACTGCATTATACTCTTAGATTCACATAAGACAAAACAGCTAGGGGGCATACCCATCTCCTAGTACTGTAGCAGTACACAGCAAATAAACGCATCACCAACTGTACAGGCATTGAATAACTGAAAAGATCTACCACATGCAGGTAGCAACCAGAGGATTTTAACTCAGTATACCACTGCAGGTCCCAATTAGCTACATACTATGACAATTTCTTGATATCTCACAATGACAATCAGATAGTGACTCATTCTCACGTTTCCTCAACGAACCCACATCACAACCAGTCTCAGGAAATTATATTGGCTTCCTGTACAGAAGAGATGCTAATTCAACCTGCTGACCCCTGCACACTAGGCTTTACACAACCAAGTACCTGCCTATATTAACCACCGCCTCAACTTCAACCAACCATTGAGAAGACTATGCTCTGCCTCCCTTTCACTTGCATATAACTCCCCGCATCTACTGAAGCAGAAGTGAAGGATGCTCTTTCTCCCACATCACAGCAAAGACCTGAAACAACCTCTCCACGCAGCTCCAGGCCAGCACCTCACTTCCGGTATTCCGAATCGCCCTCAAGACCTGGCTGTTCGAATAAGCCTCCGGGACCTGCAAGCACCTGGATACCCTTTCAGGGATTAGCCACGCTTTATAGATCCTTATTGATTGATTGATTGACTGATACAGAAAGATAATACTAAAGTCCATCCCAGCAGACCCTTAACTTTAAACATAATATCTCAGAATGGACAACTCATTATAGTAACCAGATAAGTGAACTCTGAACATAAGAAATACCATAAAGGGACCCCCAGAGCTGCCAGTTTAGTGAAAAACAAACTCCATGCCTGTCTCTCACACTTGTTCATCCATCACACCGCTAAGTACCAGGTCCCCTAACATTACCTCTGTGGCCCTCACACATGACATAGAAACACTTCCCACACTGGAACAAAAAGACAACACACTCCCAACCACGCACAGTGTAGCATGCTAACCACGTAGGCAAGCATTTCAGCGCCTCACATGGGGTAGTAAGCACTATTTAAATATTGCAACATTATACTCTATATTCTTCCTACTGCTGCTAAATGTTTGCATTCATGCCTGTTTAGGAAGCATATGTCTCAATAGATAATTATTCCAATATCATAGCAAAATTCTCCTGAAGTACCCTGAGATTAGAAAGATCCTCTACCGAATCAAAAAAGTCTGCCTTGTCCCTGGTATTTAAACTCAGATAAGTGATTCTGAACAGGCCAAAATAGACAGCCACTATCGGCAGACAGCACAGTAGCCCAAACAACCGACTATGTGAGGGACAAAATCGTCAACCAAAAGAAGGTGCAAAAGAGCCATTCGGGGAAGAAAACAACCCCAAGAGTCAAGTGAAGAGCAAAAGACAACACCAGACTGTGGTTGGGCCGGAGGTCTTCCATTTATTTATACAACGCACCCAAAACAGTGTTTTCAGACAGCTAATTTTGTATTAGTGGATTTTTATGTAAACAACGAAGCATATTCAGGAGCAGGATAATCAGTAGCTCCCTTAGTTAACTGACAATCTACAGTTATGGATTTGATGGATACATTTGCTATGCTTGGGTATTAAGCAGCACATCAACTGTTGTTCAACAACCAGCTGCACCTATGTGATTATCTCTTTAAAGCACCAGACTACAGCAAACTCGTCAACTTTGAAGGTGCCTGCACTTATAAGTAGTTTTTAGAACTAATTAGCTGTCATTCCGTTAAAGAAATGGCTGGCTCTACAGGTATTAAAACGTTGAAATCAGTAGTCAGCGCTGTATATCCACTATGCACTAAGCAGTATGTTGGAGGAGTTATACTGGATACTCACTGCCCAGTATTCATCTTCCCACTTTTAGCCATTGGCCTGAACCCATTTAGCAAACTTTTACAAACTGTAGCATTTATAACCTATCTGCGTCACCACCATTTAATACAAATTGACTTACTCCAATTCTAGTGTGCAGAAATATTGTAACCTATCTTTACATTTTAAAAGTGTCTCGAAAAAAACTAGAAGGGAAATAAAACAACTTGGAACACTTCTTCTAAAAGTTAAAAGCTAGCCTTGCATGTCAGTATCCAAAGCAAGATCAAAGTTATATACTCTGCACCAAGCGCAAAACACTGAGACGTCATGCTGAATGACCCAGCTGCAGCAGAGCTTGCCTTCCAGCCTTGACCCACTTTAACTGCATACTAAACTGCATGTTAATTTATCTCGGATTTCCTATGGTTTGCTCAAAAGTGGGTTTTGGAGAAACTTGGTGGCTTACCTGTTCTTCCTCCTGCTCTGGACACTCGCACCTGCATCTTTAGTAGCCACTTTACTAGTGCCATTACTGTTCAGCTCCTCTCCCTTGGTAGCCTGGAAGATGAGGTGGACAATAGGTTGGCGGGGGATTGAGCAGGACCAAGCGGCTCTAGCCTGGCTCTTTCAGTTTTCAAGCCCAAGTGACAATTGGAGATAAGCGGAGGAGGGGTGGATCACGCCAGACAGTGTGAGATTTTCTCCACTCTTCTTTATTTGTCTATAAAGAGCAATGCAAAGTAAGTAGAGGGCAGCAATAATGTGGCTTATGGCTCTGGCACAATGAGTTGAGCTGAGCTGGGAGCTGTCACACTTGTGCAATACGCACAATATTTTGTATTTTTAACACAATGGGACAATGAGAGCTCTTGTGAGGAGACTTGAATTAAAAGCATTTTTTTAAACAATTTCCTTTGACCTATAACAACTATTTCACATTACTACTGGCTATTGATCCTACCTAACCGTCTGTCCTGATATTCATACATATCTAGTAATTTAGTAACCTGCATGGTTCCATTTGTCCTCTGATGTAATAATTGTTACTTTACTGTGTAAGCTGACTTGGCCTCATATTGTGAAGGTGGTTATTGTGGCTTCTGAGGTCCCTAACTTTAGTGGCACATACCTAGTTAAAAATACAACGCCAGTACACCTCCCTGTACAAGCTAGAATAAGCCAAGGAGTGTTTTCTAAGCAGTTGGTCGGGTGAGGAGCATGCTTACTCAAATGGAATTAGTGGCCCTCAGACCTCCATTAGAATCTTTCAAATATCATTCCATGGGTTATTAACACAACCATCTTCTCGAATGAGGGACCTAGGTTGAATTTACGTATTATCGATCTTTGAAAGGGCCAAGACACCTTGTCACAGGTTTTTTTTGACACCGAAGCCCATGCCTATCGCTGGGGAGTGGAAAACAGGAGCTTTTTCTGGGACATGAGCAAAGAGTCTGATGTTATTAGAGGCCAGTCATCCTTTTATAAAGCCAGATGTATTATTGATGTTAGCAGTGGTTCCAATATTGTAGCTAAACTGTTTGCATATAGTTTACAATCTATGTTGAGTAGGGATATTGCTCTATCGCTTTTGGTATCTAATGGGTCTTTGATGTCTTTTGTGGATGTCTGCCATTATCGACTCTGTGAAGTTCGGTCCAGTTTGCCTTGGGGGGCACGAAAGGCAAAGAGGAATTTAGGTGTGGTGCAACTAGTGGTTGGAAAGTTTTTTTAAAGTGGACCTATGAAGCCATCCGGCCCAGGTGCTTTCTTTGTTTTAAGGTTTTTTTTAATTTCCTTATCTATCTTTTTTGTTTCGAAAGGTTTGTTCAGAGTGAATTGGTCTATTTCTTTAATTGAAAGGAGATTATTATTATTTCTGAGGTATTTTTCCCAATCTGGGATATATGAGTGTCAATCTGAATTGTAGAGTTCTTTGTAGTATTGTGCAAAACAGCTGTTAGGAATCAATAGCCTTGACATGCGAGGTTGCTGGGATGTGTTCTTTTACCCAGGTCCCTACACACACACAGATTGTTGTTTTTAGACGCTCCCTAACCAGTGAAAAGAGGCACGGCAGAACGTAGCCTTTGCTTGGCTTACTGTTCCGGTACCACGCCCCCTCTTCACTTCCTGGTTCCTGGCTCGAGGTTCGGTGGCGTTCTGTGGAATCCTGCGAGTCTCCTTGGACCCTTTTCCCGCTTCTTGCCTTCTTTCCCCTGACCCTGCAGCCGCTGGCTGGTTGTTACAGAGTGAGAGTGTCTTTGCCGAACTTCGGCATTTCTTGAAATTCTACGCGAGTGTGTACTCGCGACTACCCTTGCTTTTCTCACACATTTTGCAGGCGTTATTTCGCTCGGCTCCTTTTGTTTCTCGCTTTCTGTTGTATGTATGAAATACATGGCGAGTTCTTAGTTGTTTAACCCTTCCTGTGAGAGGTAGCGCTCCGCCCTTGCTTCCTTTAGGGCCGGGTGTCTCTCCTCGTGTCTGTGTGTACTGTTCCGCTGTTTTAGCCCACAACAGCCGGCCGGTGCTCCTCACATCCCCATTTTTGTTTTTGAGTTTGTCTGGTGTGAATGTCCCTCGAGAGTTCTATTCCTGATATCCAGTTACCCATTATCCAGCTCCCATTACTTGAACTCTTCGATAAAGCCTGCCTAATTCACAATTGGGGTAAGCACAACTGAATAATCCCGCATGTCAATGACTCCTGCATGAAGGTTAGTGAACTAATGATATATTATGTGTATTGCCTATTTTGTTTTCTAGCTTGGACAACCACTTACGACTACTCCTGCTATACCCTGCATACCCCCTCGTATGAGGAGAGTGGTGGACACTCCTAGGGTAATTCCCTCATACTTTTAGGGGACAGTAGACAGGAGTGCATAACCATTCGCATTCTTGCTCCTGTGTCCTGGAGGTGTAGGGATCCTTCTTCGCTCCCGTGGAAACTTGGTCACTACCTGACAACAGCTTGCTATTTTCTTAGACTCAGTTTCTATTTTACCTGATCTGCTTTTGATTGCAATGATGGAGGAGCGCTGGCTTTTCACTTTTAGGTAGTAAAATAGGAATTGCCTGACCTTGTGGAATTCCCATATTTTTTTCACTTTGTTGGTGTTTAGCCCTATGTGAGCTCTCTCGCCTATTAGTTTATTATATTGGTTTAGGGTTTTGACTTTGTGGATCGTTTTGGTGGAATGTTTGGAGACTAGGAGGCGCTCAAGCTGTTTTACTCTTTCTAGTTCTAGTTCCTGCAAAGTTTTTGTTGGCGGTCTTATTTTTGTTGGTCATAATACTGATCATACAACCCCTGATTGCTGCTTTCATGGCTTCCCAGAGTGTTTCTGGAGATATATCCGGAGAAGCATTCTCTTTGAAGTAATTGTCAATTACAGAAATTATTTCTTCTCTGCAGCTGGGGCCATTTAGTAGGGTATCATTGAGGCACAAGAGTCTGTCAGGGTTGGTTAGTGTATTGTCTATTTAAATACAGGTGTGGTCTGAAATAATGATGAGTTCAATCCTGGGGTTACAACAGAAAAGAGTTAGTTTCCGATTAGTCAAGATATAATTGATCCTTGAGTGGGAGGTATGTGGGCTCGAGTAGAAAGTAAACTAGCTACCTGTTGGGTTGAAAAGCCTCCATATATCAGTTAGTTTGTGTGCAGTGCATACGTTTTTCATTTGTGTGGGATCTCCCTGATCTATATTTGCAGAGGGGATAGTTTATATAGCACTGGAAAGTTAAAATCAATAGATTGTTTGAACCATTTGGAATTTCATTTAACCTTTTGTTTAGGTCACCAAAATGTTGGACAATCTGCAGTTGGTGCATAAATGTTGATAATAAAAAGCTCCTGGTTATCTTTTGTGAGATGACCCATCAGCCTTCTGATTCTTGTATATTCTTAGTTATTTTAATGCCTGTGGATCTGGCAAAGACCGTGACAACTCAATTTTCTTCTTTAACAGAGTCAGGGAAGCAAGCCAGTTCCGAGTGCCAGTTGTTTAGGAGATTTCAGGCAATATCCTTATCTATTCTGGTCTCAGTTTACGAGAATATCCCCGGATGGTCGAGCCCCGTTGCATTTAGCGATAAGATCTTAAGAGTGCTAATAGGTATGATATTTGTTTGTCTCAATAAATTGTTGGAGTATCTGTGGAGCGATGGGAAAATATTACATCACTGGATGATATGAGGGACCAAAGGTTGGGTGTACCTGGTTGATTATACTTGCCATATCCCCGGGAAGGAAGGGGGAGGGTGGGACGTTAGGGTGATAGAAGGAGAGGCATAGGAAAGTCAGAAAGAAAGAGAGAACTAAATAAAAAAATAAAAAGAAATCCCAAATTCCAATCCCACGAAGGAAAGTAGAGTTAGTGGTAGTCAAGGAGCCACCCCTGTGGAAGCTACAAGAAAAGGGTTGGACGTAAAGGAGGGGGGTTCACAGCTGGGGGGATGGAACACGATCTGACAAATAAGGAGGTGTCAATAACAGGAAGGTCTGAGAGGGTAAAGAATCTCAGATTTGTCTCTGTGGAGTTTAAGATGAATAAAGCTCATCCAATGCTTTAGCTTTGAAAGACACACACACAGCTGAACAGCAGCATTATGAGAAACATCTTGTACATAAGTTCTGCATCATTAGCATACAGAAAAATGTTGAAAACAACGGATTGAAACAGATGGTCTAAAGAAGACACATACAAGTTTCAAACTGCAAGACAGAAAAACTGGAGATCTGTAGGACTCTACAGAAGAGAGAAAGATCTAACTGAGTACACGTGAGGTAGAAGCAATACTTAAAATTACCTTCTCACAGGCCCCAAAAAGGGCTAGATCTTTCACACAATACTCAATGAGCCCGTTCAGCAGTATTTGATGGTTCACTGTATCGTAAGCTGCTTAGAGGTTTAATAAAATCAGTGCTACTGGAATGTTATTGTCGTAAGCATAGATAGGCATATACACATGTTGCAACTCGGTACTGGGGCAAGGGCAAAAACCTCTGAGGAAAATGTAGAAGACTGTCTTAAACAAAGATAAATGATGAAAAATAGCTTTTTCCAGCAGTTAAGCCATATAAAGCAGCTGGGAGTTGGGAGAGTAGCTAGCCAGATTATCTGGATTATATGAATTTTTCTTCAGAAGAGGACATATGAGCCTAGTAGAAAACTGCAGTCTGCTCTAATGAGGCGGTTTGAAGCAAAAACGTCTGGCCTTAGCATCCAGTCATTTTGACTCCCATTCCAGAAGCATGAACCCTCAGAGTTTCTAGAGATGGGTGCGAGGACAAGAATTTGGGTCACCCAGAGCAAGTCTGTGGCAAATAACCATTTGTCTGTGGCAAATAGCCATTTGTCTGTAAACTGAATAGGGCTTTTCCCAGCCAGTCAAGAACAGTTCCAGAACAGCCTTACTGAAACGAAGCAAGAAAACTGCAGTTGAAGAAGTAGCATGCACATTTTCCATCAAAATGTTAGACGTGGTCTCCTCAATCAGTAAAGTCAAATCCAAGGCTTAATTCACTTTACACACCTCTGTGATAAAGGAGGACAGCTCCTTCTTAGGAGCCTTGTGGATTAGTGCCCTCTTCAGGGGAGGTGCCCAGGTAACTGGCGTTTTGTATATCAGGATAAAAGCCAGCTTCGTAGCCAGACAGAGGAAGCAGACTCTTGGCAATGGAATCATCATCCTAGAGAGCTGGAATCAATACCTTACTTTCTTCCATGC
This sequence comes from Lissotriton vulgaris, assembly GCF_964263255.1. Lineage (NCBI taxonomy): Eukaryota > Metazoa > Chordata > Amphibia > Caudata > Salamandridae > Lissotriton > Lissotriton vulgaris. Next base: position 814,304,186 of record NC_141698.1, read on the forward strand.
TCAACTGAGGGTTACAAGGACGAAGCAGGCTAGCTTGACAACAGCAAACAAAACAATACAAGTTGGATGTTGAAAGAAATTGGATTATTGGCTGGGGTGGAAGCCTCACTCAGGCAAAAACCACGATCTGTGACGGGGCAAACTACTAAACGTTTTTAAATTAACCTGTCCCTAACCCTTTGGTAGCTTGCCACAAAGTAGTCAGGCTTAACTAAGAGACAATGTGTTAAGTATTTATGCAGCGCCAAACAGTAATAAAGTGAAAACACAACACAAGAAAAATCCCAAAGCAATTTATAAAAATAGAGTTTATTTTCATAAAGGCATCTGGTTAGTCTTGGTGAAAAAGTTACATTCTCAAAGTCTGGTGCGAATTGTTGCGATCGAGGTGGAGGAGGCCCAGAGGAGCAGGGAGAGCGTCACGGATGGTTGTCATTGTAACGCGAAGAGCAGGCAGGACGGCGTGGCCTGTTACACTGTAGCGTAAAGAGCTGGTTAAGAGGTATGGGTGGTCATTCCTGGAGGTTTGCGTTGGCCGTCACCGCAGCCTATTGTTGCTGTAGCACGAAGTACAAATCTCGTGTTGCTGGATGTCATAGGCGGTTGCTGTAGTGCAAAGATTGGAGTGCACAGGAGCCTCGCATTGTATGAACAAGCCCACTCACAGCCGTGAAGAGCCGAAAACTTCAGGACTTCACCATTCGGCACAGCAGGAGCTCAACTGGTGCCAACCAGGGGTCCAGGAACTGGGGAAGCATTTGTTGGAGATTAGGAACTCACTCCAACAGAGGATAGCAGGGCTCAGGCAAGTCCAGTGCAGTAGGTAACCCGGGCAGTTGCAGAGAGGCCTCTGGAACTTATAGCTCCGATAGGAGGTCAATCAACTGACCGTTGGAGTCACTATGATGAATGGAGCAGGTCCAGTTTTCCTTCTCAGAGAGCAGGGCAGTTCTCAAGCAGTAGGGCAGTCCTCTAGTAATGTGCACAGGTCCAGGTGTGTACTGAAGAGTGGCTCTGGAGGTTCTTTATTTATACCTCGTGCTAGTAGGGGGAGTATACCCAATAAACCCCCCACATGTGGTTCTGGAAATTTCTTTTCTTCCCCTGTCAAGCCTCGTAGAAATTTGGGGTAACACAAGAGAAGAAGAAGAAGAAGAAGAAGAAGAAGAAGAAGAAGGAGGAGGAGGAGGAGGAGGAGGAGGAGGAGGAGGAGGAGGAGGAGGAGGAGGAGGAGGAGGAGGAGGAGGAGGAGGAGGAGAAGGAGGAGGAGGAGGAGGAGGAGGAGGAGGAGGAGGAGGAGGAGGAGGAGGAGGAGGAGGAGGAGGAGGAGGAGGAGGAGGAGGAGGAGGAGGAGGAGGAGGAGGAGGAGGAGGAGGAGGAGGAGAAGGAGAAGGAGAAGGAGAAGGAGGAGAAGGAGGAGAAGGAGAAGGAGGAGAGGGAGAAGAGGAGATGAAGAGGAGGAGACGGAGAAGAAGAGGAGGAGAAGAAGAGGAGGAGAAGGAGAAGAAGAGGAGAAGGAGAAGGAGGAGGAGGAGGAGAAGGAGGAGGAGGAGGAGGAGGAGGAGGAGGAGGAGGAGGAGAAGGAGAAGGAGGAGGAGGAGGAGGAGAAGGAGGAGGAAGAGGAGGAGAAGGAGGAGGAAGAAGAGGAGAAGGAGGAGGAAGAAGAGGAGGAGGAGGAGGAGGCGGCAGAGGAGGAGGAGGCGGAGGAGGAGGAGGGTGGGTTTCAGGTGTGTGACCCATATGAAGGGCGTGTGGAGGTGAGTGCAACCCCTTCCAGTGATCCTGCAGGGATAGCCCATCCTGCCCACACCTAAGACCCATTTGTAACTGTCTGGAAGGAATACACAAACTCCAACAGCAGAGCCACTCACAGCCATGTGACCCAGTAAACTGACAAAAGGCACACATGGTGGGACAAGAAAATAGCAACTTTCTAAAAGTGGCATTTTCAGGATTGTGACATAAAATGTTAAATTACAATTCATTTGAGTGTAAACACCATTTCTCTAACTGCTCCCAATCAAAAGTGATCACTTATTAAATGTAATAAGTTAACTTAGTGTTAGTCAAAGGGAGAGACCGGACATGTAAAACTTAAGAACACATGTCCTACTTTTTAAATACAATTCACCCTGCCCTATGAGCCTTTAGGGCCTACTTTAGGGGTGATGTATGTATAAAAAAAAAAAAAAAGGTTTAGGGCTGGCAAAAGGTTTATTTTGCCAGGTCGAAATGGCAGTTTAAATCTGCACTATAGGCTGCAGAGTTAGGCCTCAGACATGTTTTAAAAGGCTACGTTAGTGAGGGGCACAATGAGCACTGCAGCCCACTTGTAGCATTTTATTTATAGGTCATGATGTACATGCAGTACCGTTTACTAGAGGCTTACAAGTAAAAATACATGTACCAGTCAGGTAGATGCCAATTGTAGCATGTTTTAGGGAGAGAGCACAAGAACAAGTTCAGCCACAGAAGGTAAACATCTAGTGGAGACCCTGCAAAAAGAGCCAGGTGCTACAGATACCTTGGAAATGTATCACGAATGGCACCGTATAATCAGGGTAGGATGTAGAAGAGTGAAGCATCAAACAAAATATCTGGTCTCTACCAGAAATGTTGTTACCCAAGGTAAGTAACTTTTTCTAATGATGGATATTTCTATCTGTAGATTTCAAACCTCCCTATGAATGAATTCCAAAGCAGTAACTATTTGGAGACAGTGCGAAATAAACAAAGAAATTATGTAACACATTACCCACCACTCTGCATGTGAGCTACCAAGCACAAATGTTTGGCAAAAGTATGCAAGATGGACCAAATGGTTGCGCTGCAGGTAGCGAGGTGTGGCTCACTGGTTAGAGGCGGCAGACCCGGAGGCTGAGAACGGCCCGGGACCAGGGTTCAATTCCCGACGCGGCAGGGTCGAGGACCAGGGTCAGCGGACTGATAATTCTCGCCTCGGTGCCCACTTTGGGCAGTGATCACACTCGGTAACTCTGGGCATTAAGCTTGCCTCATCGCTACAACGGCCCCCCACAGACGCCGGGGATGCCTGGCTTCACCTTGGAGATACCCAGCATGGGACCATCTCACAGGGAAAGCCAGGACGGGTTCCCCAGCGGTCATTCGCGCCAGGATACTCCGGTAGTAATTGAGCGCGCTACAAAACACCTTACATTTACATTTACATTTTACATCAGCCACAGTAACACCCCTAGTAAGGGCAGTGGAAGATAGCAGGGCCCTTGTAGCTTGTAGATGAATGTTATCAGGAGGGTCTTCCATGCTCAATACACAGCAGGTTTAAATACAAAGGGTGACCCAAAGAAAAATAGTATGACTGGTATCCTTTTGGCATTCATAGCCCCAACAAAGCCTATTAAAAAGAAAACAAGTTACTTACCTGTAACTTTAGTTCCCCAGTATTGGTAACTTTCATAGATACCCATGCTTTTGTATCATTCCCCGTCGTCGGAATGGGAGTCTCGGTGGGCGCATGGGAACCTATGAACGTTACCAATACTGGGGAACTAAATTTACAGGTAAGTAACTTGTTTTCTTACCCCAGTATTGGAACTTTCATAGATTCCCATGCTTTTGTATCAGAGTAGCAAACAGTTAACAATAAAAAACACATTTTGTGTCATAAATGCATTGCAAAAGCCAACATGACATACAAATACAAAATGTGCAAAGTAACGGTTGGTGGGATAGAATGGAAAGCTCACCAATTATTGGAAGAGGTTCCTCAGGACAGCCTGGCCCACTACCGCATCCTCTTGCTGTAAGGATTCCAAGCAGTAATGCTTAGTAAAGGTGTGGACGCTGCTCCAGGTAGCAGCTCTGCAAATATCCTTAATCTGCAACCCCGCAAAGAGGGCTGTTGAAGAAGCCACTGATCTTGTGGAATGTGCTCGAACCCTGCCAGTCAGTGGTTTACCTGCTGCAGTATGGCAATGTAGAATGGCACTTGTGATCCATCTTGCAATCCCCTGTTTTGACAGGGGAGACCTTTGCTCGGACCACCAAAAGCAACGAACAATTGGGAGGATTTCCGAAATCCTTTGGTACGATCCAAATAGAATTTTAAACATCGTTGTACATCCAGAGAATGCAGCAACTTCTCGCTGGTGTAGCCGGGTTAGGAAAGAACGCCTTTAGAATAACCGGCTCGTTCAAGTGGAAGTCCAATGGGTACTTTGGGTATGAACCTTGGGTTAGTTCTCAAGATAACTGTGTTCCTTTTAAATTGCAGGAAAGGCTCCTGGATTGTAAGAGCCTGCAATTTTCCAATACGTCTTGTCGACGTGAGGGCAAGAAGGAGACACAATTTCCATGAAAGGAACTTCATGTCTGATCGATGAATTGGTTCAAATGGGCTTTTCATGAGTTGAGTGAGGACTAGATTTAGGTGCCAAGTAGGAGGCAGAGGCCTCACTGGTGGATAGACCCGAAACAAGCCTTTTAGACATTGATTAACAATCCTGGAAGACCACAACGAAGGTCCAGACTCAGACCGTCTGTATCTTGAAATGCTCCTGCACCAAATACAAAATCTCTTCCATTTGAAGCGGTAAGTCCTGTTCGTGGAAGGAGCTCACGCCTGGGAGAGGACTTCTTTAATTTCGTTTGAGATGGGGAGATTAATAAATTTTCGCTGCTCAGGAGTCATGCTGTCAGGTGTAATGACTGTGGATCTGGATGCCAAACCTGTCCTTTGGACATTGTGAGGAGATCTGGAATAGTCCTCAAGGGGAGAGGAAGAGCTAGCAACAACAGATGGAGCTCCGTGAACCAGAACTGTCTCGGCCAAGCAGGGGCAATCAAGATCATTCTGCATGGTTCCACTTTGATTTTCCTGATAAGCCTCGAGAGCAGTGGAATGGGAGGAAAGGCGTAAACAAATGTCCTTGACCAGGCTATCGAAAGCGCATTCCCCAATGATCCTCGGTGGTGAAGCCTGCTTGCATAAGACCGGCATTTCTTGTTGGTCGGTTTGGCAAAGAGATCTATTGCTGGTCTGCCCCACTGGCTGAAGACCTCTTCTAGAACTCGCTGGTTCAACTCCCACTCGTGACTGACTGAGGATAACCTGCTCAGCCTGTCAGCGTTCTCGTTTAGAACTCCTGGCAAGTGTTCTGCCTTTAGCGACATCCTGTGAAGGATCGCCCATTCCCAGATCTCTTGGGCTTCCTGTGACAACGGAAGAGAACTGGTTCCTCCTTCCTTGTTCACGTAATGCATGGTCGTGGTGTTGTCCGTCCTGATGAGCACTTGTGAACCTCCTAGACGAGGGAAAAAGGCTTGTAGAGCCAGTTTTATTGCTCTTAGTTCCAAGAGATTGATGTGGAGCCGCCGATCGTGAGGAGACCAATGGCCACTGACATGCAGGTCTTGCATTACTGCTCCCCAAACTTCCAATGACGCGTCCGTTGTCACTACTTGAGGAGACGGATCGCTTACGAAGGATAGACCTTGTGACAAGTTTCTCTGGTCTGTCCACCATAAGGCCGCTCTTCTCATCGTCAGAGTGACGGTCACCCTGTCGTCGAATGATCCGTGAATCGGTTTCCATTGGATGTCCAGTTGTTCCTGCAGAGGACGCATTCGCAGTCTGCAGTGAGGAACCAGAGGTATGCATGATGAAATTACCCCCAGCAGAGATTTATAGAGGCGTACTGAAAGACACCTTCTTTTTCGTAAATCCCGAGCCATGGTCTGCAGTTTTTCCCGCCTCTCTAGGGTTGGGAAAGCCTTTGAGAGTGTTGAGTCCAGGATGGCTCCCAGGAAACGTGCCTTTCTGGACGGAACTAGAGAGGATTTGTCTTTATTTAAAGTGGGCCCTAGATTTTGAAACAGGTTTGTACAAGCCTGAACAGCATCCCGCGCTGCTTCCCTGGACAGGGCTTTCAGCAATCAGTCGTCCAGGTAGGGGAAGACTTGAAAATGATTCTTTCGCAGGAATGCCGCTACTGGCACCTTCGTGAAGATCCTCGGGGCTGAACGAAGACCAAAGGGTAAAACCCTAAATTGAGAGTGGCTCTTGGCTACTGTGAATCCTAGAAACCTTCTGTGTGCTGGGTGAATCGGTACATCAAAGTACGCATCCTCGAGATCAAGCGTGGCCATGAAATCCCTCGGATTGATCAGCCGCAAGATTTCTTGAAGAAAGACCATCAGGAAAGACAGGGAGATGAGATAGGTGTTGAGCTCCCTGAGAACTAAAATGGGGCGCCATTTCTCTAGCGTCTTCTTTATCAGGAAGAACCTGGAATAGAATCCCTGTCCTCTTTGGTCGCAGGGAACAGGCTCTATAGCCCCCTTCAGGAGCATTTGATGAACTTCGAGTCGCAGAAGTCGCAGGTGTTTCGATGGAATGGCTGCAGGGGGCTTGGGTGGTGGGATTTGAATAAATTCCAAGGTATGGCCCTTTCGAATGATGTTGAGCACCCAACGGTCAGATGTTATCTTGGACCAATTTTGAAGGTATTGGGATACCCTGCCTCCAACTAATGACATCTTGGAGGAGGGTACAGTAGGAAGAGCCAGGAGGCCGCTATTGTCGCTTGGACGTATCACCTCCCTGGCGAGTCTGTTTCCCTTTGTTGTAAGGCCTGGAGTAATTGGAGGATTGGCCCTGCCTTTGTTGATAAGGCTGGCGGTATAGTCTTTTTTCTCCATTTTGCCTTTATTTTGAAGGTACTAAAATCATAACTCTGGAAAAGAGCTCAATCAGTTGATAACGCTACATAATTTCTTCAAGTACTAAAAATATTAATTGTATTATCACATTACTGCACAGCTGTGCTTTCATGGTACACTAACTGCGACTCCTTTAATATTCTGCATCAAGAGCAACACATTTCATACATGCAACTACAATCGCCTAATGAGTCAATCAAAGCATTCAGCAGCAGGAGCGTCTTCTCATGAATACTATGTCTTCAGAGTTACCCAGCAGCACATCGAGATTAGTCTAGGTGTCAGGGACCTTATTACTGCAATGAATGAAAGAATGAACAAATTACATTTTTATTGGGACCACCACATGAACCACTACATGTCTCCGTGTGTGGGTTATCGGCTTCAGTCACGAATCAAACATCAAATTTTTACTTCTAATGTAAAGTCAAGGAATTAATTGTTCTTTAATGGGAAAGCAAGTACTTTTAATTATTTTATTTATGAGAACACTTCTTACAAATCTTGAGTATCATGAGGTTATATTTTGCCACTTCAATGTGTCTCTTGCCCTTTTTTGGCAGGTGGCCCAGGGTACAAATGGATATGAGTTCTCCTTTTTCGCATTTGTGTTATAGAAATGTTAGACCAACTTGGATTATTCCTATTCTGGCAGCCTTCATGGAGCTCTAAATATTCTAACTGCAGTTGTGAAGTTTATTCTCTATATCTAACTGCTCAGTTTCCATCATTAACCTACAAATAATAAAATAACATTTTACAGCACTTTAAATCATCAAATTAAATGTGTATAAAAAATGTGAATATATTAATGAATTATTTATTAATAATACAGGTATATCCTTTTAAATGTCTAAGTGGTTTAATTGATTTAACATTAGTTCCGCATGGGGTGTGTTCTATGGGAGTGGGTGTGTTGCAGAGGTTAGACATGTGTGGTAACATACTTACCCCAAGTCTGGGCTGTTGTGACACCCTTAAAGCTGTAGCTAACTTAGAAAGCATATTTTATTACTTCCAGTTGTCTTATCCTTTTGTGGGCCTGTGTTTAGTATTAGAATGTCGGCCCAAAACCTCCTTATATTTTGCCAAACACCTACCCATTAGTAGTGAGTATTCCCCATTCCTCCTCCAGCCCGGGTCCCTCCGACATTTACTATTAATGTGTATACCTACCTGTGTGGAGATCTCCGTATAGAAAAATATAGGAGAGGTAGAGGTCTCTGGCTGTAGGTTTGTGAACTGCATTTTGAAGTACATGATTGGTATTACTTTACACACTATCAAGTGGAGTTTGTGAATCTTGCCCTGTGTTTCCGGTGGGATCGTGTTTTGCTTTGTCGACATATAGGTTAAAAGATCTCTAGCTTGAATTATTTATTTCTATTATTTGTCCCTGTACATACTTTTGTTAACATTTTGTCAGTAAGGAAACCATTTTCATCCTTATTGTCCATTTTACCTCTTCTTACTTCATCTATCCTAGTTCTCTCTTTTTACTTTCGCCTCCATTTTGTCCGTCCACGTGACCACCACTGTCTGAACCATTATTGCTACTATTATTATTCCTAAAAGTAGCAGCCTTTCGTAGGAATGCTTGTGTCTGCTTAAATGTTGTTGAACAAGTTCTCTGGAGCAATACGGTTTAGCCAAGAGGTCTTTAGGGTACTCAGAGCGATGGTCTGTGTGGTTTCTCCCAACTTTTACTTGGAGACAATAATCTCGATTGGGTATTAGTTTGGGTTCAGCCACTGGGTTTTTCTTTATTCACTTTCTTTCTCAGGTCCATCCTTTTTCCACAATGTCTTAGTCAAACTATTATCTGGGGCCTTGACACAAGTTGATTTCAAGGTTAATTTTAATTAGGACTGGCAAGGCTAGAATCTCCACCATACTTAGCTCCAGGCTTTCTAGAACTTTTCTATGAGGCTTGTCTTTTTTGCATTTCCATACATCTTGATCAAGTTCTTACATTTATAATTGCTATCCGTGTCAGGGCCTTACTATTAAAGGTGTCGTTCTTTTTTTTAGTCACTCCCCTGGGTGCGCCAAACTAGGATTCTATTGAGTTCTTGCTCACAGCCTTTTCAGGTCATGGCCATTTTTAACTTCAGAAACCTCTCAGATCCCGGTGGTTGATATTTTGGCAGACTACAAATTTGGAGAAGATCTTCAGCCTGCTTTTTCACACACAACAGAATAAATATTTGAAAGTTTGTATTATATTTTGGAGAAAACATTTTTGTATAATGAATAACCAATTATCATGTTGTAGAGCTCAGACGTTATGTACCTTGGGATGAAATGTACGACAATATAATTATACATCTACTTATTTTTTTACAGATATAACAGACTTGAGGGATGACAAAAAAATCGGAACAGTGCAAGGGTGTGGAAGGAATCCTATTACTTTACAAACTAGTGACAATCAATCAAATTACTTTATTCGGCATAATACAATACCATAAAAGTACAGTCTTAAAAAAAAACGTTAGAAATAGAAAAAAAAACAATCTAAAAAATACATATACAATCGATTCACAAATAGAGCCAGTTCTCCGTATCATTCTTATTAAGGGTCACATATAAATTGTCCTGGGTTAGAGAGGGTCGACCAGAGTTTTGGTGGCACGTTACATATAAAATCAGTCATGTTGATACACAAGTAGTTAATTCATATATACTAATAAGTTACCCGCCCCGCACAGTTCATTATTAAGAACTACCTGGCAAAGAGATAATACAATCATGTGCATTCTCCCCTCACATTTTGTGTTTCTGAGTCTCACAGCCGACCTTAAAAAGTTTACAGTACAACAGAGTGGTAAAACCTCTGTGGACAATTTCAGAAAGAGTAGGGCCACCTTTGCCTGTTTGAACCTGGAGTTTTATAAGATACATCTTAAAAATAACATCCTAGGGCGAGCACAATAGGGACATAATAAAACACATTGAAGGGTATCCTGCAGAGAACGATGGTCGCAGCCGCACGGACCCTTCCACTCTACAGATGATGTATACCCTGCGGGAAACGCCAAAATGTGATGAAGTAGGTTAAACCTGAATCGAGTCATTAAAAATCTATCCTGTGCATTGTGGATAAATGCCAGATATGGTTCAATACCCAGGCAGGATTATTGTAAAGTGAGCAATGATTTATTGATGCCTAGCCATTGTGGTATATCTAAATAAGAACACCTATTTGCACAAATCACATGAATACAGAAAAACAGATCTGGCAGTTAAACCTTCTCCGACTTCGCTCTTAAAGTATGGAATGACCTGAGACTACTAATATGAAAATCTTCCACGTTTCTTGAATTTCGCTAGAAGTTGAACACCTGTCTTTTCAAGTAGTCCCACCAGGCCCTAGGTGTGCCTAGACGCACCCCTGCTCTGCACCAGGAAGCTCTCCCAGGTGATAGTGTGCCCTACAAATCTGCATAACATAACGTAAAACAGAAGAGAGGTGTAAGAAATGGGGTTACCAAATCTCCAGGGGGGGAGGAGGGGGGGTAGCATGGAGCAGAGCGGGCAGGTCAAACTACGGAGGACATGTGAAGCATCCACGCAGTACCCACATACGACTCATCAGGCACACCACAAAAGAGGCAGGACAGCAGCTCGAGTTGGAAAAAGAAGTAGTTTAGTATATCTCCAACCTGCAAGGCAAAAAGATGCAAAACAGTGGTAGTCACAACAGAACGCCAATTGGCGCCAGAGCCAAGTATATCAGGGGGGATTATTTACAAGGGGGCAATGGGAGAAATGGTTGAGTCCATGAGTCCGTGGCTGAAATGCCAAGAATGTGATTACATTTACTTTAAACCTGGGGTCAATATGGCGGGCCAACTCAGGCTCTAATCTTCAGTGGTAGGCTGTAATTGCAAACTGCAACATTACGCCTAAATACACCTCATGCCTTTTAACTTCAACACAACCCCTTTAGGGGAAAAACTTCATGGCATCACAGCACATGATCACAGACAGGAGCACCTGTAATAAAGCAGCAAGGCTTGCTCATTAACATGGGATGTAACCAGGGGCCTGAAATGACACGTCAGGCCAGCATCGGAGCAGGTCACCTGTAATAAAAGGGCACAACAAGGTTCCCTCTTTAGCATGGAGTATCACCCTGGGCCTGGTATGAAACTACTTATGCCAGCATAAACCACTTCCTGCAGCAGGAATCAGCGGTACATTAAATGAGGATATAACATTTCCTTCAATGTAAAACGTTTTCCCAAATGTAAAACTTTTCATTAGCCGCAGCGATAAGCTGTAATCACCCTTCCCTGCACCAGGAGTAAAACATTTTAATATATATATATATAGGACAACCATTCCCTGACACACCGGAAGAACATTTCGTTGAGCATGAAAGCATGAGGGCCTCAACATTAGGTATAGGCCTTAATCATGAGGCCGGGTCCGCTGACCTTCTCAGTGGCGTCAACAGCTTTAGCCCAGGATGGAACACCTAAAATAAACCAGGCCTAAATAACCTTAAACCTGGGGGAATATACCCCAGCCTAAATGCATTTAACACGGGCCTGGCTCTAGGCCCAGAACCTCAACATAGGGCCATCCCTCCTCGGGGCATATGCAGGCAGAAGGGACATCAATAATTCCTGGGGGGACCCTGGGGCAAAGCATTGACATCCAGCCTACAACAGTTCGCACTTCAGGCTGTCGCCCAGTTCAGGGTATGACTACCATCCAAGCAGGGCCAACTGGGGGCACCTAACACATTGCGCTCTATCACGAGGTCTCTATTTTTCCAAGTCCTGGAGGGGGGCAGACACCGACCCTGTGCCCCGTTGCCCTCTCCACCCCCGTTACAGTCTAATTAAGGCCCCACTCATCAGCTACTGTTGGGTTCCTCTTCTGCCTCCGGCCCACCCATTCAAGCTTGTGGGCAGGCGGGGCTCTCTCCCCAACACGGGAGCCGGATCTTCACTGCGGAGGGGCCAGGCACCGACAATGTGCCTCGAGGCCCCCCCCACCTCCTCCTGTGGGCTCTGACCCTCTGCTGCGGGGTCCTCAGGGACTCTTATGCAAGGCGGGGGAGGGCAGGCACCGACAGGTGCCTCGACGCCCCCTCCTTCTCGCTCCGAATCGGTGGGCACAGCGGGGCTCTCCTCACCCGGGTCTCTCTGTCCGCTAGGAGGGCTTGGCGGGCACTTGTGCGCCAGCGGAGGCAGGTGGGTCGGTTCCTCTCTTACCCGCGGCGTCACCCGGGTTCCTCCGGGACTTCTGTGGCCTCTTATGGACTTCCCCTGGCCGGTGGGGCTCAGACCGGCGGGGCGGGCTCCCGCTCCCGTCTCTTTTCCCGGGGCTCCCTCCTCTGCACGGGAGGCCCGCAACTCCTCCGACGGCTTCCCCCGGGTTCCCTCCTCCTCACGGGGACCCGGGACGACGATCTGGAGCCGACGGGCTCCGGGTTCCCTCCTCGATGCCGCGGCAGCCTCCACCAATGAATGCCCAGTGAGGTGGGGGCGCGGCGTCCACCGCCAATCAGGGCGCGCCCATCCAATGGGCGCGACGGCGCCAACCAGTCAGTACGCGGCCGATGGGGGGGCGCGGCCAGTGATGTCGCTTCTCCCCCGTCACGTGATGCAGGCCCTGCCCGCTTCAGGGCCTAGTGCGGCCCTCTATACCCCTCGGCGGCCCTCTCCTGGTCCCGGGGGCCACCGCAACGATGACAACAACAGCGGGGGTCTCCTTGGCAGCGCCACAGTTTCCTCTGCGCCCGGGCTGCGACGGTGATTTTCGGTGGCAGTAAGGGGTAGGCTCCCTTTTATTTAATTATTTACCACCTCATCAGCGCAGACTCCACGCGCTCCAGAATGGAGGCACTTCCCTCAGGCCACACAGTGCTTCGGCGCTTCAAGGGATCACAGCGCTGGGGTGGAGCAGGAAAGTCCCACGCAGCACAGTGCTCAGGACAGCGCTTGGGAGGCCGATCACATTGCGATTGAAAGGCCAGCAGCACTTCACTTCTCTTGCGCTTCGAAGCTATAGTGCTTAACAGGCAGCTCCTCACAGCACAGCTCCTTGGGGGTACAATCATCCCCATACAGCGCTTCGCAGCACAGCGTCTGGCAGGCACAAGGTCCCAATAGTGACAGGGACCTAGTTGGGCCCTCCTACTTCAGGGGACAGCAGAGGGGGGGGTTTAGGGGTGCAGGGCCCAGCTCACAGGCCCATGTGGCGGTAACACCTCGCAGCAGGTCCCCTCACGTTCCTGTCCCAGCTCCGTGTCTCCCTCTCTGGTGGCGCATCCCCTTACTTATACCCTCCTCCCAGTCAGTGCCAGAACCTTCTAGAATGTTAGGGGCAAGCTGGTCTAAACTGGCTCAAGGGGAGGGGTTGAGCACCCTGGGTGCCAGGCTTCCCTCCAAAAGCTAGGGGTGGCTGGGTAATAATATCTGGACCACTGGCCTACGGCAGTCCGCTGGCAAAACCCTTGGCCATGGCATTCATTTTAATTACAGAACATTTCAGTCAGGTGCATTTCTAACATGGGAGAATATTTCCTGCACACCATTTCGTGACATTTCATTTTAGAACAGGGCCACTCTTACCACACATGACCTATACAGGTTTATTCCCATGGGGGAGATATCCCAAATTAGGGGGGCAAAAAGCAAAGATTTTTAGGGGAAAGGGCCAAGTCCAACACAACTCCCCCAGCCAAAAGCCAGGGTAGGCCAATCATTGCCTTAATGGGCTTCCCTGCTTGGGACGGAAAAAGGTGGACGCAGGACCGCAACTACAGGAGCACCTGCAGTTTCTCCTCCACTCTGGAACCCAATGGTTCTCTCTCGCATCCCTCCTGTTGACAACCAAACCACCCCACTGGTGTTCTCTAGTGGGGTGTGGCCAGGACGGGTCTCTGGGCCGTCCATACGTCTCTGGCCCTTGTTCCTTCACAGAGTGGGAGGCTCTAGCCTCAGGCTCGTAGTACCCTTGAACCACTCTCCTCCTTCCAAATTGCCAATGGTCCACCCACCTGGGGTCTACACCCTCAGGCTGACCAACACTCAGGGGCGAGGCTCTCCTCCCCCTACCTCTCCTCCTAGGGTTCCGCCATCTCCTACGCGGTACACCCTCATAACACCACTCTCTCCCCAACCTGGAGTCGCCCTCAGGTTGACCCGGTGACAGGTGTGAGTCCTCCCTCCCCCTGCACCCCCTCCCAGAGTTCCGCACCCTCCTAACTGGAGTAGTACCCCTGAGAGTCACTTCCGGGGGGACACTGTTTACAGTCGTCGCACCCGCCAGGGCAGGCAACTCCTCTCCCTGGCCACCCAACCCGGGATCTGCGTCCTGTGGCTGGACCGGTGACAGAGGAGAGTCCTTCCTCCCTCTGCACCCCCTCCCAGAGTTCCGCACCCTCCCACCGGGAAAAGTACCCCTGGAAGTCAAACCGGTGGGGACCTTAATTACGGGTACCCCACCCTCCAGGCCAGGCAACCCCTGAACCTGAAGCCCCAGTCCAGGATCTAAACCCTGCGACTGGTCAGACCCCCGAACCACTGGCACTCCGATTACTGATGCTCTGGGTCCTCCTGACATGAAGGGATCCCTTCCACTGGATGGCACATCAGGACAGCCTCGGCCCCCAACCTGGGATTCCCTAAAAGAACCCTCCAGGCCCTGTGACTGCGGTTGGGGCACCTCGGGACACCTCCCCGTCTCACTCCCTCCTATAGTTGGGATGTGAGGCCCTACAACCCTCTCACTATCCTGGGACCTAGCTGGGCCATTCCTCACCTCCTCCGCCTCGCTGGGTCGGAAGATCCCTGCACCACTCCCTTCAGGATCACTCCCTTCAGCCTTCCCATACGCTCTGGCATTTACCCAGAGGTCTGCCTCCCGTGCAAGTTCCCTGGGGTCTGAGAACCCGCACTGCAACAGATGGTGACGCAGACTTGGGAGACAACTCCTCAGCATGTGCTCCCGGATAACGGCATGGCACAGCCCTTCCCAATCCTCCACTGCTCTCCTCACCACCCAATCCTCCAATGCAGTCCAACACTCCTCCTCAAACTCTCCCCAGGACTGGTGGGACAGTTTTCCCCTGCCCCTGAACACTAACCCGTCCCCCTCCTCCTGGGAATCAGGCACAGTCTCCTGGGCTTCGGGAGTGGGACTCCTTGCACTGGACCTACACTTGCTGCCACCACTGGATCCCACCCTCACCGGTGTATCCAGACTCCTAAAACCACTCTCAGGGGACAACCTACCGACCTGAGCTGCTCTCTCTCTGGCATAGGCCCTCTCCGCCTCTGCCATCCTCTCCTGGGCTAGGACCATTTCTGTCTCTAGCCTCTGTTCAATCTCCCTCAGCTGCGCTAACTCCTTGGCCTGCTCCAACCTGAGCTTCTCCAGCGCTAGCAGACGCTCCCTTTATTCCCTCCTATCTACCCACTCTTCTGGGGACAGGGAAAGGGATGAGGCAGTGCCCCCGGGACTGGACCCAGTGCGAGACTCCCTACCTCTGGGGTCATCAGCTTTTGGAGTCTCTGCCCTGTCAAACTCTTACTCCTCTTCATCAGGGTAATTGCCCTCCAGGGTTATGGATTGGGAGCCCTCCCTCTGGCCTCTACCCCATCCACCCTCAAATACTTGGGGGATAATCAGACAAGTCCCCACCGATCTCTAAGGGCTCCCCCTTCTTGAGGGCCTCAGAGGAATAACTTTCTTCTAATGTTTCCTACTGGGGGTATCCCTCTCTCCTTGAGGAAATCTATCACATCCTGCTCAGTGTACTCCATCAGTTCCACCTCCTCATAAACCAACCCCATCGTGGCGAGGTACACCCGGGACACACCCACAGTGGAACAAGGGGGCACAATTCAAAACACTTTTCCGGAGGAAGCAATACAGAAAACAAAGTATTCAGCCAAGCAATAATCCCCACAAAAAGACTGTGATTACTCTAACTGCTCTATTTGCGGTGTAACCCGGGGCCGCTGTGGTACTGCGCAAACACAAGACCTATCCCCCCTGCTTGCCACCAATGTGAGAAATGGGGTTACCAAATCTCCGGGGGGAGGGGGGGGTAGCATGGAGCAGAGCGGGCAGGCCAAACTACGGAGGACATGTGAAGCATCCACGCACATACGACTCATCAGGCACCGCACAAAAGAGGCAGGACACCAGCTTGAGTTGGAAAAAGAAGTAGTTTAGTATATCTCCAACCTGCAAGGCAAAAAAATGCAAAACAGTGGTAGTCACAACAGGACGCCAATTGGCGCCAGAGACAAGTATATCAGGGGGGATTATTTACAAGGGGACAATGGGAGAAATGGTTGAGTCCATGAGTCCGTGGCTGAAATGACAAGAATGTAATTAAATTGACTTTAAACCTGGGGTCAATATGGCGGGGCCAACTCAGGCTCTAATCTTTAGTGGTAGGCTGTAATTGCAAACTGCAACATTACGCCTAAATACACCTCATGCCTTTTAACTTCAACACAACCCCTTTAAGGGAAAAACTTCATGGCATCACAGCACATGATCACAGACAGGAGCACCTGTAATAAAGCAGCAAGGCTTGCTCATTAACATGGGATGTAACCAGGGGCCTGAAATGACACGTCAGGCCAGCATCGGAGCAGGTCACCTGTAATAAAAGGGGACAACAAGGTTCCCTCTTTAGCATGGAGTATCACCCTGGGCCTGGTATGAAACTACTTATGCCAGCATAAACCACTTCCTGCAGCAGGAATCAGCGGTGCATTAAATGAGGATATAACATTTCCTTCAATGTAAAACGTTTTCCCAAATGTAAAACTTTTCATTAGCCGCAGCGATAAGCTGTAATCACCCTTCCCTGTACCAGGAGTAAAACATTTCAATATATATATATATATATAGGACAACCATTCCCTGACACACCGGAAGAACATTTCGTTGAGCATGAAAGCATGAGGGCCTCAACATTAGGTATAGGCCTTAATCATGAGGCCGGGTCCGCTGCTCTTCTCAGTGGCGTCAACAGCTTTAGCCCCGGATGGAACACCTAAAATAAACCAGGCCTAAATAACCTTGAACCTGGGAGCATATACCCCAGCCTAAATGCATTTAACACGGGCCTGGCTCTAGGCACGGAACCTCAACATAGGGCCATCCCTCCTCGAGGCATATGCAGGCAGAAGGGACATCAATAATTCCTGGGGGGACCCTGGGGCAAAGCATTGACATCCAGCCTACAACAGTTCGCACTTCAGGCTGTCGCCCAGTTCAGGGTACGACTACCATCCAAGCAGGGCCAACTGGGGGCACCTAACACATTGTGCTCTATCACGAGGTCTCTACTGTTCCAAGTCCTGGGGGGGGCGGACACCGACCCTGTGCCCCGTTGCCCTCTCCACCCCGTCACAGTCTAATTAAGGCCCCACTCACCAGCTACTGTTGGGTTCCTCTTCTGCCTCCGGCCCACCCATTCAGGCTTGTGGGCAGGCGGGGCTCTCTCCCCAACACGGGAGCTGGATCTTCACTGCGGGGGGGCCAGGCACCGACAATGTGCCTCGAGGCCCCCCCCCCCACCTCCTCCTGTGGGCTCCGACCCTCTGCTGCGGGGTCCTCAGGGACTCTTATGCAAGGCGGGGGGAGGGCAGGCACGGACACGTGCCTCGAAGCCCCTTCCTTCTCGCTCCGAATCGGTGGGCACAGCGGGGCTCTCCTCACCCGGGTCCCTCTGTCCGCTGGTTGGGCTTGGCGGACACTTGCGCACCGGCGTAGGCAGGTGGGTCGGCTCCTCTCTTACCGGCAGCATCACCCGGGTATCTCCGGGACTTCTGTGGCCTCTTACGGACTTCCCCTGGCCGGTGGGGCTCAGACCGGCGGGGCGGGCTCCCGGTCCAGATGCTTTTCCCGGGGCTCCCTCTTCTGCACGGGAGCCCCGCAACACCTCCGGGTGACAGGCTTCCCTCCAAAAGCTAAGGGTGGCTGGGTAATAATATCTAGACCGCTGACCTACGGCAGTCCGGTGGCAAAACCCATGGCCATGGCATCCACTTTAATTACAGAACCTTTCAGTCAGGTGCATTTCTAACATGGGGGAATATTTCCTGCACACCATTTCGTGACATTTCATTTTAGAACAGGGCCACTCTTACCACACATGGCCTATACAGGTTTATTCCCATGGGGGAGACATCCCAAATTAGGGGAGGCAAAAAGCAAAAAATTTTTGGGGGAAAGGGCCAAGTCCAACAAGAGGACAGAAAGGGAAGGGAAAAATTCAAAAGAGAGGAGACTGGTACTGAAAGAGGATGATGAGAATTACGTAACTGGTGGAGGCTTTCCACTGAATAATTGTAGTATTTATGATGCACAGTAATATTTCAGGTGCATTTTATAGAAAACAAAGAGGAATTAAAGCTAAAGCCTGGTCGGGATGGTTTAACTAATTGCAGGAAGGTGTCCATTTGCTCCAAATTGCGCTTCGGTGTGTCTTCCATTAATGTATGCATTTACTGTGGTATTTGCACCTTTGGTGTATTGGGCTGATAGCACCTTTAAATGTACTGACAGGAGTTTCATGTTTTTCCTTTCTGTTAGAATTAATTCATACCACATACCAACTAATACATCAAGTAGGAACATGTCATCCGTGCACAATTTGGAGGTGATTAATGGGGGGGCACCTAGCTTAATCAATGGAAGTTTGTGGATCTGGTTTTCATCATTGGTACTCTGTATAAGACCATCTCAATCCCAAACATTCTGCTAAATATTATGCCCAGGGTTTATGTAATCCAAGACTCAAGGGAGGACACACAAGAAGCTGCCATGTTTTCTGTGTATTCAGGGAGGCCAAATATTCTTAGGCTACCTCTTCTATTGCATTCTTCCAATTCCATGATTCCTCTATCAAAGGTTCTGATCTTGCTTGAATGAGTATTCAGTTATTTTTTAAACTTCAAATTGTCACCTTCCATGAGAGTGATTTTCATTTCAATCTTGAGACGCTACCTCCAAATTCAAGAAAGTTCCTTCTAATGCAACAATGTTGCTTTGTATTATGTTGATATTCGTTTTTGCAGTCTGCACTAAGGTAGGCAATGCTACTAGTCTTTGCAGGCTCAGGTACATAGAGGCTCCTGTGCCACTCTTCCCTTTTATCAGAGACTACACAACCGCTGATTGTGGTTTACTGTGTTTTTGGTCAGCTTTGAATTATTTGGTGTCCTTTCATTGTCTCTCCTTGGAGTCGGACATATTTAGGATATTTCCTCTGATGCACACCAATATGTAAGATGACTTCTTGAGGTGTGTCAGCTGACAGTGATGTACGACCTTTGTGGACAATTTGCAGTAGGTAATCAATGCCTCTTTGATTAGAGTTTGCTATTCTAAAATATGGCGAGGCAACTTTGCAGGTTACTAAGAGCATTATGTGGGTGCATTTGAGAGTGAAAATTTAAATCCAGCACCAATTGGCGTAGATTGTCGTTTGGTAAGCACCGAGATGGGAAGCACCTTGAAATCCTTGCCAGATCACAGACTGTTGGTCACAGAGTGCTATGATTGCTCTAAGCATATATATACAACAGAAGCGATCCACAGACCCAAAGAGACAGGGGGATTAAAATCCATTTTCCATTCAGATGGACTCTATTAAATTCATATGGCTGTACACCAATACCTCTGTTGTTGCTTTTCCCCTATGAATTACCATTGTGCTTAACCGATTGCCTTGGGTTATCATTCATAAAGTACTATTCTCCATTTATTTGGATACCCACACATACTGTTTCATCAAACGCTGTGACGCGTCATGTATCATCACAACACCATGTAATGAAAGGGTGCCATCACATCCATCAAGCACTGTGGTGCTCCTAGCTCTGCATGCAACAAAACACTTAGTCCACTTGTATGTTCAAGCGCATTTGCTTTTCTGACACCTTGCCACATAACGCTGATCACACGCTACTGCAGTGACTTGACAGATGTCAGCACTGCATTCCTCATTCTGGAAATGTCACATTCTGGGTGTCCACCTCAGACCTGAAGGGGTATGATTTCTATCCCTCGGTGCAAGGACTTTCTTTAGTGTACCAAAATAAAAAAGAAATCCAGTTGGAATGTGAGCCGTATATGAGCCACTGAGCAATACTGCATCCTGGTCACAACAAGTCCCACTAGATGAGTTCTGGGACACAGTGGAACTGCAAATTCTCTTTTGTCCAATAATACACTCAAAATAGCACAAAAATCGTGAGATACAGCTTTAAAATGCGTATTTCTAAAGCGAAGTCTAGTGTATAAAATATAAATGGTACCACAAACACAAAAATAAATGAAGTAATGCATGACACAGCCAGCAAAAACAACATAAATAAATGAATGAAGGGAATCTGTAGAGCGCTCAGCTACTGCCAGAGAGACCCAGAGCTAGGGTATGTAGCCATTGGGAGGGGCACCTAACCACCTCATCCTTTGAACAGATCGGTATTCGGCTGTTTGTGGTACAGCTTTTATCCTGTAAACATGTAAGGGGAAAGGGAAGGTCATTCCAATGTTTAGCTGCCAGAACCAAACAGGCAGAGCTACCCACTTCTTAAGTTTGGTGAAGGGAATGGTCAGCAGATGAACTTACCTTGACCGCAAGGATCTTCTGGGGTAGTGTAATGTCATCCTGTCATGTAGGTAATTGAGACCTGTCTTGTAGAATACTGAAAGTGCCTCTGTCAAAGCTGAAAAAGTTACCCTTTTCTTCACTGGGAGCCAGTGCAGCTGGTTACGGTACTGGGAGAATGAGCAGCGTTTGGAAAGGTTAAAGAGAAGGTGGACTGTCATGCTTTGTATCTTTTGCAATCTATGGATACGATACCCTGGGACTCCTAGGTACAAGATGTTGACATAGTCCAGCCTGGATAGGATCAGTGCTTGCACCACTGTTTTCTAGGTTTCCAAGGGAAGGAATCTGAGGATATCCTAAGTATCGAGCATGCTGTTTTAACCAACTGAGATCTGGGGTTTTAAGGATAAATGTGTGTCAACAAGAACCCCTAGGTTCCTTGCCACCTTAGGAGAGGGGAGGGGTCCAGTATAGCTGGCTGGCCAGGCCCCGGACCATCTGTAAACACACCAACAACATGAACATTCCAAACATGGTTAACAAGGTCCTAGGATCCTACCACCCTATTGCTACTTCTAAGCTCTATGCTAAAATTGAGCAAAAGCAGAAAATGGCAAGCCTATAAATAAAGTTCCTTAAAATGGATTACTCAGCATAACCTCACTATTTAGCTATTCTGCATTACAGGCTTTGCCAGGTAATGATAAGCAGTGCTGGGCTCAAGGCCACATCTCTACCCTGCTCCCAGATTCTTGTCATAATTAATGGTCAAATATCTGAGTTTTAATAGTATCTGATTGCCAGATGTATCGCAGGTTTATACAGCTGGTTGTATTAAAGTCCTAACTAGACAAATAAGTATGGCGACAAAAGATATTTCTAGATTTTTCTTGCAGATACATTGCCCCTAAAAAGAAACAATAGACTTTCACCAAGTGTCAACACTGCAATGGCAGCGATCAGAATAAAACAGAAATATGTCAACCTAGGCAGGAAGAAGAGATTATGCGAACACTTCTGTATGTGTCTAAAACGTCATACTTTCTAATCGGAAGATAAAAGAGTATGCAGGCAAGTACAAGATGAGAATAGAAAAAGTCTAATCGGGACTTGTCACAATGTTCACAACAGCCTTGTGAGCCTTTACACCAGCTGCTCTATCAATCCTTTCTTGATACCAAATGGGTGCTGTACCCTATGAAGCTGGGATATCTCCCTCGCCTCTTGGAGCTCTAATTTGTCCCTCAATACATCCTCATAATTTTGTCTACTTCAGTTACTTGGTGACATTGGTGACTCACTTGATATTCCCTTTCAACTCCACAAATACCATACCTGGACTCGCCCATTGTGCCATTCCTTGAGTCATGAGGGTGGCACTCCCTTACAGTGACTGTCCATCAGACTCATTTGCGCCAGCCATGTAAGTAAGTCTAATCCTTTACCTCTTCTCCAATATTAACTCATTGTTTAGGCTCATGACGTGTCTTTACCTTCAATTTAGGGGTTTTCACTGCATCTGTGATAACAATGTGAGTCTTTCTAACTAGTGGGCCACTGTGAGTACAAGTGTTCTAAAGAATGCTGGGTTGTTCCTCAAACTAATGAATGTATGTGTCACACTAAGGTTTGGATACTGTATGGACTTGATGAGTCCTACAGCTGGGCTGCCATTTTGTTGGATGTAATGCCCTCACACACCCTTTCAGGTGTCATGCTTCATCATCTGGGCTGCTCCTCATTGGGTCGGCGGTGCAATAACCAACGGGCGACACCTCAAAGAGGGGCACTTTGGCGGATATCTTTTATCCAACTGCCGTCAGGTGAAGTGCGGGTGTGGGGCCAGAACAGCGTAGACGTATATGTGAGTTAAAATAAAGCTAGGAGTACCAGGATCAAGTTTATTCTGGGGGTCCCCTGCTTTAATTAAAAAGAAAAACTAGCCGGTACTCGCTGGAATGCTATGTTCCCTATTTGAGTCTCGGTTAGTGTGTGCTTTAAATGGTCAACATGTTTCTCGCGTCTGTACAATGACTCACGATTCTTCAGGACCTCAATAAAGAAAATATCTTTAAAGAAAACTGCCTACGTTTATGGGATCTATCTGAGTATCTAGTGTATGATTCTAAAAAAATCTCACAACAAGGAAAGGTGCTCCATGTAGTAGTGTACCTGTGTTGCGCTGCATCTGCCTAGAGTGGGAGACAAAAGAGCAAAACACAACAGGGAACATGATATCAAACAAACAAATAGGTGACCTCGCACATTCCATATGTCATGCTAGACAAAGTGCAGCTTTGCATATAGGATTAAAACCAATCAAATTCAGTGTGGATGCTATTCCTCAGTGAGCAAGGTAGTGAGCATGCCCCTGTGGAAAAACATTATAAAAACAACAACAGCAATACAGTAGGTGAGTGGAACACCAGACTCACCTAATGAGTCAATTGTACATGCAAACAACAGAACCCGGCGAACTGTGCATCGGGTTCAGGCATCTAAAGTATGGCTGGGTGTAGAAGGAAGTTGTTGAGTACACCCTTCACTGCATATATTCACAGATCGCAGCCTGAGATTGTCGGTCTCCTTGTCTCATTCTTCCTTTATCTTTTTCTTTGTAGGAAAACGTTACCATTTTTAAAAACTACAGGTACTTTGTTAAGACATGACCGGGCTCATTCATACATATTCAGTAGGTGCTGACATTTTATTGTGATTTCGTCTTTCTTTCTATTCAGTGTCTATACTCTTGTTCTCAGTAAAATTCTTCTTGGGCCTAATAATGACTTAGTCATTCATACAGGGTTGAAACGCCTAGGACAGCAATACAGCAGTAAAGGCCATTTGGTAATACCAATTTTAATTGTAGGTGCTTCTCTCTAATGAACTATCCTGAGTGTTTTTGGTTGCTTCTTTATATTTTGTACGAATTTCGGACTCCTTTTTCACTACCAGCACTGTGTGTTCACTGTAGCCAATGAGTAGATTTTTCTCGTTTAAAAGTGATGAATATACATCTAAGCTGTGTTTTACAACCACTATCTTTATAGATTTTCTACTGTGTTTAGAACTGGTGAAGCCTTTTATTTTCTACATTTTTTGTGTTTACAATATATGTTGGGTATTGACAAAATAATGCATTTCTTGTTATTCGTCACCTACACGGACACTTTTGCTTGTAGATACGTTTCATGTGAGATCATCCCATTTGGTATTATTGTTCCAAGAATAAGTAAATCTTTTGGACATTTTCTTCCCGTTCCAGCTGGGTGAAGTTTCTTACCATTATGACAGACCCTACGACTTTAGATCCTGTGACTGCTGTGTGAGCGCTTCAGTTGCCATTGTTGGCTTTACAAAGCAAAGCACAGAAGTAGACAGTCCAATATGTGTCATGTACTTAACCCCAGAGTGGATAAGTAATATTTGTTGATTTCTAGCAGGTAAGATTAGTCAGAATCATCGCACAGGGAGGGAGTGCAATCTGTGAGCCACCGTGAGGAGCATGGACCAGGAAAGTGATGATTGGAACACTGCTTGTATCAAGCTAGTTTGTGCTGGACTTCCCTCACTCCTCATTGCTTGAAATGCCCAGACCACATTTGTCTCGTTCTGTGCTGTTGGCAGCCACCAGGTTTTCTACTGCAGCATGCACTAGGGAGCAGGTGATCTTCTCTGACGACTTCTCAGCGGAGATGGCAGAAATAATGGTCCATCGCCACAGTTAGGCCCAGCGACTCCTTCCACTGCGCCATGTTTGGGGGAGATGGGGTGCGTAGATCTGCTACAGAGCTGCCATTTTTCTTGAGCGCTAGACACAGCCTCTTAACATGAACATAATTAACAGTAGCAGTGCCAGCCATTTCTGGGTATTTAGTCAAGAGAATACTTTACATCCTGAAAATGATAGAATCTCATTTTCCAATCACCAACATAGGTGAAGATTCTTCAAACTGCTAATTGTTCAGAAATGCTACGTCATTTCCTGGGATTCTGCCTCATACCTACCTACATAGTCATCAAGGTAAAACAGATAGATGTAAATACCGATCAGTCTTTTATGCATTTACAACTATGAAAGAAGTTGGAAACTGCACATGGTGCATGTCGTGATTCTAAACTAATGAAGGCATATTCCTGTTTTATTGTTCTTAAATTAACGTTAGCATAGAGGCAGTTTACTTTTGCCAAGGGTATGATTTTCCCTTCCAGCATTGCCTTGGCCAGAGATTGTGTTACAGGGGCAGACATGTCATAACAAAGGCACACTACAACTCTTTGAGGGGGAAAGGCATCAGTGGTTTTCACGGCTAAGCGGGGATCAGGAATATTTACTCCCAAATTTAGTTTTGCCCTTTGACATTTATTAATATAACCCTGCTGCTCGGCGATGCGACAGACGGTTCAAATCAAAGCTAATCGACCAGCTGTTTTCCTGCAAGCTTGAGCCTGATTGGACGGCCTGGGAAGGCCATTCCTGATGGGACTAAGACATGAGGATACATCATCTGAGTTTTCTTCAGCGTGCAGAAGAGAAATGCTTTATCAGGCCTCGGTTTTACTCGTTGTTAGCTAAGAAAGAAACCCAGAACTTTAACAAATGAAATATTACACAAGTCTTTTCTTGATGCCCCTCCAAGAAAACAGGTAGCGCTTCATAACTCCTACATGGAGACTTGTAGCAACACCTGCTCCATGCCAGCGAGCTGATAGAAGGCGAGGATCGAGCACAATTATTTAAATTCAGGAGCGATGCTCGGCTGACAGGATCCGGCACCGCTGCAGGCTACAATTCTTCCAGAGCCTGAAGGGTTATTACAGTGGAGAATTTCTACAGAGGCCAATAAAAGAGACTTACCCCTTCCCGAAGGCACCTCATTAGCACAGTGTAAGCAGCCATGGGAACAGCCCAGCACTCTCTGGGGTGCTCCTTCTTTTCTTCCTGCAGAGAAGTGAAAAGAAGAAAAAAGGGAATATGGTAACTGCACAAATAATATTAACCCCACCACAAGCAAGACAAGACGTACAGCTCCGCCAGACTGAATGTGACAGGCATCGTCGTACCTACATTTTGGGCAATCGCGCTTTCCATTGGTAGAGTTTACAAGGTGGACATGCACCAACAATGGCTAGAGAGCAGAGATGTGCAACATTTGATTCATTCAGATTTGCATAATTAATAAAAATTTCAGGAAAATATTGTGAAATTATGAAAAATAGGCATTTGACGCTATATTGTAGTTCGAAATGCATCCTTTCTTCCATTTTGAACGCATGGGCGCCTTTCACAATAAAAAACTGTGCAAAGAACACAAGTGTGGCGAACAGCAGCTAATCGCGTTCCAGTCGTGCTAAAAGTTTAAGTTGAACGAGGTGCAATTATGCAACATGGCATACTATCGCACTTTAGGGGATTTAGCATAACAGGGTTAATGTGAAATTACCATACTTATAGCCACATTACGGAAAGAGCACACTATAGATCAGC
Organism: Lissotriton vulgaris; assembly: GCF_964263255.1. NCBI lineage: Eukaryota > Metazoa > Chordata > Amphibia > Caudata > Salamandridae > Lissotriton > Lissotriton vulgaris. The sequence goes on from NC_141698.1 coordinate 814,329,982, forward strand.
ATTTTGAAAAACTTGCACTCTCCTGTGGCCGCACTCTCAGCCTAAAGCTCTGCATTGACCTACATCCACCATCAACCATTGCTTACCAAGAATTCATTAAACCTTCGCTGGGCAAAGGGACTATTCATACAGAACAGCAAACCTTGGATGGAGCAAGATTCGGATTCTGTGCCTCATTGCTCACAGTACCAAATGCCGAGATAAAGGCCTCTCTGGGACAGCAGACCAGCATCTTAGCATCTAAATTCAATATGCCTAGGCATTGTTACCCTTTCCGTTAAAGAGACTGGATTTACAACGCCCCAGAAAGTGGTGCATAGTATATGGTACATTGGGATCAAGGAGGAGCCTGAAGTGGTCCATGAAGCAAGATGTCTGATTCTCTTTATGACCGCAACCTCTGCATGGCGAGTGTCAAGCTGTCATGAACTAACTGCTTACACATTCAGTGTTTACTGGCTGCCCTCCAAATGTTAACTAATCAAACAGTTGAGAGCACATAAGTTGTGGCAAAGGATAAGTTACTTAACTTTGTCAACAATATCTCAGGCGCAAATTCCATCTACCTGCAGATTCCTCCTCTCATCAGTCTCCCTGAAGTGCTGGAATGAATCTAGAAAAGATTACTACATTTCCTGTGTCAACAGGTGGTGGGATGGCCCCAGCCCGACTCAGTGCCTCTCTACATATGTTGTCACTGAGCCATGTATGCACCATCCTGGTGCCTTGACATCAGTTCATGTACTTTTTTTCCATGCCCTTAACGGAAACAAGATTGACGAAAGTGACAGAACGCAATACAGACAAAAAGAGCAGTGTTATTAAGCATACAACACCAAGAATGGAGAGGCAGGCAGACAGTGAGAAATCTGAAGATATATTATCCACAGAAATTTAGTGACCAGAGTTAAGTAACTTATTCTTCTGATGGGTCCTTCTAACTGCAGATTCCTCACCTCATGAATCCCTCCCAAAGCAGTGCATCCCAGGAGGAGGGTCTGAGATGAAAGCTCAAATGGGATATGCCATACCAACCCAGGTAGGCAGGAACCCTGCAGGCACAGGCTGCAAACAATAACATCAGACACACAAAGAAGAGAATCAGACCCATGTGACAGTGCAATGCAGGTCTCAGCTACCAACATTGCTAAATAACATTTATACGCCTATAAGATCACACCATAACGTTATATTGGTTTGTTATTTTTTTCTTAACTTGTGGAAAAACGATGCAGCCAGACAAGGGACCAACGTATGCAATAGCAATGGACTTTGAGTCTACTACGGTATCATATACAGAAGATCAAAAAGTTGCATAGCTTCCCCAAATTCATTCCAAACTACTTCTGCAAAGCGTCCTCTCATGTGATCTGTTTAAGGAGAAGCAACATTGGTGCCATTTCCCAAACTGCATGGGGGTATCATGCCAATAGGCATACAGCGTTGCAAGAACGAAGTATTAGGCATACAAGGAAAACAACTTAGTGCTGTCTTCATCCACTGAAACTCACTATCACACAGGGAGGGGAAGAGAAGGCAGGTGGCAGCGGTGCAGGTGTGGCATGGGAGGACAGAAATATTGGATGCCCTAGAACCGAGCAATAGACAAGCACCTTGACAGTGGATAGCCTACACAAAAGCAGACCTATCCCAGGTGGACACAATCATGTCTACCATTGCCTCATTAAATAGAGAAAGGAATTCTCTGTGGAAGAACCGGATTGGAGAATTTCTGTCAAAATGTATGCTCTAATTCCTACAGCTTGCAAAAGGTAATTATTTGGATCTCAGCTGCCTGGCCTAAGAATTCCCCCATCATCAATCGCCACAGGATGTCCCATTAGTGATTTTCACAGAATCAGCCTCTACAGGAGGTGAAATCATAGGTGTCTGCTAAAACCAGCTTTACTAGAGAAAGCCAGTCAAGCAGACTTTGTTCTTCATCATCCATCTCCAGAGGAAGTGACATTCTTGCAAGGGAACAGGGCCAAGACTGATTGCATGTGGCTGGGTCCAAACTGGGGTGGTGTGGTGGGCAAAAGAACGATGGATTATATTTCCCAGCATCCACCACTTCAGGCAGAGACATAATTTCCTGCCTTCTCCCTACTCAGTCAACTCCACAGGGTATCCCACCAACTGGGAACTCACCAGCAAACGCCGGACATATGAAAAGGCTTTTACTCTTTAGGCCTATTAGACCTTGGCTCAGATCCTGAAGGGCCTTAACCCCCTTTTCCCTGCAACCTACAATGTAAGATATACTCATGTGCCTCACGCAGCACCCTTCATGGCAGAAGCGTACAATCACTCCCAGGCCTAGACTGCAGAAACACACTCAGCGCACACACACAAGACATACACCCAACCTCATAAACATCTCACTACCCAACACACCCTCAAACTACCAAACAGATACTGTAACTCATGCACATTAACACACACTCTGCAATACCCCTCTCCAGACATCCCGGACTCAACCACCTGTCACAAGCTTGATGTGCTCTTCATCGCAGAAACGTGATTATCCCTCACATTCTTGCATATCAAAGTTCCCACAGGCTACAGCATCTATCACACATACCACACAATAAAGGAGGGGTATTCACTGTCACCCAAGAATCTTCCTACTCCAAAATCCTAGTCAAGCAAGCCTCAGCTCTGTGAAACTCTTCACATGTGACTTTCAACTTTCAGCAACTCAGTCCATCACCTTTTATCTCGACAGCTCTCTGGGAAGAACCAGAACATTACTGACAAATTTTCAGATCTCTTCACCACCTCATCCATCTGACATGCACACACCCATCCTCCTTGGTGACTTCAACCTTTCAGACAACGAAGCTAAAAAAATGAACAAGACACATATTCCTCAACCTCATCAACATATTCACGTAGAGCAACACGTCAACCAACCAACTGCTCCAAAGGCTAACCAAAACAAAAAGGGAACACCAATCCTTCAGGTAATTTAACGACTCCTCCATTGACAACCTAAAGCTTGAACTCATTTGACCCTGCTGACTCTACGTCTAACATCAACACACTTTTAAGCAACGTTAGCACTTTTCTGGTAAACACAACCCACACGGAATTGCAGCTACTAGAGTCTCCCAGACCAACACAGAGACAAATGATCACATCAGAGAACAGTGAGTGCTATTCAGCAGTGTCAATGAAGCACCACCTACCAGGGCTCATGCTAATAATAAATGGGGTAGGCCCACCAAAGCCCCGGGGAGCACCACCTTCCCGGAGCTATATTTAAACAAATAGCATGGGGGTGCTGCATGGACCCCCCTCGGGCCCCAGGGACCACCACCTCCCCATGGGCTATAATAAAAAATAAGTATGGGAGGGCGCACAGACCCCCAAGCCCAGGGAACCACCTCCTCCCGGGTTTTTCTTTCTTGTTTTTGAAGGAGGGTGGCTCACTCACCTATGCAGCTACTCAAACACCAATTCATTCCCCCAAGCTTCCACTCACACACCCACTCATACAGCCACTCAAACACCCACTCACACACTGATACAGGCTCTCAGTTACCCATACAGACCCTCCGGTACCCATACAGCCATTCGCACAGAAACACTAATCTACCCATAAAGATACTAATACAGCCACTCATGCAAACACTCACCCACCCATACCGCCACTCACACAGGGATTCACTAACCTATACAGATACTCACATACCCACTTATTCTCCTATACAGCCACTCATACACCCATTCATACAGCCACTCAGACACCCACTCCCACAATGATACAGACAGTCAAGTGCACTCAGATGGCATGTATTAGAAACAGTTTCACTCAGTAGTACAAAAAGAATAGCAACTTAACTTATGCTGTAGCTTACTATATATCTTGAACTCTCGGGAATGTTTACCAAACACTTAAACTCAGTGGATAATGTCATCAGTGATGCCATCAATGATGTCACTGATCATGCCATGAGGTAATACGTCAGGTCATAAGCAGTGCATTATGGTGGCGTAAGTTATAGTTAGCTCAGGTTTTGTACAAGTGAATGGTTTTGTACAAGTGAAATCTGTGCCTAACTTCAATGTCCCTGTAACCATTGTTTTTTTCAGTGAATTTCTAAGGTTTAAAAAAAATTCTATTTTTCAACTATAACATCCCTGTAAAGTTTGGTTTGTTGAGTGACATATATATATACATATATATGTTATAGTTAGTACAACTAACTATAAAGGGGGAATTTCAATGGTTGTATACGAGTGAAATGTTCAGCTATGTATAACACCCCTGAAACCTATGTTTTTTTTCTGTGAATATATTATATATAATATATATATATTATATATAATATATATATATATATATATATATAATATATATATATATATATATATATATATATATATATATATAGTTGTACTAACTATAACTCGCGCCCCCGCAATCCACTGCTGATGATGTCACATATTATATCATTCATGACATGGTCAGTGACGTCACTGATGACATCACTGATGACATCATCCAGTGAATGTGGTTTGCTTCGATATTTAAATAAGTATAATATATATGTGTGAACAAGACTACGTTAGTAGTCGAAATGTTGCATTTTGGAAGGCACAAGGATTGAATAAAACATCTTGCCTGGAAAGCGTGGGGTCTGTCTCTTCTTTCGCCGCTGGGAGTGGAGGTCTGAAGACTTTGCCGATATATATATATATATATATATATATATATTTATATATATAGCAATCTGCCTTGAAGACTGCCTGGATGTATAAGTGTGTGAATGGAGGATTTAGTAGCAATGTGATTGACTGTCTAAGTGAAGAATTTAAAGTGTCTCACTAAATATATGGGATAGTGATTAAACTGTGTAAATACCTGTATCACTATCTCTTGTTGTGTAAACTACTACATAAGTTGGTTACTAGCTATGTGAAAGTCTACATTAGTTATTAATTAGTTAAGTGAGTATTTGTATGGGATAGTGAATGAATGTGTGTGTGGTTGGGAAGGACGTGTGTCACTATCGAAAGATGTGTAAATAGTTGATTTAGTAGGTATATGAGGTTAAAACTGTATGTGGAAACAGTTGATTGGGTGAGTGAATCTCTTTATGGGTGTGGTGATGAGTAAATATATTTCTCAATGATATATGTCCAACAAACTAAAAATATAAAAGACAGTGTATGTGACAGTTGTTGTATATAAATAAGTATACATAAGACTCAGTGATTGTATGATTGATGTATAGATAACTGTATACTTGTAATAGTGATTTTATAACAGTAAGTATGAGTTACTATCTACATGAATAAATAAAGTGGTGTTTGTGTAAGTGTGTAGCTTAGTAAATAGAAGTATGATCAATTGTTTGCATAAGTGAGTAGGATATCTGCATAAGTGAATAGGATATGTGCTGGTGTGTAATGTTGATGTAGGTGTACAAGTATATTTAATAGTGTTCTATTGATCTTTGTTAGTGTTAGAACCGGCTGTCTCTAGTTGGCAGAGGTATGCACTTCTGACAAATAGGGACACTCCTTTTCTAGTCAGGGCAAGGGGATCACACCCTTCGATAACCCCTGCTCACCCCCTTGGTAGCTTGGCAGAGCAGAACAGGCTTATCTCAGAGGCTGTGTGTTAAGCAATTATGACCACATACAGTAATACAGTGAATACACTACAAATGGACACGACACAGTAGTATTATAAAAATAAGTATTTTTATATAAGGCTTAGCACAAGACCAAATAACGAAAAACTGTACACAATCGGAATAAATACGTTGGGAAGGAAAAAGGATAGTTCAAAGGTAGTTTCTTCTTTAGCAAAAAGTCTTTAGTATCAAGCAAATCTTCTTCTTAGAAACACAGTTCTTAGCAACAGGGTAACCCACACGGGGGCTACACGACGTGGAGGCAAAGTTAATCCAAGGGTTCGGCGTCGACCGCGAGGAGCGCTACGTCTAGCCCGGAGTCCCACGGACCCCCAACAACACAGTACTTTGGAAAATGAAGCACACGATGATCAGCGGCGTCGAACCATCCGGCGTCGCGCCTTCGGTGTCAAGCAGACCTCAGCAGGCGTCGTCGATGATGCGGTTGCACAGAGTGAGCAGCGCTCACGGCGTCGGTGGGCACACGGTTGATGCGATCAGCAGCGGTGCAGACACGAGGTCCTCTGGAGCTAGAGCCGTACTCCCACTCACTGGCGTTGCTGCTGGCGTCGGTCGGGCCCGGCGTCCGGTCGTCGTGATTGCTGGTTCTTTCAGAGGCGCTGGATTCGCACTTCCAGCAAATAGCACCTTAGCAGATGAAGTCCTTTAGCCCTGTGACTTCAGCAGGAGACTGGCACTCTTCCAGTCCTTGGAGATTTTCTTAGCAAGCGTGAGAGTACACACACAGTTCCTCTCTCCTGGTTCCTTGGCAAAAATAAAGAAGCACTGCAGGATTCCCCCAACAACAGCACACTGGCAGAAGGGGTAGGCAGTCCTTAGATCAGCAGGCCTCTTGTCCTTGGTTACAGGGTTCCTTGTCAGAAGTGATCTAAATTCTTGGTTCAGGGGTCCTTCTCTTATACCCCTTTTCGTCTTTGATCCCTTTGTCTATGCCGGGGATGTCCCAACATCCTGGGTCTGTGGTGGGTGGAGCTAGGCAGTAGCACCTGGCGCATTCACTGAGCAGGGCTGGGTCCTCAGACGCCCAGCAGGAGGTGGAGCCAGCATTGATACCGGCAGGAGCAGAGCTATCGCCCTCCTGGCAGGAGGTGGGGCTAGGATCGTCCATGGCAGGCACAGAGCCATCAGTCGCTTGGCAGGAGGTGGAGCCAGCATTGTATCAGGCAAGGCAGGCTATCAACAACTACTCTCCCCCTACTCTCAACGTAAATGTCCCACTCATCCTACACTGACTCATCCAGACCCGGGGAGCCACCCAGCTCCTGTCACACACATGCAAGACCAGCAGAAACCAGATATGATTAGACAAGAAAATAGACACTTTCTAAAAGTACTATTTTCGAACCCAGAGTCCAAAAACCATCCACACCAACGGATGCGTAGTTAAACCCCGAGTTCAGGGATACCAAACTCGACATTGCACCATGCTCCCCGAGCCAGCTAGGATCATAGCGTTAACAATCCCGGCGGCCCATTCTATCCAACGGAGAGCAGGCTACCTCGCAATAGTGAAGCACGAAGATGGCGGTACTTCACTATCAGGACATGCCAACTTGGTCAGGCGTGTCCTACCTTAGACGTACAAAGCACCCTGCCCGTGGGCCTACCGTAGGGGTGACTAACATGACGCCAAGGGAAGGTTGGAGGGGCTGGCAAGTAGGTATACCTGCGCAGCCTGCGTGACAGTACAAGACTCCACGTGGGTCTCGCAATGACCGACCCGTAGACATTCTTTTACGAGGCCGCTCCTGTGGGTGGCACAACACGTGCTGCAAGCCCACGAGCGGCATTTGTATTTACAAGCCCCGGCACGCCTGGTGCACTAGACTAGGGACTGACAGTAAACCAAAATAGGCCAAACATGGATACAATAGATACATCAATTTAACATCGGGAGCACTTGCGCTATGGCACTGATCAGCAGTGACACGGCGCCCAAAGCATATACCAGCAAAACATCGTAAAACAGTAGAGGCAACAGAAAAAATGGAGGAGAGACTCAAACCAATGATGTCAGGTCTAACAGTTAGCATGTATGAGTGAATCTTTGGATAAGTGTTTAGATGTGTGTGTAGATGTAGGAAGTACTGAGTGGGATTTTAGAAACTTGTACTGGTGTGTCCATGGTTTCAAATATGGTACTTCATATTTTATGAGTGTTGAAAGGTTATGCTACTGTATGATGGGGTATTTCAGTTTGTCACATGGATGATGTCATCAGTAATGTCATTTGAGATGTCATCAGTGATGTCACTGACCATGTCATGAATGATGTAATATGTGACATCATCAGAAGTGGATTGCGGGCGCACAAGTTAAAGTTAGTACAACTAACTATAACAGGGAAATTTCAATGGTTTTATACGAGTGAAATGTCCAGCTAAGTATAACACCCCTGAAACCTATGTTTTTTTCAGTGAGTTTCCAAGGTTTTTTAAATGCTAATTCCTAACTATAACTTTCTGAAACCTATGGTTTTTTCAGTGAATTTCAAAGGTTTTTTAAATGCTAATTCCTAACTATAATGTCTGTGAAACCTATGGTTTTTTCAGTGAATTTCAAAGGTTTTGTAAATGCTAATTTGTAACTATAACATATGCAAACCATTTTTGAAATCATCATTTTAAAATATATTTGTATTTTTAAAATATTTTCTAAATATATTTTTTTAATCTTTTTATTTTTAGATGTTATTTTTTAAATTACATTATTCATTTTTTTTATTACTTTTTTTACATAAAAATATATATTTTACATTAATATATATTGTTCAGATAATATTTAAATTATTTTTGTTTATTTTTTTCTTTTTTTTTTGGAATTGCGCACCGTACGAACACCCTGCTCGTTTATTGTGCAAAACATGTCCGCCATATTACGGGATGTACGTATAACGTGACGTGACGGACGCGCTGTAGCGCGTGACGTCCTATGCATATCAGACACGATAGTGTGCTGCTTCCGCGATATATTTACTGTTCGAAAACTTATTTATATATATTTAATATAAATATTAAGACAAGAGATTATCTGAGGTTAGTATAAAAATAATATTCTTTAACTTTCTTAAAAAGTACATAACTTTTTAATGCAATGTCTTGCTGGACAAGAGCACGATGCAAACAGGCTGCATATTGAGTGTGCACATCCTGCGCGCATCCTACGCGCACCCTATGTGACTTTACAAACAGAGATTTGATTGGTTAATTACACTTCCTAATGAAACTATTATAGGACCCCACCTATTTCAATCACTCTTATTAGACCTTTTCTGAGGGAAAGACCTCTGGAGAAGATCTGCTGCTCTTTATTTTTTGGAGAAGAGATTCATTTAAAGTTACTATGGCTACTAATCCACCATCATCCTCTGATTCAGAGAACTCATCAGAGCAAGAATTTGTTCCTGAACCTCCACTAAAGGAAGAATATATCATTATTGTCTGGAAAGTTTTCACCTTTCCACCAGGCTTAAAAAAGGGGAATGCAACAAAAGTAACTTGCCGAATATGCAATGAAGTGCTTTCAAGGGGAGACCCCAACAAAAAGTACACATGCGGAACTGCAAGAATGCGGAAGCACTTGCAATCTAAGCATCCGGTCAACTTTGCACTAGAGGAGTTAATGAGATTGAGAAAGGCTCCTCCTGCTTCATCAGAAGGCCCGAGAACGAGTGGAGCAACACCATCAACCTCTACCACACACCCTGATATTCATCCTTAATTTGTGAAACTTAGAATGAGCTGTGTAAAATGCGTCTCCACAGTACAGAACAAAAAAAACCAGCCCTCTTCAGTTGTTGGATACCTTCACTTTGAGTGAAGTGATTTTTATATACATTTGCCTACAAAAGTCCCCCAATGTTAGATATTTAAAAGCACTTGTATTTACCAATGACTGCTAATGCCAATATATATTCGGGTATCTTACTTCGATAAAAATCAAGAAATTTGTTGAAATCTACAACATTAATTAGTTATCATAAACCCGCATTTGCATACTTTATTTGATATTGTGAAATCATTCAAATAGCAAAAGTGTGCATGCAAATTGATGTGATGAAGCCACAACCCTCAGCTTTGTGAAGGTCATTTGAAGCACTTGCACCGGTCTCCAGAGGGACAGCTAGTTACCTCTTGAGGTACTGGATCTTTGTGTAAAAATGTCCAGACTTATGCGTATGACTCGAGAGGTGCCAACAGGAAGGCTTTGAGGAATGCAGGTTTGTGAAGGTCTTGTCAGGCTCAAGAAAAATCAATATTATGTACGTATATATATATTAATTCACTAACAAAGCACTACTGTAGTTAAAAAAACAAACATTTGCCAGTTATGCGTAACTGACAGAAGTATAATTTGCACCGCTGGGACGCTCTGCTTATGACCTTACATGTTACATTACTGATGACATAAGACGTCTATAGCCGTGCAAGTTGTACCTCTATCAGTTACATATAACTGCTGAATTTCCCTGTTTTTTGTTTTTAAACAGCAAAGCTTTTTCAATACATTTCTAAGTTTTATTTTTACCTTAAGTTAAATTCTTACTATCTTTCCTCAATTATAACTCCACGTTATACTTTGGGTGGCCCATTTGTGGTGAGGGGTAGGGCAATACCCCACCACACAGGTCCTTCAGGCTTCTGACCATAGACACCCACCGCTCTTTTAAAAAACACTTTTAGGGTCCTTCGGGACTCACAGGGCTCTTGCGGGAGCACACAGGGGACGGAGGCTGTGCTGGCCCCAGTCGAATCGTGAAAAGCCGAAATAATATCATTTTGGGGGCAATATTTGGGCTCTGGGGTCCCCTGGAGCCAAAAATAGAAGAAAAAAATATATTTGGCCTTTTTTCAAGAGGGCACCCCAATGTTCTCCCTTGGGACTGGTGAGAGTCTGGCAACACAAACAAATATCCCCCGCCCCTCATAAGGGCCATGGGGTCAAGGTACCCCTAGCCTTTCCCTACTGCCTTATTTATTTTACATTTTCAAGTCGAGAGGACTGAGTCCCCCATCCTTTAATGGAAGCAGCAACAGTTTCTCACATTTTGGAGCCTATCTAGCAGACCTTGAATCCCTCATGTCCAATAAGATAACTCAAATCATTGAATGTGCTGCCCCAACCTATCCTTAAATAGCTATACATTTTGAAGCTTTAATTTTCAAAAACTACTGAACAGATGTACACCAGATCACAGAAAGCACACTTTCTAGGTAAAAGTCTAGCTTTCTGTCAAATTTGGTGTCATTCTGTTCAGCCATGTTCTCTGTATCCTTGTCTAACTAATTCTATAGTAAATGCATAGGGACAAATGTGTTTTGGGGACAACCAATGTTCTTGGCCAATGCTTTGTGCATCACCCTTAAACTCTCCAGTAAGGAGCGGACTTGGATAAATAGTTTTTGGGAATGTTTTGTGAAGATTGGTCAAAAGGCCCTCAAATTATTAGCAAAACAAAAAATGCTGTTCCTATTGTTACTCTGACTCAAGGTTAACTACACAGTGGCAACTGCAAAGGTTAAAGTGACTTAATAGTTAAGAGTTGAAATGAGATCAAAACTAGCTTTTAAAAAAAAAAGAAAAACCTGAGTCTCACTAGTTATAATTTACTGAGTTAACCATACCGAGCACCCCTACCATGCACTGCTTATGACCTCATATATTACGTCACTCATGACATGTTTAATGACATCACTGATGACATGTTCAATGAGGCCCTGTGGCCAACCCAGTGTACATGCCCAACCCCCTGTCTTTAGATGTAAAGGGGACTGAATCACCTGCGGATGCCCAACTCCCTAAACAGGCGCTCAACATCCCACTGGGTACATTCTTTGGCCATGTGCAGGAGGGGGTTTGCCACATGGTCTAGCCTTGCACCAGGCCCTGTGCCCAACCATGCGCAGACATCCAAATCCCTGCTGCACACAACCTTGATCGCAGGTGGCCAAACCTCCGCTGTTCATGGCCTTCGGGCAGGTCCTACAGCCAACTGTGCCATGGGCAGCACCAACCCCCACTGAGTGTGGCTTTTGGCCATGCATGCTACGCCCAACCTCCTGCTCCACGTGGCCTTTATAATATTCCTTATTCGGTCCGGAGGTATACAACCTTCCCTGGAACCCACTCACCTGCGCTAGTCCTAATGCCTGTTCTCATTTGTCCCTCTTCTCCCCACTTCCGGTTTCCCCCTTTTCAAGGGAAATGGTGTCCATTGTTTTCCAAGTGACCCGGTGCCTAGTAACTACAGGGTAAACCACGTTTCTTACAGGATACCTTCTAGATTTTCTTTACTCTTATACGTGCCTTAAATTCTTAAACCAAGTGACTATACAGAAAGTACATTTAAGAATAGGACAAGGGAATTCATTGTGATGTAGTGCACTTAAAGTGGGGACTTTTGATCTCTTTTCTAAATTGGAACATCGCTGGGGCAGTACTGATGGAGACGGAAATGTTGTTCCAGAATCTGGGTGCATAGATGAAAAAGGCCTCCTGTCTTATTTTTTACATAACTTAGCAAATAGTCTGATGGTGTCCTAGCTGCAAGTATGCCGAGATGTGCTAGAGATGGTAAGCTTAACTGAAAGGTATGTGGGGGTGCAGGTCATGATAGCTTTGCAAAAGATGCAGCTGGTTTCTAAGATACAAGGGCCTGCAAGGGAAAACAATGGAGTTCCATTTGGATGGGGGTTGTAGGAAAATGGCCCTTTTGACATGGTTACACCCCAAGTTTTGCCTTGTATCTGGTGCAACTTGACTGAAAGTGTGCTGGGTTCTTGCTAACCAAGTCCCCAGCACCGGTTTTCTTTCCCTAAACAGTACCATTCTTCCATATGAGGGCATTGCTGCGTCGAGGTAGAGGATTAGATATTACAAGTGCACAGGGAAGCCATAACGAGTACATAGGTTGGACACTCTACATTACGAGTTCCCCAGCTACGTTGAGGTTTTGTAATTCTTGAGTCTGACTCCATTTTGATCTGTGCCACCATTTTGTGTTGCCCTCACGTAGGCCTGTGAAGGTAGCCTGGCGAACAAAGTGGCCTGGCCTTCTTAGTTCATGTATACATTAACTAGGTTTCTTTTTGACTCTGAAATGAACTGTAAGAAACTGACCTCTTCACCTGAAACTGACCTCGCAAAGCCAATTTCCCTGATCGATCTTTGTCTGAGATTGCCAATCAATGTTCAGGACATCGTTAACTTGGTTTCCTTGCACATGCCTTATCTTGTTCAGCATCTGTTACTGTTTCTTTTTTATGTTTCTTTATTACATGGGTTATGCTTTCAATTATAGGTTTGTCCAGCTTGTGGAGATTGAATTTGGGACATTCCTAATAATTAACTTTTGGGTTGGGATACTGTAAATTGAGTTTTTGTTATGTGATACTTTGTTTGAAAATGTACCTTATTGGCTAGAATTTTGTGCAGTGGGTGTACATTTATAATGTGAATATTGGGTATAAAAGGAGACGTCTCACCTTAGTAAAATGAGCAGTCTCCTGAGAATTTACACCGTGATGTATTTCTAGGATCAATGTTACTAGCTGCAGCTAATAAACTTGGTCTCAGATGCCATCCAGAAGTATTCCGTGTCTCTGTATACCAAGACAGGTGAACTCGAAGATCTTAGGCGTGCCCCTGACGCCGCTGGGTTAAACCCCGGTTCTTCAACTGGCGCCCAACGTTGGGCGACTTCAGCGGTACTGGTCCAAGCCCGAATATTGTGAGGAGCCCCGTGAGGAAAGTTTTTTTCTGCGAGGCTTCCCCTTTCCGACGGCTGCGAAGGACTGATGCCCCGACTGTCCCCTGTCTAGGACCCTCTTGTGATGATTAGTAAGGCGAGACGTTAGATGGTCTTCTGGTGGCGTGACAGACATTTTGAATTAAGTATAAGTGGGTCGCTCCCACAACTTTGTTTTGTTTCTTGGTTTTGATTCGGCCATTGCAATAGTCGAAGCCGAGGGGTTCGTATATTTGCGAGTGTATCATTTTTGATAACCCCTTGAAGTTTGAAGCAAGACTTGTGAGCTAAAAGATGCCTGGTTTTAGCAAATTTAGGAAATGGTTTTGTTGTAGTTGTAATAGAGATTCCCGATTGGAGGACTCGTGTCCGATACCTCCGGTTGAAACTCCAACTTATGAGCTCCATTCAAAGCATGGTATAGGTCCCATTACCTTTAATGAAATATGGGTCTGTTATACAAGGAAAGATGGTGTTTTACGATGGCCCCAACATGGTAGTTTTGAATCAGATGTTTTAGATAACCTAGAAGTTGCGCTATTTAAAAAGAAAGCCGGTCGGCGATGTTTGACTCTTTCCGCCTTTGGCGTAAGGAAGCCAAACAGCGAGAAATTAAGAAAGCTAAGAGAGATAGGAAGGAAAGGAATATATCGGTAATGCAAGCTGCTAGGCAGTTTAAGGAGGATGAAGAAGATCGTGCGATTGAAGTGTCAGACAGACAACATTGCATTGCCATTGACAAATGTTACCCGGCTTTGCCACCCCCCCTTTCAAATGTGACTGAAGACCCTGAAAAGGATCCTTTGAAGTCACATTTACTGAGATTACCACCCCCTCATGTGCAGGGTGCTACTGCACCTCCGTTACCTCCAGTTGTTGCACCCCTTGTTGTCGTTCAACCCCCTGTTGTTCAGCCACCCGTTGCTTCACAGGTGGTTCTTCCTTCCCTGGCGCAGCCCCCTCCAGGGCCGCCAGCTTTGCCACCAGCCTCGCCTCAAACTCCTTTGCCTTACACTCCTTTATCTTCGACTTCTCTTATTTCTGTCCCTACGTCTGTCGCCTCAAAACACTTTGTCTCCTGTCCTCATGTCAACTTCTTCTCCTTCTGCTCGGCAACGAATGACTGAGACTGTCAATAGTCTTTTGTCTCCTTTCTTTGGGTCACTGAATAGGACTCCTGTTTCTGAACATAAGCAGAGACGTAGTCAGCTCCCTGGTCCCGAAGAGCGGGCAGTGTTAGATCTCCTTGCTCGTAGATGGGTTTCGAATACCTCCAAGTACAGTCCACAAGTGGTTATGGATATTTTCCTACAGTGGGAGGCACCAAAACAAAGGTATGTTTTTGATGTCATGTGTACCTTCCTTCGCCAGGAGTGGGAAGATAATGAGTTGGGTTCAATTCCACTGGAATTGCTCAATGTTAAGTCTGAATTTGCTAAAGGGACGATAGTGGGTTCCGATGTTGAGGAAGCGGTAGAGACACTACTCACTTTTAGGTCTAGACTTACACCTCAGTCACTGTTCGAACCTGACCCTTTTGTTAGGAGAAAAGTGAAGCAGTATCCTATGAGAGAGGTTCCCCCTGTATGGAGAGAGGCAGTTGTGGCTGATGCCGCTCATGGTATTGCGTCTGCACCGGCTCAATTTCAGCGAGTGTGGTTGCATGTCCCTTGGAAGAGAGCTGAGGTCCTGGCTCTTAAGCAGACCTTGCCTGACCCCCGTAAAAATCCTGCTGGTTATTACAAGGAGTTGTCTCAGACAGTTGATGCATGTGTTATGAATTTAGCTGACATAGATATGTTGATGGGTAATGTAGTTCCTCAAACCTTGTGGGCGAAGATCCGTCACGAGGATCACGCGCCAGAGTTAGGAGATACGTGGGTTAATATTACTGCTGCAGATGGTCGGCAGGTAGGAGGTGCCAAACCTGAACCCTTAGTTGCAGAAATACCTGGTAGGATTATTAATTTAATGAAAACTATGATGCCTCCTCTGCGGGTGAATTGGGACAAGTTAGCAGCATGCAAACAAAAGAAAGACAAGAGTGTGTCTGATTTCTTCACTAGGTTTGAGGAAACATTCATTGATCATAGTGGTTAGGTCATGAGTACAGAAGGTGGTCAGAGGTTGTTTGTAGATAAGTTTGTTTTTAATTTACTTCCCAAACTTTCTAATAAGTTAAAGGACTCAGAGTTCATGGGCTGTTTCTTCTTCGGCCCGTATATTGGCTACTGCACAATATTATGAAAATAGAGATAAAGATGAGAAGGATAAAGTAGAGAAGACTAGAGAATTAAAAACAAAAGTTCTTATGCAGCAGGCTTATCCGCCTCACCCTAATCTGCGGTACAAAAGGGGGTGGTGATGGACGGAGCATCTGAATCAATCAAACACTCACACCCAGTCAAAAGATCTGGGTTTAATCCATCACCGTTCTTTAGCCCACTCTGCCACCCCAGTTCAGACATAGCTATATGCAAATCAGTCTCACCCTGTGCCTCATGGGAACAGTCCAGCCCAAACTGCCAAGCCATGTCTTCCCTGGACCGGAAACAAGCTTCCGAGGACCAGGCTGATGAAGGCTGATAGCCAGAAACCGGTCCTTGGATGCTTGATTCCTATCTGGGAAAGACATGGCTTGGTAGTTGGGACTGAACTGTTCCCATGAGGCACAGGGTCAGAGCTGATTTGCATATAGCCAGTGTCTAACCTAGGGTGGTGTGGAGTGCAAAAGAACGATGGATTTAGGCCCAGATCCTTGTACTGGGGTAAATGTAGGCATTGTTCTACATTCTGTCCATCAACTGTGTTTTTTGCAATTTTCACCCCGAGTGTGCTGGGTATACTCAGACGTGAGTCCCAGGCTCTCCACATCAATGGGGTCAAGCTATCCAGGCTGATGAAGGCTGATAGCCAGAAACCGGTCCTTGGAAGCTTGATTCCGGTCTGGGAAAGACATGGCTTGGTAGTTCGGACTGGACTGTTCCCATGAGGCACAGGGTCAGAGCTGATTTGCATATAGCCAGTGTCTAACCCAGGGTGGTGTGGAGTGCAAAAAAACGATGAATATAGGCCCAGATCCTTGTACTGGGGTGAATATATGACATTGTTCTACATTCTGTCCATCAACTGCGTTTTTTGCAATTTTCACCCCGAGTGTGCTGGGTATACTCAGACGTGAGTCCCAGGCTCTCCACACCACTGGAGTCAAGCTATCCAGGCTGATGAAGGCTGATAGCCAGAAACCGGTCCTTGGATGCTTGATTCCGGTCTGGGAAAGACATGGCTTGGTAGTTCGGACTGGACTGTTCCCATGAGGCACAGGGTCAGAGCTGATTTGCATATAGCCAGTGTCTAACCCAGGGTGGTGTGGAGTGCAAAAAAACGATGGATTTAGGCCCAGATCCTTGTACTGGGGTGAATGTATGACATTGTTCTACATTCTGTCCATCAACTGTGTTTTTTGCAATTTTCACCCCGAGTGTGCTGGGTATACTCAGACGTGAGTCCCAGGCTCTCCACACCACTGGAGTCAAGCTATCCAGGCTGATGAAGGCTGATAGCCAGAAACCGGTCCTTGGATGCTTGATTCCGGTCTGGGAAAGACATGGCTTGGTAGTTCGGACTGGACTGTTCCCATGAGGCACAGGGTCAGAGCTGATTTGCATATAGCCAGTGTCTAACCCAGGGTGGTGTGGAGTGCAAAAAAACGACGGATTTAGGCCCAGATCCTTGTACTGGGGTGAATGTATGACATTGTTCTACATTCTGTCCATCAACTGTGTTTTTTGCAATTTTCACCCCGAGTGTGCTGGGTATACTCAGACGTGAGTCCCAGGCTCTCCACACCACTGGAGTCAAGCTATCCAGGCTGATGAAGGCTGATAGCCAGAAACCGGTCCTTGGATGCTTTATTCCGGTCTGGGAAAGACATGGCTTGGTAGTTCGGACTGGACTGTTCCCATGAGGCACAGGGTCAGAGCTGATTTGCATATAGCCAGTGTCTAACCCAGGGTGGTGTGGAGTGCAAAAAAACGATGGATTTAGGCCCAGATCCTTGTACTGGGGTGAATGTATGACATTGTTCTACATTCTGTCCATCAACTGTGTTTTTTGCAATTTTCACCCTAATCTGCGTCAGTTACAGCAACCTTCCCAGTTTCAGCAACCCCCACAGTTTCAGAAACTGTTGCAGAAGCCTGAGTCTTTTGCTTCGCGACTCCCGCTAGGCCCTAATCAGTGTGCTTATTGTAAAGAAGAAGGTCACTTCAAGAATAGATGCCCGATCTTGTTACAGCGTGTGAATGGTATGTCTGGTCTGAGAGGTCGTGGTGGTTTTCAACAAGTACCTAGGGGTAGGGGACGTGGTACGTTTCCGCAGAAAGAACGTTCCTTTTCCCTCAGAATTCTATGAATTATTTTGACCAACAGAATGTTCCGACCATCCAGTCCGCTCAGTACTACACTGATGATTATTATGTTGGAAGTGAGAGTGCAGGTTTTAATGATAGTTAGGACAGCCATGGACAAAGGGAGGGAGTAGTGTCAGTTCCAGTAGACCAGAGTGGACCTTATGTTGAAGTGATTACATCAGGTGTGGCAGAACCTTTTCTTTTGGATACTGGTGCAGCAAAGAGTTCTATCATGCACTCTAAACTCTCTGGTGCACCTTTGTCTGGCTTGACCAATGTTTCAGTAGGATTTTCTTGCGCCCCAGTTCGTAACTCGGTTTCTTGTCCTTTGCCCCTTTCTATTGGCCCCAGTGAATTGGAGGCTCCCCTTATTCTAACGACTGGCTGTGGCGAGAATCTGTTGGGTTTGGACTTGTTGAAAAGATTGCATGCGACATTACATTGTTCTCCTTCGGGAGTACATCTTATGGTGGGTAAGAAAGTGATTTCCCCGATGTATCTGTCTAAGGATCGCCTTCCACTGGAACTGCGTTCTCTCCCTGATACACTTTGGGCTACAGGTCCCAATGATGTTGGTCTCTTGCAGATTCCACCCTACGTTGTTACCCTTAAGTCGAATGCTAAGTTACCTCACATTCCTCAGTACAAAGTTTCCAGTGATGGCGAAAGAGCTCTTTTAGCGATTATCTATGATTTGGTTGAGAAAGGTGTGGTTAAAGAAACGAGAGGTAATGTGTGTAACAGTCCTGCTCTGCCTGTCCTGAAGCGTACTGACTCTTCTCAGCCACCTGTGTATCGGTTTGTGATCGACCTTCGAGAGGTCAATAAGATCATTGTGCCACAATTTCCTGTTGTCCCGGACATTACTGCTTTATGGACTAGGATCCCTGCCTCAGCTGCTTGGTTTTCTGTTATTGATCTGAAGAACGTTTTCTTCAGTATTCAGATTGCTGAGGAAAGTAGGGATATTTTTGGCTTCTCTTTAGGAGGCCGCAGTTTCCGGTTTAAGCGCGCTCCTCGAGGTTATTGTGAGAGTCCCTCCATTTATAGTCAGGCTTTGAAAACTCAGTTTGATACTCTTGCATTTCCTTTCCTGGTGCTACTCAGTATGTTGATGATTTGTTGGTGCTGCTGATGATGAAGAGATTTGTAAAGAAGTTACTCTTTCTTTGTTGCGACACCTGTCTAACCCTCATCATAAAGTGTCACCTTCGAAGTTGTAGTATTGCCGCCAAGAAGTGACCTACTTAGGTCATCTCTTGTCGAAGGAGGGAAGACGATTGACCCCAGAGCGTATTCAAGCGATTGCCCAAATGACTGTGCCATGCACACAGAGAGGTGCGTGCCTTCTTAGGTATCACCTCGTATTGTAGACAGTGGATTCCGAATTTTTCTTTGCTAGCGCAAACCTTTGTTGGCACTTACTCTTAAGGACACACCACACCCTCTTCCTTGGTCTGACGAATGTCAGAAGAGTTTTTCTGAAATGCGTGATGCATTGTGTTATGCTCCGGTGTTGGGTACCCCCGACTACAGTAAACCTTTTACACTTTATGTACACTAGAGAGAAGGTTGTGCGCTGTCAGTGTTGACGCAACAGGTTGTGCGTTGTCAGTGTTGACGCAACAATTTGGAGACAAGCAGCGCCCATGTGCGTATTTTTCAGCTACTTTAGATCCGGTAGCTAGGGTGTTGCCTAGTTGTCTAAGAGCTACAGCGGCAGCGGCTGTTTCTATCCGACAGTCTGCTGGTTTGGTATTGGATAATACATTGATTGTGATGGTCCCACATGCAGTGGATACCCTATTGAATAGAACGAAGACTCAACATCTTACCAGGGAGAGTTTGTCAGGTTATGAGTTGACGCTTATGGCTAGCCATGTGCACATCAAGCGGTGCAACACATTGAATCCAGCTACATTGTTGCCGATTTTTGTAGAGACAGATGCTCAGGAACAGCATGATTGTTTTCTCCGGACAGAGGAGGAAACGAAGGGTAGAGTTGATCTGAAAGATACTTCTCTTTCGAATCCTGATGGTACCCTATGGGTAGATGGTTCGTGCTTTAAGCTTCCGAATGGAGAGACGACTGTAGCATATGCTGTCACAACTTTGCACACGATTGTTGAAACAGCACGTATTGCACAGAATTCAGCGCAAGCAGCGGAGTTGATAGCATTGACTAGAGCGTGTGTGTTGTCAAAAGGAAAGAGAGTGAATGTTTATACTGATAGCCAATACGCATTTGGCGTGGCTCACAGTTTTGGTCGCTTGTGGAAAGAGAGAGGATTTCTTACTTCCCATGGTACAAAAATTCAGCATGGACAATTAGTGAGTGAACTCCTTGAATCACTTACTTTGCCGACCCAAATTGTGATAGTGAAGTGTAGTGCGCATAAGAAGGTTACGGATGATGTGGGTCGAGGGAATGCGTTTGCAGATGACGTAGCAAGAGAAACGGCGAAAGATGTGACGAGTTGGATGTATGTTGCAGGTCCTGCCAGATGGGTTGTGGAAGGAGGAATGTGTGAAGATACAACAGAAAGTGTGAAGATGATTCAGGCAGAAGCTAATGACAAAGAATTGAGTATGTGGAGAGAGAGTACGGGAATGTTGGATTCAACAGGCTGTTGGGTTGAGTTGTCAGAGCACCAGCGATGGTTGTTGCCAGATGCATATGTGCTTCCGGTGGTTACTATGGCTCATGGGTTGGCTCACATTAGTTCAAAAGGGATATGTAAATTGATGGCTCCGGTATGGCAGAATGGTGTAATTCCTAGGTGTGCTGAGAATTTGGTTAAACACTGCATGATTTGCTTGATGCATAATCCTGGAAAGGGAACCCCAAATCCAGCGGGTCATGTTGCTCCTCCAACGTATCCGTTCGAGGTGCTGCAGATAGACTACATTAATATGGAAAGATGCAATAACTTGAAGTATGTCCTTGTGGGTGTTTGTGCCTTTTCAAGATAGATAGAGGCCTACCCCCTAAAGGATAATACTGCCTTGTCTACAGCCAAGGTTTTGCTCAAAGAATTCTTTCCCGGATATGGCTTGCCAAGGATGGTATGGAGTGATAATGGAAGTGAATTTGTGGGTCAGAGTGAAGTATGTGCGGGTCTGGGTGTCAAACAGAAATTTCACGCTGCGAATCACCCCCAGTCAGCAGGCCTGGTCGAGTGCTATAATGGCACTCTGAAGCTGAAGTTGGCCAAGGTGCAAGCGAGCTCTGGTCTTACGTGGCCCGATGCCTTACCATTGGCACTTTTGTCCACGAGAACGACAGTAACAGTACATTCTCACGTGGGACTTAGCCCATACAAGATTGTTTTTGGATGTCCGGCGAATGTCTGGGGTGTGCTGAGGCCTAAGAAGTACAGTGATATCGAGTACCCTATGTTGGTTGACTACTTACATGATTTGACTGCTACATTGCGTGTTTTTCAGCCAACAGGTCCATGACACTTTGCCTTCAGTTTCTGTAGACGCAGGCCACACGATTCAACCTAGCGACTGGATTCTAACCAGGAATTTCCAGAGGTCAAAGAACTTGGAACCAAGATGGACCGGTCCATACCAAGTCCTGTTATCAACTCGGACTGCTATTAAGGTGTTCGGCAAGAAAAACTGGGTACATGGTACCCATTGCAAGAAGATACCTTTGCCCTTACCATACAATAAGTGGGTCCGGGAAGGTGTTGCCGATTCCGAGAGTGAAAGGGTTCCGAGATTTGTACCTTTTAGCGAGGCACATCTGGAATGGACTCAGGCAGAACGTGATGAAGTCTTGCAAGAAGCTGTGCCGCCATGTTTGAGACTTGATACTACGCACCCAGAGACACTCTTTCAGGATCAAACTGTGCCTGGTAATGAACGCAACAACTTAAGGTCTAAAAAGGACAAAAAATCTGAATTTTTTTGTGAATGACACTCTTTCAGACAAGAGACTATTTTTCTTTTTCGAACCACCATCCAGGTTCAGTTGCAGGGTCGCGGAATAAGACTTAAGGGGTGGCCCGCGTATTGACAAAAGGTGTTCGGTTCTAGGGACGTCTAGGACGCCTGGACGCACACTTGAGTGAAGAAGGAACATTGCCGCGAGCAGCACATTAGAGGATGGAGTCTGTTGTAACTGAAAGAGATGTTGAGAGAATAGCTCTTAAGACAAGATTTTGTACATTGATACATAGCAAATGTTTTATAATATTGTGCTTTTTGACATTTTTAAGTATCACGTTAGCTTGTGTGGGTTGGACTGTCTATGCTACACAACAGACATCTGCACCCACCTCCCAACCTATGCTTTAACTACTGTTTCTTTGCACCAGTTTTATACATTGCCTGAACATGTACAGATAAGGAGATCAGAATTTGTCAACAACTCGTTCATATAGTTGTTGCATCAGCATCAGTTAGTAGTAAATACCACTAATTGTTGGGTTTGTGGTCTTATGCCACATACGACAGATAAAGGTATGCCATATTTGGTTTTGCCTTTTTCTTTTAATGGGTCTGTGTTGGCTATTCAGACCATGTTTATCTATGCAAATGAGGTACGCCCCTTACGTTCCCTTAAAGATAACTCGAGCAATAGTGCCTTGTTAAGGGGAATAGTAGCTATGATCCGAGATATTGATGCATATAATGCTATCCCTACGGATGAGGTGCAGGCTTAGGTTGGTTGAAACGTGACTGGATATAGTACCAGCTTGACAGAGAAGGAGAGACGAAAAAGGTCTCCCCCTATTTGGATTGTACCCCACCGAGGCCATTTTTGTTTGCAAGGTAATGGTCGGAATCCGAAAGCTCAGCTAGGTAAGAGTGTGTGTGCTCAAACCTATGTCTATTCATCTCGGACTTCTCCATCGTTAGTGCCAGCTAGGCACATATTTTGTTTGTCATGACAGAGCCTACACATGGTTACCACCTGATTTTTCAGGAACGTGTTATGTGGCGTTTAAGCTTCCCCTACATATCTACTGCTTCAGACTATCATAGAACGAGATATGGTAGAGGTGTCTTCAATCAGGAAGATACTGCAGCACACAAAGTAGGAGATTTCTTCAAGGGCTTCCTGCCCTTTTGGGGTCCTATGATCAATAGTAGGCATATTATGCAGCTTGTCCGCGTTGTTGAAGCTACTATTAATGAGACAGCAGGTGCTCTTAGTAATGTTACAGCTGAGCTTCAAGCGGACCGCCTTATGACTTTGCAGAACCGTATGGTATTAGACATTATACTTGCAGATCGAGGAGGAGTATGTAAATTGATTGGATCCAGTTGCTGTGTTTACATACCAGATAATGCCCCTAGAGTGTACCAAGCCATCCCTAGGTTATATAAAATCTCTGAGTCTATCCATGTAGACGAAGGAGACTGGTCATTGACGGGATGGTTTTGGGAACTGCTGTCCAAATGGGGATGGAAGACTGACATTCCTTGGTATGGTTTTAACCATCCTTTTCTCTTGTTGTCTTTGTATCCAGTGTGGTCCCGCCATGTGTAGTCTTTGTGATACTATGTGTGTTTGGAGACCTGTCCCGAGAGAAGTAGAGAATAATAAGATGATGCTACAGCAACACCTTGATGACCTAATGAATATCGACATAGACCTAGATTCAGATTAACAGAAGTCTTAGGTTATTGCCTACGTAATGGCAAAAGGAGGGTTTGAGGTTTTGTAATTCTCGAGTCTGACTTCATTTTGTTCTGTGCCACCATTTTGTGTTGCCCTCACGTAGGCCTGTGAAGGTAGCCTGGCGAACAAAGTGACCTGGCCTTCTTAGTTCATGTATACATTAACTAGGTTTCTTTTTGACTCTGAAATGAACTGTAAGAAACTGACCTCTTCGCCTGAAACTGACCTCGCAAAGACAATTTCCCTGATTGACTTTGTCTGAGATTGCCAATCAATGTTCAGGACATTGTTAACTTTTAGTTTCCTTGCACATGCCTTATCTTGTTCAGCATCTGTTACTGTTTCTTTTTTATGTTTCTTCATTACATGGGTTATGCTTTCAATTATAGGTTTGTCGGGCTTGTGGAGATTGAATTTGGGACATTCCTAATAATTAACTTTTGGGTTGGGATACTGTAAATTGAGTTTTTGTTATGTGATACTTTGTTTGAAAATGTACCTTATTGGCTAGAATTTTGTGCAGTGGGTGTACATTTATAATGTGAATATTGGGTATAAAAGGAGACGTCTCGCCTTAGTAAAATGAGCAGTCTCCTGAGAATTTACACCGTGATGTACTTCTAGGATCACTGTTACTAGCTGCAGCTAATAAACTTGGTCTCTGATGCCATCCAGAAGTATTCCGTGTCGCTGTATACCAAGACAGGTGAACTCTAAGATCTTAGGCGCACCCCTGACGCCGCTGGGTTAAACCCCGGTTCTTCAACGGGATGGCTTCACTGTACCCTAAGGTGTTTGGTACCCAACATCTCGTCTTGATAAATACTTGATGATGTCAGTGATGGATTTAGTAAGCAGTGCACCCAGAGGGCACCTCAGAGGTGCCCCCTGAAAACCTACAGACAGATAGTGTGTTGACTTACTGGTCTCGACTAGCCCACCACCATAGACAGGTTTCTGACCACCTGAGGTGACAGCCTTCGCTCTCGGAAGCCAGGAACAAAAACTGCTCTAGGAGGAGGTGTTCACACCTTCTCTGAGCAGGATGCGCATTTCAGGGCAGGAAGGCTCAAAGACCCTCACCCTTTGTTATGCGACCCGGGCCTCTCCAGATAGTGGAGGTGCAAACCCCCTTATCCTGACCCCACTTTTTGGCAGCAAACAGGCGGGAAAATTAATCCGATTAAGAGGTGGTCCCACATCAAGCCAGCACCACCCCTAGGGCGGGCCAGCCAATTTTCAGATTCCTCCATGTTGTTTTGGCCAGAATTAGCATTCTAGGGTCAGTGTATGCCCACTTCTTCCACCCTAAAGATAGGTATCCCATTGGCTACTAGTTCCCACCTTTAAATGCCCCTAAATTGAGTATTTAGGTAACACATCTGAACCCAAGAACTCAGATTTGACAGATCAACAGAAGACAGATGAAGAAGAGTCATTGCCTGGCAAGAACTGCATGAAAAGTTTGGCACTTAACCTCTCTCGACAATCACAACAGAGTGACTCGTCCTGAGAGCTAGAGAACAACGAAAGCTTTGGGTAGCCTGCAAGCACTTCTAAAATCACTGACAGTCTCCCTTGGAGTAGAGAAGCTACTACCGTGCAGTCCGCAGGCACCAGCAAGTAGAGTCTGGTTCATTGCCTTGCAGCTCTCTGGTCGGACAGACGCTGCAGACTACCAGGAGAAGGTACTCATGCTCTGAAAGGTCAGATCTGTCTAACCACTGAGTGTGAAGACACCAGGACCAGCCGGACACCCTACACAAAACACAAACAGTAAGCGTCTAGTTTGGTTTCTCACTGCATCAGGACCAGGTAGCTGTTGAGGGAAATCAGCATCACTGAGACCCACTTTGAGAGTGGTCCAACTGCTTTGATTTTGCCCCTGCCTGCTGCTTGTCCCTGATAATGAGGTACATCTTTGTGCACCCGGCACAACCGACCTAACCACCCTGCACCCGAGCTGCGTCCCGATTAACCTGCTGAGCCCCCTTGCTTTCAGGAAAATGTTAGCCTTTCTTTAGAAGTTAGAGCTGGAACCAGGCAACATAGTCTTTGACAGTGAGCTTAATGTCCAGGGCAAATCCAAGTCACATGGCATTCGGTGAAAGTTTGTACTGAATATTGTTTATTGTTCCTAGCAAATGAAAGGAATTCTGTCTTGTTTGTGTTAAACTTCAGATCGGCGCTAGGCATTTAGGTTTGGATGATGAACAAGCAGTGTTTGCGTCATTGAATGTTTGAAGTAAAGGACTCTTTCAATCAATCAATCAATCATACCACTTGTATAGCGCACTACTCACCCGGAAGGGTCTCAAGGCGCTTGGGGGAGGGGGTCCGCTGCTGCTCGAACAGCCAGGTCTTGAGTTGTCTCCTGAAGGTGAGGTGGTCCTGGGTCAGCCGAAGGTGGATGGGCAGGGAGTTCCATGTCTTGGCCGCCAGGTAGGAGAAGGATCTGCCTCTGGCGGTGGCTCTTCGGTTTGCGTGGTACGGCGGCGAGGGCGGGGCTAGTAGACCGTAGCTGGCGGGTGGGCGTGTAGAAGGTCAGGCGGTCGTTGAGGTACTTGGGGCTCAGGTCGTGGAGAGACTTGTGTGCGTGGGTGAGGAGCCTGAACGTGATCCTCTTGTTGACGGGGAGCCAGTGCAGGTCCCTCAGTTGGCTGGAGATGTGGCTGCGTCGGGGGATGTCCAGGATGAGTCGGGCGGAGGCGTTCTGGATGCGTTGGAGTCTTTTCTGTAGCTTGGCTGTGGTTCCGGCGTAGAGGGTGTTTCCGTAGTCCAGTTGGCTGGTGACGAGGGCCTGGGTGACCGTCTTCCTGGTTTCTGTCGGGATCCATCGGAAGATCTTGCGAAGCATGCGAAGGGTGTGAAAGCATGATGAGGAGACGGCGTTGACTTGTCTGGTCATCGAGAGGGAGGAGTCCAAGATGAAGCCCAGGTTGCGTGCGTGGTCTGTTGGCTTCGGAGCGGTGCCCAGGGCTGGGGGCCACCAGGAGTCGTCCCATGTGGAGGGCGATGGTCCCAGGATGAGGACTTCCGTCTTGTCTGAGTTCAGTTTCAGGTGGCTGTTCTTCATCCACTCGGCGACGTCTTTCATCCCTTCGTGTAGGCTGGTTCTGGCGGTGTCGGGGTCTCTGGTGAGGGAGAGGATCAGCTGGGTGTCGTCTACATAGGAGATGATGTTGAGGTTGTGTTGGTGTGCGATGGCAGCAAGGGGTCTCATGTAGATGTTGAAGAGGGTGGGGCTGAGAGATGATCCTTGCGGGACGCCGCAGATGACTTCGGTGGCCTCGGAACGATACAGGGAGGCGGACTCTCTGTGTTCTTCCGGCGAGGAACGAGATGATCCACTCCAGTGCCTTCTCTTGGATGCCGATGTTGCTGAGGCGTTGGACTATGGTGCGGTGGCAGACAGTGTCGAACGCTGCAGAGAGGTCCAGGAGGATGAGTGCCGCTGTTTCCCCGTTGTCGAGCAGGGCCCGGATGTCGTCGGTGGCTGCGATGAGGGCGGTCTCGGTGCTGTGGTTGGCTCTGAAACCAGACTGCGAGGGGTCGAGGGATCCGTTCGTCTCGAGGAAGGCGGGAAGCTGTCTGTTGACGATCTTTTTGATGACTTTGGCAGGAAAAGGAAGGAGCAAGATGGGGCGGAGGTTTTTGAGGTCGGTGGGGTCTTGGTTTCTTCAGTAGGGCGCTGAGCTCGGCATGCTTCCAGCTCTCCGGGAAGGTGGCGGTGTTGAAGGAGGTGTTGATGACGTCCCGGAGTTGGGGTGCGATAGTGGAGTCGGCCTTGTTGAGCGTGTGGCCGGCGTAGTGGGTGGGGGTATTGACCAGTTGCTTGAGTCCGAGGTTGGCAAGGTTGTCCAGCAAATAGAGTTGTCTATCACCAGAATGTTGGTGGATCTTAATGGTTTTCTGTGAGCAGAGCGCCAAGAGTCTCCACAAAGGTTGAAGATGACAGGAGACAGTATGGAGCTCGGGGGACTCTGCAGGTGATAACGGTCTTTAGTTACTTGGAGGTGCCCATGTGAACAAACTGGTGTTTGTTGGAAAGGTAGGATGAGAGCCAGTGAAGGACATTGGTGGCATATCCCATTCGAAATTCCAGTGAGTGTAAGAGGGTGGACTGGTCAACTGTGTCAAAGGCAGCTGAGAGGTCCAACAACAGCAGGAACTAAGGGTCATTTTTATCTGTGGTCATAGGGCATTGTCTTTGATGAGTAAGTTTGCAGTCTCTGTGCTGCAGTATGATTTGAAGCCAGACAGATAGTTGTGCAACAGATGGTTAGCACCGATGTGATCTTCTTGGAGTTGATCATAGACTCCTTTTTTCAGTGATCTTGCCCTGTTAAAACAACTATAAAGGGCCTGCTATGTAGAACAACAAATTACCTTGTCATCACATTTATCACTGACAATAGTTCAAGCAACAGACCATGAATCAGTTCCTTTGGTCTGGAATATTTGTTTACTAATTTTTTCATTATTTCAAAACGAAATCATTTGTTTTGTTGATGTTCAGGTAAAGGGAAACAAAAGGATATTTCAACAGTTAAATATGCAATCAACTCATATTTTGAAAAACAACTTTACAAAAAGCACATTACATATATTCAGGAAAACCAGTCATGATGTCAACAAAGAAAAAAAGCAACCTATATAATAATTCATTGACAACTTTGCACATTGATTGAAAGGTTGACTGAGAAGGGCCAGATGATCCTCCGACATGCTATGGAGTGTAGGTGTCATGGAGGGAAGGATTGTCTTGAAGGGGAGGAAGTAGCCCCTTCGGACTATTTGCAAAACCCACCTGTCCGACGTGTTGGTGCGCCAGTGGGGGAGGTGATGGCGAATCCTGCACACACTGGCAATTAGTGGCCTCAAAAGGTCGGACTCAGAAGGTTTGGAGGCTGCTGCAGAGGGGGCATTGGTGGACTGGCCTGCCCGTTGGTCCCCACACCCCCGTTGCTCACTCCCACGTCCTCGGCTGAGGAGAGGCTGGGTAACTTGCCCAGGCCTGTGGCCCTGAGTGGAACATGGTGGGGACGAAAGGTGGCAGTGAGGCCCGAGGATCAGGCCATAGCCCTAAAGTCCTTGAAGCGCTCGAGCGCATTGTCCTCTTTGTCGCAGAACAGGCGATGGCCACTAAAGGGCATGTCCAAAAGGGTCCATTGGACATCCCCAGAGAAGCCAGGTGTAGTGCCTCAGGGCTACTGACGTAGAAATCGTTCTACCCAGCGAGTCAGCAGTATGAAGCTCACATCGAATGGCAAACTTTGCCGCGTCTCTACACTCTGCGACCGCACGGGAGAGTACGGCCCGGGCCTCCTACAGCCACTGTGGCAGCACTTGCGCAACTGCATCCCACAAGAGAAATGCGGTGTTCACCGACCGCAGTCCTAAGCTGGAGGAAGAAAATATCTTCTTCCCAAGATGGTCCAGCTTCCTTAATTCCGTATCTGGGGGAGCAGTAGGGAATGTGCCTTTGGAGGTAGAGGCTTTTACTACCAAGCTCTCAGGGGTAAGGTATTGAGAGAGGAAAGGTTGGTCACACATGGCCAGGCGGTGGCGTCGGGCAATCATTCTATCCACAGAAGCCCCTGTGCTGGGCTTGGACCAAATGCCCAGAAGGATGTCCGTGAGGGCCTCATTAAATGACAGCAGCAGGGGCTCTGAAGAGGCCGCTGCAGGCTGAAACACCTTAGTCAGGAGGTTAGTCCTGTCTGCCACCGTAGGAAGCTCAAGGCCCAAGGCCTCAGCCGCACTACTCAACACCTCCGCGTGTGATGCTCCCTCCTCCGTGGCCAAGGTAGGGCGAGACAGCATGCCAAGGTCTGGGGTGGTATCCAAACCACTTGCATCACCAAACTCCTCTCGCCAGTCAGGCTCCTCAAGTTGGTCAGCTAGAGGGTCACCAGGCCTCCACACCCTCCTCCAACTGCCAGTCAGGGCGACAGGGATCACCTGAAAAGAACAGTGGGACAAAAGTACACTCCCGTCAATGTCAGTCCAGCGCCATGTTCATATCGGGGGCGATGCTGGTTGGGGCACAACCGGCGCTGGGGGCATCATGACTAGAATTGACCCTGGGGAAGGTACAGTGAGGTCGACCTGTACAGATCTGGATCCAGGCCTGGCTCCATGGGGGCCCTGCGGTGCCAGAGCCGCCAGCATAAAAGGCCTAGGGCCCCCAGCCAAGTCTGTGGGGCCCGAAGGCACGCCTGCGGAGTCAGGCTGGCCAAAAATGATGTGCAGCGCTTCGCAGAGCTGACGAAGCTGTGCAGAGGACGATCCGGCCCTGGGAAAGGGAGGGAAGCGCGGAGCCATCCCAGCGGGCTCCGAAGACGGAGCCGGAGAGCGACGATGCTCCACGTTCCATGTCGTGTTGGCCGATGGACGGGGAGAAGGTGAATAGCGACGGTTCTTCTTCCCTTCTTCCTCATGTGCTTCAACTTACCCGATGAGTGCAAAGACTTCGATGACGAATGGTGATGGCTCCAGGACCGGTCCCACAACCTTACCCTCGACCAGTTCCTCGAGCAGCGCGGAGCAGACTGCCGGGCCTCCAAAAGCTTTTGGGACTGCTCCAGCAAAGACTTCGGGTTCAGGGCCCGGCAGTCAGAGCACGACTTCTAGTCGTGGTTGTGCTCCACACACCAAAGGCACACAAGGTGAAGATAGGTCACCAAAATCAACTTGTGACAGGAGTCACAAGGTTTGAAGCCGGGTTGATGGTTAGACATCCCTCGTGCCCCAGGAGTCGAGAGACTCAAAAAAGATGTCGACAAAAAGTTGAAAAATGGTTAGTCAAAAAGTGACTAAGGGCACGTTCTTTCTGGATCTGCGCTTGCTGGCACGGAAAAAGATGAACTGACGTCAGCAGGCAGGGGGGAGTCTAAGTAGACACCAGAATGTCCTCCCGGCAACCTTGATGCCAATGAGGGACGCAGAGTCGACCAACACCACCTACCCATGCGCAAGGGTACTGCTACGAAAAAATGTCTCCGCATCCAGTCTGACGCCTGGGGTAATTCTTAGATAAGGAATCTGTAACTACAGTCTCTTTCAGATAAAGCCTAAAGACAGGGTCTGGGTTGGGTATGGTAGGGATGGGGCGACGATGTTTGGGGTGCATGAATGATAGTAGATTGTTTGCCTCTGATTTGCACCGCCACACTGCACTTGATGTTAACCTCCGTTGATGTTTTCAGATATAACGTCGCCTACCCATAGTGTGAAGATATTGTGCGGACTCGAATCCTCTTATTATTTTTCTTCACTGACTTCTTTTTGATGACAACGCAAAAAGATTTTTTTTAAAAATTAACCTTCACTTCTCCTCTCCCCCGGCGGCGCGACTCTTTCCAATGTAACGTTCATTGCTTGCTGATCTTACTTATAGCTGCGGGGGGACTGTATTGCTTGCACTTGTGCTGATGAAGTATCGTGGCCGGCCTGATGGTTGTAGGCCCGTATTTGTTCTGTTATTCAGGCACAATAAAGGTTTTCAAAAAATTTTTAAAAAAATTAAAAAAAAGACAGATCTTTATTATTATGAAAAGCCGTAGACACAGGTTCCGCTCATTTAGTCACTAAGGCAATGAGTCAGACATGCTGCAACAAAAATATTCCAAATAAAGTCTGAAGCCACAGGAATAAATCTAAAAGAGCAATTTGTGGACAGCAGAATCCATTTGAAGCTGTGGTTGATAAACAAAGTCATGGCTTCTTACAATTGCTTGGATTAATAAAAGAAAAGCAATTGCCCGCATCTATTGGTTGCCCCACCATACCACATGTAATGTGTTTCAAAAGCACAACACATAATCTGATCCGAGGATGCAAATTAACACCTTCCTCTGAGATGGCTATTACTTCTAATAATGGGCTAGTGAGATAGTCTATAATGCTATATATATATATCACACAAAAAAAGGTGCTGTGAAGTCTTCAGGGAAAGGTTCCTTTTTAATCATTCTATTAACTTCTGCAATAATGAATGCTGAACTATAAATGTACAAAATTTGACGTAGATTTCAGGTAGTTTTTAAAATGTACCTGTGAGGAAATCGCATGTTTCATGCATTGCAATTAGCAGGCGACTAGGGTGTAAAACTTCCAACAAACGTCCAGCCGTGGAAGAATGATTTGTTTGCCAACATAGAGTTTAACTAAATAATTTGGAGTATCTGGCTGCACCACACAACAAACCACAGTTACTTGTGAAATAAAATGTTCGCAGAAATATCCAAATCTTGGCTGCAGAATTTACCCTTTTGTGGCCATTTTTAAGGAGGGTAAGTATGGACATTTAGGAGGTTACCATTCGCTGATAGCTAGGGATTATGAAATGAGTTTACAGACAGCACTTACTTCATTGCTATTTTAAAGACATCAAGTTTTGTACAATTACTTCAGAAATCACACTGCATTTTGGGTTTAAGTTTCTCGGATTTGATCCATCTCTGACCTTACAAACATGTACCCATTTCAATAATGCGCCTTTTGCCATGGTAATCAAATATTACCTATTACTGTTCCATGTCAAATAAAGTATGATAAATAAAAAGCGGTTTAGTACTCTAGGAAACAGGTATGGTAATTGGCTGTCCTTGTACCTAGAACTGTCACGGGAAAATATTTCCGGATTGTACGGAGAAAATGATTTTTTACAGATACATCAACACAAAGTTGCAGATCCAAAAATGTTCAATACCTTAAGATTTTTTCACAATTACTGGGAGTTAATTTTAAAACGTAACACAGGAATGATGGCAAACAAATGTCAAATGTTTTCTAGTAATTATGCATACGGTTTCTAGATTTCTACCTTTTCAACAAAATATACATGTAAGCCACATAAAGATGAAAAATGTAAAAACTATTAATAGCCTGTTAGAAAAATATTTTAACGTGTATATTTTTTGGGGATTTAAGAACAAGGGAAAGTTTGAAAGAAACTGTTTTGGTGAAGTGCATTGGAAAAGGAATGGCAACGTTTGAAAGAAACTCTGTTTTGGTGCAGTGTATAGGACAAAATATGGCAACTTTTGAAAGAAACTCTGTTGTGGCGAGTGTATAGGACAAGACACTTCTCTCTGCACAACATTATAGAGACAATTTTGAGAAAATAAAAATAAATCATTTTCTGCATATTTGTAGGGCCCTACAAAGGGACGTTGTTATTCCCAAATACCATCACTAGCACCAGTCACATAAGTGTGACCTAAGATTGCTCAAAGTTCAAAAAGTGGACTAATGGGGGTGGGGGTGAATGACTGTATACAGGTTAAGAATTAAAGGAATATGATCATAAAGAGCAAGTGATACATATTGCCACAAACAAAAGGTGAAATGTTTACACATGTAGTAATCCAACCCATATGCACAGCAGTGTTGGCTACCCTAAGCAAAGCGCAATTTTGTCCTTCTCCACTGTTTTATAGGGGCAACATTTGGTGCTCGAAAGGGCAATCTGAGGCACTTATTTGAAGTTGGTGCACTACACAGACTGCTGCTTTGGAATAGCTTGCCTCTTCATATGTCAACAAAATGTAATGCAGCTGCTCTTGGATATCTGACACTACTGTAACACATACAATCATAACATTTTGCAAATTCATAACTGCATTTTCATATGTATAACAGTTGAAATAAAACTCTTACCTGAGTAGAAGTAAGGTACAGAAGCTCCCCTAAGGCAGGCAAAAGGCACTGCTTTAATTTGCTGTTTCGGAAGTTTTCTCTGATTAATTCAGTTAATACAGTAACAACCTGAAAACGACATGTAAATTAAAGTGTTCAGAAACTGTGTTTTGACTGATTCACAATACCTTAATTCCAGTATTATTTTCGGCTTCACATAGGCAATAATGCCTCCTGCTCTTTTGTCTATAACTCCATCAGAAGTGAATAACAGCTATTCCTATCTCAAAATGATTACATTCATTTCTAAATCTGACTCCTTTTAATTTGAACGGTCCACTAACAATCCCAATAATAAAGTACGTTTAATCCGTGTTGCTACCAAAATATTGAGTACACCTCCTGTATTTAACATACATGCACAACTTTTAGCTTTCAATCGCAAGGCTTACTTTTATGTAGTCTTGCACCAAAAAAGATTTGAACTTTGTTACCAAAAACATAACTGGGTAAAATAAACAAAAATGCTCAGTAATACTTTTCCCAAATAGTGTAATAACATGTATGCAATGGTAAAAAGGACATACTTAGGATTCTTAGCGTTTATGTATGAATAAAACATTTCTTAGAAAGATCACAATTAGAAACATTTAAAAACAAAGAATTGAGATAAGTCAGCGATGATGTCATAAATGATGTCACAGAACAGGTCATGAGTGATGCAATATATTAGGTCATAAGCAGTGCATGGCGGGGGGGATAAGTAATAGTTGGCGTTGCTAAATATAATTGGTGATTTTCTGTTTTTCTTCAGTTCAAACGTTAATGTTGTCACTGACATATTCACCTAACTAACATTACTTTAAGCTTTGTTTTTTTCATTGAATTCCTAAGGTGTTTTTTTTAAACAAAAACAGATCTTTTAATCACACCTACTTTCATATTATTTTTTATTATGCTTTGTTAGAATAACAAAGGTTACAGAAAACAAAATAACGTTACTTTAACCTTTGTTTTTTTCAGTACATTTCAAGGTTTTGTTTTTTTAACTTAAAGTAATATTGTATTACCTTACCTAAAGTCCAACCCCCACCACGCACGGCAGGACTGTGGTAAACCCCCCACAGGCAGCCAACACAACACTGTGCACGTTATTTGGTGAGTTATGTAGGTTTGAGTAGTGACGCTGTATTCTTGGGGCACTAAGTAAAAGGAAGTTTCTCCACACCCATCTAGAATGAGCTTGAGTATTTTGGGGTCTCGAGTCTAGTGACAAGCACTATTATATCCTGTAACAAGGACTTCTCATACATATCAGGAGAGTGTGTGTGTTGTGATGTTGTGATGTGTTGTGTCCTGTCGGCCTTACTGTGTAAGATCTAGAGATTTGAAATTGAGTCAGTTTCACTCACCTACTCGATAATGCACATCATTGTTCCTATATTGCAGTTAAATAAACTCTGTATATAAACACAGTAGGGTGCTAGAGAGAAGTTGGATTAGAGCACAGAGTTCCTTTCTCTTCATGTATACAGATACATGCCCATGACAAATTGGTATAAATGACATAGAAGGTTGTATACATGTTTACTACAGACTGGTATAATCAACAGAGAGGGATATAAACATGAGAGAAGACTAACAATATTTGTGATAAACGTAACAAGGGTGTATATAACTCTAAAGAGTGTGACTACGAATGTGACCTAAGAAAAACCTCAATTAGGCAAGTTAGATCAAAAGTCCACACATTTCTGTAGCCATATATTGCAGCAGAATAAGACATTTCCATGTTGCTGTATACACTGCTGTAGCCATATATTACAGCAGAATAAGAAGTTTGTATGTTGCTGTATATATGAGGTAAGGGTGGTCTACATGGCATTTCACTTCACACGGCGTGTGCATGCTTCGTTGTGATCACGGAATTAATTGGTGGAGTCCTCCTCATCTCAAGGTTCCCTGAGATGACCCGATTATGTACAGCGAGAAATGCTAAATAATGGTATTATTCAAGTAACAAGTTCCTTTTGTTCACTATTCTCTTAGAACTGAAAAAATATAGGCAGGGAGGTCTGGGTGCCCTAAAGAAGGCTGAGCGACCTAGTAGGCATGTTCTAAAGTCGTCCAAAACATGTTGTCAGAATGAGGAAGCAGGAGACATTGGATTCCCATTTTGAATTCATGGTTTAGGTTTTAATCATGGTATCGATACCCAATAAACAAACATTTTCAGGGTATAACCTTAACCATTTTTAATGTTAACTGGACCCCCAGAACTGTCCAGAAAAGCTAATATTTAAGCGCTCCCATAAAGGGTTGAGCCCACCCTGGTGGCATTCTCCTAACAAGGCGAGAAAAACACTGATGTGTCTTCCACATTTTTGGTGTATTAGTGTGTTACACGGAAGGACATGCGGAAGACTAATGTAACTTCTCATACTCTCTTGATTTGTGTTAGTACTCCTCTGTTTTCTATCAATTAATCACAGGACCTGAGATTCCACCATATCTTTCCATTAAATGAAAGAGACATGTCTTCTTCTGGTTGAAAACAAATTACCAAATAGACTTGGAGTCAGGCTGAGTTCCTCTTCACCAAATCCTGTCAGAAATATGAGAGTACTGCTTCATTTTAACACCTTGGCTGCTAGGTGTTTTCCCCTCCTATGCTGACTTTTCATCATTCTCACTATTCATGACGAGCTCAGCTCGTCATCAGCACAGCTCAACCGTGCATGACGAGCTGAGCTCGTCATGAGCATGGAAAGGGTTAAACAATAATCACACCACTGCCAGTTAAAATAACACATGGTCAGTCTAGTATTACACCTATCTCAATTATTAACCTAATAATGAGATTCACTGCTTAGAATGGTTAATTTAGGGTTGGTGTACTGCAGTGAATTACTGGAAAAAAAATTCTCAAAACCAATTAGCCAAGTGGTTATCAGCAGGCCTGCACAACCAGATACATTTAAAGATATCACGCAAATCTAACCTCAAAAAAGGGTTCACATGGAATAATAACAAGCTGAAGAACATGAACCCAGTACACAGCATCTTACAAGGCGAATGGAGATAACCACAGCATTAGAAAAACAAAATTATACAACACCATTAGAAAAGAGCTCGCAAAGCGACAATCAGAAACTACGGAAATACACCACTGCACCACACACA
The DNA here is from genome assembly GCF_964263255.1 of Lissotriton vulgaris. Taxonomy (NCBI): domain Eukaryota; kingdom Metazoa; phylum Chordata; class Amphibia; order Caudata; family Salamandridae; genus Lissotriton; species Lissotriton vulgaris. The sequence continues at coordinate 814,366,276 of NC_141698.1, forward strand.
TATTGGAAGAAGATTGCCCACTGAAAGTACTACACAAGATTCCGGCAGAGTTCTATAATCAAGAGTGTTACATCTCAGACTCACTCCTCAGTCTCAGACCTTCTAAGATAAAATCTCCAAAGAGCTCATTTCAAAAACTGAGAACCTAATGACAAAGTGGTTAAATACTCCTCTTCCTAGTGACAGGCCCCCCTCTCCCCCAAAGATAGACACAATTGATCAACCATCACTTGCAACCTTCAACATGCTCCATGATGAAGAATTCGACAATTTTACCAAGGCAAGCTGGCCATTGAGTTTGCCAGAGGACCCGACATTCCCAAAAATCGTAAACACTATCCTCTGGCAACCTGAGACGGGCAGCAGCAATATCACAGTAAAGAATTATATGGTTTGGGTTGTGCGGAAGATGGCACTTGAGCCTGCTTCTCCTCCCGTGGTAATACTATAATAGACTTCTACACACGCATTCTGCAGCGTTTAAAGAGGATTTTTGCGCAAATACATTTTCGGAACACCGGAAGTAACCATTGGCACAGAAACCGTGACGATTTGCTTACCGTTTGTGCGGCAACTGACTCCCTGCATCCAGCCACTGTGGCGGCACCACCGAGGCAGAGGACGGAGACTGTGACGGAACTCTCCATTCAGCCACCACATCAAACGGATGACCTCAATGGACTGAGAATTCACGGCTGAGTATTTGTGTAGTATTTGTGGATGCTATAACCATCCAAGTAAGGCTACGTGCTGATTTCCCTATACCTGGGAAACCTATGCTTAAAATGGCGGCCACATGACTGATTTAACGGGTGCAATCACGGTGTAGGTCATATGTAATGCAGTCAATGGATTAAAGGACTACAAGCAATGCGATTGCTGTATATTTCTAACACCTAATACTGCGCACAAAGCAAGAATACGCGCTTTGATTCCCCTACAGTTAGACAACCTGTGCCTAAACTCGTGTCCTCGAGTGTAACGCAACAGTAAAGGAACCGGCAGATCCGCAATGAACACAGCGCAAAACAGCTTTAATGCACATTGAAGCATGTAGCATGTCTTTAACAAACCAGGATGTGAAAATGCAATGTGTGTTCACTTCGGACACGTTCTACTGCTATCATTAGTCAAACTCTGTCATCGATAGTGCCTGACCTAAAAATGGCGCCTGCTATTTATGTTATTTGTGCAAGTCTCCCTATCAATTTCATACCTATACTATCTGTGACCCGCTGATTCCTGCTCTTACAAGTTCAGCCTAACCCGCTACATTTCCTATGCTATAGAGTGTCTGTTAAACATATAAAAGGAACAATAGTGGTCCTATAGTGCCTGACCCTAGTATGGCGTCTGCAATGACCTAAGAAGATTCTAGAAATCCTCGAGTGGCTTTGCAGATCAGTAGATAACCAGGCCCTTCAAGCTGATATTACTGCTGAATACTTCTAGATATAATTGTTTAAGCTATTGGCCTGCAAACAATGAACACAGCAAACAGTGAATACAGCGATAACAGTGTAAAATAACAATCGCGTCACCGACAGCACAATAGTGAAAACAGAAAACTGATAGCAGCACACAGTGAACAGTGAAAAATAGTGAAAACAGAAGAACAGTGAAACAGTAATACAGCAAGTTGAAAACAGCAAGCTACTAAGGGTATAAGGCATATGGCCGTCAGCAATAGCAGACAGTGGACATGGTCTTCGCTAGGTCACGCTCCAATAAGCAATCTCACAAATCATCAACAACCACCAACATTCCATCAAGTGTATCTCTAAGGTCATCTGTCGGGATCATCAATAATAAGCTGAAGAAGCGCGGCAGTCGAACAAAAATGGCCGTCAAGGAAATAAAGACGAACCTCAAAAGAGTTAAGGCAGACCCACCAAACCCAGACTCTCCAACTAAAGGCAAACATGACATCAGCACCACTATGGATACCATATTAAATAAATTAGCGGAGGTCCACGAACCTGCCAAGTCTACAAAGGAAAATACAGACAGGATGCTATCTGAGATCTCCGCAATCCGGAAAGACATTAGAGACACTAACATCAGAATAACTGAAATGGAAAATAGAATTAGCCGATTGGAAGATGAGCAAATCCCTCAAGGAACGAACAATCATGACGGATTCCCTCACGAAATGTCTATCAGGCCTGGAAGACAGAAATAGGAGGGGAAATCTACAGATCTTTGGAATCCCGGAGGGAGAGGAAGATCCCTCTGGTTCCTGCATCGCATTCCTGGAAATTGGTACTCTCAAGCCACTAACCTATCCTTCAGTAAACCTCTAGAGTTTGACAGAGCTCCCCAAGTACCTGCTAGAATACTTGCAAGTCAGAAAAGTCCAAGGCCAATTGTGTGTAAACCTCTTTTCTATCAGCATGTTGAGCAGATACTCGCATTCAAGCGAATAAATAACCACATCCTCTGGAAAAATAACAAAGCCTATATATTGCAGGACTATAAAAAGAAACAAGGAAGGGTTTTCTGGCACTCCGCCGCAGGCTAAAGGTTATGAACTATCAATTCGCCTTTGCGGGACCAGAAAAACATTGCGTCATGATTCAAGATTCTCCACATTTCTTCACTGATCCCCTACAACTGAAAAGATTCCTTGACAGAAAAGATGATTCACTGATGGACACAGCCTCTGGATCCTCATCTCCAACTATAAGCCCTTAAATCTATTGCAAGTTGTCACTCACTTATCCATAACTTGATCTGCCAGCCACCACCGCAGCCATCTCGTTCCTTGTTGTGTAACTCAACAATGCGCTCCATATGTATTTATACCTCTTGCAACAAGAAAAACAATCCTTTGAACTATATTGAATATGATAAGTATACAGGTTTGAATCATCTGTTCTCTCATTAAGTCTACAGATGACTATTAGATAGATGTCACACACATGTTAGTGTACTGTTGGCTTGATATCCATGATATGTTATTTTCTTGCAGCTCTGTAATTAAGATGCTTTTTGGTCATAAACTGATCTTGTGTTAATCAGCACTATCCTCGCAGGTTTTTGGGGTGAGATGTGTTTCTGCACTTGCTTGTTAATGTTCAGCTAGGTGGCTAGTCCTTTCCGCCCACTGTTGGACTGATTTGACTCAGTTTATGCTTGACTTGGTTGCCATTTCGTACTATTAACAACCCACTAGTAGTACTCTTTAATGGAACTCTTGTTGTACCTCAGTTGTTCTCAATGTACCCTATACATGTCAACTGGACAATTGATATTGTTAGATTATTCTGTTAGATTTCTGTAAGATTCCCGCAACATACTCCACTCTGCGTCATACTGTTAATACACATAGGCGTTTATATGTGTGGACACTTATATGATCCTTAACACATCCTAATCGCACTCAGATCTCTGTTCTCAGTACTTGACGTTTATATGTTTATTCCTTAAGATACAGATTGGACTTATGCATTCAATTCACTCCATTCAGGTTTCCATGGGAGGGGAGTCCTCTTTACCCATCACCACGACAGTTCACTACTTTCTGGGTTGGGAGGGAGGGTTTGGGATGTGGGTGGGCAGGGATGGGGTTTTGGATTTTGTTTTCTTTTTCCATGCTCTTGTTTTATTTTGCCTTGCTTGTTGTCATTTTTATGCAGATTATAATTACTGTTTTCTTTGCTCATATGCAATGCTTTGCAGTGATAACTTTGTGCATACAGATGGTACCCCATTGTATGGTATGTGTTATATATGCTACATGTACACAATACTAATCAATTTAACACCAGTGCTTCCACTTACTATACCGCAGACACAAAAAGGCGATACAACCTTTTCCCATCTAGAGAAGAAACAGCACAAAATGACTCCCGTGGACAGAGATCTACTTACTATGATCATAATACTACTATGATGTCTCAGGCTTCCCACGGAGCTATGGCCCATAACAGTCTCAAGGTAGTCTTGTTGAATGTTAAGGGCATAAACCATCAAAAGAAGGCAGATTCTTATATACCTTCACTAACAGAAGGGTGACGTCTTCCTCTTATAGGAAACAAAGATCGATTCCAAGCAATTTAACTCTCTTACAAATAGGTTTTACAGTGATGTTGCTGGTTCAGATGCAATAGGTAAACAAAACGGTGTCCTGACTTTAGTACCAAAAAAGCCAACATAAGAGCTAGTGACAAGTGCATCACATACACAAGGAAGGTGGACTACAACGAAATTGGTAAAAGACAGTAGGGAATTATTATTATTATTATTATTATTATGCTGTTTTATAACGCGCTCCATTACTGCCGGAGTATCCTGGCGCGAAGAAGAAAAGACAGAATAAGCAGCCTACCCTACATACCCTAAATTCTACATCATTAATATCTATGCCCCCAATAGGGATGACTCGGACTTCTAGGATGGTCTTAGTAAGCAAATTGGAACAATCCCAGATACCGCCATGCACACACTAGCAGGCAACTTCAACCTGCCCATGGACCCAGCCTTAGGCAGGGATTCTAATGTCCTTTTCGTACCAACAACTCTAACAAAGCCCTTATTAATCTTTGCACACGTTTTAACGTGACAGACACTCTGAGGTTTTAAAATCCCACAGGGAGGGAGTACACCTTCTACTCATCTCCACATAATTCTTATTCACGCATTGATTATATACTTATTTCTGGCAACGCTATAGCCAGAATTGATCAAACATCGATGAAACCAATGGTGATCTCAGACCACTCATGTATTAGCTTGTCCATAACTTACCCGAAGCCTATTAAAAAACAATCTATTTGGAGACTCAACAATGAAGTTATAGAAGCAGAATCAAATAAACAAAGCATTGAAAGTGTGATACCGAATTACCTTACTGTGAACAAAATTGGGGACACATCGAACCTCACACGATGGGAGGCATTAAAAAGCACCATTAGAGGTGAGATTATTAAAATTAGGACATGAATAGGGACAACAATAGCAGTCTTCAGAATTTAGAAAAATACATTTCTACATTGGAAGGGAAACATATTAAATCCAGGGATAACTCAATTTTGAACGAAATAGTGAAAAAGAAATACAAGGATAATAAAATAGTAAGCAACAGGGCAGGGATATGGATACATAAACAAAAACGCATTAAGCTTTGTGAATCCAACAAAGAAGGGAAGAGTTTAGCATCCTACTTAAAATTCAAACTCCAGAAGAATACGATTAAAAATGTAATAGACCAAAAGGGAATAGCTCACTCTGAACCAGAGAAAATAGCAGAAGTCTTTAAAAACTTCTATAGTACTTTATACAGCAGGTACCAGGATCTGGACACCAGAAAAACCCAAGACTACCTAAACAAATGTACTCTTGCCTGCTCTCTAAGAACAAGAAAAAAGTGAAATGAATAGCCCAATAACCGCCACAGAAATTGAAAATACATTAAAGGCCCTTAAAACTGGGAAGGCGCCGGGGCCAGATGGGTTTAATGCAAAATTCTATGTGCTTTCTCTTTGCGCTGATTCCCCCACTCCTAAACATGTTGAATGAATTCAGCGAATCTGGTCAGATTAATGGGACACCGCCAGAAGCCATCATAGCAGTGATTTTCAAAGAAGGGAAGTATCCAACACTCCCTAAAAAGTATAGGCCTATATCACTAATAATATGGACTGCAAAATCTATTTACTCGAATTCTATCTCACATGCTTGAGAAAGCCAAATTATCCGATTTTCCAACAGTGACAATCACTTTGGATGCCGAAAATGCTTTCGACAAAGTTGATTGGGACTACTTGAAAGCAACATTTGAAACATTTAACCTGGGTGAGAATTTTATGCATATGGGGATGGCACTGTATTTTAACCCTTCCGCCAGGGTTAGAGCAGGAGGATGGCTCTCATCTTCCTTTAAACTTGAGCAGGGAACAAGGCAAGGATGTCCTCTTTCCCCCGCTCTATTCTTTCTAGCAATTGAACCTTTCCTCTACCAACTTAAGAACAATAACCAGATCACAGGGATACGCTTTACCAATTGTACGGTCAAAATAACAGCTTATGCAGATGACGGGTTAGTTGTTTCCGAGAATGCGGAAGCTACTATTCCTGCACTTATGTTCTCAGTAAAAGAATTTTCTGCAGTATCTGGTTATAAGTTGAATAGAGACACGACTGAGGTAAAACTCCTGAACAACCTTGGTGGAAAAGAAATAATGGGCAACTCTGGTCTTTTGTGGCAACCTAATAGCTTCAAATAGTTAGGCTTAGACTTTACAAGAGATCTGATTACCGCCCTACAGACCAATGAAAATGCTCTCATCAAGAAAATCTCTTCGTTATTAGATGGTTGGTCACCAAAATTTTTATCCTGTTGGTGAAGAGCTGAGACATTAAAAATGATGATTACTCCACTTGTTAACAATCTAGCTAGTATGCTTCCAATGACGCTCTCAAATGACTTCCTGGGCAGGATCAATATGCTTTTTAATACGTTCCTTTGCCAAGGTAAGAGACCCAGAAAATCTATGAAAAAAACTTCAATTACCCAAAGAAAAAGGTGGTCTTGGCCTTCCAAACTTTAGGAGCTACCAAACCGCGTATCTCTGTAAACAAGGATCTACTTCCCCACGATGAGTACGTCCCAATTTGGTCGGACATAGAAAGATAAATCCTCAACGAAATCCATTTGCCTGCTCTCCTCACTATTGATATATCCTCTATCCCCCACTTAAAATATATTATGATAAATAGTAAAAGAGCCCTGTAACGTCTGGATCATACTTCTAAGGTGAAAGTTAACTAATCCAACTTAACCTCTCTCTGGCACAACCCGAGCCTGAGGTTCGACGGAGAGATGCTCCATTGGGAACAATGGTCAAAAAATTGCATAGATCTAATCAAAGACCTTTTTACAGGGAATCTCCCCTTGCCTTTTTCCGAGCTTCAAACTCGACACAAGCTAAACTCGATAGATATTTATAAATTCCTACAGCTAAAGTCACTCCTCGCGCTACGCTCTATAAAACGTTCCAAACCTTTGATCGTTTCAAGGATGCTTCAACTACTAAGGTCAGGACACACCATTTCTAAAATATATAAACTCTTATCCCCTAAGCCTCGCAAATCTCATATGAAGTGTGAAGTAAAATGGGAATCCGAACTTAACTCGAGTGAAACAAGATACATATCACTCCCTTCTCAAATAAATCTCCCCAATAATATCCCAAACTAAGCTTATACTAATAAACAGGACATATTGGACCCCCAAGAGGATCTTTAAACTTAACCCTAGTCAGTGCCCTACATGCTGGACTTGCGATGCTCATGTTGGTAACCTCCTAGCCCACATGCTCTTCCAATGTCCTATCCTTCAAACATGCTAGGATAAAATTTACAACTGTATAAGCAAAACATTCAATATAGACCCTCCAAGGGAATTTTCCTATATCTTGCTAGGCTTTCTAGACCGAAAGATCAAAGATGAAAGTGATCGTTATCTGTTCGATTTCATGCTCATTTTGGCCTGTAAAATTGTCCTCAATAAGTGGAAAAATCCAAAGAAGTCTCTTTTAGGTTAAGCAAGAGTGGCTGTCCTTCCTCAGAGGGGCTGAACATATCTCACTTCACACCTCTCCCTTGCGTAAAACACACAGGAATTTATGGAGGTCCCTTGATGCCTTTTCCTTCACATACAACCCACCGTGAAAATTAATTCAATCTTCAAGAATGCACTGTGCATGGACTACTATGTATTCTGTGAAAATTGTGTTCGATTCACCACCTGATTTTTCTTCCCAGCTCCACTGAGACTTCCGCAGTCATGTACTTGAGAAACTTGCTGTTTTCTACCTCTTTTGTATTTCTCATGGTTTTTATTATTTGTAAGTATTCTTGCGTTCACTATCATTTTATCTTCATTCTTTTTATGATTGTATTTAGTATATGTTTGTTCTTTTCTTGAAAATTCAATAAAACATTTTGAGATTACAAAAAAGAATTATTTGAAACTGCAAAGGGTACCCACCGTGGGAAGGAAAGCAGCCCTGGTCCTTAGAACCAACTTATTCGCATGAACGGTCAGGAAAGGGAATTTTGAGCTAAGAGCCTGAAGTCTAGCCGCGGTAATGGCAATCAAGAAAACCGTTTTAAAAGAAAGAAACCTCAAAAGGCAAGTATGAAGAGGCTCAAATGGAGAACCCATTAAAAAACGTAAGAACTAGATTCAAATCCCACTGAGGCATAATGAAAGGTGTTGGAGGGAACATATTTGTAAGGCCCTTAATGAACCTCATGACAATGGGGGACTTAAATAAAGAAGACTGGTCCGGCAAACTTAGAAAGGCTGACAAAGCCAACAAATAGCCTTTGACAGTAGACACAGCACAACCTTGCTGCGCCAAAGAAAGTGAAAACTCTAAAATATCAGGGTCAATGTCTCCCTCTCCGTACCACTTAACAAACCTGTTCCATCTGGAAGAGTAAATAGACTTAGTGGAATGTCGCTTGGATGATAAAATAACATCCACTATATCAAGCGGGAGAGAGAAGCAACTCATGTTGCCCGGTTCAATCTCCAGGCATGAAGGTGCAGGCTCTGGAGGTGGGGGTGTAGAACCTTCCCCAGCGACTGCGAGAGGTCTGCCCTGCAAGGGAGACGGAGTGGAGGGTGCGATGAAAGGTGAAGGAATCTTCCTCAGAACCAGAGGAATCAAGGGTATGGGAGGAAACGCTTAAAGGAGTTGCGAGCTCCAATCCAAATATAACGCATCCCCCAGCGCCCCCTGCATTGGAAACTGGAGACTGCAGAACAACAGGCAGTACGCATTCTCATGAGTGACAAACAGGTCCAGCCAAGGAGACCCCCACATCTGAAAGATATGATGGACCACCTCCGGATGATGCCACCACTCGTGATCGGCCGAGTAACGCCGACGGAGACTGTCCGTACGAACATTCAGCACATCTGCCAGATGATTTGTAAAGACACAAATCAGATGGTTCTGAACCCAGTACCAGAGTCACAGAGCTTCTTGACAGAGACAATACAACCCTACACCTCCCTGCTTGTTGATATACCACATCGCGGTAGAGTTGTCCGTCAGGACCTGAACCAACTGGCCGTGAAATGAAGGGAGGAAAGCCTTCAGTGCCAAACGAATCGCCCGCTATTCCAGAACGTTGATGTGAAGCAACCTTTACTCTGGAGACCAAATACCTTTGACCTCCAGATCCCCCAGATGAGCACCCCACCCTAGGGTTGAGGCATCCATGATCACAGTGGTCACCGGCGGAGGAGGCTGAAAGAGCTTCCCTTGAGACAGGTTGCCCCTGCACACTCCACCAAGTCAGCTCTGCTCCAGCCTCTCTGGAGATCCTGATTGACTCCCTGAGATCTCCGTTGTGTAGATACCACTGCCTGCGGAGGCACCACTGGAGTATCCTCATGTGCCAGCGTGTATGATCGACCAACAGAATACAGGAAGCGAGCAGGCGAAGAACCTTCAGGACTGGAACAACCGCTCTATTGTGTAATAAAGGAATCATCTCCTGAATGTTGAGAATCCTCTGCAGAGGCGGGTATGCACGACATACAGTAGTGTCCAGCATTGCCCCTATGAACAGCTGTTACTTGCAAGTGGCGCAAAACCAACTCTGGAGATTCCGCCTTCAGCAGCCAGTCGTCCAGGTAGGGGAAAGCAGGAACCCCTAACCTTCTGAGATGAGCCGCTACCACTGCCATCACCTTTGTGAAGACTTGAGGGGCAGAAGTAAGACCAAAAGGAAGAACTGCAGACTGGTAGTGTTACGATCCTACCGTGAACCGAAGATACTTCCGATGCGACTTCAGGATGGGAAGATGAAAATATGCATCCTGTAAATCGATGGACACCATCCAGTCTTCCCGTTGCAGCGCAAGAAGAACCTGAGCCAAGGTCAACATTTTGAACTTCTCCTGTCTGAGGTAAAGGTTCAAAATCCAGAGGTCCAAGATTGGTCTTAAGCGACCGTCCTTTTTGAGGATCAGGAAATACCGGGAGTAGCAAACCTGACCCCTTTCCTGCTCCAGAACCACCTCTATCGCACCTTTCTGAAGCAAAGTAAGAACCTCCTGTTGTAATAGCAGTTAGTGGTTCTCTGAGCACCAACCCTGGCGATGAGGATAAGGAGGAGGAAACTCCAAAAAGGGAAGGGCGTATTCATTCTCTACAAGATTCCAGGCCCAACCATCTGACGTGATCAGTCTCCAATCTTGTAGAAAGTGGGACACCCAACCTCCAACCGGACCAACATGTTCAAAGATGGGGGATCTAGAACTGCTTTCCTGTAGTACCAACGGTGGCGGGAGGGGAGGTAGAAGAAGAGGAGGAGGAGGATTATTGTTGAGCTGCTCCTCTGAGGCCCCTTTTATTCTTCCCTCTGTACGACTTGTATAAGGGATTCTGCTGTTGCTGACCCTGTTTAGACTGTTGGCGGCCACAAAAGGAAGAAGACCTCCCAAATTCACGATATCGCTTGTAGCGGTATCCTCTAGATTGCACTTGGAGACCCAGAGACCTTGCAGTAGCCCTGCTGTCTTTAAAACGCTTTAAGGCTGAGTCCGCATTTGAACCAAAAGGTTTTGACCTATCAGAGCAAATCCAGCAAAGTCGCCTGAACATCAGCAGAGAAACCAGATGATCTAAGCAATGCCTGTCTCCTTGCAGCTACAGAAGACCCCATCACACAAGCCACGAAGTCAGCAGTGTCCATGCCTGATTAAATCACTTGACCTGCTGCCCCCTGTAAATCCAAGAGAACTTCCAAGAAATTGGCACGATCCTACTCAGTTAACTTCGGAGCTAATTTTACAACTGAGTCCACCAATGCATGGATGCATCTTCCAAGAAGGCAAGTTGCATTAGTGGACTTAAGAGCCATACTTTCAGAAGAGAACACCTTCTTCGCAGCTTGCTCCATCTTTTTGGAATCCCTATCACCCAGAATGGTAGGGAAAGAACCAGAAGCCTGCTTCGATCAAGAAGCCTGAACAACCAAACTTTCCAGCGTAGGATGGGATGATAAAAAAAAACGGATCTCCGGGGGCAGGCCTGTACCTTCTCGAGATGGAATGAGAAACCGCTGGAGCGGATAAAGGTTTCTGCCACACTTCCAGGATAGGTTCAGTTAAAGCATCCGTAAAGGGAAGCAATGGCTGAGAAGTTGTCGCAGATGTATTTAAAACCTCTGTGAAAATATTAGATTTTACCTCAGCTGAGGGAAGTTGCAAACCAGGTAAATCAGCCGCCTTCCTTATGACCATGTGATATGGAGCAATGTCCTGCACAACACCTCCACCTGCAGATGGAAGATTATATTCAGGGGAAGTATCAAGGCCACTAGTTTCATGAAGGCCTTCAAACTCATCCGTAGAGTCAACAATCTCCCCTTCCTCCTGATTCTGAGCATATTCCTCCTCTTCAAGGAGCCTCTGTGCCTCTCTACTAGAGCGCTGCTTAGGTATCGGCGTCGGTGGAGCCACATGCGGCGCCGGTGAAGACATTATCGACGAAGGAGCCTCAGCTTCAGCCCTCGTCGCCGATCGATCTCCAGGTGGCGCCGACTCAGCAGCCGAAGGAGCCCGAGGAGCTGGAGTGGAGGATCTCGGCGCCGGGAAATACCAAGCCGGAGTCAACGGCAAGAATGGCATGAAAGGTGCCTGGGGATAGAACTGAGGAACACCAAGGTTAAAGGCCAAAGGACCCATGGGGCTAGAAGGCGCGCCGGATGGAGCAGAGGCCCTGGCAAGCATGCCAAACATTTCATTGAGAAAATACGAAGAATCTGACCCCAGAGCAGGAAAAGGAGGATATGGATCCATTCCTTCCTGAAGGGGAGTAACCTGAGGTCGAACTGGAGCCAGCGTAGGATGGAACGGTGCCGGCACAGGTGAAGCCACCTGGCATACGGAAGTCTCACCAAGCGCCGGAGACGTCGCTGGAGCCGGTGAATCTTCATGCTGTGAAGAACCATTCGAAGCCGGCATTGCCGTAACTGAAGATGGAACCAGCGTCACCTGAGGAGAAGGAGATGGAGAGATAAAGTCCTTCCTTGGAGGTCGCTCAACCGGAGTCGTCGACCTCGAAGCCCTGGCATTCGAAGAACGTTGCCGAGATCCATGTCTACTCTTAGACTTATGCTTCTTTGACCTCGAACTGTGAGAAGATGAAGACTTCGCCTTCTTCCGACCCTTCTTCTCCTTCTTGACTTTGGCCATAAACAGTTTGGCTTCACGTTCTTTAATAGCCTTGGGATTAATCTTCCTGCAGCTCCGGAATTCGACGTCGTGGTCTGAAGATAAACACCAGAGGCAGTCATCATGCGGGTCCGTGATTGACATATGCCCGCCACACTCTCTGCAGGGTTTAAATCCTGTCTTCCTAGAAGTAGCCATCAGGAACAAACAAGAGATACAAAGTTTTCTTAGAAGAAAATGGAGAGCCCGTAGAAAAATCGTTAAGCGTCAACAGCCCGAAAAAAAGGGAACTGACGTCAGCACTCCGACAAGGTCCTTTTGGGGCTCCGATGACGTCATACGGTGACGGAACCGGAGCCGGTCCATTGTGACGTCCTCGTGGACGTGGGAGAGCTAGGAAAGAATTTTCCCACGGAATGCAGGCACAGGGGGTATTCAAAAGGTGAGGAATCCACAGGCAGAAGTAGCCATTACAAATATAGAATTGCAAACACTGAGATTATGACCTGAGGAAAGAGGCAGAAACACCAACCTGTGATCACAAGGGCCATAGAACTCAATGCGCCACTAACAATGTCAAAAGAGGTAAGGAACCTTGGGGTGACCATGGACTTTGACCTAATCCTGATCGAACATGTCAATGAAGTCACAGGACCCATACCTTGTATATAATAGGACAACAAGCAATGTAAAGCTTTGTGACCTCCAAACCCGAAATGCTAACAACCCATACCCAATGCAAACACTAACAAAATTGGAACACTGTGTCATGACTCCTCCCTCACCTGTACATCCAAGAAAACATGACACCTGTCCTACTAACCCTTCACTAGTTTCTCATAGCTAGATGATCAATGTTCAAGGCACTTTCAAACATTAACGGCCAATATATCTACAAGTGAAGTTAAAATTCTTACAAAACAGGACATTGTACTCCAGATTAGCAATGCAAAAAAATTATTCCATGGAATGATCAACATTCTCATATCAAGCAGCAGAATTCTCTGACTACTGCCCTGGTAGACAGCCTGGAACTACAGCCGACAGCCAACATACGTAAGGTCCATGGCAAGCGGGTGTCCCACCGGCCAGATGCCCCCACAGAGAAAACTGCTTCAGGCCTATCAGCTTGGCTACAGGCACTTGTCCACTCCTAGTAACTGAGCTGTCACAGCAACTCACCATGACTTCATAGTAGTAATCATCCACATGGAGTGGGACTAATCTAGCCATCTCTAAACTATACGGAATGGCCTTTCTACCATAATTTAAGAGTCCACATTCATAAAATAAATATATATTTGGTGGAGCGGTACTCACAGTGACAGGTTCACCAGCTGGCTGGTGAAATCAAGGATTCCATTTCATAGACCATCCAAGCAGATCTTGACCCATACTAAATACTCCCTATATCTTCCTTTAATCAAACATAAGATAACATTAACACAAGTCATCCAGGCAGACCTCCAGTCGCCGCCTCCTCATAATTCCCATACCCACCTAAGCCACTACACCCTGATATCCTTCAGTTGCAACTAGCATCGAAAGAGACTTGATGTAAATTTGAAACTTTCAATGATCTACAGAGCTAGTCAGTGACCTCAGCTAACACAACTTTAAACTTAAACATCTATTTCTTACATATTTATTCATTACATCACTGCATCAGCTGCACCCCACGAAAAGATTAGAGCACCTGTTTAGCACAAACACACTTCCCATATAGACTCAAAACAAAGTACACATTCACCCAACCACACAAGCAGCTTGCTAATTGACTGGAACATCACTTTGGCGCTCCACACAGGGATATGAACCGCAGATTAAATATTACTAATTAATCCATTAAACATCAATATAGCCTGTCAAACGCATTTTTCCACCTCATTACAAATGGCAGAGAGTAGTATCTCTTTGTTGAAATAATAACTTCTTGGACATTGCAGTTAAAGTATCACCCTATAGTGATCGCAGACGTTGCACAGACCACCAACATACACATTTTTAATAAGCAAATGCAGAAGATTTTTGAAAGAAATGTATGGTTTATTTTAAACAGACATCAGATTCCTGAAGGATGCAGGGCTCAGTGTTATTAATCAAAACTGCATTATTTGAGGTTGTTCAATGTCAACTGCGATTTCCTTTACTTTCTTAGCAGAGACTAGAAGATTTTTCCAAAATTCTTATATAATACTATGAAAAACCCAACTAAAACGGTCGAGTTTCCCAGCATAAATGCTTTGTTGTATCTCAGGTTTATTTTCTAGCAGCAATAATATTGGACACTTGGCAGTGAGAACTAGATTTGTAAAGACATCAATCACTTTGGATTAAAAAAAAACATTCTTAACTTTTGAGGATTCTGAAAAATTCTTCATTTATTTTGTAGTGAACATAACTATGGCCTTTTTGCGAGTAGCTACCCCTCCCCTGCCAAAGTGTTAAGTGGGTCGGAGGACGGGGAGGAGGGGTGCGGATTTCGCTCTTCCGGTCTTCTTCTGGGCACACACTCCCAGACTGCACTGCGCCCATTCCTGACACCGCATGAAAGCAGCGTTAGGACTAGCCTGAGCACTGGCAACTTGTTCTACCAGGCAGACTGGGAACCTGTGCCTGCTCTCTCCTGCCCCAGCAAGGCAGCTGGGGCTAGAGAGCTTTAGTGTGTATCAGCGTCGGATTGGTAACAGGGGCATTCGGGCAATGCCCGAGGGTCCGGGGTCCGAGTTCCAGCTGAGGGCTACTTTTGAGCAGCCTGGGGGCCGATTTGGGTGGTGTCTCTGTTGTTCGACTATACTGATAGCGGCCCAGTGGGTGTCTGAGGGGCCTTTCTGGAGGGAGATGGGCACTCATTACCTCCCGTATAGCAGCAACAGGTAGAGGTGTCACCCCTTTTCTTTTGCTGGGCCTCCCATTAATGTAGGCACACTAAGCGTGGCGAGGGTCCTGAGCAGAAGTGGCCTCTCTTGTTTTCAGGTGCGTTTCACTAGTGTAAACTAATGCGTGCATTTGTTTACCCCCCTTTTTATGTAAAACTACGCTGAAAGCAGTGATTTGAGGGAAGGCATTATGCAAATATGGGCCTTTTTTTTGCGTGTGCCCGGGCCGATTTTTAATTCCAATCCAACCCTGGTGTGTATGACTGTTTGGCCGGCCGTCTCAATCATGTGCACTGTAACAGTGCCTACCACTCCTCCCACCAGCAGTGTCATCCCCCTGGACCCACCCCCAAGACTCAACAGAGTCCTGGGGGCACGTCCAGGGGGAATAAAACAAAATGATAATAAAACGGGTTTAAAACCAGTTTTATTATCATTTTATTTGAGGGTGGTGGTGTTCCTGTGCCCTAATGGAGAGGCTACTACTGCTTTTTGTTAATTATCAAGTTCCCAACTTTTGTAGATCAGATTGTGAAAATAATATCTTCCTTTACTCCATTCTCACATAATGCATGGAGAGTATATAGAAAACTGCCTTTGCGGATTGGGTGTAAGGTTTGTGGAATAACTGGATTGGGTTTAGACTGGGGTTCTGCATTTTGATTCTCTTTTTTCTTTTTAGAATCTAAATCTTGTTGTAGGTGCTGCAAAGTGAAAATGCCATATTCAATAGTGCTTTAGCTGTGTTCCTTAAGAACAAGTTACTTACCTTTGGCAATGCTCTTTCTGGTGGAAACTCTATCTAACTGCAAATTCCTCATCTTTAGAATATTCCCAATTGAACTCCAACAAAACCCAGATTGTGCTAAACAACAAGATTGTGATGGGGGACTTAAGAGTAACGGAGGAGGCCGTATATCTAGGCGTTACAATAAGTGCAACAATACAAAATATTGTTGATATCAACCTATACCCATTAATTTCTCGAACCAAGAAGGAGCTGGCCCGATTGGATAATTTACATCTGACTATAGGGGGCCGCTGTAATTTGATTAAGATGCTTTTTTCCCCCGATTTTTATATTTCTTTAGGACTATTTGCCTTGAGTTTTCCCCCAAAATCTTTAGGATTATTGACTCTATGCTCTCAAGCTTTATTTGGGGATATAAGAAGCCCCGACGGGGCCTTAAACAGTTGGTACTACCAAAGGAAAAGGTAGGCTTATCTCTACCTAACTTCAAATTGTATTATTGGGCCACTGTCCTGAAATATTGCGCCAAATTGATTTCGAATGATAGTATTAATCAAGAGATTCCGTCCCCTCAAGAACTTATACTAGGAGAAGATTGTGCTGGTTGCATACAAACGATAGCTACTTTAAGAAAGTTAAGTTTAAAACTATTGTAGGGGCTTATAAAGTGTGGAGCAGTGTTCGTAAGATGTTGGGGTTAGGGCGATTTTCATTTTATACGCCAGTGAGCAGTAATAATGATCTGCCTCCAATATTTCATGATAGCTGTATAAACAGATGGGTCTCGGCAGGGATGGTGCAACTGGGCTGCTTTTATAAACAAGGCTGCCTTAAGATGTTTGAAGATCTACATGAGGAATATAATATTAGCCATAGGGACTTCTTTAAGTTTTTGCAGGTCAGAGATTTCCTAACAAAGAAAACTGGCGGGCGGGAGAATTTCCTGAATAATCAATTGATCGATAATTTGTGTAAAAAAACGATTCCCAGGATTGGGGAAATTTATGAAAAACTGAATCTAGCGTCTCCAGATGATATGGATAAACAATGCGCTATTTGGCAGGTCCAACTGGGAGTACATTCTACAATCCCCCGCATGGCATATGATTTAGCAATAAATTCGCTAATGTCGATAAAGCTATAGGCACAATTTTATAAAACTTTTTTTCCCCTGTATTACACCCCTAAGAAAATCGCCAAATGGGGAACAGGGAAGGGAACGACATGTCCTCGTTGTGCACTATATGGGGCTGATATTATACATATGTTTGCTACATGTAACACGCTTACCAGCCTGGCTAAAGATATCTCGGAATTTTTATCAGAAGTATGCCAAATAAGAATAGAAATTTCAACAGAGGAAATCATGCTGGGGGTAGCGAATGGTGAACTGCAGACAAACACTCAGGGGTTGATATTTGTGGCCATGGCAATACTTCGACTTACTATTGCCTCAGCCTGGCTAGATCCTAAACCACCTGTATTCCAACAATGGAGGGCTAGGCTATTAGCGACTTGTAGTCTGGAAGTTGCAATTTATAGAAACAAAGGTGCTAAAAAAAAGATTGAGGGGCATGCGGATCTGGACACCGCTCTTGTTGTGGATTCAGAGACATACATGAACGTATTCTGTCTGTTTATTTCTCTTTTTATTTTCAGGAAATGCAAACTATATTGGATTAATTTCGTATTTATGAATGTAATAAAGTCTTTTCTTTTTGACATGCTCTTGGTCGGGGAGATGGGGGGCGGGGTGGGTGGGAATGCATTTATTATGTAAAATTTGTCAATAAAAAGATAAAAAAAAAAAAAGAATATTCCCAAGTGGCAGATTTGATCCAGAAGTTTTAAAACAACATTGCTCCTGTGCGCCGTGCTGACGTCATTCTCTTTTTCTGACTTTGTCTGGGCCCTCAGATGCAAAGCCCGACAATCAATAATACTAGCATGCACATTCATATATTGGGACCTATGTAGATTAGAAAGGAGACCAGTCCACAAAATGGTGAGGCAGTATGGCAGAGAGTAATCTGTATTTAGAAAGAATACCCACCAGAAAGCATTACAGAAGGTAAGTACATTGTTCTTTTGATGGCTGCTTCTAAGCACAGCTTTCTCACCTTTAGAATATATTCCAAAGCAGAACCTCCCAGGGGGTTGGTCTGTGGAATGGCTCAGATCAAAAAGTCCTACAGGGCTAAGCAGGCAAAACGCCCTTCCCATCAGGTCTGGCTGTCTGTTTCCTGAAGGCTCCAATTCTTTTTCAGTCAGAGAGTTGTTGGGAATGAATTTGGGTCCACCCTGCTGATGGAAACCTAAACCACCAGACCAGGACCGTCCTGGGCCAGAAAGTAGGCCTGGGCACCAAAATAAAACTGCCTCTCACTAGCTAACCAGATGACTAAAATAATGGTCCACATTCTGCAAATCGTGGCAGTTTTTAAAGTTTATAATGACACATTGTTTCAGTGTTTTGCAAGAGATAGGAGACTGCATGCATTTGTGCTTGCTGCAGGCAATATTTCTGATGTTATCAGGGAAATCAACAGTAAAAACTGGCCTATCAGACTATAAAACAGGCTCACAATCAGTCAAAAAAACAGTCCACATACTGCCAGAGTGACCAACTGTAGGCCAGTCTGACCCTGCGCACATAAGAATAAAACAACAACCTTCGAGATTCTTGCGCAACTGGAGACTTATCTCGAGGAATGTCAAGTCGAGGTCATAGAACTGTCAAGATCTACTAAGCGCTGACATCTGTCCTTTTCTCAATTTATCTCATGCAGAGTTCACAGTTTTTTAATCTGGTCTGGATGTCCTGTTAATACCCATATCATTATCCATAATTCCCGTAAGGATGCATGTTTCCATGGCTGTACAGTTTTATTAAAATGCATTTATTTCTTTTTCTTAACTTTTGACTTGCTGTTACAGATATTGTCTTAGTCCGTTGTGCTCATACTTGTCCCCCAACCACTTTTCTAAAGTACCCTTGCATCCTTTTCTCCCTTGGAGTCTAGATAAGTCAATGTTTCCATGTGACCTCAACCCCCTTCCACTTATCTATGATATTTATAGGTATATGCATCATTTTCCTCCTTTTTTTCTGTATGTTTTAATCATCTGTTTCCTTTCTTGTTTTTTTAGACATCAGTTCATCCCCTTCTTCACTCTCTCCTCTTATATTTCCTCATTTTACCCTTCTTCCTTAAATTCTTCATTGGTTAATTCCTTTCCCTTTCATTGTCTCCTCTCATTTCCCCACAACTTCTTTCCCTCATTGTGGTCTTTGATATCATTCTTTTTTCAACAAACTCGATATATGTTTTCTTCCTGAATTTTGATGTCTCTGAACATTATTTCTTGGAATGTCAAGGGATTAGGCTCATCAATTAAGAGAAAATGTGTTTTAACTCTAATCAAAACTTAATTCAAATATTGTGCTTTTACAAGAAGAAACACCAAGAAACGCATCTCGATGAAATTGAATCTTTGAACCTGAAAAGAGGGTTGGTTGGGGACAGTTTCTTTTCTCCAGGCAACTGGAAAAAAAGTGTTACAACTATATGACACACATTTCTTAATGTTCAGTTGGTGTCACAAGAGACGGATAATGAAGGAAGGTGGGTATTCACTAGACTCTTCATTAACAAAATTCCAATATCCCATCTCAATATTTACAGCCTAATTGTCACTCATTCCATTTTCTGATGACAACTTTATCTTGCAGGTGATTGTAACTAGATCATGGGCCTGTTTATGGGGGGCGTGGATACGTCGAGACGGGGAATGGCCTCCTTTTGAAGGGCCTCCACAGACCAGGTTCCAATATCCTACCAAATTACTGTTTGAAGATGCAATCTGTGCAATATAAAGGCGACCCTCTCTGAAAAAGCAATAAAAGGTCAGGGAGAAGAGGGGAAATACAAAAACATCAGAACAAAAAAAAAATTCTCCCTATCACCTCCAGTTATTTCATATTAACATTGTTACAATTACAAATGTGAGCCATCCAATAACTCTTTACAAACACAGCCAATTCTCAAAAATATCATTTTAATTAATTTCTTTTATCAAAAATATTTTCATCATCTTATTTTCTTTTTCCATATATAAAATATTTATCTTTTTCCACAATTATAAAGAATCAATACATACATTTTCATACTCCAAATATACATGTACAAAAATCAAAAAAGCATTATATAAGTAAACATCCCAAGGGAAGAGACACACAACAAATTCACACTACAACTTTCATACCACAAACTCACTAACCCCAACACACATTCAATCAATCAATCAATATGGGAGGGTCTGCTACAGAATGATATAGTAGTTCCAGTAGACCATATCCAGTAACTACACAAGGCAGGATCTTGATCAGGCTCTAGTCGATGCGTTTAGGTGGCTGGAACAAGAATGACATGCCACCTTCTTCAGGACCAGCCAGATACAAAAGAACACGAGTACTCAACCCAGGGAGAAAAAACCACCAAGAATATACAATCCGTAGTTAATTTGCTCAATAGTCAACAACTCAGGAAAGGACCCCTTCCTTTCTTTTATATGGTATCGGGTATCAGCTTCTATATACCTAGTCCTATTGTGTCAGTGTTCACATCACGATTATTTGCATCTTTAGTAGTGTATTTAACAGTCTGACTCTCTATACCAATGTCTGCACTTCCAAGGCAAGAAAATACTGATCCCAGCGAATGCCTCAAACATATATAGATCACCTTTGCTGCCTCGAGGTCCAAATTGCACACTCCTTATAGGTAGTTCACTTATAGCATATTTATATGAATTATTTCACACAAGCTCGTATCAACCCGTCTCTTCTTGATGAGCCCTTGTTTTCATATCATAATATCCTCACACGGCACGCGGCATTCTTCATGTCGGAATCAAACAGATGCAATCTGTACCAATACACCATCGCAACTTGCTGTGAGGCGGAACTTCGCAACTCGAGCAAAGTTGGGGACTAGAGTAATCTGCAGAAGCAGAGTATTCCGACCTGGCAAGATGCGGCCTTGCTGAAATGCTACCAAAGTGGATGATGGACGAAGCTCTTGAGCAAATCAAACACTCAACCCCAGTCAACTGATCTGGGTTTAGTCCATCATCATTCTTTATCTCACTCCACCACCCCAGTTCGGACAGGGCCATATGCAAATCAGTATGACCCTGTGCCTCATGAGAACAGTCCAGCCCGAACTGCCAAGCCATGTCTTCCCTGGACCGGAAACAAGCATCCTGGGACCGGTTTCGGGTTCACAATCCTCATCAGCCAGGCTATCTTGAATCCAGTGGCAAAGTGAGCAAGGGACCCACGTCTGGGCATACCCTGCCAAATTAGGGCGAACAAAACGATACCAAAGGGGATGATGGACGGAGCGCTTGACCAAATCAAACACTCACCCCCAGTCAACTGATCTGGGTTTATTCCATCATCATTCTTTAGCTCACTCCACCACCTCCACTTGCTGAAGTGCAACATGGCCGCCGGTCGCTGTTAGAAAGTGAAACTGCATTGGAGTGCCTCTGTACCACATAGCTGGACAACTGAGCTATCACAGCTTTCCAGCAGCGGAGAAACCGCAGTATACAGGGGGTTGCGGCGTCGTGCACATACAGTCACCGCGTTCTGCACTACACCGGCTGCTGAGATCTGGAGGCGCGGACACCGTTCGTGTGGCTGAGCGCCACGGCTCCCCTGTCCCCTGTCAGCTGTGGGCCTCGATGTGTGGGCTGATCTGCGGAGTAGAGTGAGCAGACACAACTGGAGGAAGCAGTGAGTGCTGGCTGGGGGGCTGGGGTGGTGCGAGGTTATGAGTGCTCTCGCCGCAGCAGTTGGTTCCCCTTGAGCTTTGCTTTTGCGTGGGCCGCGGGGTGGGGATTGCCACGATTGGACCCGCACAGTGTTTGCCCCCCTGCTGGCACAAGTGAAACGGAAGGCTTAGGTGTCATTCTTGAACACCAGTGTGGGAAGACGTATTGGGCATGGTCTGGCTCTTACTGTTGGGCGCTCTGTGTTCACTCCACGGATGCAGGGATGCGACCTGGGGGCACGAGCAGAGCTCACTCAGAGCCTGTTCTGGAAGTTTAGACTAGCTACAGGCCCCACACACAGCACCACGGGCAGCAGCCTTCATCCCCTGTAGTGCAGGTCTGCATGTGTCCGTCAGAAAGCCTTCCTGGGACCTGTACTGTTCCAGAGGGACTGTAAGCTGGCGCTGAGGAGACTGTAGCACAATGCGCCCGAGAGTGCCAAATTCACTACAGTGAAGTGCTGACCACCCTACGCCCAGTCCGCGCAAGCCTATATAAAAACAGCTTCTCTCTCAGGAGATGAGAAGCAGGTGAACTAACCTATGCCGTTCTCTTGATGCTAACATTGCAAAGATGCGCACTAACTGAGAGAGCGACTGCCAAGGGGGTCAGTGGCCTGCCGTTACCACCTTATACTGTGGCAATAACTGTGACATTCAGCTTTGGATTTGTGCTCCCTACGCTCCCTTCCTCCATACTCTGTGTGCGTGAAAATCGATACGATGGGGAAGATGGACCCCAAACAGGCAAAGCTTCCCTTCGAAAATAAACTTCAAACCAGGACTAATGATTCGGGCCTGGAATAGGATGCTGCCAAGGGTTCCAAGAGACATGCGGAGCAACAAGAAAAAGATCTTCGCACCATTCTGCTGGATGTCCGTTCCAGCATCGAAACAGTGGACAATAAGATAGATGCGTTGACATCTCGATTAGACGCATTCAAGAAACGTGTGGACCAGCCCTCTCACAAGTCATGATCGCTGAAAGGGCTAACCGCTCCTTGGGTCCTAGACCTCCGCCTGGAGCACCAGCGCCCTATAATTGCACGCCTTTTTAACTATAGGGACAGAGACACCATCCTTCGAGTTACCAGAGATAAAAGTGCCTATAACTCACCAAAGCAACTCCCTCTCCTTCTTTCCTGACGATACACCTGCGGTTCAGGCGGGTGAAACGGATCCTTCAGAATGCTTTTATCCCATATGCAATGCTATATCCTGCCAAGCTAAAACTCGCAATTCTTCACGGATGCTAAATCAGCACTCAAGTATGCTTAACACATCGGGACGAGGAAATCGCCTTCACTGTCTTACAACTGGGAGCCTCAAAGCAGAATTTAAGTGGCAATGATTATATTACAATTATGTTGCTCCATACTATGTTTTATAAGTGTGTGCCTACTCTTGGAAATTACCGCACTGTTGTTAGAAACTTTGATTGCAGCAGAGTTGGCATTGTAACGCAGGCTCCTACTACAATGGTTATATTTATACCTGCCAGATTGAGTCCCACATATAGAAACCTGGTCACCCTGCCCGATGCAGGTTGTTGCCGGCGTCCCTAGCCCCACAGGGAGATCTCCCTTTACACCTATTCAGTTATGGGGCTTGCTTGAGAGGGGGTGGGCGGTTATGCGTCACAACCTAATTGGGAGGTTGATGTGGGTTGGGGATGGGGTAGGGAAAGAGGGGTACACTCAGGCGCTTGGTCCTTAATTGCACAGTTTATGATTGTAAGACAATTTTTTTTAGCTCTGTTCAAAGACCACTTGGTCTTTTTTCTTTTTCTTTAACTTCCTGCAGTGTGTGATATTGGGGGTTGTTCTAATGCGAGCATACGCCGGATATATTATTAACATACTATTAATTTTCAACCAATGACTGAGACTAAACTTATGACTTGGAATGTCAGCTGGCTTAATGACTTTAGGAAAGCAAGATTGATACACATATACCTAAGCAAACACCGTATAGACATATGTTTCCTATAAGAAACTCATCTAAAAACGGACTCTGATCCTAAATTAAAAACATATACTGGGAGGAAATACACTTGGCCCCATACTCCAATTACGCCAGAGGTGTCTCAATATTGATCAGGCGCTGTCTTGGCTGGTCAAAAACGCATGTACAGACGGACCCAGAGGTAAGGTTTCTTATTTTGAAGGGCTTTCTTATGACCACTAAGGTCACCTTGGTGGCAATCTATGGCCCGAATGTGGATGACCCACAATTATTTCTTACTGTCTGGGCCAAGATAACGGCACTGGAGAGCAACACAATCATTTCGGGAGGAGATTTCAATGTTACTCTTAACAATGAGCTTGATATGGGTGGTGCAAATCGCAACCTGCACCTCAAAGCTACCCTGCAATTGCATAATATAATTCTTGAATACGACCTTACAGATATTCGGTGCAGTAGGAACCCCACCGGAAGGAAAGGGTCATGTGTAACTTCATACCATAATACCTGGTTCAGGTTGGACTACTGGTTAGTCACGAGTGATATAGCGGCTTGGACCATCGACACCCAACACCTTGCAAGCATGCTGTCGGACCATGCCCCAGTGGTTTTACGTTGGAAGATACCACAGACTTTACCTCGCACATTCAGCTAGCATTTACCGCTGCACGCACTGCTTGACTTGGTCTTTAGAGAGGAGGTCAGAACTGACATAGAGTAGTATTTCTCTGCCAATGAAGACTCTGTGGACTCCTCAACGCTCTGGGAAGAATTCAAGGTGGTGATCAGGGAGCCTGCATTTCTAAACAGTCAGGAGTGCTACATTCCATCCGATCTACTATAGTTAAAATCGAGCAGGACATCAAGGTGGCAGAAGGTTTTTCTTTCAGAGCAGGGAATCACAACACTTGGCCACCATCAGAGAGGAAATCTCTGAATATGAGGAAGAGGCGGATAGAGAGAACCATTTTGTTGGGGGGAAAGCTCTCCAGACCTCACAGCTATGGAGAGGCCAATAAGCCTAGTAAAATTCTGGCCAACGCACTAAGACATCGCACTTCCCTGGCATATATAGCAGTTATTAGACAAAGATGATTCGTGGGTTAGGGCTCATGAGCCGACGCACGCATTTCTCACTAAATATTACTCATCAATCTATACAGCTACACAGAGTATAACCCATCCTGATCTTGCTGACTAAACTCAATTGAATTACTTTGGTTAAGCGGCGCCCATAGGGAATATCTAGACGAGCCCTTCACTATAGAGGACATCACAAAGGTTATTAATAGTCTAACTAGTGAAAAAGCGAATGGGTTGTATGGCCTAACAACTACATATGCGGAGGAGCTAGCGCCCCAGCTGTTAGACGTATACCAGGAATTGCGGGAGACTGGGTTCCTCCAACCAACCATGCACGAGGCCGTAATCATCTCTCTGGTAAAACCAGACAAGGCCCCTAACCTCTGCGATTCATTAGACCCCTGTCGCGGATTAATGTCGATGCAAAGATATCAGCCAAACTAATCGCCAATAGACTACAACCGCTACTACCACTCATAGCCAGGCCGGATCAATCAGGATTTATCCCAGGCAAGTCCACGGCCCACAACCTACGTACATTTTTTGCTACAATGCACCAATACACCAATACACCAAATTGACCCCCGTCTGTTTGCAGTTACGGTGTTTCTGGATGCAACTAAAGCATTCGACTCTTTGGAGTGGCCTTTTCTGTTTACTGTTCTCCACAGGCTGGGATTTAGTCCCAACTTTATCAGACTAATAGGCCTTCTCTATACCAAACCCGCCACTCGGCTGCGAGCAAATAACCTAATATCATAACGCTTCAAAATAACCCGGGTAACACGGCTGGGAAGTCCACTTTCGCCGCTGCTGTTTGCAATGGCTATGGAACCTTTAGCGGCCACAATACAACAGCACCATACTTCGCGGGGATTGAGATTTACAGATAGAGACCTCATAATCTCCATGTATGCTGATGACATAAGAAAATGAGTTACTTACCTGTACCTTCAGTTATCCAGTATTGGTATCTTTCATTGATTCACATGCTTAGAATCATCCTCGCCGACGAGGTGGGTGTCTCGCGGTACAATAAAACATATACATTACAGTTGTAATAACATTGTACTATAGGCTACAGTAAATAGCAAAGTCACTACATTAGCCTATCTTAGTCCTTTTGCAAAAAGAACCAAACTTGGAAACCAGCCAATCAGGCAGCAGCACCCTCTTAGAACCTTCCCCACAGAGAGGCAAACCCTCATACTTTCGTAGCACAAGTGACAGTAAGTATGCCATAATGATAAGGTAAGCCTCTCCGGGGAGGAGGGTGGGTCGCATGTGAATCTATGAAAGATACCAATACTGGATAACTGAAGTTACAGGTAAGTAACTCATTTTCTTATCCAGTATTGGGGTATCTTTCATAGATTCACATGCTTAGAATCAGAATAGCTAGTAGTAAATAATACTCAGATGCATAGTGGATGGTGGGTATCACAAGAAAATCCAAAAGATACCATGTCAAACCAATGCAAAATATACATACATATCTGTATTTTAATAAAGAGTAAGTCATACACATATGCAATAATGGTTATATGCAATAAAGAATCTTTACAATAGCAGAAATAATATACTCTTATCATATAGGCTTACCTTATCTAAAAAGGTTTCGTAGAACTGCTTGACCAACTGCTGACTCAGCCTCTGTTGCCAGATCCAGGCAATAATGCCGAGTAAATGTGTTCACACTTTTCCAGGTTGCAGCACGGCAAATCTTTTCCAAGGACACACAAGCGAACAGTGCCGTTTTCCAAGGACACACCAGCGAACAGTGCAGTTGAGAGGACACTGCCCTGGTAGAATGAGCTTTAGGCTTATTTGATAACGGATGTCCGGCCATGCAATGGCAGAATTGAATAGTGGATGCAATTCACTTTGAGATAGTAGCTTTTTTTACCGCTTGTGACCACCATAAAAAAGAAATAACTGTTCTGATTTTCTGATGGACACAGTCCGAGATATGTAGAACTTCAAGCATCTTTTGACATCCAAGGTATGCAAAGATTTTTCCGTCGAGGAAGACGGATTAGGAAAGAACGTCCGCAATATCAAAGGTTTGTTGAGATGGAATGAAGTAGGAACCTTAGGTATGAATGTGGGATTAGTTCCTAAAAGGACACAGTCATTGGTAAACTTCAAATATGGTTGTCTTATAGTGAACGCCTGTATTTCAATCACTCGTCGGGAAGAGGTGAGTGCCAATAGGAGAGCTGTCTTCCATGAGAGATATTTTAAATCTGCTTTATGAAAGGGTTCAAATGGATGTTTCATCAGTTGCTGTAGCACCAGATTCAGTCTCCATTCCGGAGGAGGAGCTATATTAGGGGGAAAAGTTCTGAAAAGGCCTTTCAGGAACTGTTTAATGAGACGATTGGAACAAAGTAATGCTGCTCCTGAGGATCGTCTGTATGTAGAAATTGCGGCCTGATGCAATTTAACAGAAGCAAACATGAGACCGGACTTAGACAATGACAATAAATATGGTAGAACCTTATCAGGAGAACATTCCAGCAGATGTAAATTGTTGTTGCTGCACCAGCAACAGAATCTCTTCCATTTTAAGGCATAGGTCCGTAACGAAGAAGGGGCCCTTGCTCTATTCAGAACGTCTCTGCAGTCTTGAGGTAAATCTATCTCCTTGAACTCCACGAATCCAGAAGCCAAGCATGGAGCTGCAGTTGGGCTGGACGAGGATGAAGAATCTTCGCTCATTGACAACAGATTGTTGGAAGGCAGAATGGCTTGCACTTGGAGAGAAGGAGAAGTTCTGTGAACCAGTGCTGACGAGGCCATTTGGGTGCGATTAGAATCATGCAGCATGGTTGACTTTTGATCTTGTCAGAAGTCTCGGGATCAGGGGAAAGGGAGGGCACGTGTAAGCAAAAATTCCCGTCCATCTCATCATGAAAGCGTTTCCCCAAGAGCCCTTCTCTGGTTCCCAACTCGCAAAGAAAAGGCACTCCCGATTGTTCCTGGAGGCAAAGAGATCCAGATTCAGCTTGTCCCACTTCCAAAATACATTTTCCAGAATCATTTGATTCAGTTCCCATTTATGGCAGGATTTCGTTGTCCTGCTTAGAGTGTCTGCTAAGGTGTTCTGGACTCCTGGAAGATGTTCCACCTTGATCACAATATCGTGCAAGAGAAGCCATTTCCAGATTCTTTGAGCTTCTTGGGGCAGAATATGAGATCTGGTACCCCCTTGCTTGTTTAAATTATGCATGCAAGTGGTGTTGTCGGTTCTGATGAGAACTGTAGACCCTTGAAGTCTTGGCAGAAAAGACTGTAGAGCCAGAAAAATGGCTAGAAGCTCCAGAAAGTTGATGTGCATCTTTGCATTGCTGCAGACCATCTTCCCCTTATGCAGAGATCCTGAAGATGCGCACCCCAACATTCTAGGGAGGCATCTGTTGTGAGGATGAAATCCGGTACTGGAGGTTAAAAACTGAGGTCTACTGAGGCATTTTTGGAAAACCTCCACCTAGAAAGAGTTCTTTTCATAACTGGAGTTACTTGGACTAGGTCGTCGAACGAACCCGAGATTTGGAGCCACTGATTGTCCAACTCCTCTTAAATTGGTCTCATTTTCAGCCGCGTATGAGGCACTAGCATAATCGCTGATGACAAAATCCCCAGAAAAGATTTGATCATTCTCACTGAAGCGAACTTTCTTTTTAGGAGGTCTGATGCCAGAGAGACACGAGGCAAGAGAGTCTTTCTTTGGACAGGAATGCTTCATCTTGAACTGTATTCAGTTTTGCCCCCAGAAATGGAATTGCTTGGGAAGGATAGAGGCTTGACTTTTGGACATTTAGGGAGAGTCCTAGAGAGTGAAAAATGTGCAGGCATTTTGATGTTGCGAGAGAAGCCTGAATAAAGGATGGAGCCTTTATCAGCCAGTCATACAGATACGGGAATAATTGGATGCCTTGTAGACTGAGATGAGCTGCTACCGGAGCTAGATATTTGGTGAAGACTCTTGGAGCTGAGCGTAGGCCAAATGGGAGAAATTTGAATTGGAAATGTGCACCTGCCACAGTAAATCTTAGGAACTTTAGATGTTTGGGATGAATTGTGATGTGGAAATATGCATCTTGAAGATCTAACGCTATCATGAAGTCCGCATGATCCAGAAGCTGGAGGATTCCTGGAGTGTTACCATGTGGAAGGACTTTTTCTCAATGTATTTGTTCAGCATTCTCAAATCCAAGATTGGTCTCCATTCCCCAGATTTTTGCTTTATCAGAAAAAAGCGAGAATAAAATCCCTTTCCCGTTTGAGAGCGTGGCACCTTCTCTATCGCTCCCTTCGACAACATGGCTTTCACCTCTTTTCTGAGCAAAGCAAGATGCGGTGGGTTTTTCGTAAGAGGTGAATGAGGAGGGGGGAAATGGTGAATTCCAGGGTGTGACCAAATCTGATTATATTCAAAATCCAATTGTCTGTGGTGATTTTTTCTCCAATTTTCGAGATGCTGGGAATTTCTCTGAACTTTGTATACTTGTGGCATATCTGATGCAGGTGCCACGAGATCAACACTGTTTTCTAGCAGAATCTCTGCCTTGAGGTTGACGTCTTCCGCCCTGTTGTCTATAAGCAGCCGCTGGCAGATTTCTATAGGATTGTTGTTGCTGTTGTTGATGGTATCCATAATGACCCTGGCCACCTTGTTGCTGGTACTTCTGGTATCCTCCACGAAAGGAGTATGAGCCTCTGGCCCTTGCTCCTCGAAAAGATGTTTTTCTATACTGTCAGGTACACAACGCCGGAGCAGTATCGGTGTCCTTTTTTATTTCCTGCAATGCCTCATCTATGTGTTTGCCAAATAACAAATCTCCGTCAAAGGGCATGTCCAGAATTTTTGTTTCGACCTAAGGGCGAAAGTTAGCGGATTTCAGCCAGCCCTGACGTCTAAGGGTAGCTGCTCAAGCAAGTTGGCGAAACCCCAAAGAAACCATATCCATAGAGATATCAATCTCAGAAGCAGCTCTTTCGCCCTCCAGGAGAATTTTCCTTGCTTCTATTTTCTTATAATAAGGCAGATACTCTATATAAGGTGAAATGTCCGACCATAATTGCCGATCGTATCTGCCTAAAATTGCTAAACAATTTGTGTCCCGAACTGTAGCATCCGCCATGGTGATAAAGCGTTTGCCAATTTTGTCTAGGCGCATACCATCTTTGTCTGGTGGAGCAGTTATTGGGGAGGAAGGATTTCGAGAATTAATCTGCACCCCCTGAGAGATGACAGAGTCTGGTCTAGAGGTAGGCAGGAGCATCATCTGGCGCCTTGTATTTCTTATCATCCTAGGGAGGATCGCAGGAATTGGAAGCGGAGACTTCATTATCTTCACCCCTTCTTCCCAGATATGATCAATTATTGGAACTGAGCAGGTTGATTTCTGCCCTGGTTCTTAAATTCATACAGAAAATATTCTGTCTACTGTACCGGCATTAATAGATGGAATCTAGAGGTTGCCCTTTCCATGATAGCATGAAAACCTCCTATGTCCTCAGGAGGGAAGTCAACAGCTTGTGGAACTGGCGAGGCTGGTGTTGGAATAAGATACTCGTCCCATTTGTCCACAGTAGTGAGCGAGTTTGGTATTTCTCCTTCAGCCACCGTGTCTCTGACATCATCCTGAAGGAATTGTGAAGGTAGGGCTACCTGGGGCCCTGAGACAGGGGTAGCCGGGGTCGCAGGCTGCACAGCTGCAGGCGCAGGGTCTCTTTCCGGGACTGTTATTGGAGGAAAACAAGCATTATAGTCCCTCAACATTGCTGTAAGGTCTTGCATTAAAGTAGCAGGTATCTAAACCATAGGTTCTTGGTGAAATGATTCTTGAGGTCCTCTTAGAGACTCACAGGGTTCATGATATTCCTCCTCGTCATCCTCCTCCGGATATTTTATCCGGAGTTGAAAAGGGTCATGCGCTGGACCAAAGGGGTCTTCATCATCCAACTCCTCCAAACAATGACTAGGAGGTAAAGGTGAAATATGTGACACATCCTGGTAAAATTGCCTTGAAGATGTTCACTTGGAGCTTCAAATTAGCGTGATTTGTGAAGATGCAGGCCTTTTACGCTTCAGCGTAGATGAAATGTACATGGATGGCGAATCTGTATCTGTTGAAATTGGCATAATAGATTACACCGTCGACGTTAAAATCAAGGAGGTCGTGGACGGAAAAACCATTGTCGACTGTCGTCGTCATCAAGGTTGTTGTCGTGGTCGACGTCAAGAGTACAATAATCGGAGACTGTGGGCTTGTCAACGAGACTTGTAACATAGTCGACGGCGTACTCGTTGACGAAAGGTGAATCGTCGTCGACGGCGGTGGCATCGTCGACGGGATCGTCGATGACGAAGTAGACCTCAATGTGATAAGCATCGTTGACAGCGATGTAATACTCGTCGATGGCGCCGTCGACTGAGTTCTCGTCGACGGTGGGATTTTCTTCATCGACGCTGAAGAATCACTCACCTTCTGAGGAGATTTTATCATCGACAACGCTGTTTTCGACATCGACGGAGGCTCAGGAAGGGATTTAGAGGCAGTTTTCTTTTTTTTAATGTTTCTTTTTATTGAAAACAAGGCATCAAAATCAAAAGCAGTGCATAGAGGTGGAGCAACCCCACAATACAGTACATCACATCAAATATATTGGGAAAGAAGGGGGGGGGGGGAAATCAAAGAAGCAAAATAATTGTACTTATGTGGGTTACGGAGATACAGGAGTATCAAAAGCAATATCAACAGGTGGTACACATATATCTCCTCTATATCGATTCCACGATCCCCAAACAGTAACCCATTTACGGGGTCAGCCCCTCGCCAGGTATACAGTCTTTTCTCGGAACATGCACCAATCCATACTTTCTTTCCACCCATCCAACGTACGGGACCTTTCGGATCCCCAATGCTGTGCAATATTCCGTTTGGCAATCATCGCTCCCAAAGTAGCCCACTTGGTTTGTGTCGTATTGAGATCTGTTGGCCCCCAAATATTAAGGAGACATCTCCTAGCCTCTGGCAACAATGCTATCCCCAATACTTCCTGCATGACCTCATGTATCTTACCCCAGTATTCCACCATAAATTGACATTCCCAAAGGATATGAAGAAACGTGCCCAGTTGACCACACCCTCGCCTACAACGACCTTCCTCTGATAGTCCCATCCTGATCAAACATGGGCCCGTGATGTACACTCTATGTAATATTTTTTAACTTGACAAGCCTCAACCTAGCTGTAATTGCAACCTCCTTCGGGGAGGATACGGCCGACTGCCAATCCTCATCATCCTACTCAATACCATCACGTGTCCATTTATCCATGAGATCCACAAGGAGGTCTGCTCTATAATTAATCAGTTTTTTATAAATCAGGGAGATAGTACTCTCTGGAAAGTGCCCATCTAAAATTCAGTCCTCTAGCGGCGAAGCCTCAGGTATCTCCTCCTCCACTTGTAGTACCGACTGTAGAGCGTGTCGAACCTGCACATAACGGAAATATTCCGTCTTACTTAACTCAAATTCAGTCTGTAGTTCAGCGAAAGTCTTGACCCTCCCTTTTACCCACATATCGTCGATAGTAGCAATCCCTATCAGGTCCCACCTATCAAATCCCTTCGTATTCCAAAGCTTGCCAAGCCTATCAGATCCAAACAGCGGGGTAGCTAGAGTAAGGCGGTCCCTCCATCCTAATGAACTAGTCGCGTCATGCCATATCCGCACCGCTACCTTAGTCGACCCCGTCAAACTCTTTCCTGTAGCCCTGGCGTACAAAGCTCAATTATAATTGCCACCTGAGAGTAGCCATTTATCCATTGCATAACCCGGGTCTGTTGCGGGCCCATAAGTATCCAGATTTATGGCACTCAACTGTGAGGCCCAATAATACCTCTTAATGTCAGGGAGGGCTATACCTCCATCGTACCATGGAAGTGTTAATTTGGTCAACGCAATACAGGGCCTACCTTCCCATAATAATTCACGCTGCACCCCCTCCACCTCTAGAAAATAACTGGCCGGCACTATATCCATCGTATTCTGAAGGGCGTAGAGAAACCGGGGCAAGGACATCATCTTGAAAAGAGCTGCCCGTCCCAGAAGGAAGAGCAGAAGTTTTTTCCAACCGGCTGCGTCACTCCTCAACCTAATTAAGGGGGGGAAGTAGGTTTCTCTCATATCTGATCGTGGGGTCCAGAGAAATAAAGACCCCTAAATATTTAAACCCGTCCTTGGAGATCTGAAACGGACAATTGCGCAGGGGAACAGGGGTGTCACCACTCAAAACAAACAGGTGGGATTTCTGCCAATTTATAATAAGCCCTGAATTCCTACCATAGGAAGCCAAGACATCACAGACTACCACAAGGGATTTCCTAGGCGAGGTCAAATGAAGCAGAATGTCATCTGCATATAAAGAGATCCGGTCTTCCAAGTGCGGGGACCAACAAATACCCCGTATCGAGGGTTCCCACCGAATCCATGCCGCCAGAGGCTCGAGAGCCAGCGCAAACAGGAGGGGAGAAAGCGGGCAACCCTGTCTGGTGCCCCACCCTAGACAAAATGGCGCAGAGACATGATTGTTCACCACAACCTAGGCAAGAGGTTACGCGTACAATATTCGTACCCAACTAATAAATTCGGGACCAAATCCGAACTTTGCCAAGACTGCCCACAAGTATGGCCACTCAAGTGTGTCAAATGCCATCGTCGCATCCAACAACGCTATTATGGTCGATTCTTTCAGGTTATGCGCTCTGGCCAAAACTCCGTGTAAACAATGTAGATTTAAAGCCGTATTTCTATGTGGGATAAAGCCCGATTGATCAGGATGTATCAACTCATTAATCACCTTAATGAGTCTATTGGACAACAATTTAGCTAGGATCTTAGGCTCAGCATTCAATAATGAAATAGGCCTATAGGAGGCGCAATTGGATCTAGCCTTTCCTTCCTTGTGTATAACCACAATCGAGGCCACTCTTTGATCATATGGCAATACACTGCTCTCTCGTGCCTCCTCAAGCATACCTTTAATATAGGGAGCAACCTTATCAGGCCTGAGCTTATACAACTCAATTGGGAGTCCGCTCGGGCCCAGCGCTTTACCAGAGTTCAGAGAACGCACTGCCAGCGCCACCTCATCCGCAGCGAGTGCAATGTCCATAAAATCGCGGTCTTCCTTAGTAAGGCAAGGGAGATAAATATCTCTCAACAACAAACAAGAATCCTCCTCAGGCCGCTCCGACACCGAGGTGTAGACCGTTTTAAAATAATCCGCGAAACCATCCACTATCCCTTAAGGATCCGTTACTCGCCCTCCCTCTGCCGTCTCTATTTCGGGGACAACTCGGTCTGCTCTATCCTTCTTATCCAACCAAGCGATCAGCTTCCCGGCCTTATCACCAACATCGTATAATCTACCCAGCTGCTCCCTGCTCAATGCCCTGGCACTATCAATGACCAGGGCTCTATATTCCGACTGCTTAAGATTCAGGACGTGCAGCTTAGCATAGGTCACTTCCCGTTCCAAATCAGCCTCGACACACGCTACCTCCGACTCCACCCGTACAACTTATTTATTCTTATCTCTTTTGGCTCCCGAAACCAGCGACAAAGCCTGGCCCCTAACGGCTGTCTTGAAAGCCTCCCAGAGCGAGAGCGACGATGATACCGAACCCTCGTTTTCTTGGAAATAGTGCTCTAATGTCTTCAAAAGGTTCTTACGATTTTTAGGACTACGCAAATACCAGGGTTTCACTGGGGCCACCCAGCCTCCTGATGCAGTGGCCATCTCAAATCTGAGCCAAATAGGCGAGTGATCTGAGATGCCCCTAGCCAGATGCGTCACCTCCCTAACATACGACGCCTTGGCCGCGGGCACTAAGAAATAGTCATACGGGAGAGACTACCATGGGCACCAGAATGAAAGGTGTATTGACGATGGTCCGGATGAAACAGTCTCCAGCCGTCAACCAAACCCAGCAATTCCATAAAATCCGGAAGCCATCTTAGCGACCGCCCCGTATCTCTAGGCGGATGTCTGTCCAAGACGCCGGATACTACAGCGTTAAAGTCCCCTCCCACAATCAACAAGCCCCTCCGGAGGTTCAGGAGAACCTTCCCTAAGTCAGTGAAGGTAGTTGCCTGCAAACCTGGGGGGACATAAATCGAAACTAGAGAAAGAGTGTAACCCTCCCATCGCCCAGACACCGCTATGTATCTTCCCCTATCATCCTCTACAACAGCGTCTATTACCATCGGAAAAGACTTCTTGAGAAGGATCCCAACTCCCTTGGACCCCAAAGTAAATCCTGCATGCGCAATCAGCCGATATCCCATTCTATGCATCGCTTTAAAAGAATTCCCTACTAAATGCGTCTCTTGCATTAGGACCACATCTGGGGCGTGACGTTTGAGAAATTGTAAAACCACACTACGTTTGATTTTATCCCCCAACCCATTCACATTCCAAGACAATACTCTCAACCCCCTACCCCCCCCCCCCCATCATAAAACATGAAAAGGGCCCGACCCCCCTCCGACTCCTGCACCACGGACATGCTACTATTCAAATCAAAGCCTTGAAATATAATGCCTTGAAAAACCAAAAACATCAAAACAACAACCCCCCAACTGTTTATGCATCCCACCCCCCCTCCCTGCACCCCTGCTCACGACCATTGTGCATCCCCAACTTGCAGTGTGCCTGTCGCCCCATAATCTAACTAAAAAATACAAAAAAGTAAATCTGAGGAGGAGAAAGACCCACCAGTTCCCTGTATGACCCCTCAACATTCTCGTGCCTACAGAACTAATATCTGTAATAAATATGGTAGCGGAAATGTTAGTTCAATAGTAGAGGCAGTTTTTAATTAAATCTTTAGCTTTCTTCCAGATTTCACCTCAGAAGAGAAAGATGACTTCTCTTTTTTGAGAAAGAGTGACCAGTCGCAGAGTGAGATTTCTTCAGGGTCTTACTCTGACTCTCAGGTAGATCTCCAGATCTATCCCTCTTCTTGGCCAGAGGGGTGGACACCTGAGGACTCACACTGCCTTCATCTCCAGATACCACATCAGATGAAGCCTTCAACTTCTCCAGCCAAACTAAAAGCCGTCCTTCTCTGTCATTCAAGGTCTTGGCAGGAAAGGTTCTACAGATCCTGCAATCCTTGACCTTGTGAGCAGGGTAAAGGCAGTAAATACATTCTTTATGTGGATCCTCAAAGTGTTACCTCTTTTTCCCACATGAAGAACAAGGCAGGAACAAGCTTTTCTTTGAAGAATCGGACATATTTTCTCACAAAGAAGTAAAAGTTAAGGAAAAAACTGAGCAGGGCTCAGGGAATCTCCCTGTCACATGAGGTGCGATAGAAAATCCGAGGGTTTGCCTCTCTGTGGGGAAGGTTCTAAGAGGGTGCTGCTGCCTGATTGGCTGGTTTCCAAGTTTGGCTCTTTTTGCAAAAAGACTAAGATGGGCTAATTTAGTGACTTTGCTATCTACTGTAGCCTATAGTATAATGTTATTATGACTATAACGTATATGTTTTATTGTCCCGCGAGACTCCCACCTCGTCGGCGGAGATGATTCTAAGCATGTGAATCTATGAAAGATGCCCCAATACTGGATAACATTATATATTGATAAAACTGGACGAGAATCTTAATCCTGTAGTGAGAGAAGTCCTCCGTTTTGGAGGGATGTCTGGCATACAGATTAACTGGTCTAAATCCTCCATTTTACCCTGGACTGATACCCCTTTAGAAACCAATTTAGAGTTCCTGCTCCAGTGGGCTGATGGAGGTTAAGTACCTGGGGTGTGGCTAAGCAGGGATCTGCAGGAAATATGGCAAATGAACTTTGGCAGGTTGCTGCTCGAAATTTTAGGCTGCACTGCCTTTATCGCTAACAGGCAGGATTGCCATGACTAAAATGATTGTCCTTTCTAAATTTGTATATCTCTTCGTTAATGTACCTATACCCCTAACCAATCCCTACACTCTGTGATTGCCAAGGTGTTGCCCAGAAAGCAACCCTGCGTGAGCTGGGAACTACTGACTCGCCCTCTCTCCGATGATGGGCTGGGAGCGCCCGACTTCGAACTCTACGCGCTATGCGAGCAGGCTCAATTTCTCCATTTCTGGTTATACCCTATCCCATTCCAGCCGCATGTGGCCATTGAAACAGACGTAGCTGACCCTCCCCCCCCCCCTAACACATGTGGCTATCTATGAGCCATATCAAAGGTCAGCAAAGGAGATGAACATGGTTGAAACCTTAAGATGGGCATGGGATTGTTTGTGTAAGCATGTGGGAGTCCCACTACTTTACGCGCCTTCCATTTCTATCACGTATCATCCACATTTTCCCACTTGTTACGTTAATTGAGCCATCGTACGGGCGCAAGACATGGGTAGTACCACATTAGGGGACCTATATCCACAAGATACCTTCTTAGAGCAACCTCAACAGCACAGAGATTCCCCAATACCACTCTTGAATTTAATTCTGCGCTTCCAGCTCCGCCCTACCTGCAAGAAAATACATTCCACTTTCCCAGCACTCCCCGGCTATAATGAAACCGCTTGAGAACTTGTTAGCTTCACCATCACCTCGTAGACTCATCACCAGACTATACAATCTAACGCAGGCAAATACTCCCTGGATGAACCACCCAAAGCCCTGGCGCAGTGGAGAGCCGACTTTGAGGACCTACCTACAGCCGAGCAATGGTCATTTTGCTGCTCACAGTTTTGATACTTATCCCCGAACTATAAATTAAGACTTATCCACTTCAAATTCCTTCATAGGATGTATCGCACACCCATGCTCTTATATAAACTAGGGCTACACCCGGACTGCCATTGTTGAAAATGTAAACGCAAAGCAGCTGTATTTCTGCATGTAGCGTGAAAAAGCCCGCTCATTGCTAAATTCTGGGAGGGAGTCTATGACCTTATACTTGCTGTTACAGGAATGTCGATTGAATGCATTCCTATGGTGGTGCTAATGGGCTGCGTGGGGGGCCTCCCACCTGGGAAACGCCGCCTGGTGGCCATGCTGTTACTACCTGCAAAGCATAGACTGGCTATCCACTGGGGTTCCCCTAATACTCCCTGGATCGCTGACTGGGTGAAGAATATAGCTTACTTTCAGGAGCATCTTGCAGCATTCTGTGACCTTATGCCTACGGCATCCCGCCCGAGAGATATATGGGAGCCTTTCAATGTTTGGCTTAGAGGACAGGAGGGGGTTCCCTCTGACTGTCATAGCCCAATGCCAGCTATATCCATGCCGGGGTCGCCCTTACGGTAATTTAATGCTCGTCATCTTGCTATACTATGCCTGGCATATATGGGCCCACTTACTATACAATAAAAAATACTTGAGTCACAGCCGTTCATACATCTCCTAATTACAGAGTTTCACTTGATGTGTTTTCCATTTATTTAAATTTTTCACTTGCTTATAGTTGACACCGCAATGTCTAGGCCACTATTAATGAGTGAATTGTATTGTTGTAAAATGATGTTAGGGATACCCCTCCTAGCACTGAACTTCCTTTCCCCTCACTGAGTGTATGACACTAGGATACGTTTTATCTGATATTTATGCTCTACCATAACGCTCCATTTAGGAACAAAACTGTGTAATGCTTGACATTCATCTGTGATTATATTATATGGATGCCTGAACGAAACCCAATAAAAAAATTTTTTTTAAAGATTCTGAACCCATTTATAGATAGACACTCTACCTCTGCATATGTGCCAAACTAATCTCAAAAACTTTTCATGCCATTCAACAGGGGTTAACTGATGCTTGGCGATTTTGTAATCCCACATTACCTGTGTTTACCTATCACTCTCCTGTTCATCACAGACAATCACAAATAGATCTTATTTTCCTTTCCCATGCTCTCACTCAAAATTTGCTTTCTGCAAAAAGCTCAATTTTAATTTCGGACCAAGCCCCTGTTCTTGTAAAGTTAGATTTTCTCCCATAATCTACAGCACCTACACGCTGGAGGTTTAATCATGTATTATTGTTAGATGCTTCCTTCACCTCTTCCACTTCATTTTTTCATGAATGCTTCTAAATAAATCAAACTGAGGATTTTACCTTCCATACTATCTGGGATGCATTTAAGGCCTCTTCAAGAGATTTTATTATAAATTATGCTTCTAAAACATGGATAGTCTCCAATACTAAAACGAAAGAAGTTCTTAAAACTATTAAAAGAGTAGAGCAGACATTATACAAATCTAAATCAAAATATCGTTTGCAACACCAAATTAATGCCAAATTTAACATGATGTTGACTGAAAAGGTATCGGCATATCTTGTTAAATCTAATTCTATAAATATGGGCTAAACTCCGTAAATCCTCATGCACAGTAAACACGCCAACATTGTTTAACATTTATAACAGACTCGTCTTACGCCCCTCAACACTGTACAAGATTTACACTGCTCACCCTCATGTTGGCTGGTCTTGTCGAGCTCAGCATGCCGATATCAAACACGTATTATTCTCATGCACTTTTGTCCATGATTTTTTGTTAAAAGTTTGCGCTCAGATTAATTCCATGTTCCATTCCACGGCACTTTTGTCAATATATATTTGGGAAGTTTAACTGAAGAGTGAGAATGTACCACAGTGCCTATACAAATATTATACATAGTACTACCTGCGGCTTTTCAGAAAATAATGATCATTTTTAAAGATCACACTAAATTGTCCTTTCAAGCATGGATGTGCGCAATATATTATAACCTACAGAATGGAATTAGCATCTCCTATCTCTTGTGCATAAACGTACTCATCTGTGGTCCTCAATTATTACTTTTTTGGATAAATCCAAACATCCATAAATTGCAGAAGTTTCTTGACTCTCTTGCCTTTTTCCATCATTGTTGACATCGTTATTTTTTATATTCATACCAGTTTCCTATTTATTAAGGTATTTATGTAGTATCATACTGCTTTCATATTACACCATAGGTGACTATGATTATGTTAACATTATAATAAAGTTTTTCCCTCTGCCCCTTGACATTTCCCTTCATTTCTTTTAATTTTTTACTCTTTTTTAAAATGTTTACGATTTTTCATTCGTTAGTTAATGGAATGTTATAGCTGATGGCAAATGTTTGTATTATAACACTGTACTTTGTTTATCTTTAATGAAATTATATTTTTTTTTAAACAAAAAAAATTTGAAGAATCAGTCCTTAGATATTTTTTATCTGAAACTGATTTGTTTGTGTTTCAATACAAAAGAGGAATTTTTATCTAGCGATCAACAGATGCAGGACAAACACAAAACTCTGGTGGATGTCTTTTTCTGCAGCAAACACAAATGCACTGATGTTAGTGGCACTCTTAATATGCCAGAAAGGACACCTGCCACTTTCCGGCGAATGCCCCACTCACAAAACTCTACATGAAGCCCTTAAGCTCAGTTGACCTTCAGGAGTCTATGTACGTCCAAGATTAATATTGAATTAAATATTTGCATGGTTTGATAGAGCAATCTCTCTAAAACAAGAAGGTTTTGTACGAGTGGGGCACTTGGATTAGCTAGAAGGAACAGTTTAGGACAGTTGGGTTCCACATTTCCAAATACCTTTCACCACCACAATCACTTTTATCAGATTCAACATTTCGTAGCTAAACTCATTGTTCTATAAACAGATCCTGTAGTAAAGCATGAGGGTGTTATTACAAAGCTGGAAAATAGTAGTTTTCCCATGATAAGGGGACAATGTGTTGGATATCAAAGTCATAACATATTACCAGTAACAGTTGGCATACCAGTTATTATTTCAGGCTTCCCAATGTAAGTAGAATGAGGGCCTCATGAACTAATGAAGAGAAAGTATGGTGTGAAAGAGCAGACAAAGTTGTATTTTAAGGAGGAAACCTTCAGCAGACAAAGGTGCAAGCCAGTTAAAGACAGGTCGTTGGCAGTACAAGGTCCCAAAACTGTGGAATGCCATTACACCCTCCTTGAAATCTGAACCCAAAAATGTTTCAGGAAACATCTGAAAACTAAACTATAGAGGCACGCTTTCTAGTTGACTTTCCGTGCAACTAAGAGCAGTGGCCAAAGATCTTCATCATTGGACGCCGGCCATACCTGACTGGATACGTCTCCCACTACATCTCTTTTTGCTCAGATTGGGCAATAATTTTACTCCCCTTTTGTGCTCTGAAGTAACCTAAAGATTACATGTGGGCTATTATAGAACTTTCCAATTAAATACAGGCAAGTTGGGGTCAGAACCATCACAAGCAGAAAAACAAAAACACATCAACTGCTCCTAGATACTTCATAACCCTACTATCACTGAACTTACAAAGCATGCAAATATTTAAGTGCTAATGACATTTGTTTTGGTTATTAAGCATTCTTGTCCTCGGTTTAGCAGTCCTGATGCAGAGGTCTAGCCCGGGACCAGGGTTCAATTCCCCGCCTCGGCGGGTCTTGGGCTCAAAATTCCACGGACCTGATGATTCTCGCCTCGGTGCCTATTCCTATCGTGGAGTCCCACTCTGCAACTCTGGGCAATAGCTTGCTTAATCTCCACAACGGCCCCCACAACGCTAAGGATGCCTGGCCTCCACCTTGGGGGTGCCCAGGAGTGGACGCCTCACAGGGAAAGCCAGGATGGGTTCCACAGCGGTATTCGTACAAGCGCCTTGAGACCATTGCGGGTGAGTAGTGCGACAAGTATCAATTTACATTTTACCTTTAGTTGCTAATTGAGTGTTACTGCCCTCTGTTAAGAATATTATCAATGGTTTATGCCCTGTTCAGATGGTGTTTACAACTCTTCATTGTGAACCACATAATTAGGAGCCCACGCAGAAGGTGGGTACTTACTAAGGAGAAGGGGAATTAACATCTGCCAATGCCAGACAGCCTGTGGCACTAGGCAAGTCACACTCATTATTCTAATCTATTCCAATACAGTAAACTCAAAGACTACAATTTAAGTCTGTCTCATGTCCTTGCTACAGGTAGAATGTTGTATGTCCTAAACACAAGTAAGATATTATACAGCCTACCTTTGAAAATTAGGATGTGCAAATTAAAAGATAAAAATAGCAATTTCCTTTTTTTGAAGCATACCAATTTATATGTTAAACCAATCAATATATGCTTTATTCGATATGTGGAAACAACCATAAAAGCAGTTTAAGTGTGACCTCTGAAAAAGAATAAACCCAACTTGTATATAAATATCTCATAGTACTGAATTTCCGTAGAACATACTTTGGAGTTAAACATATGAAGATTATCAGGGAGCATGAAAATATTTAGCCAAAATGTATAGCTAGGAGATACAAAAGGTTTTTCAGTTTCTTCTGTAAGCCCGTTTTCGGTGAATTAGTTTTGTTATAGAATATTTTTCATATTTGCCAGACTTCAGTTTTGTCACTGTTCATTTATGTGCCACTTATTTCGACCTCATTATATTTGGAGAAGTCCTCTTCTTAATGTCTATTCACACTTTTATTAAAGACTGATGACATCCATTTCAATACAATAGATTAATGTGATCCTTTATTAAAGGCTGATAACATCCATTTCAATACAACAGATAAGTGTGATCATATTCGGAAGTAGAAGTGTGGATTTGCTGTGCTGACAAAACATCTTTTTTGAGCATATTGTCGCATGCTTCCCTAAATATATGCTTTCAAAACTATTTTTCAGCAGGATAATTTTACATTCTGAAAACTCCAAAGGCGGTTGGTCCCGCGCAGCATTAGTGGGGTAGGGAGGAGAGTGGGGTGGGGTGAGGGGGTTCAATTTTTTTTTTTAAAGATCACTTACTTGCCGGATGGCCAGGGCCTCTGCCCCGTAGACTTCTTTGTGTGAACAGGGAGCACCCAGGCTCCCCTAGGTCAATCAGAAAGCTGCAGTGCAACATTGTGATTGGTCTGAGTGCTGTGATTCGGCGCTCAGATGGGGAATAGGAGGCTGTGCATGTTCTCGGCAGAGGCTGTACAATACAGCCTATGGAGAATATGCAAAGTGCGTATGACTGTTTGGCCGGCCCAAGACAGCCGGCCAAACAGTCATGCACACTTAAGGTGCAGCCACCACTCTTCCTCCTTGCTCTGCCCAGCCCAGTCCTGGCCTGGCCCGCAAAAATGCTTAAATGATACCATTGCGTTATCATTTTATTTTTGCTTTTCTGCAGTGCTGGAACGCAGTGGAATGATGCTCCTCCTCCTTATAGGAGCTGGAACACTTCACACTTTTGTTTGGGTTGTGTCGTTTTTCCCTCTTTGCTGGCCCCACCCGTCTTTTTTTAATTTCTTTTTTACACTAATTCATCGGAGAGCAGAGGCTACATTTACTGGGTGATCAAAGGGCACATAAAAAGTAAATAATAAGTGAACTTTATTCAGTTACATTTAAACAAAAATGAACTTTAGAAATGTTGGTCTTATAGTGTTCGTTTTTGTAAGAATTCTTTAGGAGTAGTCATGATATTCAAAACAGCACAATTTTAGTAGAAGTCTGTGTAAGGAAATCCCTTTATTTGTATGTTCACCCCCACGTTTTTCGACTCAAGAGTGCACCGAGGCCTGCTAACCAGACCTCAGTGCCAGTGCCCTGACCCTAAAGTGTATGTTATATGTCCTATACCCAATTTGAAATGGCTAATTTACCAGTAAGTCCCTAGTAAATGGTAACCTGGTACCCAGAGAATGCAACTTAGAGGGGTATCCAAGGACTTGCAGCCCTGATTGTGCCACACTGGAGGTCCCTCAAATACAACATTTTCCCCAGTCCACAACTGCAGAATGGTAAAGCAGTCATGCACTGCAAGCCCGGCTTTGTGATTGAAAGCAATGGCAAATTCACCACTTCCCCTGGACATGTGTGTAAGTCACCTAAATGGCAGGTCTAATGAGTCCTAAAGGCAGGGTGCAACATATGTTGCAGGTAGAACATGTACTTTACATGACCAGAGAGTAAAACACTTGAAACAACAGTTTTTACTGTGGAAAGACTTGGTTG
The DNA here is from genome assembly GCF_964263255.1 of Lissotriton vulgaris. Classification (NCBI taxonomy): domain Eukaryota; kingdom Metazoa; phylum Chordata; class Amphibia; order Caudata; family Salamandridae; genus Lissotriton; species Lissotriton vulgaris. The sequence continues at coordinate 814,410,062 of NC_141698.1, forward strand.
CCCAATTGGCGAGTACAGGGTTACAACATGCTGACCCCTCCGCTGTGCTAACTCCTGAATGGTGCAACCAAGTCGAAATGAGCCTGCTCCAAGAGACAGCTTTCTGCCCTCTTGGAGAGATATGCCAACAACTGTCAGGAAGGAGAACAATGAGGGATTGCAGGCCAGGGAGGTGCTACCTCCCTCTTGCAGGAAGCCAATTGGGTGTTAGCCCCAAAAGGCAGGCTTCTAAGGTGAAGTCGCCTTTGAAGGGCAAGTGTGTTGCATCAGGGGGAGGGCTAGCCAATTGCTAAGGTAGACGGGAGGCACTGGTAGCAGAGAGGTGAAACCATTTGCCAAACCGTTTTCCCCAAGGGCATGTAGCCCTAAAGAAGCTACACTCCAGGGGTAGGCTAGGAAGGCCTGAACACCAAGAGAAGGGTCTCGCTATCTTGGGAGTAGGCAGAATGGTGCATCCTGAGGTAGCCAGATGGCACACTCCACAGGAAATGGTCACCAGGTGGGAGGGAACCTAGTAGCCCTTTGACTACCAACTGCATCCCCCGAGGGTACTTTCCAAACATATAGGGGGCACCTCTGGCACCCAGACCTCAGATCTTGATCGACTTGGAAGAAGGACTGAAGAAGGCCCTGTTGCACCATAAACTTAACTAGTTGTATCACCGTAGACCATGCTTTTTAACCATGTGGCATCGGTGGGACGGGTTCTAACGGCCCGATTTAGTGCCAGTCCTCAATTTGCAAGTAGTAGCGCCATGGCAGTAAACCTTGGCACCACTTACAGGACATCGATGGCTTATCCCATAAGTGCCAGTAAGGGATCTGGTGTAAGTACAGCTCCTATCATGGTGGATAGTCCCTATAAGCGAGCAAGTCCAAGACAAGTGTGCAAAATCAGTCCCATCAGTGTGGCACTTGGGACATTAAGATGAGCGTGGGAGATCAATCCTATACAGTTCATGAGGTGTGGTATATGTCCGGTGCAGGACTTTGTAATGCAACAGCTTATGCCTGTGATTAGGGGCTATATGTTTTGTCTGGGTGCAAAAATAGTGCCATATTTTGTCGGATAGTGAATGTCCCAGGTGGTGTTCCCAGACTGCTCTGATCTGCCCATCTAGGTCCTGTTCATGGTCCATAATTCAGGCAGATTACCTGCTCTTTCTCCCAGTGCAGATTGATTCCCAGATATTTGGTGGAATCTCCGCACCATCAAGGGATACTCAATGGTCCCCTGAGTTGTGATGTTGGTGATAGGGAATAGTTCTGATCTGGCCAAATGGATATTAAGGCCTGAGAAGACAACAAATCTAATCATTTCCAGTATAATGGGAGTGCGGTTGCCTGTGAGGTGCCAAACAGATGATAGGATATCATCCACATACATGAACATCAATAAGGGGTAAAGGCTAAAGTGTAAGCCACGATGAAGATGTTTCTTCTAAAGATGGCAAACCAGGGGGTCCATGGTGATAATAAAAAGGAGTGGTGACAGGAGGCATCCCTGTCAGGTTCCTCTAGCCATTGGGAAGGGATCTGTGAGAAAGCAGTTGACTCTCAGGCATGCCACGGGGTCCGAGTACAGTAACATGATCAGCGCAATGTACCCATGGATCAGTCCCAATTTATCTAGGGTTGCTTTTAAAAAACATCATTCTAAGGAATCAAATGATTTTTGGCATCTAAGAGGGTTACTGCTGCATGCACATCAGGGGAGATCCTGTTCAGCACTGCGAAGATTTTGCACACATTTAAGAAGGTGGATCTTTGGGGAACAGAGCCTGTTTGTATTGGTGAGATGATCTGTTACATCAAAAGTGAAAATCTTGTTGTGAGAACCTTGGCCAAGATTTTATTATCAAGGTTAAGTAGCAAGAGTGAGTGGTATGAGGTGCATAAGTGGGGCTCCTTCCCAGGTTTCACAAACAGCATGGTCACCTCTTCCCGCAATGTGGGTGGGAGTGTTCTCGCCTCAAGGGTCTCCAGAAGACGTGGGGCAAGCAGATGCTTGTATGCCTTCTAAAACGCACATGTGAGTTTGTCTAGGCTTGGGGCTTTAGACCCATCGAGAGCATCTACCGTCTGTTTTATCTCCTCGCTGGGGTCACTCAAGAATTGTCTCTGTCTGTTATCCAGATCATCACAGTCTCAGTGAGATAGTTTGCAATTGCACCATGCATCCAGGATGAATAGAGTTGCTTGTAGTAGTGAAGGAGTTCATTTATAATACCCATGCTATCTGTTACTTTGTCCATTCTCGTCTGTACACAAACTGGTGATATTCCCACTATGTCTATTGGGGCGCAGTAGCCATGCCAGGGTGAGACCAGGGCACTCTTCCTCCCCATACCGCCTAGCTCTCACATATTTCACCAAGTAGGCCATGTCTCTGTCAGCCAGATTTCAGAACTATTCCATCAGGACTGAGCGACGATGTATATAAGGTCTGAGGCATAGCTAGAGTCAATATTGTGTAGTTCTGTCTCTATGTGGCAAGATGGGTAGGTATGTCACGTAATTGACTGGCATGCTGAATGCATGCAAGACAGAAATTATGCTCTTTGGTAAAGTGCAAATGCTCTGGATTCCGGAGTGGTGGCCTACAGACTTGGGTGCTACACCGGCTCCCAAGACAGTGGTTAAAAATCTGGGTGTTAGCCTGGACCAGACTCTTACTATGAAAGATCAGGTAGTGGCAACCTGCTGGCAACTGCATTCATGTGATGAGTCTTCTTCGCAGAATATTTACTCTCTCTGTGTGAAAGACTCTGCTTCAGGCACTGGTGAACAAGTTACTTACCTTCGGTAACGCTTTTTCTGGTAGATACAATATCTGCCTGTGGATTCCTCACCTTGTGAATATCCCCTTGCGCCAGCAACATTCGAAAATTATTTTCGTAGCTTCGCGCCGACGTGGACATGGACGTCATAGAGGCACGGCATCGCTCGCGCCTCCGCTGACGTCACCGACGCCTACAATAGGCCCACGCCGGCGTGATAACATCAGTTCCGCCCTTTTTTCCGTGCCTTCGAGGCACACGGACGGACAAATGACAGTAGAAATATACACAGTATACACAGTACAGATACCAAGGTAACACACACAGTGTGAAGCAAATGCAATAAAACATTTGAAATAAACAACTCCTTGACAATAAAATAATACATTATAGAAACACTGACCTAGAAGAGTGGACAATGGGGAGGCGGGTGGGTCAGTGAGGAATCCTTAGGCAGATATTGTATCTACCAGAAAAAGCGTTACCGAAGGTAAGTAACTTGTTCTTCTGATAGATACATCTGCCGTGTGGATTCCTCACCTTGTGAATAGAGTCCCACAGCAGTCCCCACTCCCGGAGGAGGGTGTCCACTCTTCTAGACCAGGAAATCCTGAAGAACAGAGCGAGCAAAATGACCGTCCCTCCTCACTTCGGAATCCAAGCAATAATGCTTTGCGAAAGTGTGGAGGGAAGACCAAGTAGCCGCCCTACAAATATCCTCTACAGGAACACCTCTAGCCAATGCTGAGGTAGACGACTTAGCTCTAGTAGAATAAGCCCTTATACCCTCTGGAGGTTCCTTACCGGCCAAAGAGTAGCAGATCTTTATACAGAGGACGATCCATCTCGATAAAGTTCTTTTATGGACCGCTCTTCCTCTCTTGCAGCCAGCAAAACCAATGAAGAGCTGGTCATCCAACCGACAGTCTTTAGTTCTGTCCAGGTAAAAAGACACCGCCCTCTTGGGGTCCAGACGGTGTAACCTCTCCTCCTCCTTGGAAGGGTGTGGGGGAGGATAAAAGGTAGGGAGGGTAACAGATTGACCAAGGTGGAAAGGAGTCACCACCTTAGGCAGAAAAGCAGCCCTGGTCTAAGAACCATTCGATCAGCATGAATGGACAAGAAAGGGGGCTTAGAACTAAGAGCTTGAAGCTCACTTACCCTCCTTGCCGAGGTAATCGCAACGAGGAAAACTGTCTTTAGAGTCAAAAGCCTCATAGGACATTTGTGAAGAGGCTCAAAGGGAGCACCCATCAGAAAGGTCAAAACAAGATTTAAGTCCCACTGAGGCACAATAAAAGGTGTAGGAGGGAACTTATTCGGGAGGCCCTTCAAAAACCTTAAAACCACAGGAGATTTAAAAAGAGATGGCTGGTCGGGCAAACAGAGAAATGCCGACAGCGCTGAAAGATAACCCTTCACTGTGGCAACAGCAAGCCCCTGTTGCGCCAGAGATAGGGCAAACTGAAGAACATCAGATAAATGGGCACTCAAAGGGTCTACAGATTTCTCCCCACACCAAGAGACAAATTTCGACCACCTATATGAATAGATGGACTTAGTGGAGTCACGCCTGGCTGATAAGATGACATCCACCACGTCAGGCGAGAGAGAAAAAGAACTCAGGTTGCCCCGTTCAATCTCCAAGCATGAAGGTGTAAGGTCTGGAGGTGGGGGTGTAGAACCTGCCCCTCCATCTGGGAGAGGAGATCTGCCCTGAAAGGGAGACGGAGCGGCGGGTCAGAGGAGAGGTGGAGAAGGTCTGAGTACCACACCCTTCTTGGCCAATCCGGGGCAATCAATATGACTTGGGCCCGGTCTTGGCGAATCTTCCTCAGAACCCGAGGAATCAAAGGTATGGGAGGAAACGCGTAAAGGAGTCGTCCTTCCCAACTCAACTGAAACGCGTCCCCCAAGGCTCCTTGCATCGGATACTGGAGACTGCAGAATAACGGGCAGTGAGCATTCTCCAGAGTGGCAAAAAGGTCCACCTGAGGAGTTCCCCACGTCCGAAAGACGTGACGAACCACCTCCGGGTGAAGCCTTCACTCGTGGTCGGCCGAAAACTGCCGACTGAGATTGTCTGCACGAACGTTCTGAACTCCGGCCAGATGATTTGCCATCAGGCAAATCTGATGGTCCTGAACCCAGGACCAGAGACGCAGAGCCTCTCTGCAGAGACACACAACCCCACTCCTCCCTGCTTGTTGATGTACCACATCGCGGTCGTGTTGTCCGTAAGGACCTAAACCGACCGACCACGAAGGAAAGGGAGGAAGGCCTTGAGCGCCAGACGTATCGCCCGCAACTCTAGAAGATTGATATGAAGCAACCTTTCCTCCGGAGACCAAAGACCCTTGACCTCCAGATCCCCCAGATGAGCACCCACCCTAGAGTGGATGCATCCGTTATTACCGTGGCCACCGATGGAGGAAGTTGAAAAGGCTTTCCTTGCGACAGATTGCCTTCCACGCTCCACCAAGACCGATCCGCCGCAGCTTCTCTGGAGATCCTCACTGACTCCCTGAGATCTCCGTTGTGCTGATACCACTGCCTGCGGAGGCACCACTGGAGCGCCCTCATGTGCCAGCGTGCATGGTTGGCCAATAGAATGCGAGAAGCCATCAGACCGAGCAGGCGAAGGACCTTCAGGACTGGAACAACCGCTCCATTGAAGAATAAAGGAATAATTTCCTGTATGTCGCGAATCCTTTGAGGAGGAGGGAATGCACGACATACAGTAGTGTCCAGTACCGCACCTATGAACAGGTTGCGCTGGGAGGGCACCAGGTGAGACTTGGGTACATTTATCGAAAAACCCAACCTGTGCAACAACTGAGTTGTCTCTTGCAGATGATGGAGCACCTTCTCCGGCGACTCCGCCTTGATCAGCCAGTCGTCCAGATACAGGAAAATGGGAATCCCCGACCTCCTGAGATGAGCTGCGACCACTGCCATCACCTTAGTGAAGACTCGAGGCGCAGTAGTAAGACCAAACGGAAGGACCGCAAACTGGTAGTGCTGCGACCCAACCGTAAAACGGAGATACTTTCTGTGCGACTTCAAGATGGGAATATGAAAATACGCATCTTGCAAGTCGATCGACACCATCCAGTCCTCTTCCAGCAGCGCTTGAAGAACCTGTGCAAGGGTGAGCATCTTGAACTTTTCCTGTTTCAGGTAAAGGTTCAAAATCCTGAGATCCAGAATTGGCCGTAACCTGCCATCCTTCTTGGGAATCAGGAAATAACGGGAGTAGCACCCCTGACCCCTTTCCTGCTCCGGAACCACCTCTATTGAACCCTTTCTGAAAAGAGCCAGAACCTCTTCCTGCAGGAGAAGCAGGTGGTCCTCCGAACAATAACCCTGGCAAGGAGGGTAATTTGGGGGAAACTCCCGAAAGGGAAGAGCATTCCCATTCCCCACGAGATTGAGAACTTAAAGATCCGATGTTATCAATTCCCAATCTCGAAGGAAATGGGTAAGCCGGCCCCCCACTGGGCCTACATGATCCGGAATGGCGGATCTAGGGCTGCTTTGCTACGTTGGCAGGGGGCTGGGAAGGCGGATCTAGTTCTGCTTTGCTGCGTTGGCAAGGGGCTGGGAAGGGGAAGAGGAGGAGGAGGAGGAGGCTTGACTACCTCGAGAACGTCCTCTTTGTTTGCCCCTATAAGACCTGTACAGCGTGTTTAGCTGCTGCTGTGGCTACTGCTGCGTAGATTTGTAGGATCGAAAGGAAGACCTGCTAAAACCTCTAGTACGCCTTCCAAAAGTGCCCCTGGTTTGAAGGCCCAATGACTTGGCTGTTGCTCTGCTGGCCTTAAAACGTTCTAAAGCAGCGTCTGCTTTCTTGCCAAACAAGCCAGAACCATCAAAAGGGAGATCCAACAATGTAGATTGGACATCAGTTGAAAACTCACTAGACTTCAGCCATGCAGCTCTCCTCGTAGCTACAGAAGAGCCCATTATCCTCGCCACAGAGTCCGCGGTGTCTAACCCACTCTGAATAACCTGCCTTGCTGCAGCCTGTGTATCAGAGATAACTTCCTGGAAGTCCTTTCTATCCTCCTCAGGTAATTTGGGTACCAACTGTTTAACAGTATCCATAAGGGCGTGAACATAACGACCCATCAGGCAGGTCGCATTTGTGGACTTAAGCGCCATACTAGCAGAGGAGAAAATCTTCTTAGCAGCCTGATCCTGCTTTCTTGACTCCTTTTCTGACGGTACTTGAGGAAAAGCCCCTGATGATCGTCTGGAACAGGCAGCCTGTACCACCAAACTCTCAGGAAGAGGGTGAGTAGATAAAAATTCTGGGTCATCTGGAGCAGTCCTGTACCTCCTGGCAACAGCTCTAGACACAGCTGGAGTAGATAAAGGTTTCTTCCAAACCTCTAAAATAGGATCTCTTAGGGCATCATTAAAGGGCAGCAATGGTTCAGTCACCGATGAAGGAGAGTGAAGAACCTCCTTGAGTAGATTTGACTTGAACTCAGCAGTAGGTAATGCAATGTTCAACAAATTTGCTGCTTTTTTAATCACAACATGGTAAGGAGCCACATCTTTAGAGGGTTCGTCTGAAACTGAAACCAAATCCCACTCAGGGGACAGTTCAAGACCACTAGCCACCGAAAGATCCTCATAAGGATCATCAGGATCCTGTAGCTCACCCTCCTCCAAATACTCCTCACGATAGCTCTCTTCTTCCAACAGTCTCTGGGCTTCACGCCTTGACCTGTGCTTCACCCTCGAAGCCGTCTGATCCACCGTCGACTCCACTGAAGTGGGAACCGGCGCCGAGCAAGACGCCGGGCGAGGAAGACTTCCACGACGTCGATCTGGATTCGGCATCAGAGATGATGGAACCGGCGTTGAAGGATTCGGAGTCGACGACTTCGGCGTCGATGGCTTCGGAGACGAAGGCCTCGCCGGTGTCGGAAGATGCCAATGCGGCGCCGGAGCCGGCATAAAGGGCATAAAGGGCGCAGGGGCATAGGTTTGGGGGACACCCAGTCCAAATGCCATCGGACCCGTGGGACCAACAGGCATCCCAGAGGGGTACATAGCCCTGGAGTAGATACCATACATCGCATTTAGAAAATGCGACGGATCCTGACCTGGAGCCGGGAAGGCTGATATCGAACCCTCAGGTGGATCTCGAGGGCGCGGAGTCGATACGACGTCGACCTCCCCTTCAGGCTGGTGCACCGGAGTCGACAGACCTTCGGGCAACGGAGCCTCACCCCCTCCAACTGTCTCGTCCTCACCTTCATCCTCCCGATCCGGAGAACGTGCTGGATCCGGGGATGGAACCGCCGTCAGCTTCGGCGAACCAGGTGAATTCGCATGCGACGCACCTCCGGCGTCATGCTCCTCTGAAGCCGAAGACACCACTTCTTTCTCTACCAGCTTCACCTGCGACTTCGGCTTAGAACCCGAATCTTTCTTGGAACAATGTCGGCATTCATGAGATCTTTTCCTATGCTTCTTTTTCGAAGACCTCGAAGCATGGGCCGAGGACGAATCCGAACGCGACCTCGAGCGAGATCTTGACCTCGAGCATCGAGTCCGCGACCTAGATTTCTTCTTCTCCTTACTTCCTTTAAGCTTTGCAACAATAAGCTTAGCTTCTCTCTCCCGGAGGGCTTTAGGAGTCATCTTCCTGCAGGAACTGCAGTCTTCGACGTCGTGGTCGGGACTAAGACACCACAAACAGCATTCATGCGGGTCCGTAATGGACATAGCCTTTCCGCATTCCCCACAGGCCTTAAAACCCATCTTCTTCAAAGACATGTCGAATGAGGAGATACAGAAATACTAACAAAGCAAAGTAACAAAGTTACTGAGAAAGCTACGGATGATCCCTAGAAAACCGTTAGCGCCGACGACGCGGAAAAAAGGGAACTGATGTCATCACGCCGGCGTGGGCCTTTTGTAGGCGTCGGTGACGTAAGCGGAGTCGCATGCAATGCCGTGTCTCTATGACGTCCATGTCCACGTCGGCGCGAAGCTACGAAAAGGATTTCTGAATGTTGCTGGCGCAAGGGGATATTCACAAGGTGAGGAATCCACAAAGCAGATGTATCTATCAGAAAATCAGCTGCTTGGACTACTGTAATGCTCCTTTGGCTGCGGCTAGTGAGTCTCTACTGAACAAACTCCAGGTGGCCCAGAACACAGTGGCCCGCCTCGTCAAGAATATGCCAGTTAGAACTGCCTCTCTTCCCCTCTTGTGCTCTCTAGGTTGGCTTCCTATATGCAAGAGAATCAAGTTTAAGATCCGTTGTATACTAGATAAGTCAATGAATGGCAGAAAACCTAGTTATTTGACGGAAAAACGTATCCCGTATTGGCCGAGCAGATCTCTGCGATCTGGGGAGAAATCTCACCTCATCATTCCTCGTTTAAAAAAAACACGCACTAAGGGCAAAGCCTTCTCCTATCTGGCCCCCCTTTACTGGAACTACCTACCCTCTCACCTTCGGAAATGCACGGATCATCTTCACTTTGGAAAGCTTCTCAAAACTGAGCTTTTCAGTAACTAATGCAACATGCCTGTGATTCCATAGTAGCACTGAGGTATCACTTCGGGAGTGATTCAGTCGCTTTATAAATTATAGTAGCATAACATAGCATGTTTGTAGATGAACACCCTGTGGATATATGCCAAAAAAGGCTTCCCATAGGGTGACCTGTGCAGTAACCGAGCCGGTATCAAGTGTAAAATATTCAATGATGGAGTCACAGAGCACTGTAATGAATACCCTGTCCTGGAGAGCGGTGCCTGGAAAGTGTCAATGTCACTCCAGGTCACCTCCATAGGGACCCCTCCTCAAGTAAAAAATAATGTAACTTGTTGCAGTGTGGAGCTTTAGCAAACTTGCCACTTTGTGGCCTTTAAACTCATGTGCCTTCCCGGGCACACATGTAGCCTGCTCCATGAGAATGCTTTCTGCCCTCCTGGAGGGACGTGCCCAAGACTCTCAGGAAGGAGAACAATGATGGATTGCAGGCCAGGGATGTGTCATCTCCCTCCTGCAGGTAGCCACTTGTGTGTTAGCCCCAAAAGGCAGGCTTTAAAGGTGAAGCCACCTTTGAAGAGCAGGTGTGTAAAGGCTGCCCCATTGTTGAGGTAGATAGGCTGGCACAGGAAGCAAAGAGGGGAAACAAAGTTGCCAAACCAGTTTCCCAAGGGCGTGCAGTTCTGAGGTAGCCACACCCTGTGTGTGGGCTAGGGAGGTCTGTAAATCAGAGAAGGGTCTCGCCATCTTAGGAGTGGGCAGAAAGGTACATCTTTTGAAACAGTTAGCTGCTACACTCCACAGAAAGTAGTCATCAGGTGGGATGGAACCTGGTAGCCTATTGGCTATCAACTGCATCTTGCCCTGAGGGCACTTTCTAAGCATAAAAAGGGCACCCCCTGGCACCCAGACCTCAGATCTCACTGCTGTGGAAGAAGGACTGAAGAAGGACTGCCTTGCTGCACAGAGGGACCAGCTGCTCCTTGTAGCTAGTGAAGAGAGGGACTGTGCCTGCCGTGTTCTGCTCAAGGAGAAGCGGACTCCAAAGCTCAGTCAAGCCAAGAGAACTCCAAGGGCCATGTGACTGGCTTCCTGATCACAGCACAGGGACAAAACAGCTGAAGAAGCTTGCTGGGGCAAGTTCGTAGCTCAAAATCTTCAAGCTGCTACCAAAGTCGCTGTGAAGCATCAAGTAACAAGACCCGATGCACAGAGTTGCACCTTGGTTCGCTGAATGCAGGAGTGATGTCAGAGAGTAGTTGGGACCCCTCAGAAGCAGAGTTATTAATCCAGGAATGATTGTCCTGTGACTGAGAAAACTGGCGACTGGTAGTCCAGTGGCAACTGGACTTTGACCAGAACAGAGAGGACTTCATGAGACGTCGACCCTGTAACCAGGAACCCCTCACTATCTTTGTGGACCAAGTAATCCGTGTAGGAAAACTCCTGTTGACTGAGTTTCAATCTCAGCATCCTTGGTGCATCTTTAGCAGCCTTCATCCCTTGCATCAGGGCTACTTCATAGGAATCCATTTCAATTCGGATAGTGCCTGGAAGTGCTTAAGGACTGCTTCTTGTCGGGTTCCCCACAAGTACCTGTTTCTTGTGGAGAGTTCTCGCAGAGACGACAAGAGCTGTCGCCCCCACACCCACCCTACCCTATTTTGGATAAGGAACAAACCAGGATAAGGATGGGAGTGAGGACGGTAGCCAATGAGCTAAGGATCAGGACGGTGTCGGGTAGGTGGAAGTGGACGTCCCTCTGTTTGGGTAGACCTTGGACATCAGCTGGACAGGAAGACAAGGGAACACTGGTTACCAACAATACGCTAACCCGGCAACCAATCACAAACATTCACTCATGTGGGAAACCGCTTACCTCTTATTTCGTGTCAGAAGCCTTGCTACCATCAAGATGAAAAGGAACAGAAGTGTTCAGCGCTCCTGCGCTATGCCCAAAAGAGAATGTTATCAGCGCTCCTGCGCTATGCCCAAAAGAAAGAATGTTATCAGCGCTCCTGCGCTATGCCCAAAAGAGAGAATGTTATCAGCGCTCCTGCGCTATGCCCCCAGAAACCAATGATATCAGCGCTCCTGTGCTATGCCCAAAGAAAGATTTCAGCGCTCCTGCGCTATGCCCAAAGAAAGATTTCAGCACTCCCGCGCCTCCCTTGTGGTAACCCCCCTACCAGTGCTCATGTGCCATTACCTGTGGCCTACTTCCGTTCGTAACTCGAGAAAGCACAGAGATCAGGCGAGGTGGAATCCAGAGACAACAAGCACTCCTGAGCTGCAGGAGTAATAGCGTCTGAAATGGAAAACAGGCTATCGCGGAAAGCGCTCCCGTGCTGGTGAAACAGGTCTTGATAACGGGAAATCAGGAAACTGGCCGAAGTCTGTACACAAAGCGCCGTCGTCAGGGGGAGCCGCGTCTGATAAGCGGTCTTCCCCGGAAGCGCTGATGATGCAACAGGACTTCCGGCCATAGGCTATAACGCTAACCTGCCGAGGACGGAAGTGAGGAAAGCAGCATCCCAGGCGAGTGACGGTACACATACACACAGGCAACAGGTAAGCGGGAGAGGGGAACCCTGGAACCATGACACTTCTTCTGTGAAGGTAACTGTTCTGGAGGACCTTGCTCGTCCCCCCCTGACAAGCTCGGTGCTGGAGTTGATTACCCAAACTACTTCTAACCAACCACATGGACTCTTACCTTGGTTTTCCTTGAAAAAGTTTCTAAGTGTCTAACTCGTTGACTTGGCCAAAGCTTGTTCGCAGTGGAGTGAAACTGCTTTGATTTATTATTGCTATATCTTCAGAACCCTCTGGTGGATCTCTTTTGTTCTCATGTCTAAATTCTTATTAAAATCCAGTCTATTCTTAAAAGATGGTGTCAGACTTGTTAAGTTGATTTCTTCTTCTACTGTTTTGTTGCTGTTTAAATACTACACAATTGTTTCTCTGAGTAAGCCTTACTGTTCAGTGCCAGAGCTACCCAGAGTTGAACTGAGGGATTTACAGATGAAACCTACTTGACCTAAAGTGGTTGGTAAGTGTATTGCACAGTGAGGTTGCACAACCACACCACATAATACACCCTATTTCCACAAAGTCTTTGTTAATTTGTTTACTCAGCCACCCTCTATAAAAAGACTAAGATTTTTTGTATCTGCAATAAGGGTTATATTAAGGGTGCTATGGAGGGGTCGATGATATTTATCGCACCTGCTAAATACCAAAACCCGGGGATCTGAATTTATAAAGAGCAACAAATATCACTCATTATAGATAAAGCCCAGAAAATTGGGCTTACCATGCTGGTTTTGGTGTTTTCTGGCACCCAAATCTGCATGTCCAAGTATTGTACAATCCTCCGTAGTGCATCTGGGTAAATGCAATTCAAGGCAGTCCATAATGTCAAAACTCAAGCAACCACAAGAAAAAAAATTTCATTCATGGACTCCCTTTATCTGTACTTACCGTGATGCTCTGGGGTGGAATGGGAGCAAACCTGCAACTAAAGCACGACCCCTGCCTTCACGTAGATGCCCGGAGGAGATGACTTCATAAGCTGTGCTCCCGGCAGAGAGAACTGCGAACGCCGGTAGACACAGGACCCAAGGAGGTGGAACTGAGGGGCAGGACCTTTGACAATGTAAGTGGAGACATGAGTTTTCTCCCGGATGCGAATGGGGCCTGTGTTGTAGCATTGTGGTTAGAGTTGGGGACAAACTATGCTAATTTTGTGAGTCTTGTTTTTTCTCTTGCTTTCTCCCACTCAACTTTAATATAGCCATGACGTCGAGTTTGACTAAAAGGCTACCCCTACTTCCGCTCTCCCGGAGACACATATAATTCTCCACAATAGGGTAAGATATGTGTGATATTAGGACCATCACGAGTGAGAGGAGGAACAAGAGCATAACCTCTGGTATGATGGTGATCTGTTTGATTGTGGATCACCTTGGTGAGATCGTACGAATATTTTTATCGTGCAGTTTTTTAATAGAATGGTGATTACGAACTTGCAAAACAGTGCGATTACATGTCGCACACTGCCAAATGTGACTAGATGGGACAGCAAGGTTCTTAGAGCTCCTCCTTTTTGATCACAGATCATCATGAGTGAATGTAGTGAGAGCACATGACAGCACCCAGTACATTGGCATTATTTGGGTGAAATGTATAAAATGTAAAAATATGGTTTCTTCTCACTTTTTCTCACAGGAGGATACAAAACATAAGGAAACTGGATGGGAGATTAGTATACCTTCCATACCATTCACGGGAATGCAGCTTTCTGCATCCTCAATTTGAAGAGTTAGGGAAATACCCAACCCCTTTTTGAATATCCAGGGAGGGAACTTCTATTTGCCGTGAAGAAAGCCCAAGTGGCCATTGTTAAGGGCTTGGACATGTTGGCAAGACACTAAGGTATTAGGACCATCAATTCCTGACGACCCCTTTGTACATAATTTTTAACATCCCATACACCTCCACTAATAAAGGGATACCTAGAGAGGAGGAGGATTTTTATTTTTAGACCCCCTGGCCTATCTCTCCTAAGTGCTCCCTAAAATATGGTCGAGCCCACCCTGAGCGTTAGCATGACACTACTAGGGTGTGTGAGCGTTACTAAACAAAAAGAAATTGCTTCCTTTCCCGCGCCTAGCGGTTGACACCACGAGAGCTTAACGCTGAGCTTTAATTATACTGGTTGGGATACCTTAAGTAGCAAACAAAAGAAAAATTGGACTGCCTTGAACTGCAGTTACCATGCTGCCCAGGGGAGGGATGGGCCAGACCCGCAACCAGTGTGCGACTCCACCCCTTAGCAGGTTTGACCTGCTGAAACTTATGGGGAAAGGTCTGAAAAACAGTCTTTATCGTACCCGATAATTATTGGATGGAGCATCAGACCAGGTGCAACTGCGACCCCTGTGCAAACAGGTGTATGTTCTGGGGGTCGTAAAAGACAAGTGCACCAGCAAAAGCGGCCTTTGACCTTATCGTTAATGAAGGATAACACTGTACGCGGACGGGGCGAAGAGATTACAAACTTGAAATGGCACCTCACGGCAGAAACAGTCTCCTCCACTGCAGACCATTGCCATTAATAATCATCAGCCTGTCTATGTGAGCTTCGAGAAACGGGGAAGTTAGTCGCTCCGACAATCTACGGTATTCCCCATACTGCAATTAGCTGCAATCACAAAATACCCTGTCATCGAGGGGCTGCATTTCAAATGTTGCCTATCGTTTTCAGAAGACTTTTCACGGAAGCTGTCAATTTACTAGACGGCTCTAGTCCACAAAACTACGTCAAAGAGACAAGACTGAAGTTTAATATTTAGCTCGGCTTTCATTAGCAGCACCTAAAGCAAGATTAGAGTGTGGGGAGGAGAGTTCTATCTGGGCCGAGGATTCTTCTAGAAGTTTCTTCGCTGTTCCTGCTCTTCGAATGTCAACAAGCATTCTGTTCAGAAATAGACAGGATGTTACACCCTCATTTGCAGTGAATGTTTTAATCAGGTATCGGGAGCTGTCAGTATGTGTTTGTGAAATTAAAACAAAACGCATCTTACTGTGGCAGAGTCTTTAAAAGATTAAACTGTCTGTGCCTGCAGAAATACTTTGTGAGCTCAGCTGACGGTCTTGCAGGGACAGAAGACGTGTGAAGGTGGTGAGAAAACAACGGCGCATTCCTTGGAACAGCTTGCTCTTGCCAGGCGGGAAAACAGGCTAAATTTAGAATTCACACCTAACGGGTAAGTGAACGTGCCTCGTGTTCACTCTGAAACATTACTGGGCTACAGCCGCGTCCGCCAGACTGTTTGTCAGTCATTTTTGGCAACAAAAAAATATATACACACAAATGCCCAGGGCAAACATTACTCTAACGCCTTGCTTCACAGCACCATAAAATAGGAACGATGAGAAATGATGGGATGTTTTAATTCCAGCTGTCTTCGTTCTTAAATATTCCGATATTCTGTAAGACTTGAGAACACTTACACGGAAAACAATCTCTTCCTGCGACACATGGGACTTTTTTTTTTTTTTTTAAGTTTGAAGTTTATTGAAATTTAAAGAAACAAAGACAGAAAATGAAGAAACAATCAAAGGTTATGAGAAAATGAGAGTAATCCTACATATGAACGCAGTACATTTTGGAAACTGAAGCATAAAATATGAATAAATAAGCAATGAGAATGAGGAACATAGGAGGGTGAGGAGACATCTTTAAAAATATGAAAATAGATTAAAAATATGATAAAACATTTGCTGTAAATAACAATATGATAATCGAATAAATTAAGGTAATGCATTTATGGAGGTTTACAAACTTCAACCGTACGTATTGGAAGTGGAGGAGGAGGTTTAGCAACTGAGGATAGATAGTCAGTGAGGGGAAGCCATAAGAGATCACGTTTGATTGCTAAGGAGATAGGAGAGACAAAATTAGTGTCAAGTCGGTGATTAAAGCACACTGCATTCCACCATGCAGTAAAAGAAACATCCCTAGCTTGTTTCCAATGCGATGTGATATGGTGGAAAGCAATGGCTATGCATAAGTCAAGTAATTTGTGGTTGGAGTTGGACTCAACAAAGGTGGGGGATAGGGAACCTAAGAAAATGTGTGAAATGGAGAATGAAACCGTAAATTTAAAAAATTTTTGTAGCTGGGACCAAACTAAGTGCCAGAAACGTAATATAGGGGGACATTCAAATAGCATGTGTTTCAAATCAGCTGAAATGGACGTGCAGGACCAACAAGTAGATGGAGTGTCTGGGGAAAAGGAAGACAGGAGCAACGGGGTGAATAATAAACGATTATAAATAAAGAATAAGGTTTGTGTGGTATTTGCAGCCCTGGATGTACTGTGAATCTTGGACCAAATTTTGTCCCATAAAATGGTGGACCACGTGTGAGAGAAATCTTCTTCCCAAGCCAACTCAACCTTAGATTTTGAACGATCAACAGAGGATTGTAGAGATTTATAAATAAATGATGCAGAAAGAGATTGATCAATAGCATTAGAAATCGATAGATAAGTGGTAGGGATAGAGTTAGAGGTTGGGAGAGAAGAAAGATATTGAGTAAGGGATGGGAGTATCGATAAATATTGTTTACGGGATGAGGCAGGTAACGAGAATTGAGTTTGAAGATCTTGGAAAGAAAGAGGCTGATTATCTGAGAGAAGTTGTGAGATCCATTTTAGACCAAGGGAATGCCAGGATTTCCAATATAAGGAACGGTTGCGAATTTTGAGGAATTTGTTATGCCAGATAGGTTGAGCGTGGGTGGAGGAGGCAGATGGGTAGGTGGATACTAAGTATGGACGAAGAAGAGAGCAAGAGTGAGAAATGATGGGGGAACATAAGGATGACACCTTAGAGGTAAAGGATAGGACTTCTCGAAAATCGTAAGGATGCAGAAGAGAAGATTCTAATGTGAGCCAAAGGGGAGGAATGCGAGGAAGATCTGAAGAGAGCCATCTCATAGATTGTTTTAATGAAAATGCGTTATGATATGACTTAAAGTGGGGGAACTTGACACCACCAAGGGATTTGTCTTTTTTCAGGGAAGAGAGTGCAATCCGAGATTTTTTGCCTTTCCATAAAAATTTTAATAGAAGGGAGTCTATCGATTTGAAGTAATGATCTGGAATACGGATGGGAATCATGGAAACAGAATAGAGGACTAGGGGTGCTAACATCATTTTGATGGAATCTAGCCGGCCCCACCAAGAAAGGAACAGAGGATTCCAACGTGTTATTGATGTATTGATTTTGTGAGAAAGAGATTCGAAATTAAATTTAATAGTGTCTGGAATACGGGGGGCAAACCAGATACCCAAGTATTTAATCTTTGTGGGTTGCCATGAAAAACCAGAAGAATCAAAGAGATGTTTTTGGCAAAGGGGGTTTAAAGGCAAAATTTCACATTTATCAATGTTAAGCCGATATCCCGATACTGTAGAAAAAGAAGAAACTTGGCCAAGGAAGGAAGGTAGAGTTGTTTGAGGATTTGAGCAGTAAAATAAAATGTCGTCAGCGTATACAGACAGTTTAGCTTGTTGTTGAGTACCATATTGGAAACCAGTAATCGTGTCATCAAGTCTAATCTTAGTTAGAAAGGGTTCTAGGGCTATAATAAATAATAAAGGAGACAGTGGACATCCTTGACGAACCCCTCTTTGGAGAGGAAAGTAATCGGAAATCATACCATTTGCGAAGATTGAAGCATGGGGGCTGGAGTATAGTAGAGAAATTAGAGAAATAAATTTAGGGGGGAAGCCAAACCAATGGAGAGCTTGGAACATAAAGTCCCATCCAATTCTATCGAATGCTTTTTCAGCGTCAAGGGAGATAGCCGCAAGGGGGGAGGAAAGGGATGGAGCTTTACTCAGGATATTAAAAAAGACACGAGAATTATCTGATGATAGGCGACCCTTGACGAAGCCGGATTGTTCAGGACCTATAAGATCAGGTAATAAGGGGTCAAGTCGGAGAGCCATAATTTTGGCGAAAATTTTATAATCAGTGTTTACTAGTGATATGGGGCGGTAATTCTTACAAAGGGTATGATCTTTATCTGGTTTAGGTATTAAACAAATCAATGCTTCTTGGAAAGTTCCTTGAGAGGATCCGGAGGCCGCAAAGGATTGGAATAGGGAATGCAATTTTGGGAGAAGAAGAGAGGAGAAATGGTTATAAAATTCAATGGTAAAACCATCGGGCCCTGGGGCTTTACCTCGACGGAGAATAGAAATTGCATGAGAAATTTCCGATTTGGTGATGTCCAGGTCCAATGAGTGAAAGTCAAGATGGGAAGATTCTGGAGGAGGGATGTTTTGAAAATACGAAGTAAGATCTTGAGGGTCAGGAATAGATTCTGGGGTATATAGATTCTGGTAAAAGGAAACAAATTGAGCAAGTATGTCTTTATCTTTGAAGAAAGATACTCCATTTGGGTTTTGCAAGGATTCAATTTTTGTACGTTCTTTACGTATTTTAAGGTAGTTAGCTAGAAGTTTGCCCATCTTGTTTTGTCCGCCGTAGTAGCGGGAATTGCATTTTAGAAGAGAGTTAGAGGCGGCGTTGGTGGTGAATTTATTGAATTCAAATTTGGCTGCGATTAATTCACGTAAAGAAGCTTCAGAGTTTGAGTTATAGTATGCATACTCCAATTTCTTAATTTTATCCAAGAGTTGAGTTGACTTAGAGATTGATTGTTTTTTCTTTTGGGAAACGAAATTAATAATAAAACCTCGTGCAGCTGCTTTGTACGAGTCCCAAATCATGACAAAGGGGGAATCAGGAAGATGGTTATGTGTAAAAAATTCAGTGGAAAATTGTTTAAATTGGGTGCAAAACTTAGAATCAAGAAGTAGGGAATTATTAAATCTCCAACGGCCTGAATGAGGGGAGTAGGGAAGAAGATCAATGTCTACAAAAACGGGGGCATGGTCGGAAATTAGGATGGAGCCTATATCTGAATGAAGGGCGAGTTGGGCCAGTGGTTTGCTAAGAAAAAGATAATCAATACGCGATTGGGAGTGATGTGTGGGGGAATAAAAAGAATATTCTCTGAGGTCAGGGTTACAAAGCCTCCAAATGTCAACTAATGCATTATTCTGTATAGATGAGATAAACTGGGTGTGCATCTTGGAAGGAACAAATTTAACTTTTGAATTTCTATCAATAAAGGGGTCAAAAACTTGGTTACAGTCACCACCAAGAATAACGTATTGGTCATTGAGGGTAACAAGTTTGTCCGAAATAGCAGGCCAGAACATTTTATCAACACCAGTTGGGGCATAAACATTGAAAATAACTAGAGGTATTTTATCTATAAGAAGATTAACAATTACCCAACGACCATCATCGTCACACTCTTGAGATACAATTGAAACATTTAACTTTTTGTGACAGAGTATAACAGTACCATTTTTCTTACCTACAGCAGGTGAATAGAGAACATGACCCACCCAACATCTTTTAAGTTTAGTAGCCTCTGAATCTGTGAGGTGGGACTCTTGAAGAAGGGCTACATCTGTTTTAAGTCTGGTTAAATGCGTTAAAACTCGTTGACGTTTAATGGGGTTATTTAACCCCTTAACATTCCAGGTGACTACGCGGAATGTAGATTAGCATGAGAATGATATAAAGGAAAAGATAAGGTAGGATAAAAAGGTAGATGAGAAGTGTTGAGGAAAATAGTAAGATTACAAGAACAGATGTACGAGAGAGATAGAGAGAAAAGGTGAGAGTAAGAAAAATATGAGAGATAGAAAAGAGTATAAAAGAAGAGAAGAGAGCAAGGCAAGAGAAGAGACATTACAACAAATACAAATGAGAACTGGGGTGTGACGACGCCAGAAGAGGACGACATCAACAACAGAAACTCACGTCATCGAACACCGGAGGAACCAGCTTAGGATCAATTGAAGGAAGCAGAAAACTACACCGGGATGGGGAACAAAAGGAGAAAATCTGTGATGAGACAAAAAATGGAGGAGAGACGTTAGGAATACATAAGCACGCTAACTGTAGGGACTACGCAACATTATAACATAATAAACAAGGAAAATATGTGAACAATAGGATATGGGAAGTCGATACTAGGCACAGTAGGGAAACAAAAGGATAAATACTCAATCAATCAAGAAGACTCATGAATTATTAAACTGGTCTGGCAGTGTCCATGTTGATGGTTTCATGATGACGAAGGAATTCTTCAAGGACTTGTGGATCTTCAAAAGTCGTCGTCTTTTCTTTATACGTAACCTTGAAGAGGCAAGGATGTAGGAGACCGAATCTGGCACCAAGGTCGCGCAGTCGTGGTCGCAGATCAAGAAATTGTTTCCTTCGGTCAGCTGTCACTTTGGCTACATCTTGAGATAAATACAGACGATGACCTTCCCAAATAATCTGTTTCTTTGCCTTGGCTGCCGAAAGAACTTGAAGTAAATCGGTATATTGTAGGAAGAGCATGATGACTCCACGTGGTTTGGAGGAAACTCTCGGACCCAGTCTATGTGCACGTTGAATATTAAGAGTGACAGAAGATGGAAGGTCTAGAATTTTCGGTAAAAAGGTTTGGAAGAAGGAGGTTGGATTAGACCCTTCGGTGAGCTCTGGAAGATTGTAAAGGCGTAGGTTATTGCGACGATTTCTATTTTCCAACTCTTCTGTCTGTCGCCTTAAGAGAGAGACATCCTTCTCCAAAGTAGAAATTCTAGAACAAGAAGATTGAAGAGCCTCCGTTGATTGTTCCACTAACAGGACTCTGGATTCGAGAGTGGACCATTTATCGTGAAGAAATTGCAATGTTTTGGTTGTTTCAGCCATAAAGGGTTTAAGAGCTCGGAGTTCTTCCAGAATGAGATCCATGGATGCGGAAGATGGGTCAGAACCTGGAGATGGAGGATCTTTCTTGTGACGCTTCGTGGAGCCAGGTTGTGGAAGTTTACTGGTGACAGTAGCCTTAGGTATTGCCCCACGAGTGATATCCGTTTTAGAAGGAATAGTGTCCTCCATGACGGGTGACGCTGAGTCAGAGTCAGAGGAAAGAGGCAATTTGGTTTTGGAAGCCGTGAGCTTGAGAGTGCGCAGTTTCCCCATAAATGATATGGGAAATAAATAATAATGTGCCTGTGGATTGCGTAGAAATAGGTTATGTGAAGACGGCGCTCTTAAACTGAGAAAATAGCAGTGTTTGGAAGGTAGAGCTCAAAGACAGTGATGTCAGGGCCGTGTACACATGTGAAGAAAAATGCGTCACACAAGGACATCAATAAAATAACACAGCTGGAATTACACTGCATATGGTGCATAATACAGGGGAAACCGTTTGCATCATGTAGAAGAGTTGATAGAAATTATTGGGGGTAGCCAGAAACAAACGGTGTCCTGTTTAATGACTGTCATTGAAGAGCGGCGTCCAAATGAGGAAAAAAGCTTGAAAATAGCATTAGTGTGGAGAAATCCTGAAGAAAAGAATGTATCAAAGGCTGAAAAGCGCCAACATGAAGAATTAGCCACTGAGGAGCAGGAACAGCATAAATTTCATCATTGCTGTTTTGAGCGCGTTTCACCTGTAGAGCGTCGCACTTTGGCGCTGGTTTTCCGCTGACAGAATCAAAGACGTGGCAGAGTCGATAGAAAATGGCGGCCGCTGGGAAGCGCGCCGCGTTATTCACGCAGAAATTGCATTTAAGCGGAGCAGAGGGTCGCAGGCGGTATCAGTCTGCTCACCTCATGCTCCGACGTGTGGAAATGCAGTCGGCGTCCAGAATGGTGCAGCAGGAGAGGAGAGAGCCGCTGGTGTCGGCGCTCGACGTCCGGAGCTCCGCAGTTAAGCCGCCATCTTGTGCGGCGCTCAAGCCACGCCCCTACACATGGGACTTTTAACGTGAGGTATTACCCAAAGCTGCTCTTCCCCTGCGCTTCACTTCGTGGTGCACTAAGTTTCTATGAATGCATTAGGACCAGTGGTCCCCAATGGCCTCACAGCACACATTTGTATTAGCAGAAATGAGTTTTTTCACATGCCTTTGAAGGCCATCTCGGCACCGCTTCTTCACTTCTGGAAATGGGAAAAATGCACCCTGGGAATTCCCAGGGTACACCACTTACACCTTTATCTCCAGCAGTGCTTAATTTGCCGCTGACCGCGCGACACGCAGGGGAGCATGGGCGGGACAGCGCTCTAGTCCCACACGACGAGCGAGCAGAGCAGCCCTCAGAAAGCACACCTCAACCCTGAGCAACCTCCCTACCCAAACAACCAATAGGGAGGGCTCACCTGGGAGAAAGGGGCGTTCCTTTAGGTATTTAACGGCGTAGCAACTGTGCTCGGCCTCTCTTTCCCGCCAGGCGTCCCTTCGGCTCTGCGCTGTTGTACGTCGTGTCAGCATCGTCGGATCGATTTGGTCGAGGTATGTTGCGGCTAACTGGCCTCCCCCCGGCCCCGTCCCTGGGCATGACCAGGTTGATGGGGCCCAGTGGTATCGACCAGGGGGGGAGGTGGTGGCGGTGTGTGTGCAGGGCGTACGTTCTGGGAAGGGGCAATGAGCCGTTAGAATGAGTCCGATCGGGTGTTGGGAGGGGGAAGCCAGTCTGAAGCGGGAGAGTGGCGAACGAACTGCTTCGATGCTGACGAGTGCCTCAGCGGATATCTGCATGTAGCCGGTCGACGCAGGGCGCACGAGTCTGTGATAACTTGATAGCCACAGTGGTATTTTGGTGACTGAAACAATGTTCGGGAATAACTAAATGTTGCCGCCGAACTGGTTCGGTCATAAAGAACACGCGGTATGTGAGGTTCCCAGTATGCGTGTTACAAGTTAGCCTCTGAGGACAGGGTTTCTCCTGACCCGCCATAAGTTCCGTGCCCGCCATTAGGCTCCTAATGAGCAGAGGCCTGCAGCCCGGTTCTTGGCGAAAATTGAGTGGACCTCGATCCCCACGCTGGCCAACTTCACCGGCAGCGCTCAGTGAGCATGGTTCTTCGGATACCCTGCGGGATACCCTGCGGGGCGGCGGGGCTGTCCCGCGGTCTATGTCCCATGTGTAAAGAGGCATCACCAAAGCGGGTTTGGCGGATTTGGTCCGACATGGCTGGTGGCGGATCGTTGAGTTGCCCACCATGGCCGCCTTAGGGTTACTTCCGGTCCGAAACGCCTGGAGGTTCCATGTTAGAGAATCGGGGATTCGGGGGAATATTGTCTTAACGCATGAACAGCTGGCTTGACAGGGCGGGGAATAGAGAGCAGAGGTTGCTCTCCGTTCTGGGACTATACGTTTCCGCGGTTTGCCCTTTACACTTTATGCGTAATGTAGAAATCCGCGAGTTCCATGTATGCATGGTATCACCGTGAATGCATAAAAAGCGCTCGAGTTCTATGTATGCATAGTATCACCGTGAATGCATAAAAAGCGCTCGGCTTTGCCGGAGCCAGTCTGCCCGTTCACGAGAAGGCCCCAGCACTTAATAATAAGAACGCGCCTAGTGTGGGGTCTAATAGAATCAGGAACTTAGAGCCGGCTTCCTTGCGTACGGGTTTCTTCCCTCTGTGAATGCATAAGTTGCCGGGCTTATGGGCGGGCTACCATGTCTGTAAGGCACGTGAATTCTCAATGGCCTAGCAGGACGCTGTGGTAAGATGCGGAGTAAGCTCAAGGAGTGCGCGAAGCCTAGTGGGTTCAAATTTTTTCAATTATCCGTCACAGCTTATATGGCAGTACTTGCAGTGAGCAATGCCGAGGCTGTGAGTTCGTGCCTCACCTGGAGCAGTCTGTGTCAGGGGTTAATCGTGTTATGTAGTTAACGCCAAGACGCTTGAGTTGAGCATGCGCCTATAATATAACACAGCCTGCTACCAGCCCATTTAGCTTATTTGGAACTGGAACCGAGCACGTCCTTTCTATAATATAGCGGGTCCTATTGGGTAGAAGTTCACGCTATTTCGGAGACTAATGCGCAATGCTGCAGCCTAGCATGCCACAAGTCCCGGGCAGCCAGGCTGTAGGTTCCGTGTTACCGATTCAATAGCTAATATAATAGGGATGGGATAGGCTACCTATTATTGAATATGTTTTTATCAGCGCTCCTCCCCCACGAAATAGATGTTGCAGTTAGTCGGAGGTCAAGAATTTTTAACAATTGGCAAATCGTGGAGTGCTACTCTCATTGTTCAAAGAGAGTTGGAGGTTGCATCGTGCAAACATCTCCGGAATGATTGGCACTCGTGAATGGGGGTGACATCCCTACTAGGGAGCATTGAATGCTCAACCTGGGTATCGGTTGTATCTGCTTTCTAGCGGGTGCAATAAACTGCATTGAATGTTCGCCGTGGTAGCTACAGGGTAGCGGCAGCCCTCGCTCTCGTTGTCTGAGTGGAGCTGTTGGGGGGGGGGGGGGCGGGGGGGGGAGAGCCCAAGGCAGCGGACGTGGTCGGCGGTCTGAGCTTGCTGGCATGCTTATTGGCGCCAGCCGCTGGCGGATCGGTCTTTCTCGGGTCTGAGCGTGTTGCATGCGTGGATGTGGTTTTTGCATCGGTCGAATGTTGGCAGTTTATTCAAGGCGACGGCATGCTATCTTGGCCAACATTGATAACACATATTGCAGAATTCAGAGAAGGTTAGGAAGATTTCCAAGTGAAGCGCAGTCTCGCTGTTCTACTGTTGGGCCACAAACAAGGAATAATGGCCGCCCCGCACGTGAGGTGCATTTACGGGAATCAAACACGGGTTAGGGAGCATTGAATGCTCAACCTGGGTATCGGTTGTATCTGCTTTCTAGCGGGTGCAATAAACTGCATTGAATGTTCGCCGTGGTAGCTACAGGGTAGCGGCAGCCCTCGCTCTCGTTGTCTGAGTGGAGCTGTTGGGGGGGGGGGGGGGGGGAGAGCCCAAGGCAGCGGACGTGGTCGGCGGTCTGAGCTTGCTGGCATGCTTATTGGCGCCAGCCGCTGGCGGATCTGTCTTTCTCGGGTCTGAGCGTGTTGCATGCGTGGATGTGGTTTTTGCATCGGTCGAATGTTGGCAGTTTATTCAAGGCGATGGCATGCTATCTTGGCCAACATTGATAACACATATTGCAGAATTCAGAGAAGGTTAGGAAGATTTCCAAGTGAAGCGCAGTATCGCTGTTCTACTGTTGGGCCACAAACAAGGAATAATGGCCGCCCCGCACGTGAGGTGCATTTACGGGAATCAAACACGGGTTAGATCTGGCGACATGGTGCCGCGTCATCTTGACCGCCCCTCATGTGAGGTTCATGACAGGTATGGTTGTGGCAAAAGTATTGGTTTTCATGTCTTAGGGCAGAAAGTTGGCGAGCAACTATTTGGTGTTCTAATCCGGTAGGTAGGTTGCATGACCAGTAACCGAATTTGCTGACATGTTCACTTTTATCTTCGGGGCACTTGGCGGCAAATCGGGCGTTGGTATATGGCTGCGTGCTATTATAAGTTTAATAGTAACACCGCGATTGCACGGCCGTTTTAGATTTGTGTTCCATCGTTGTCTTGGTTTGGTTATGCTCGGGTACCGAATCTTTGGCAGCTTTGTTCTATAGGTTTATATCCGGATCCTTTGCCGGGTACAAGTGTCTCACTTAAGTTGTTACATTGTCACTTACACTTTAGTAAGAACCTGCCACGAATAGCAATCTAATCTTTGGCAGTTTTAGGGATGGGCTGGGTTGGCGCCATATTCGGCCGGTTTTCCCCTCGATTCGGGTTTTCCCTCCATTTGGGGCCCCGACTGGGGTTTCCCCTCCATTGTGTTGTGCATTCTGGGATTTGTAGTTCTGGGGCTCCGTCTGCGCGTGCGAAACGGGGACTGGATGGAATGTTGCCCTAGCGCCATGGGCACGCCGAGAGCGGCTCTTTTACAGCCAGTATCGGCGGCCTAACATGTGTGGAATTCTGTAAGGTACGGGAATACTCAATGGTTTAGTAGGGCTCTGTGGTGGTGCTCAATAATTTAATGACATTGAGAAAAGTGGGCTTAGAACTCCTTTGATGTATACCTGTAATTTGTATCAGAACAATATCTTTCAGGACAAATTTCGACCGGTTAATTAAAACGCCAACTGAAGGACTGGGTTATTTAAGACCCAGCGGTGCCAGGGGACAACACCTGAAACCTTCGTGGGTAACCTGTTCCGGCGTACAAATAACAGAGACACGGGACACTTCCTTCGGCGTCAAAGATTCGAGGTTTATTTACTGCAGGGAACACAGAAGTCACGTGAAGTACACAGCATGTAAGTTCGCGGGATCTGATTCGATTCGCTACTGTGGATCGCTCCTTTTTATACAGTTTTCGCTCATAGGTTAACATGGTACACAAAGGTTTACAACTTGGTTCCCATCATTAACCCCAAGAGGGGTCGCTTTGATGTATTCGAGGTCCGGAACATAAGTACAGAAACATTTGGTGGTTCCCAACTGTAAAAACCCATCTTCCCACCATTAGTACATTCCAATCGGCAGTAAACAGATCGAAGAAGGAACAGAAACAGGTGTAGAGGAAGGCAGAAACAGTGGGGAGATCGGAAAGGGTGTAAAAGGGGTGGTATCGGGAAACACGAGCTGCAGGCATCAAAGGGACGTGCCTAATGAGATGCACGGCTAAGACAATAGACCGGCACGGCAAGATGTGCCTCGAACGGGGCCATCTGCCTTACAGTATCATCCCCCTCATCATAAAGACACTTTCAAAGGAAACGTGTCTTCCGCAAGAGTCTTGGGAATCCCAGGGTCGCGAAGCGGACAGCGTCCGTTCGCTGGCTACTTGAGGGCAAGAGACAAAATGGATGCCGTATCTAAGATGGAACCCGTGGGTACAGATATAGAAACCCACGAAACAGACGAACGGTTTAGGTTAGCACAGCGAAACTGCGTACACCCACTAAACTCGTCATTTGCGGTTCATAGATACCAGACTCGACCATATTCGTGCGAGTCGAAAACGCCACTTACGATCGTCACGGAACCTCAACCAGAATGGCTGCTGTTGAGCATGACAAAAAATTTGTAGGGTAAAGGGGAGTGGCATAGAGTGCCGTAAAGCGGAGTAGAGTGGAGTGTTAATGAGTGGCATACAGTAGGGTTGAGTGGCGAGGAGTGGAGTGTCATGGAGTAGTGTACATTGTTGTGGAGTGTCGTTGAGAGAGTAGAGTGTATTAGAGTGTAAGGGCGTAGAGTTGAGTGGCATAGAGTGGAGTACAGTGTCTGAGTTGAGTAAAGTGTTGCGGAGTGGAGTGGCACAGAGTGTTGTGGAGTTGTGTAGAGTGGAGTTGAGTGGCGTAGAGGGTGTTGCACAGAGCGGAGTAGATTGTTGAGTGAGTGGTGTACAGCAGAGTAGATTGTCATAGAGTGGAGTGGTAGAGTGGGGTAGTGTGTCATAGAACAAAGTGGAGTAAAGTGGCATAGAGTGAGTTGCGTTGAGAGCCGCAGAGTGGAGTAGTAAGCTGTAGAGCAGAGTGGCACATATTGGAGTGGAGTGTCAGTGGAACAGAGTTGAATGGAGTAGAGCATCAGAGTGGAGTAATGTAGAGTAGAGTGGCCTAGAGAGAAGTGGCATACATTACAATAGTGCAGTGTAGATTGGCGTAGAGTGCATTGGTCTTGCGTAAAGTGGTGTAGAGTGCAGTGGTATTGAGTAGATGGGTGCAGACTAGATTACAATGGCGTAGAGCACAATTGCATAGAGCGGAGTTGAGAAGAGTGGCGTGGAGTAGAGTGGCAAAGAGTGAAGTGGCGTGGAGTGGTGCAGGGTAGAGTGCAGAGCTGAAGAGTGGCTTAGAGTGCAGTGACAGCGTGCAGTGGCATAGAGTAGAGTGGTGTAGAGTTGAGTGGCACAGCTTTGACTGCAGTGGAGTTTGGAGTGGCGCAGAGTAGAGTGCAGTGGAATAGAGTAGATTGTTTCAGAGTAGAGTGCTGTGTTGCAGATCAGAGAAATGTGGAGTGGTGCAGAGTGGAGTTGCCTAAACTTGAGTGGTATAGAGTGCAGTGGTGCACAATAGATTAGAGTGGAGTGGACTGCATTGGCATAGAGTGCAGTAGAGTAGTGCAGAGTAGAGTGTAGTGGCATGAAGTAAAGTGCTGCAGAGTAGAATGTCAGAGTGGAGTAGAGTGCAGTGGTGTAGAGTAAAGTGAAAGAGTGCAGTGTTGTAGCATGGCGTAGGGTGCAGTGCCATAGAGTTTAGTGGCATTCGGTGCAGAGTAGATTGGTACAGAGTACAGTGACGTAAAGTGTATTGGTTTTGAGTAAAGTGATGTAGAGAGCATTGGTGTAGAGTGCAGCAGCATAGAGTGCAGCAGCATACAATTGAGCGGCGTAGACTGGAATAGAAAGGAGCAGATTTCAGTGGCATAGAGTAGATTGTTTCAGAGTAGACTGACGTGGCGTAGAGTGCAGTGGTATAGATTAGAGTGTCGTAGAGTGCAGTGGTGCAGAGTAGATTAGAGTGGCTTAGAGTGGATTGGCATAGAATATAATAGCGTAGAGGGGAGCGATGCATAGTAGAGTGGGAAAGAGTTCAGTGGCGGAGAGAGCAGTGTTGCAGAGTAGAGTGATGCAGAGTACAGTGGTGTAGGGTAGTGTGCAGTGGCATAAGAGTGGAGTGATTAAGAGTACAGTGGTGTAGAGTGCATTGACAAAGTAGAGTGGTTCAGTGGTGTAGAGTGCAGTAGAGTGGTGCACAGTGCACTCATGCAGAGTGGAGTGTCGCAGAGTGCAGTGGCGTAGAGTGGTGCAGAGTAGAGTGGTGGGGAGCAGACTGGTGCAGAGTACAGTGGTGTAGAGTTGAGGGGCGTAGAGAGCAGCGAAGTAGAGTGTAATGCTGTATAGTGGCATAGAGGAACAAGTTACATTCGGTTACACATTATCTGGTAGAGACTCCATCTAGCTGCAGATTCCTTACCTTTGAATTTCCCAGGCGTCAGGCTGGATCCAGAGATGTTTGTTGAGAAATACCCATTGCACGTGTCGTTGCTTGGCTCCATTCGGATCCGCGTCATGTCAAACTCAGTTACATTTGTCACCCCGAGTGGGACGGGTATGCTCAGACGTGAGTCCCGTGCTCTCCACACCACTGGAGTCAAGCTATCCTGGCTGATGACGGCTGATAGCCAGAAACCGGTCCTAGGAGGCTTGATTCCGGTCCAGGGAAGACATGGTTTGGTAGTTCGGGCTGGACTATTCCCATGAGGCACAGGGTCAAGGCTGATTTGCATAGGGCCATGTCTGAACTGGGGTGGTGTGGAGTGCAAAAAAACGATGGATTTAGGCCCAGATTTTGTATGGTTTGGATACCATGATGGCGGCGGCTGGAAAGTAGCGAGTAGCTGGCGTCTCTGGCTCCGCTTTTTCTGATGGATTTCGGAACCCCTGAAGCCTGGAGGGGTTGCCTGTAAGCAGCTCGCATGTCACCAGTGCGCATCGCTTTTTCTTCAGTTC
The DNA here is from genome assembly GCF_964263255.1 of Lissotriton vulgaris. Taxonomy (NCBI): domain Eukaryota; kingdom Metazoa; phylum Chordata; class Amphibia; order Caudata; family Salamandridae; genus Lissotriton; species Lissotriton vulgaris. The sequence continues at coordinate 814,439,350 of NC_141698.1, forward strand.
TATATTAGCGGAAAGCTGATAAGCGGCGAGTTTGTGTCAATTTTGTACCGATATTGTGCTGACGGACTTGTTGCTGATTTTATAGCCCAGCGGACCTGCGGTGAGAGACGCGGACTCGCAGATTAACAAGTTGGCTCCCTGCTCCTGCTCTTAAACAGCCCACTTTTCTGCACTGGCAGCTGTGCTGGGTGAGTGGTACACAGCATCATTCTCGGTGTTCAGCGACAGTATTAGCTCGCAGCAGTTTTTGCCCTCGGACTACTTGTAGCTCTCACACGGACCCCTGTTGTCACACGGACCCCTGGTGTCACTGGGGAACTTTGATGCCTGGATTTGTGTGTCCTACTGAGCGGGAGTTCGGGACTGCGAGGACCAGCATTCCCTAATCAGCTGGGTGATTGCTGCAGCTGGTGATTCTTCCCGTGCCTCTTCCCGTTCTCTCCCCGCCTACCAGTGCCTGCCTGCTCTTAACTGCTCACGGCCCCGCTACTTGTAAGTACCCCAGTGGAGTAAACAGATTTTTTTTTATTTTTAATATATTTATCTATAGCATATATCTGTAACATGGCCATACGGGAGTCCAGGAGTAAAGTCCAGACTAATAAACTCACAGGAACATTAGAGAATTTCATCGTTAGAGCCAATTCAGTGATAGACCAGGGCATCGTGCTTATGGAACGCAGGGTGTCCCAGGATCTTGCCATGGCCAAAAGATCCTCAATGGGGCACTTTGCGAATGCTCGAACACCTGAGGTTGGTAGGGTTGTGAACATTGACATTGATAACACCCATTTGACTAACCATAATCAAACACCTACTCTGGACCTGGTCGGTACCTCCCCTCCCACTCATCTGACCCCGCAGGACCTCTCAGAGCAAATGAATGCCCCTTCCCCTATAAAAACGCCCAAAAGACCCAATATCCGCCAGTTCCAGGGTAACTGCACAGGTGCAATTCCCAAGAAGAAACAGCCAACTGCAAATAAGGCAGGAGCCAGGGCAACCAAACCAGCAAAAGGTTGCAACAAAAACGCAATCTCGACAAGCCCGAAGGACGCTGAGGCGCAAATGATAGTTGTTGCACCTGATTCACCGCTGCCACTGGGAAGCTCAGGGGGTTTTACTGTGACTGGTGCAGGCCCACCCAGGGAAGAATCATCGACATGGTAGGACTCCTCATGTACGAAAATCACTGCGCTATTGAGTGCCCGACTACGCCCATTGGAAGAGAGACTTGCCAGTATTGAAAGCCAATTATTTAACTTTGAACAAGTAACAGTGGGCACTTTAAATAGTTTGGTAAACAATGCTTTAGCTCAAGGCAACCCGAACTTTCCGATTATAGCAGGGGAAGTTGTGATGCACGATAATCCTGCCGCCTCTGTGACACAACAAGCTGCTGGTAACTGCAGCATCCACAGGGGGGAACAAATGCATTGCTTAGTACAATGGGAGGGGGACCCAAGGCTGCCAAGGATACAGTGCCTAGCAGTGTAGGTGGGGTAGTGTCTGGTATTACTTCACACGATGGACGGGTCACCGCAGATACAGGTTCTAGTAAGAGACTCCAAACAGGGCCCAAAGTTGAATTGCCACCAGAAGTGAGTCCCTATTTAATTTTTTAACAGGGGTCCCAGAAATGAGTATGCCAAACGTTGAATCATATACAACTTTGAAAAATAAAGCCACTCACTGGCTTAATGTGCATAGACCTCTTCCCCCTCATATGGCTACTGAAATAACTATGGTCCGAAGGGTGGCTTGGGTAGGCCGTACACCTAAAACTATAAAGGGCGACTGTGTATTGTTCAACTTTAGGGACCCACACATTGTAGACCACATATGGAGTCAAGCTATCCTGGCTGATGACGGCTGATAGCCTGAAACCGGTCCTTAGGATGCTTGATTCCGGTCCAGCGAAGACATGGCTTGGCAGTTCGGGCTGGACTTTTCCCATGAGACACAAGGTCAAGGCTGATTTGCATATGGCCATGTCTGAACTGGGGTGGTGTGGAGTGCAAACAAACGATGGATTTAGGCCCAAATCTCTGTACTGGGGTGAATGTATGACATTGTTCTACATTCTGTCCATCAATTGTTGTTTTTGCATTTGTCACCCCGAGTGGGACGGGTATGCTCAAACGTGAGTCCCGTGCTCTACACAACACTGGAGTCAAGCTATCCTGGCTTTTAATGTCTGATATCCAGAAACCGGTCCTAGGATGCTTGATTCTGGTCCAAGGAAGACATGGCTTGGCAGTTCGGGCTGGACTGTTCCCATGAGGCACAAGGTCAAGGCTGATTTGCATATGGCCATGTCTGAACTGGGGAGGTGTGGAGTGCAAAAAATCGATGGATTTATGCCCAGAACTCTGTACTGGGGTGAATGTATGACATTTTTCTACATTTTGTCCATCAATTGTTGTTTTTGCATTTGTCATAGTCAGTAGCATTGGTTATGACATCGCGGTCACCTATATAGGAGCCACACAGGCGTGCGGACAACAGTACTTTTAGTTTTTTCCACGCCAGAAGCGCAGAGCCATGAAGTAACTGACGTAGTCGTGTGCAAAACTAAGGCCCTGAAAAAGGGAGTAACCCAAGCCCTAGTAAAATCAGTCCACAAAGCCGGAGGCATGGGTGGTGGTGTAAGGAATCTGCAACTAGATAGAGTCTCTACCAGATAATGCGTTACAGGAGGTAAGTATCTTTTTCATCAGTTAGAGACTTCTAGCTGCAGATTCCTTACCTTTGAATTAGATACCCAAGCCGTACCATCCCGACGGTGGATTGCAGCCCAATACCTTATACTAGGAAGTCCTGCAGGACCGAATGGGCGAAATGCCAGTCCCTGGGGACCGGACTATCCAGGCAGTAGTGCTTGGCAAACGTGTGCAAAGATGCCCATGTTGGTGCCTGACAGATGTCCAGGACTGGGACATCCTGAGCCAAGGCTGTAGTCGCAACCTTTCCCTTGGTGGAATGGGCCCTTAATCCCTCTGGGGTCTGCTTCTTAGCCAGGGCATAGAGGATCTTAATGCAGAGAACAACCCAGTGAGACATGTTTTTTTTTTCTGCACTGCCCATCCTTTCTTAGCTCCCACGTCTCCCATCAAAGAGTTTCTTGTCTACCTGGAACTCTTTTGTGCGAGCAAGGTAGAACAACACGCTCTTTTAGGGTCCAGACGGTGGAGATGCTCCTCTTCCATAGAGGGATGCAGGGGGAGCAAATAAGGTGGGCAGCCTGATGGATTGACCCAGGTGGAATGAGGTCACAACCTTTGGCAAAAATGAAGCACGGGTGCGAAGCATCACTTTGTCTGGAAAAAGACATCATGTATGGAGGCGTGCAAGATAACGCCTGCAATTCACTCACCCTCCGGGCAGATGTAATTGTTACTCAAAAGGCAGTCTTAATGGTCATCAGCCGGAGGGGACAGTTGTGTAAGGGCACGAAGGGAGCACACATAAGATAAGTGAGAACCAAATTAAGGTCCCACTGCGGTATAACAAAGGGCGTGGGTAGAAACAAGTGAGCCAGCCCAGTCAGAATCATATTTACATTCTGAGACTTAAAGTGAGAAGGTTGGTCTGGCAGCCACAAAAAAATCAGACAGAGCAGAAAAAAATAACCCTTTAGAGTTCCAAAGGGAGAGCCCTGTTGGGCAATGGTTAGAATTAAATGCTCTGAGGCACAAAGGACAGAACCTAAGCTGTAAGTCCCCCCCTCAACTTGGCTTGAATTATCATTCAGCTATCAACTTTTAAATGTGTTTTAGAACTAAAATATTCTGTCTTTGTCAACATATTAGTTTTTGAAAATACGCATATTTTTATCAATCAAATACCAGTTTCCATTTTGGCGAAACAAAATCAGTTTCCAGAAAAAATTATCTTTTCTGAAAAAAATGTGCCTTTAAAATATCATTTTTCATTTTTAGAAAACACACAATCCACAAATATAAGTACTATCATGTAAAAATACCTCACATAGACCGATTTTGATTACAGTACCCAGGTATTACAATCTTAGGTAATGGATGCACACCAAGGATGCCTATGTTATGTGAATAATGGCCACCGTTATACCAGGGCCCGAGTACTAAGGTGGACCCCATAACATCTAGGATGCCCAACGTATATCAGTTATGGTATTTATTATGAGAGGAACAGTCATCATTCTGTCAGGAGTAGCTAAAAGTAGGCCAGTCATGCTCTTAACATGTCAATGATGGCAGCAGGTATGAGACAACAACACTAAAAAATACCTATAATAGTCAAGGATGATCATTATTACACCATGGGCACTAATTTGCCATGAACGGACACAATTGCACCAAAGATAAAATCCTTATGATGCGGGCCAGCATACACATTTGACAGTCCTTCACTCGAGGTGTACCTTCCAGGAAGCAACACTGTTTATTAGGGAGGGACACTATGTCAGACATACAGACACATAAAGGAATGCAGATAAGTTTCTTATTTTTTCTTTGCTCTGGATCCATGTCCCGCTCCTCTCAGCTCTTGGGTTGATCATGCTCCTAACACACTTTCTCTCTGGCTCCTACAGCCCCACATTTTGGTGGGTCAGCACTGATTACTACTGTCAATCTTTGATAGTGCATTGTTCACATATGTGCTGAGACTGATAGAGCATCGCGTTTAACATGGCCAATCTCCTCTTGATTTAGAGCTAAAGTGGATACAGACGGGCATGTGGCAGACCCCGTAACCCAACTCAGTTTGTGTTTGAGTGTTATTATAAGGCGCTGCTACTGGTTTGGTTGGCTTTCACTCCAAGTGTTGTGAAGTGAGCGGTGCTACCTTCTTTAAAATGCCCAAACTCTCGGAGATTGTCTTGGCTTGTGTTGAACTCTGAGAGCTTCTTTAATGGTGCTGGTGAGCTACCATTAGTTCCTCTGTCAACCATTCCTGATTTGGCAGAACGGGAGGAGTAAAAGAAAGGAAAAATAGAAAAACACTCCGATAATAGAGCAAGGCCACACCAGCTGGGTCGGGTGCATGGTTGTATACAAGAGTTAAAAAACGAAGAGGCGGTCCGCTTAAAAGCAAAACGCTGTCGGGGAGAGATCTATATCATCCAAGCACCGGCAGCGCATTATTAAAATTCACAAACTGGATAAAAACAAAGATTAGTGAAAGAGAGGAAACCTGATTTAACATGAAGATGACTCCCAGCCCCAGGTGACCTTGAACCCGGTGGATTACGAATAGCCCTAGTCCTGAAGAGGCCAGAATCGATTGGCTGAAACGCGTCGACTTTAAAGAGACACCAGATTAAAAAAACTTGATTAATTTAAATAATTTGTTGGGGGATTTAAAAGATACTGGGTTTGAATAATATATACCTGTTGTTCCCTCACATGTCTGTTAGATCTCTATAGGAATGTCTTGTTTATTTTTTCAGTGAGACATCCTAGTTTTGAAACGAAGGGCTTTTCTTGTATATATATATAAAGAATACATGTATATACAAATGTGTTTGAAATTGAAAATGAAATATATAAAGTAAAAAATCTCTTCATTTGATAAAATAAAAAATCATTTAGTGAAATTCTAAGGCGTAGTGCGGTTCATGACGAGACATGAGATTGTATGGAAAAAATATATAAAGTGTGGTCATAGTAATATGAATACTAAATAGGGAATATTTTGTCTTTATTCCCTATTACTACAACTAAGAATATAAACCGTAGAACCAAGGTACCAGTTTCTTGTAAATTAAAAGAAAGGAAAGGCAGAGAATAGCCCTCCTTAATGATCTTCAAGACCCACTTGTCTGATGTTATGGACCTCCAGTGGGCGAAATGATGAAGGATTCTCCCGCCAACTGGAGTGGTGTGGCCTTGCAGAGTCAGACTAGGAGTGCTTGGAGGCTGCAGCTACCGTGGGCAGGGTGGCCGATGACTTCTGGCTTCCATTCCAAGGTCGGAATAAACCATGTCCATGTCCACGTCCACGTCCCCACATGGCTTGGGAAGCCTGTGCAGTACGATGGCTGGGATAGGGCTGACGTAGCTGGAAACCCCTTATGTTGCCACAAAAGGTGCCAAAGCTACACTGGCCACAAGGTGTAGAAGAGAGACCCAAGGATCTGGCCGTAGCTCAAGAGTCGTTGAACCTCACTAGGGCTGAATCTGTCTTCTCTCCAAACAGAAGGGTTCAATCAAAAGGCATGTCTATCAAATTTGGCTGGACATCTCCTTACTTCTTTTGTCGACAGATAACAGCAGAGGTGAAGATCAAGTCATCTTGAACTTCTTCTTCTTGTGCCTCTTCCCTGAGTGTCCCGAAGACCTCAAGTGGGATGAAGAGAACTTTAGGCTATGGTCACTCCGCTGAGTCTTGAGGACGGTGCCGACTGCCAGGCTGCAAGGAGCTTCATAGCCTGCTCCCATAAGGTCTCCAGAGCCATAGTACGATAGTCCGAGCATGACTTCGAATTGTGGTCGCGCTCGAGACACCAGAGACAGACGAGGTGGAGCTCGGTAACCGACATCAAGTAGCAGGCACTGCACAGCTTGAACCCGGTCTTCCTTGCACACAAATGCTGGAAAAAATTCTGAAGTCAACAAAAAGTTGAGAAATTACCTGACAAAAAGCGACAGGGGTAGCTCTTCCCGGATCGGCGCTTAACTGGCACGGTAAGAAAAGAAATGACGTCGGCGCACCTGTTTGGTGCCTATATAGTTGACCGTGAGGTCATAACTAATGCTACCGACAATGTCACGCAGAGCTGAAACGAGCCACACGATGGCACGTGCAAGGGGTATTGTTCAGTGAAAGCTTCCGGATCCAGCCTGATGCCTGTAAAATTTAAAGGTAAGGAATCTGCAGCTAGAAGTCTATCAGATTAGAATGTTGTAGCATATAGTGCCATAAAGTGCAGTGGTGCAAAGTAGTTGGCATAGGTACAGTGGTGTAGGGTGCATTGGTTTTGAGTAAAGTGGTGAACAATGAAGTGGTGTAGAGTCGAGTGCAATGGTTTAGAGTAGAGAGGCGTAGAGTGAAGTGTCAGAGTGGAACAGAGGAGAGTGGAGCGATGTAGAGTGGAGTGGCGCAGAGTGGAATAGAGTGCAGTGCTATAGAGTGGTGAGGCAGAGAGTAGACTGTTTAGAGTGAAGTGGAGTGGTGAAGGGTTATGTATAGTGGTGCAGTATAGAGTGCAGTGGAATAGAGTAGTGGCGCAGAGCGCCGTAGCGTAGCATGGCAAAGTGTTGACTGCAGTGGCATAGGGTGGAGTGACGCAGAGAGGAGTAGAGTGGCATAAAGTGCAGAGGCATGGAGTGTAGTGCCACAGAGTGGGTTGTTTCAGAGTAGAGTGAAGTGGTGCAGAGTAGAGTGGTATAGAGTAGTGACGTGGAGTGCAGTGTTTTGGAGTGGTATAGACTGAAGTGGTGAAGAGTACAGTGGTGCATAGTAGAGTGGGGTAGAGTGCACTGCATAGAGTAGAGTGAAGCAGAGTAGAGAGACGTAAAGTGATGTGGCATAGAATGCAGTGTCAGAGTGCAGTAGTGCACAGTAGATTAGAGTGGCAAAGAGTGCAGAAGAGTGGCATAGACTGGTGCGGAGGAGAGTGCAGTAGCATACAGTAAAGTGCTGCTTAGTAGATTGAAGTGTGGTACAGAGAAAAGTAGCAGAGAATTCAGTGGCAGGCAGAGAGCTCAGTTGCAGGCAGAGATTTCAGAGGCAGACAGAGAGACCAGTGGCAGAGAGTGCAGTGAGGTATAAAGTGCATTGGTGTGGAGTGCAGTGGTGTACAGTGGTGCAGAGTAAACTGACAGAGTGCAGTGGAGTAGAGTGGAGTATAGTGCAGTGGCATGAATTAGAGTAAAGTGGCATATAGTGCAGTTGTGCAGAGTAGATTGGCATGGAGTGCAGAGGCGTAAAGGGGGAGGGAGGGAGACAAAGAGAGGGAGGGAGACAAAGAGAGGGAGGGAGACAAAGAGAGGGAGAGGGTGGGAGACCTCTGGTGCCCCCTCTCTCTCTGGGAGCTCCAGAGAGAGAGGAGGCAGCACAGAGCACTGCTTGAGACCCTGACAAGGACGGGGGTGGGGGCCCCAGAGAGAGAGCAGGAGGCAGCACCTAGCACTGTTCAGGAACCTGAAAGGGTGGGAGAGGGAGCCCCCAGAGAGAGCATTCTCCAAGGCAAGGCGGAGAGGAGATGGGTGCGAGGCGGAGGGGAGAAGGGTGCAAGGCGGAGGGGAGAAGGGTGCAAGGAAGAGAGGAGAAGGGTGCAAGGCAGAGGGGAGAAGGGTGTAAGGCAGAGGGGAGAAGGATGCAAGGCAGAGGGGAGAAGGGTGCAAGGCAGAGGGGAGAAGGGTGCAAGGCAGAGGGGAGAAGGGTGCAAGGCAGAGGGGAGAAGGGTGCAAGACAGAGGGGAGAAGGGTGCCAGGCAGAGGGGAGAAGGGTGCCAGGCAGAGGGGAGAAGGGTGAAAGGTAGAGGGGAGAAGGGTGAAAGGTAGAGGGGAGAAGGGTGCAAGGTAGAGAGAAGGGTGCAAGGTGGAAAGGAGATGGGTGCAAGGCGGAGAAGAGATGGGTACAAGGCGGAAGGGATAAGGGTGCAAGGCAGAGGGGAGAAGGGTGCAAGGCAGAGGGGAGAAGGGTGCAAGGCAGGGGGAGAAGGGTGCAAGGCAGAGGGGAGAAGGGTGCAAGGCAGAGCGCAGAAGGGGGCAAGGCAGAGCGCAGAAGGGTGCAAGGTAGAAAAGGGTGCAAGTCGGAGGGGGGAAGGGTGCAAGGGGGATGGGGAGAAGGGTGCAAGGGAGAGGGCGAGAAGGGTGCAAGGCAGAGGGGAGAAGAGTGCAAGGGGGATGGTGATGAAGTAAAAAATGTGCCCCCCTTGAAACATTTCTGCAGACGCCCATGGCAACGCACACTACTTTGTGAGAGAGAGGGGAGGGAGAGTGGAGTGAGAGAGAGAGTGGAGTGAGAGAGAGAGTGGAGTGGAGTGAGAGAGAGTGGAGCAAGAGAGAGTGGAGCAAGAGAGAGTGGAGCAAGAGAGCGAGTGGAGAGAGAGAGAGAGAGTAGAGAGAGACAGTGGAGTAGAGACAGGGTGGAGAGAGAGAGACAGTGGAGAGCGAGAGGGGAGAGCGAGAGTGGAGAGAGAGAGAGTGGAGAGAGAGAGTAGAGAGAGAGAGTGGAGAGAGAGTAGAGAGAGACAGTGGAGAGAGACAGTGGAGAGAGACAGTGGAGAGTGGGAGAGTAGAGAGAGAGAGTGGAGAGAGAGTAGAGAGAGACAGTGGAGAGAGACAGTGAAGAGAGAGAGTGGAGAGAGAGAGATTGGAGAGACAGTGGAGGGAGAGTGTAGAGAGAGTAGAGAGATAGTAGAGAGAGAGTGTAGAGATAGTAAAGAGAGAGAGTGGAGAGAGACGAGAGAGAGAGTGGAGAGAAAGAGAGAGTGGAGAGAGAGAGTGGAGAGAGAGTGGAGAGTGAGAGAGTGGAGAGAGTGGAGAGAGAGGAGAGAGTGTGGAGAGAAAGTGGAGAGAGGCTGACTCAGAGTCTGAATACTGACTGACGGAGAGACTGACTGGCTGAGAAACTGACAGAGAGAGATAGATAGAGAGATTGACAGAGAGAGAGAGAGAGAGAGAGATAGAGAGATTGACAGAGAGAGAGAGAGAGAGAGAGAGAGAGAGAGAGAGAGAGACTGACTGACAGAGAGTCTGAATGACAGAGAGAGAGAGACTGACTGACTGAGCGAGAGAGACTGACTCATTGAGAGAGAGAGAGACTGTGATGGAATTGGGGTCACAAAATGAATGAAGCTATGCAATGCCTCTTAAGATTGCTATTGTCTACTAATAAAAATGTATTATCTAAATGTGCTCTTTGTAGTTACATCTGGTTTTGAAATACTGCATTGTCGCTTTGTCTAATGTTTTAAAACGGAAACCAGAAGGAGCAGTGGGTGCACTTTTGTCAAAACTGAACAATGAGTGGCCCGATGTTGTATATCATGACAGGAGTCTGCATCAGGAAACCCACCTAAAATTGGGCAAACTTCCCTGGCGTACTGATGGCATGGACCCTGTAATGAATAGACCACCACCGATGATAACCTGCGGGCAGACTAAGCCCAACCTTTAACTCCACCATCCAGAATTACTTATAACGGCTGTATTGGTGACAGTGGCGTAACAATCGCCCCGCATCTCCTGCAGTATGGCGGGTCACTGGCCTGAGAGCTCTAGACTGGCACGGAGGATGGGAGGGGGGGACCCCTCCATGTAGTTTGCAGGGGGGGCTCCCTCAAGTTTCGTTACGCCACTGACCACCACTGCTTGATGCATACTCAACGCAGGATATACAACACTCAGACCTAACGTGAGCCCTGTATCCAGGCCGCACTCCATCGTGGTTGGCCTGAACTAGTGACTTTGTCCTAGTCTGGTATGACAAGGTAACTAACAGTTCGCGGTTTGTGCTTTATAGGTACTATTTTTACCGAAATGTTTAAAATGTGATACCCGTAGTTCTACTGATTGGATTTTTGTTGGTTTGGTTTCAAATAATCTATTAAATGTTACTCTGTTTTTCTAAATTGGTGTGGGATTTTTCTTGTGTAATATTTTCACTTTATTACTCTTTGTAGTGCTGCATACATATTTTACGTAGTGCCTCTATGGTAAGCCAGACTGCTTTGTACCAAGCTACCAGAGAGTTAGCACAGGTTAGTTTTAAGTTTACTTGTGGTTCACCCCGACGGAGATTGTCGTTGTTGCTCGAGTAGGTTTTCAACCCCCTCAACCAGTTACCCAATTTCCTACAAGCAACATCACAACATAAGAGCACGTATGCATTCAATTTACTGCACCATTATTTTCTTTTTTTTTTAATTAACGATACAGCACTAGCAAAAAGCATTTAATTTTGCAGATGCTGCACAGCATCAGTAAAAATTACTGGTAAATCTAATAGGTCAAAAAGATTAGACCTACTGACTTTGCCAATACTGTTAGTTTTTGGAACAATAACTTCACTTTAACTGTAATGGTTAGGCACATTTTAGAGGCTTTTAAGTATATGTTAAGGTAACCAATCCTAAAAATAATGTCACTTTTTTCAGTGTACATGTGCATATTGCATTATAGGAACATTCCATGGCTTCTCAGAAAAAGTTCTGATATGGTTTTCTTTTGCCATTACTCACTGGTATTAACTGCCAAAACCGGGGAATTTTACCTCTGAGAATTTACGATGACCTGTGGGTTCCACAAGGCTTGTTTGCAGCAGCCACAATTTAAATCTGTACCTAGAACCTTGAAGTAGATAGCTAGCAGGTAAAGATGTTGTCACTCAATATTATACAGACGACGTACAACTTCCAAGCCGACTTAAAGTTTAGTGGAGAGGTTACTCAGTTGCAATGGAATACCCTCTATGCCAAACTCTCGGTCCATCCTCCCGATTTAGGGCTGGGTGTCCTAACAGTTTGTCAACGAAAGGTCCCTACTCCAGTTCCATCAGCGTCAAATGGCCAAATGGATTTCGGGCTGTTTAAGATAACCCACCTGATGGGCTTAGTCCTCTCTGCACGGTCATCCCCAAACTTTTTGCCTTAACCCTCCTGTTTTCTGAAACCATTTTTGTTGCCTTTTAGGACTCTATGCACCTTACCACTGCTAGCCAGTGCAAAAGTGCTGATGCTCTCTCCTTTAAACATGGTGAAATTGGCTTACACCCAATTAGCACATCTAATTTATTTATACGTCTCTCGTCAGGTGTACTATATGTATCCAGGGCCTGTATATAAAATGCTACTAGTGGGCCTGCAGCACTCATTATGCCACCAACATAAGTAGCTCCTTAAATCTTTTTCAGCCTGCCATTGCAACCTGTATGTGTATTTTTAAACTGCAATCCAGACTTGGCAAAATCAACTCTTTTGCAGGCCTGAACCTTCTTTTTTAATACATATAAGTTACCCCATAGGCTGGGCCCTATGCAGTCCTTAGGGCAGGGTGGAGTGTATTTAAAAAGTTGGGCATGTAATTTTAAAGTGTACATTTCCTGGTAGTGGAAAACTCTTAAATTCATTTTTCACTTCGGCGAGGCCTCACTCTTCCATAGGATAACATTGGGTTAACTTATTACAGTTAATATTGGAGTAGGTAGGAGTATCAAGTTTGGACACTAAAGAATTCTAATTAAAACCCCTCTTTAATGGTAAAGCCAGATTTATGTCACAAGTCTGAAAATGCCACATTTGAAAGATGGCATTTTCTTGTCTTAACCATTTGGTGGCTGCAGCCTGTTTTCTGGTTCACATGACTAGGTATAGTTGGCCTAGGTGTATTCCTCCCCCACTGCCACACAAGAGAAGGACTCGGTTTTGGGGAAATGAGTCATCCAAGCAGGATGGGGGTGGAGCAGTGCACAGCCCTACTTGCACTTCAAAGACCCTGCCTCAGCTCATACACAAAGACCTTCACACTGGCCTATTGTGCTCCCAGACAGACTGGGACCAGGGCAGGGAGGCAGGAAATTCCAGACAATTTTCTGTGTGTTGGGGTGGGGAGGAGTTTGGAAGCTTCTCAGACTTCAAAAGGGGCACCAGGTATACAAATAGGACCCCAAGACCCACTATTCAGTACACTCCTGGGCCTGTGGATGCTGCAGAACTGAGACTGCCTTGCTGCCAGAGGTCGGCCCTGCTGCGTGAGGCCTGCCCTGCTGTCTGAGAAGGAAGACTGGACCAGCTCCCTTCATCCCAGGCTACCTGGGTGACTTCAAGGGTTAGCTGACTGACCTTCTGTTCAGAGTTACAGGGACACAACAAGCTCCACAGGCCTCCTTGCAACTGCTCAGCGTACATGCTGCTCTTGACCTGCAACGGAATCTGGCTGAGCCTTGCTGGCCTCTGCTGGAATGAGTTCCTGATCACCAAGTGGTGCCTCCTCATGTCCTGGGCCCGTGGCTGGCATCAGAGAGAGCTCCTCCTGACCGAACTGTAGATTCCACTAATTTGGGTGCAAAGCCCTGCAAAGCCTTGCTACACAGCCGCCAGCTTCATTGGGACCGACGCAAATCTCCACAAACCCTCACTGCACAGCTCATCGGAACTGACGCAGAGTGATGCAAAGCCCCGCAAAGCCTTGGCGCACAACTTTTTTGGAACGGACGCTGGATCACGTGAAGCTTTGAAAAGCAAGGCCCTGCAGACTGCGCTTCAAGGACATTAGGTACAAACATCAGCAGGTCAGACTTAGTACTGTGCCTGGCCTGTGATCCAACGTGGTAGAACTTAACTTTTGACTTTGTCTCGGTCCAGCATGACCAGATGCGCTCAGTTGGTGCTTTGTGCCTTTTATATTAACATGTGTCCTGACTTCTCCTGCGTGTGAACATCCATCTATCTACAAGAGGAGTGAGCGGACAAATTAAGGTGATATTATTATCATTTATTTGTTTCCTTTAATTGCACACTTTTTTTGAAGCAGTAGCAAAGTTATTTATGGTCCTGAGGAAGCAGTAGATACCAATAGGATCACGGAAGCTGCAGAAACATGTCGACCTTATAATCCATCCAGTCGATACCTGTTTGAACTACTGATCCTTTGCACTAACAGTTTTTAATGCTTGGGAGTGGACGGCTTATGAATAAAGTTGTTTTGCGCCCACTATCCAAATTTTAATAGAGCACTTTTTTCCTATCACACACAAATCTTCTGTGTTTAGCACTGCTTTGAGTTACCACACACATTAGCTGACCACCCTTAGAGTCCCTTATTACAACTAGATAGACACCACACATTAAGAACTGTGTATAGTGCCTACAACTTGGACTCACCACTCTGTGAAGTGGCCCAAATGATGAGAAAAGGGCGGTACAGTGTGAGTAACTGATGGGAACTTATGACACCGAGACAAGTCCCGCTGTATGCCATATACATACTATGAGATACACAGAACAGGTATAGACACTTTAAACAAACAGAGGTTGTGTTTTTCATAGACCCACAGTTATTCTTTGGTAGTATAGAGCTTTGTGCCTTTTAACACCACTCTTATCCAGTCTTTAACATTTTATATCTCGAGTTTTAGTAATTGGATTTTTTTAGGTGTTTCAAATAATTTTTAAAATGCTCTCAATTTCTCGATATTGGTGTTGGATTTTTCTGGTGCTGTGTTACCATTTTATTACTTTTAAGTTCTGCATAACCATACTTGACACATATCCTGACTACTTTTGTGCCAAGCTACCAGAGGGTTAAGCACATGTTATTTAGTGAACTTTTGTAGTTCACCCAAACAAAAACTCTGGCTGTTGCCTCAAACAAATACCCAATTTCTTACATCATTGATTTTCCACCCAATTTAGAGTGGGTGGTTAGATGGGTTTCTTATGCTGCCCTCCAATGCCATGTATAGTCTGGCAGTGAAGAACATTAAAAATAAAAGAAATCACCCCCACATCATGGGACAAACTACCATGGTGTGGGATGTGGGCACCAATAGTTTACATTTAAACATCAGCTTTAGGAGTTTTGTTTTTGAAAAATGTAAAACTTTGAAAACGTTTAATGGCCAGCCATCATTTTTGACAGAGCCATCCATCAACTTTTCCAACATTGACAGGACTTTCTGGTTCCTGCCAATGTATAGATATGTCTGTGAGGATGACTGACATCACTAAGTCTGGTGGGTGGGATGTCCATCTAGGCAATGGAGTAAAGTACTCCATCCCCCTCAAGGATATTAAACCATCTGCACAATTCTAGATCGGGCCCTTTATCTGAACACTTTGAGCCTGCTTAATAAATCTACAAACATAAAAGTTTAACAACTTCCTTTAACAACAAATCCTTGAAAAGCCCAATTTAAACCATGCCAAAGCACAAAAATACAATTGACCACACACTCATCAATAAACAGAGTAGGATCTTCTTCCCTCCATCACCCATCAGTAAGATTCCTTAGGTTCACTCTACTCTTTCTTGCCATTAGTCACATAAATATTGCAGCCAGAATGGCTAATTATCACATACAAAAAGATCAGAAATCTTCTCTGCCCTACACAACTGAGAATAGCAGCACAGACCCTGGTAATCTTGTGTCTCGATTTGGGCAATGCCTTATCAATTAGTCTAATGAAGTCTTTTCCAGCTCCCTCAATCTTCACAGAGTCTTATCCCAGCTTTGAAAGAACAGCATAGGTTTGACAGGAAGAGAATTACACCAGATTACTTTTAGATACTAACATGAGATTCAAGATTGTATTTTCAACATACAAAGCAATTTACCTACAGACTCCCACTTACCTATCTGACATGAGCATATTCTGTAAGCCCAAAGTGGTCTAAGAAACAGAGACTCGCTGCAACGAAAACCCCCAAATTTATATCCAGTAGTTCTCCAAGGCACAAACAACGTTCTGGAACTGCATATCACTGGAGAGAGGCATACCACCAATTTACTCACATTCAGGGATAATTAAATACCCCATTATTAGGTTATGATTATCTCTCAAATAAATGGTGTCTTTAACCCAAGTGATGGATAATTCCTTCCTGTCCAATTTAAACAGCTAAGCCATGTCTCCAACTCAACCTCCAATACTGTTCTATTGTGTCACACAATATCTGTCCTATGACTTCCATTCAATAGGTGCCTACACAGATCCTCGCCCATCATCTACTGCTTTAAATATTGTTTTCTAACTTCTGTTCCATTCTCAGTCACGCGACTAATCTCAATTTTCCTATCACTGCCACTATACTTTTATGGTTCATATCGTATGTGAAGCATGCATTATATTTGAAGTTACAATTTTGTATGTAAAGGGCGCAAATGCCACACAGCCTAAGAGCATGCTAGAAAACTAGAAGAATAAAATACAATATATATGTGTGGAAATGCTGTTTTTTTAACTGTGTGATGAGCAACATTGAATAGCATTTTTATGCACATTTGGCATCCTGAAATATCTAACTCCAAACCAAAAATTTCCGATGAACCTAAAGGCAGCGCTTGATACATTTTTTTAGATCTAAACTTTTGATAAGCGAAAGAAGCATGAACATTGACTCAGCCATGGTACATATGAAAAAAATCACTGCATCCATATAATACCACTCGTGTGTAATGGCCTTGGCATTTGTAAGATCACAGAGAGAGGAGGAAAAGACTTTGCGTTATTTTTCATCTCTTTAGGTTTCACCTGGCCGTAGCACTGCGCAGCAGTGCTCGCGCAGGCGAAATCGTATGATCCTACAGTGTGGGGCTTTGTCCCGCCTTCTCTTCCACTGGCTAGCTCCATAAATGGAGGCTAGCCATTGGAAGAGATTGGCTGTCAATCACTCTTTCCCCGTCAGAACGCGATTCGGGGGCGTTTCTTGGTCTTTTTTTAAGTCCCCCCCACACCCTCCTTCTCGCCATCCCGTTGTCTGTGCCTTCTGCCTCCCGCCCGCCCACTGTCCGTGCCTCCTCCCTCCCGCCCGCCCACTGTCCGTGGCCTTGTTTTTTACTGCAGTTTAGTTAGTTACTGAAGTCAAAATGTAAACACAATTCAGCTGTGAAAGTCACGGACTTCCTAGCACGTTTGTTTTGAGTTTATTCGCTTTTTCTAGATTGATAAATCCCGCCCCCCACACCCTCCTTCTCGCCGTCCCGTTGTCTGTGCCTTCTCCCGCCCGCCCGCCCACTGTCCGTGCCTCCTGCCTCCCGCCCGTCCACTGTCCGTGGCCTTGTTTTTTATTACTGCAGTTTAGTTAGTTACTGAAGTCAAAATGTAAACACAATTCAGCTGTGAACCTCACGGACTTCCTAGCACGTTTGTTTTGAGTTTATTCGCCGAAACCTAAAAAGATGGAAAGGGCTCAACTGAAGTACTGATTGTTTTCAGAATCCATGTTGCAACATCCTGTCAGTTTCGTGAGGGGGTCTGATAATCAGTGTAACAATAAAGGCGACGCTGCTTGCGGGCAGGCGTTATCTTTCTCCAGAAGGCACCTTTGTCAAAGAGATTTATAGGACCAGCTCCAGGAAAGTACTTTCTGTCCATCCCAAACGCCTAGTTTTATTCTTGAAAATGCTGCATAATAAATACTGAGGAGAAACAACTAGGGCTGGCTCTAATCAGTAAGGCTGAGCCTAATAAGCAAAACAACAAAGGAGAAATGCCAGTACTGAAAGTATAATTAACGAATCCCTTATCAACCAGAAATAGATATACTTCAAGACTGGGAGGTGCTATTGAATAGCTGCTTTATTCTGCAAAATATATTAAAAGGTACAATAATTTTAACCTTAGTGAGTATAGTCAACACCAAAGAAATTTTTGTGACACAGATGAAATAAGGGACACAGCACAAGATAAAATATCAACCATCCAGTCAAAAATCAAACATATCACAGCCATACCACAAACATTCATACTGGAGTACTTCACACAGACTGGAGAATTAATACACCAGTGGGGGAAGTAGCAAGTCTGCTGTAAACAAAAGTGAGTGCACAATTATCAGGACTATTGCAATACAATTATAGCACTAGATCTGCCTTTGGTTGTTCTAGTGCTATAATTGTATTGCACTAGTCCTGATAATCGTACACTCACTTTTGTAAATATCTAGTAATAATTGATTTATTTTGACCTAAAGGAGTGTATTATTTGGAGTTGAATTTTCTACAAGTTTACAGCAGACTTGCTACTTCCTCCCACTGGTGTAACAATTCTCCAGTCTGTGTGAAGTACTCCAGTATGAATGTATGAATGTTTGTGGTATGACTGTGATATGTTTGATTTTTGAATGGATGGTTGATATTTTATCTTGTGCTGTGTCCCTTATTTCATCTGTGTCACAAAAATTTCTTTGGTGTGGATTATACTCACTAAGGTTAAAATTATTGTACCTTTTAATATATTTTGCAGAATAAAGCAGCTATTCAATAGCACCTCCCAGTCTTGAAGTATATATTTTTCTGGTTGATAAGGGATTCGTTAATTATACTTTCAGTACTGGCATTTCTCCTTTGTTGTTTTGCATAATAAATGCTGACATGATCTGTGACATACGCGGAAGTCTGCAATCTTAGCAGGCCCAGCGGCAGAGAGAGGCCTGCGCTGTGCAGGCTTCTTCGTGAACAGCGCCTCCCCACCCCGGGGCGCTTGCCTGTGTGATTGTGGACACGAGCGGCGCTGTGCACCTCCGTTTCATCCTCAGCCTGGGTCCTTGATTTGAACCTGTCTGGATCCCGTGAGTGGCTGCCGCAACCTAGGTCTTCAGGGAGCTTTCCAAGTGAACCATTAAAATATGGCTTTATTTGTATGACGTAAGGCTCAACAGAAAAAGACTCCTCTCTGTGCTGAAACATGACTGTCCGGTTTGGAGGACTCCAACCTATGGTTCACTGACTATGGCATTTTATGCATTATTTGACCATCCCACGTTCACCAATCGCTTGCTCTCCTGAGTATTGACACTTTGCTGTCGACCTTGCTTGCCATTGCCGATTTGCTCATGGGGGCGGGGCCTTCCCCGAGGGATGTTTGTGTGGCCATAATCTGCCCTTCGAGTAGGGGTGGTGTGGAACTGGTTGTTGAGTGTGTTTCGCAGTGGGTGGGTTACCTAAGTGTGGTATTTTGAGCCCAGCCTGAAACTCTCACTACAGGGGCCAGCTCACACCCCTGCTGTGATCTGTGGCCTCCAGCAACCCCTCCCCGACCTGGCACAGACTGCTATCAGTCCCTCATCATTCTGTATGAGAGAGTGTGGAGTGCCACAAAGCGGTGGGGGCTTGTTTTGTTAGGCGCGGGGAGAGTGGGTGTGTGTGTGTGTGGCTCTGGGTGTGTGTGTGTGTGTGTGTGTGGCTCTGGGTGGGTGTGTGTGTGTGGCTCTGGGTGGGTGTGTGTGTGTGTGTGGCTCTGGGTGTGTGTGTGTGGCTCTGGGTGTGTGTGTGGCTCTGTGTGTGTGTGAGTGTGTGTGTGTCTCTGGGAGTGTGTGGCTGGCTCTGGGAGCGTGTGGCTGGCTCTGGGTGTGTATGTGTGTGTGTGTGTGGTAGTAATTGCTGTCTGCTAAGCTCGTCCGTAGGGTACAATAGGTCTCACATTTGCGAGAGATTAAGCTATTGGCAATGTAAATGACAATGCCATGTATTTATCTGTTTTCAAAACCAACACACAAATACAAATTGTCATTTACAATGCCAATAGCTCTAACTTTTCCAAAGGCGAAACCGTTGGATTGTAAATGCTTGTTTTTTAAATACTAGTAGGGATGTGTTGAAGATGATGTCCATGTAGTCATTGCCTTGCCGCTGGTCAATATTATTAAATATGGAAGCCACTGCAATAATTATTGTCCAAACATCTGCCTGAAATCAGATCAAATGCACCTGATTATGTATTGAGAGAGAATGTTTGCAAATGTTGCTAAGATCAAAGATAAGGAGACAGCAAACCCACTGGTAATACTTTTAAAGTTATTCAGCAAATATCCTTTGATTACAAGTGTATAAGGATTGCCTGAAATCTCCAATGGACAAAAGAAATAATACAGAAGACAAGATACATCAAGCGCGTTAGACAGACTAAATCAGGAAACCCCTCTTCTCAGTTTTCCGCAGAGATGTGTACAAGGCGAAAGATGTGCTCGCTGCAGTCTATGGAGAAATGTACAAGAGTTATGAGACTGTTACATTTCTGACAGCCAATGAGAATCCATTTATGTTGTTTTTGCACCTCCTGCCACCTCTAAGATTTCATTTCATCTAGAGTTTGGTTTAGCATGTAGATTTACCGCCTGTCGTTTGGTGAATGTGGATGTGCTTGAAACATGTCAATAACTGCAACAGAGGAGTGCTGATGCAGACACTATGGAATTAAC
Organism: Lissotriton vulgaris; assembly: GCF_964263255.1. NCBI lineage: Eukaryota > Metazoa > Chordata > Amphibia > Caudata > Salamandridae > Lissotriton > Lissotriton vulgaris. The sequence goes on from NC_141698.1 coordinate 814,459,200, forward strand.
ACTGTTCTCTTCAATTTGCTGGTTAGGGATTGCTCGACTTGCTTTGCTTTATTGTGTGTCTCTTTTTTTTGCCACGACCCTAACCTGACTTCCGAGAAAGACAGAATATTATTGATGGGTTCCTATTAATTCAGGATGGGTTCCCAGCAGAAATCCAAATTAGGCAATCTCAATTTGTTTTATTAATTTGGGTTAAAAACAGTACGCCAGTACCTTCGTAAAACATATTTCCAAAGCTCAAAATATGCCACAAAAGCCATTTCAAGCCTTGAAAAATTAAAATGTTGTTACCAGTTTGCGTTCTATTTTTCCGTTTCAAAGTGCGTGCATCTTGTTTGTGGCTAATAATCATACTATATGTGAATATTTCTGCCAAAGGTTTGTATGTCTAACTTGTTCTTCGTGCATTGTGTTAGCACTGGGCTTTGACTTCTGGTGTCTTTCATTTGTGTTCTCGTGGCATTGCTGTCAACGTCAGTATGGTGAAGGAAGCAGGGCAGCAGCACTTGTGGTTTTAAAGCAGTATTTAAAGGGCTTCACTCGAAGCTTCTGGTTGAAATTCGCCCTGAGAGGTACTTTTCCCACCTCCTGGTCTTATTGCTGATCTTTGCTCTCTTATTCTTCATCACACTGCTAAGGAAGAGTCGTGTTCAGGGGGTTGTAGCTTTGTGGTTTTTCACTTTGTCCTGGATATATTCACATTTATATTTACAATGCACTCTGGGTTGAGGTTTCCTCTGTAAGTCTTTCACGATATGGTGGTTCTTTTTTTATTTCTAGTCAACTTGCATGTGCTTGTCTTGGGCACTTCCACAAAGGGGGTGAAATGGAATCATTTTCAATGACTACTCTTATATAATTTGGTATCATTATATATATATATATATATATATATATATATATATATATATATATATATATATATATATATATATATATATATATATATATATATATATATATATATATATATATATATATATATATATATATATATATATATATATATATATATATATATATATATATATACTATAACTGTGTAATTACAGACCTGAGAAAGTCATCAGAAGAAATACATGTTGGCTGTAGTGGCAATGCCCATTGGGCTTACGAACCATTATTCAGCTTTGATGTGAATTATAAACATTGTATTTTTGGAAAAATCTCATGATACACCATTCATTCTGCCTTTTATTCTCTGTGTATAACAATACTGCCCCAGTCAATTGTTACAGTTGTTGTACTTTTTATCTGGATAACTACAAGTGTGTTGTAGCTAATGGTATCTATTTTTGATGTGGCATTAAAAGTGTCCGTTTGTATCCAAATCAAAATCTTTATTATCTTTTGAGCTACATTTACATCACTCTTGATCTTAGGTTGTTGAGTGCTCCAGAGAATTTGGGATCTATATTGTAGGGATTACCTTTGCTAATTACCTTAGATGCACCTTGTGGTAGCAGGAGTGTAGCATGTCGTAGCACCATTCTTAATTCAAATTAAGTCTTTGATAAACAGGGGATACTTGTATTGGGGATTGCCCTGGTTTTTCTCTCCACTGGTACCCTTTTGATGGTTAACGATAAAGAGAATAGCACGCTTTTCACAGGTCTTTTAGGGAATGTGTGAGGGCATAAATGATCTCTTCTGTGACACCTCTATGTTTTCTACCTCAGTGACCCTACCAGCTTTTTTCCTTTTGTTACTTTGAAAACTGAGGATTTGTGCAGTGGTGCCACTGATCTGGTCTGTGGGGATCTTACACCCAGCTGCAATGGAATTCATGCTGTCCTTAAGGTTGTACTCAGTCTATGTAGTGGGTGCGTATAAAGCACCCATTCTCCGAGCAGCTAGGGTAATAATGCTAATCAATGTTCTCATATCCTCTGTTCTGAACACTCTCCATGTCTACAAACAGCTGGCTTGCTGGCAGTGTCTTCTCATATTTGCCCATGACAGCAACACAGACGAAGGCAGGTTACAGCAGAATGGTTATTCATGGTGTGAATCCTCTGCAGTAAAGAGTGTCACAGACCGGGACATGACAGGGTATGAATGACATAAATATAGCATACGTAGGAGAGCAATATACGAGTTGCATGTTTGTCCCACTTAGCAAACATGGAAGGAGTTCCATCAGCAGACTTTTAGGCTGAGTCCTAGAGAGGTCCCCCTTAATGATGCCAGAGCTCAAAAGACAGTGTTCATATACCAGCCTCAACATTGATGTTTCAGGGTGCAAACAGTACACATCATTTACACATGATGGCAGCTCTTGCACTGACAAAGACAACAGAAGCAGAACACAAAGAAGAAATTCAGAATACTATCCATGGAGTGTTGACAATCAACTTGACGCAGAATAAACCAGGGTGAAGGACAGTTTCTGAACAAATGTAAGAAAGCTGAAGTCATAAATATCTATTACTGTGCAAGGTAGTACTCACTACCGTGATCTCCTCAGTACATCCGAGGAGGATTTGTGAGTTCCTAAAATTAAGCGTAAGAACCCTGAGCAGGCAGGACCTATGCCTTACAGCCCCCAGGCATTAGAGGGTCAGCCAGAGTAGTCCTCAGTTAAACCGGGACCAACAACTTTGACGGCAAAGATAAATGTAGGACCAAAAACAGAGGCCCCTTTCGAAAGGTGGCACGCACTGGAGCATATTCAGCTTTAGCTTCCCAAAGCCACTATGTCCCGATGTCCTCAACAAAATGCCATCAGATAGGAGGCTTTTACTTTCGTCCTTCACGCCATGGCTTTTAAGTGCATCAAAGTGTCTTCAAGCACGACATGACTGTCAAACCTGGGGTGCCTTGCAGAGAGGAGGCAGTCCCACTTGAAATGTCATATTGCCATGTATTTTGGAGCTCAACATCTAGCACTGCACTTTATATATGTCTCTAGGTATGTATATGCTTATTCTATAGCCCATACCTAGCTAAAGGGAGCAGAAATCAACAAAAAACTCCTCCCCAAACTCCAGAAAGCCGCAGCCAGACTAATCCTCGATATCTCATGGCACAACCACATCACCCAACACCTCCGCGATCTTCACTGGCTCCCCGTTGAAAGAAGAATAACTTTCCAGCTGCTCACGCATGCCTACAAGGCCCTCCACAACACCGGACCTCAATACTTGGGGGCATCTCCTTCCATGCCCCCAAGAGAAACCTCGCTCAGCCGACCTCTCCCTAGCCACCGTCCCCTGCTTCTACAGGACCAGAGCAGGTGGAAAGTCCTTTTCCTACCTCGCAGCCTGGACCTGGAACGATCTCCACATTCACCTTGGGCGAATCCCTAAGCTGCACCAATTCAGGAGGGAACTCAAGACCTGGCTCTTCGAATTACCCTAACGGAGCTGCTCACACCCACCCCCTAGCGCCTTGAGACCCGAACGGATGAATAGTGCGCTTTACAAAACCCTGATTCATTGACAGTGCTGTACATGGTCAAGCACAAGTATAAAGTCAATGAGCACAAGGAAAGGAGGTGGGTTAAGGACAGCTAATGCATAATGATATAGTGTTATTTAAAGAGGCGAGTTCAACTGTTCCATAAACTGGAGGAGCATTGGAGCGATCCTGACGGATATGGGAATGTTGTTCCAGTGCGTAGATGGAAACGGCCTGCTGCCTTATCTTTCTCTTTTTGTTTACAGTTCGAAGTCTGATGGTGTCCCAGCTGCAGGTGTGCCAAGAACCCTCAGAGATGGTGAGCTTACCTGTAAAAACAGACTGAGGGCTGGTAAATGATGCAGGTGGTGTTGCCAGGCAAGGGGAGCCACTGGAATTCGATTATGATAGCGGTGATATGATTATATCTCTACAGGTCCTGGTTATATATACTTATGCGAGTACATTTTCAGAAAAAGACATATTGTGTATTGTAAAAAATGTAACATATGCTAAGAATATATAATGGTACATATTACATTTGTAGTATTGTGGGTACGGCTAATCAGTTAGAGGAGACTGCATAAACCTCTGGGTTACATTTGCCAGCCAAGAGAGAGTAATAATGGAGAAAAAACTCTGATAAAGACATACGAATTCAAATGGTGTAATTCTGAAATATTCCCAGCTGCTGAACATCAAATCACAGCCCTGCGATCCGATTTGTGAAATCTGTTTGCCAAAATACTACATAAGCCTATTTCCATCTCAGCCGTATAATGACATACATGAGCAGAAATATCTTTGTTGGAGTCGTGAGGAGCTCGCCAGTCTGTCTTTGCTGTATAATAACACACGCGTCTCTTCCACAGGGCACAGCAACTGCTGACATGAACAGTTTCAAAAGATGTCACATCAACCACTCAGCAACAATGCAATCTAAATTGTGACTTTCTCCTGAGGTGCTACTCGGTACAAGCAGGATGTATCCTCAAGAAGGCTTAATCTGCGTGACTTTAAATAAAGGAATTAATATTTTATGTTCATTGCCAATCACAATATTGCCTAGAATCCAATACTTGATGTATTATTTATCCTAATTAAAAGCTGCTGTACCTTATCAGAATGAGTAAAAATCTATTAATGTGTTTGCTTTATTTTCGCGTGTAGCAATTGCTTTTTCACCCCAAGCATTGAAAATGCAAAACGTGCCTTAATAACAAATGCGAAAGCCAACAGTTTTGACATTTGGATGACAAGCAGATCGAGTTTGTCTATTCAGTACAAATGTACTGCTCTAAAGGTCAGCTAAATGCATATGAAAAATGGATGCTACATCAAAAAAGAGGGGGGGAGAAATCATAGGTAAGTGTTCCGCCTCACAGTGGGTGCTAAATAGATGGGTGCCAGACAGGGGGCCTCATGGTCACCCCTTCTAGTCGCGCTACTGCTAGAACCTCTGCTCAGAAAATACGACTCGACACTACCATCAATGGCATAAAGTTAGGGACGTAAATCACTAAGCTTACCATGTTTGTGGGCAACATCTTCCTCTCTGTGACAAACCCCATTAACTCTTTACCGCAGGTAACGGCTGAACTGAGGACCTATCAGCGCATCAGACTTTAAAATAAACTTAGCTAAGTCAGTAATCTTAAACATTTCACTCCTGAAGGGAACAAATAGAGATGGTACAATAAATAAGGCCCCTAAAGTGGAGAGATAATTCAATCAGATACTTGGGTATGTACCTAGCCAACACCTCTGTGAAAACCAAAGAGATCGTCTTCATGTACTTGAAAGAGGTAGTAACAGCAGAGCCACAAAACCCTCTCATTGCTGGGCCTGATAGCAGCCTTTAAAATGTCCGTCCTCCAGCGGATATTATACATGTTTTAAACACTGACCTTGCATACACCTCTAGACTATATGCTGCTCGGACTATATCTGGCAAGGGAAAAGGGAAAGAATAAGCAGATACCAAAGCACTCTGAAACCAATCCAAGGCGAGCTGGGGGTTCCCAGTCCCCTCACCTATTATTACACTGCCCATCTGCTCTTTCTAATCCACTGGACTCGAAGGACTGGTGCAGGATGAATCATACATTAAATGTGGAACGACTAGGAGCGGTCCCAAGAAACCGCAAAAGACAAAGGGATGCCAAGGTCAACATTTCTCTGATGATGTTAGCCACTCTCCAGGTTTGGGAGGGACAAGAGGTCAATTAACACTTTACACCCGGATACATCAGTGGTCTTTGGTCTACGGCAGGAGGAGAAGGTTGCAAAACTCTGAGGCATATTGCTGAGATGGGAGAGTTTGGGATGGTTGAATGAGAATGCTTTTGCTACTTCCAGCGAAAAAGGAGAACAAGGGATATGATATGATATGAAGGAGATTTATAATGCGCAAAACAATGACCCGCAGGTATCAAGGCGCCTAACAAAATAATCAGTACTAGAGACAGAAGACCTTACATATAGGCTTGCCGAAAGAGGAGAGTTTTTAGGGCAGTCCGGAAATTCTGTAGAGACGGAAGGGATCTCAGGTCCAGGGGAAGGTCATTCCACCATTTGGGAGCTAGAGTGGAAAAGGCCCTGCCACCCCATCTAGCTCTTCGTACGCGGGGGACTGTCAGAAGCAATTTCCCGGAGGAACGCAGGTCCCTTCCAGGAATGTAGTGGGAAATGATGGACCCGATTCCAGAGTCGCTGTTTTTGGCGATGGCTCTGTAGGTCAAGCATAGGACTTTGAACCCGATTCGATGTTCTACCGGTAGCCAATGCAGCGTTTTCCTGGCCGCAGTGGCCGAGGAACGTCTGGGAATATCCAGAACAAATCTGGCTATGGCGTTTTGGACTACTTGTAAGCGCTGTAGGTGGCTCCTATTAAGCCCAGCATACAGCGCATTACAGTAGTCCAAACGAGAACCAATGAGTGCGACAGCTATTTGTTTTCTAGCCTGCAAGGAAAGATATTTCCTGATCCTTCGTAGGATGTGAATCAAACCCCAGCAGGTGGAGACGGTTCTACTCACCTGGCTGCCCAAATCAAGGGCAGGGTCTATCAGCACCCCGAGATTCTTGGCAGAGGTTGTAGGGGAAGGGCATGTTCCTAGGGAGTCAGGCCACCAATTGGCTGACCAGATGTTTTCTTTCCCCCCAAACACCATCACCTCAGTCTTCTCCCCATTCAGTCTAAGAGAGTTCTGAATCATCCAATGACCGACCGCCTCCATACAAGATCTAAACTTGGAGGCGGTTAGGACATCAGAATGAGGGAGAGAGACGAGGATTTGAGTGTCGTCTGCGTAGGAAACTACCTCCATCCCGAAAGATCTTATTAGCTTGGCTAGTGGGGTCACATAGATGTTAAAGAGGGTCGGGCTAAGTGCCGACCCTTGAGGGACCCCACACAGCACTGGTCGGGATGGAGATAGGAACTCCCCCAGCTTGACTCTTTGTTCCCTCCCTGTGAGGAAAGAGGTCAAAAGATCCAGAGCTGTGTCTTTCACCCCCACCTCCCTCAGCCGAGATGAAAGAACTGAGGGGGAGAGGGTATCGAAAGCCGCAGATAGATCTAACAGGACCAGGAGAGAGGTCTGGCCCCCATCTACTGTAGTGCGGATCTTATCGAGCACGATGGTGAGGGCTGACTCAGTGCTAAATTCTCTCCTGAATCCATGCTGGGAGGAGTCTAGGCATCCCGAGCTTTCCACAAAGACAGCGAGGTGCTTGTTGAGATGTGCCTCAAGCATCTTCGCTGGGGCAGGAAGCAACGTGATAAGCCGGAGGTTTTTTAGGACCTCCGGATCCAGGGAGGCCTTTTTTAACAAGGGTTTTACTACCGCCTTCTTCCATTCTGTAGGGAAAACACCGTCTCTAATGGCTAGATTCATTACCTCTAGCAACGTTGGCAGGAGGGTCTCCCTACACTGCTTGATGACTTTCAGCGGACAGGAATCCAAGGGAGAACCAGACTTGGTCTTATTTAGCAGTAACTCCAGGTCTTGTAAGGCCAGCGGGGGGGAAAGAGTCCAAGGTGCATAGCGGGGAGATGTCTGTAGTGATCGTACTCATCTCAACCCCTGAGGTGGGCGCACTAATACAGGTTCTTTGTACCTCGAGGGCCAGGTGAATTTCCTGAATTTTAGTGTGGAAGAAGGAGGCAATCTTATCACATAGGTCCTGCGAAGGAATGACAGGGTCCGGAGCTTGCAGTTTGACTAAAGAGTCCACAGTTTTAAAAAGCTCCTTCGGCGAGGAAAGCGAGTTGGTCATGGTAACAAAGTATTCTTGCTTAGCCTGCACAATCTCAGCTTTGTATTTTTTAACAAGGAGTTTATGGGCTTCCTTGTTCTTGAGGTCCCAACTAGCATGCCAGAGCCTCTCCTTTCTCCTCACTTCTTGCCTAAGACGTCTGAGGGAGTCAGAGAACCAGGGGGCAGATGGTCTCTTTCTGGCTCGGCAGCGAGACTGAACTGGAGCCAATTTATTCAGGGCCTCAGTGGTAACCTGTTCAAAATGGGCGACTGCATCCTGTACGCTGTCTAAGCCGGTGATGGAAAGGCTTGCAGCCCAGGGCACGAAGGAATCACTCTTGATGTTCCTAAAGTTTCTAGCAGTCTCCATTATGTGATTCCCTTTTTTGCAGGAGTCCACCCTATGGCGTTCCAAAAGAAAGGGAACCGCCAGATGGTCAGACCAGGATAGATGAATCGGATCCTTAATAGTCAGACGGGGGTCATTGGAGAAGATACCATCCAGTGTATGTCCTGCACGATGGGTGGCTCCGGTAACACGCTGCGTGAGCCCACATGATTCCAGAGCCTCAATGAGACATGAGGTATCAGACAGGTCATGGCGTTCTAAGTGATAGTTAAAATCACCCAGGATAGAAAAATTATCTCGGCCGAAATAGGGTTCAAGGGACTGAAGGAGGTTGTGCGTAAAATGGGTTCTCGAACCTGGAGGTCGATAGAGTAAGATTCCATTAAAGAAGGGACATTGCGCTTCCTTTATAGTAAAATAAAGTGCTTGAAAACTGTCCGGAAAATCAGGTATAGGTATGGTATGGCATTGAAGATGATCTTTGTAAAGGATTGCTATCCCGCCTCCCACTCGACCCTGTCTATCAATTCTGGCCAGGCAGTACCCATCCGGGACCGCCTCGATTAGATCAGGGTCGGATGAATCCTTGGCCCATGTTTCGGTGACAAACACTATAGTGGGCGTTCTATCCAATATCATCTCCTTAAACATAATCTTGTTCTTGATAAGGGAGCGGGCATTGATCAGAATGCCTTCTACTCCTACTGTCTTAGGACTAGGTATGGCAGAGTGTCCAGGGAGGAGATGGAGGGGGGCGGAGTTAGACGGCCTAGGCATGGGATGACAGCCACATCGTATGGGGAAAAGTAGGTCATCCGGCTCAGAGGAATGTGTGCAGCGTTGTTTGTTGGGTTTCAGGGCCAACATTTGGTTAAGGGAATAGCTGTAGGGGAGAGACCCTACTCACAAAGGAACCAGGGTAAAGTGTTTATCCAGAAAAACAATGGTTCCTGTGGCATATCACTTAGTGAATATTTGATAAGATGGGGACTTAATACCAATCCAAAAAATAGAGAAAGGGTGGCAAGGAGGCGAGACACAATTAAATCAGTATCAAACCATTCTTTTATATATGTTTCAAATGACAAAATAATCAACAATACTTTCGACTACAACATATAGTACAATATACAAGGTGCAATGTGTCCCCAGTGATTGTGAAGTAACCAAAGAAACAACGTGTGTACATTTAGGTGAGCTATACAGGTTACAGTGGTGGCTATTTACAAAAAAGAGACATGACTTAGAGCAATTATTTAAATCAATTGTAGGACAGCTGCTATACAATCATAGGCACTGTATGAGTCTAATTCGCCTCCAAGTACGTCAACGGCGTTTCGACCCTTAGAATGAGGGTCTCATCAGGACAGGGAGTGAGGGACGTCTAGAAAACATAATATATAATGTGGAATTGTAAATATATGTAGTCGCCTTGAATATTTGTAAATATTCTTGGGAAGGTGAAGTGATTTACCTTATAATGGGCTAATGGATATGTAACCCATGCGTGTGAAAGTAAAATGAATTTACTTACAGTGGACCCAGCCGGGCACTGTCGAGGGGCAGACAAGGAAAAGGCAAAGGATTAGCCACATACGTAAAAACATCAAGATTGTGTATCTAGCGCAGCGCAGATCGAACAACTTACCAGTGTCATAGACACTTTGGTAGTTGCTACTTCCAGGTCAGACACTGGTTCTCAAACCTCCCTATGTGTCTTTAGGAGGCTACTTGAGAGCTCACCCACTTCGAGAATTTTTTACTGACATGCAAGGGGAAAGATTCTGGGGAGGGGGAAGACGCTGGGGAAGTAGACAGGTAGTGAAGGTGGGAAAGAGGATTGGAGGGTGAAGGACACCGCATGGAAAGAGGAGGGAAAGGGCGACGGGGACACAAACCGGTAGTCGAGTCAAAGCAACTTCCAAAGTCCAGTAAGCTGTGATCCCAGGGTATCACTTCCCTGTCTATGTTGCGGGAGGCTCCCTTTACGCAGTGGATATTCTCAGAGGGGTCTCTGAGACTCCAAGGCCTACATACTGGATCCTTCCCCAAAAAGGGGAGAGAGGGTGCTTTGGCAAGGGGTGACATACCATACCTCAGCTGTGAAAGGCTCCCTTGGCGCAGTGGACTCTCTCAGCGGGTACGCTGAGACTCCAGAGTATAAATATTGTATCTTTCCCCAACAAGGGGAGAAGGGGTGCTTAGTCAAAGGGCACAAAGGACAGGGTGCAGACTAGCAGGCAAGGTGAGAGATTCAGGGGAGAGTGGTTAGGGGCTAGGGAGGTAGACAAAGAGAGAAAGAGTACTAAATGGGAACAAATTTAATTAATGAGTTATTATATAGCGCTGGCTAGACCCGATGGAATCAGAGCGTTTTACATGAGGGAGAATAATGTTGCAATTTACATCAGTTAAAAGTTACATAAGTATCAAGAAAAGCATTTAAAGAACATAGGGGACAAGGTGAATGGAGTAAGGAAGGGTAAGGGGATAGGGTAAAGGGTAAAGGGGTAGGAAGAAGATAGGACATAGAGACAAGGGGAAAATCTGCCCAAGGTCCGGCAGGGTAGGTGACAGCAGGGAGGGGGAGTCCACAACCCATCTCCTCTTTAGCTATATGGTAGCTCCACCGGGCATCAGCCAAATCGCTAGGTCTCCACAGTCTGGGGTAAGTTCCGCAGGTTCCAATTCCTGTAATGTAGGCATGTTAGGGGATAGGTTCAAGGTCTGGTCAATGTCCAATTGTTGTCCCAGGGAAGTAAAACAACATGTAGGGGACCACCATGGAAGCCATCTTGGGGTCAGGCAGGGGACTGTACTGTACACTGGTGGCCATCCGAAGGTCAGGCATCAGGTAGTTAAAGTCAATATCCAGGACAGCGGCCGCCAGAAAATAACAAATCCATCGTGCACACACCATCACACGCACAGACATGTACAAGCACACACCAATGTGAGCACACTCTCTCATATGCGCACAAACAAGCACATAGAAACATCCAAGAACAAAAGTACACATAAAATTCCATGCTCTAATACAAAAACACCCAAATACATGCACATGCAAACACCATCTCTTGCACAGACATGCACAATCACACACAAATGCGCTCACACTCTCATACACGTAGACATGCACAAACACACAAGCATACATACAGAAACTATCAAAAACACAAGCACACATACAATCACATGCTCCAGAACAAAAATGCCCAAGGACGTACACACAAATACATGCACACACACACACACCATCACACGAACAGACATGCACAAGCACACAACAAATGTGCGCACACACTCTCATATGCAAACAGAGGGCGCACATACAGAAACATCCACATGCACAAGCACACATACAATCCCATGCTCTAATACAAAAACACTCAAATACATGCACACACCATCACACGCACAGACATAAGCACACATACAGAAACATCTGCGTGCACAAACACAAGCACACATAGAATCACATGCTCTAATACAAAAACACCCAAATACATGTCCACACCATCACTCGCACAGACATGCACAAGCACACACAAATGTGAACATAGGCTTTCATACATGCACAGGCGCACACACACGTGCGTCCGCACACACCCCCTCATACACGCACAGACGCACACACAAAAGCACTCCTGTGACACATTTCTCCAGGACTGCCACAGCATTGATGGCACACAAAGGCAGAGTCAGCCGTAACGATGTCCTGAGGGCGCCGCCATCTTAAGACAAAGCAGTCGGCCCACGGTTTAGCGCAGTCGGGTGTGTTCTTCATAAGAGAGCAATGGGTGCACACGGATGGTCGCGCTGTTGCTCCCGGGTTCATCCAGATGCCACCAGGTCCCATGAGCTCGCAGGGTGGTCAGCGGAGCCTATGTCTTAAGGCCGCCGCCGGCCCGCGGGCGTCTCTGCTGGGTGTACATCTCACAGTGGTGCGGGAAGTGCTTCTTGATGCTCCCACTAGAGACAGACTCACCTCGAGCGCGAGAACTGGCAAGGGAAACAGAGGTCTTGGGAACGTTGTCCTCCTCAGATCTGGTGTTCAGGTCCAATCTTGACTCCAGGAGGATGCCTCCTTGTGGACTCCTGGCCGAGTCACATGCCGCAGAGTGCAATGGGTGAGAAACACTCCCCACAACTGCTCACAGTGCTCCCAGGACCTGTCCTCCGATCAGAGCCAGACATTTCTGCAGTAAAACGCGATGCCTGGAGCCTCACGGACGCCATCTTAAGGTCAGTCTCTAGCCAAGGTCTTATACTAGTCTTGAAGGAGCCTCAGCCGGTGTGTGCCCTCGGGGGGTCACATCCCTAGATACCTCAGTCTCCATCCTGGTTACCTCCGCCTCCACGCGGTCCACTACTGCCCGACTCTCCCTTTTTTTTCCTACTATTAAAGATAAAGCTTCTCCTCGGATAACCGTCTTGTATGCCTCCCACAATGTCAGAGCCGAATCAACGGACTCCGCATTTTCGTGAAAATACCTCTCTGTGCACATGGCCAATTTTTTCTTGGTGGCGGGGTCTTTCAGGTACCATGCATTTCTGGGGGCTATTCTTCCTATGTCGTATTGGTCAACCTCCACCCGAAGCCAAATCGGCGAATGATCAGAGATTTCCCTACCCAAGTGTCGAACCTCCCGGACCATTGCTACCTGTGCCACCGGTACAAGTACATAACCTATTCTGGATAGGGTGTTGTGTGCGGCGGATACATATGTGTGGTGTATCTCGCCTGGATTTCTAAATCTCCAACCATCAGTTAGCCCCGTTGTTTCTAAGAAATCAGGCAACCACCTCTGGGACGGCCTCAAAGTTCGGGCTGGGTGCCTATCTACCTCACCATCGAACACCGCATTAAAATCCCCTCCCATCACCAATAGGCCCATGGGCAGAGTGAGGAAAATCGCGCCCAAGTCTCGGAAAGTATCAGTTTGCAGGCCTGGTGGGACATAAACAGACATAAAAGTGACGGTTCTCCCCTCCCACAGCCCAGATATACCAATATATCTGCCTCTATGATCAGCCCATGTGGCCTGGATGGACAGGGGAAAAGAGTTTTTCATTAGAATACCTGTCCCCCTGGATCCGGTGGTGAACCCCGCACGAGCCACTAGTTTGTACCCCCCCTTGTGTAGTGCCATGCAACGGTTACCAACAAGATGCGTCTCCTGCAACAATACAACATCTGGGGTGTGGCGCCTAATCAGCTGGTTCACCATTCCCCTCTTAATTTTGTCCCTGAGACCGTTCACATTCCAACTGAGCACAGTTATCCCCAATCCCCTTCTAAGTGTAGACATTATGGTGGTAAGGAAACAGTCCAATTATGGCTATGTCACCAGATGCATGAAAAACGCACAAAACACACAAACTCTGAAACAACGCGATCTTAACCTGAATAGAATACGCCAACCCTGGATCCCTCCCATCCTCCCTGCACCCCTGCTCACGGCTTGCGCCCATCCCCAACTGGCAGTGTGCCTGTCGCCTCACACTCAAACTCTACACACTAACTAAATGTAGTAACTGGGAGGAGAATTGGTAACCTAGGCTTCACCCCCCAGCTCAACTTTAAACATTGGTCCTCTGTTATGGATTCGCCCAAACACCCTCAGTTACTCCGCCCCTGCAATCAAAGTACCATAACGGGCCCGGACCCCCCAATTCTACATATTCACAGTTCATATCGGGTCCTCCAAATTCACTCCAGCTCCTTCTGCTCGCCTTCTCCCTCATGGCTGTGTTCTTCCGTCTCATCCCGGTGGAAGCCGTCTATCCAGTCTGCTGCAACCTCCGGGTTATCAAAGAAATAAGCGTTCCCTTCGGCCTCCACTCTCAATTTCGCTGGGAACATCATTCCGTATCGTATGCCCTTGTCCTGCAATTTCTTTTTCACCGGCAAAAAGCTTTGACACTGTCTCTGGACAAGTTGTGTGAAGTCTGGAAAGAAGGAGAGGGAGGCGTTCTCGTACCGGAGAGGCCCCCCGCCTGCAATATTGCATCCCTGTCCCTGAAATTCAAGACCCTTGCGATCATTGGGTGAGGCAGGGCCCTGGGTCTAGGCCGACCCCCAGGCACCCTGTGTGCCCGTTCAACTGTGAAAAAATTTCCCAGCCCCTTGGGTTTGAGGTGGTTGAGGATGATGTCCTCGATAAACAAGTCAGGGGCCGGATTCTCTGCTGTCTCCAGGACCCCAAGGATGCGCATGTTGTTCAGTCTGGCCCTCCCCTCAAAATCGTCAAGCTTCTTGTCTGTTAGGGCACGGGAGGCTTTAAGGTCACGTACCTCCTCTTGGAGCAAAGCCACATCGTCGATCAGACTGGCAGTTTTTATGTCCAGTGATTTTACCTTTTCATTCGCTTTCGTGAGGTCTGCCCGGATAAGGTTGACTTCTATTGTTACCGTGTCCAGTTTGCGGTCTAATGATTCCATTTTCTGCCCTAAAGACGCCTGGACACCGTCGATGGACGCCATCACATCTGATAGTGTCAGTTCTGTCGGGGTTCCTGGCAAATCACCACTTGTCAATTGGGCCTGTTTTCCCTCCACAGGCGAGCCTCTTGGCATGGTATATCGATCCAATTTGTTTGACTGGACCTGCTTAGATCCTCTGGAAGTCCTGGCCAAATTTTTGTCGGTTTCAACCTTCGCCGCCATGCTGGTCACTCCCTGAGGGACACCTTTGCTCCCGGGCCCTGCACCGACATGCAGGCTCCCAACCAGTTTGAGCCCCTCAGGCGGATCACCCCTCCCCTGCCGTCAGATATCCCCATCTGGGATCGGCCAATTTATAGTAGTCTTCCTGTGTAGAGCGACTGCCTATGTCCCAGGAGTGAGGTGCTAGGGGCAACGCTGCAATAAAGGCTAGGCCGATCACGATGTCCGTTGGTCCAGGTGCACACAAAGACCCGCCATTGCAATATGCAGCCCGGGCACCCTCATCCGCTCTCCAGACACTGGACCAAAACAGTGACGCAAGTTCGAGGGGCAACAGTGATGTACAGAGGCAAAGTCAACCCAGGGGCCAGCACCCCGGGGAGCCCCCCTTTAATATATCACCGGTGGGGCGAGGATCCACACGGCCTGCAGAAGTACCCCACGAAGGCCTACGTCTTCTGGGCCGATTTTACTGTTGATTTATCAGATATTAAAACAAACATTACCTGTAACAGCTCAAATCCATGTAATGTTTAGCAACTTTCAAACAGTTATACAGCGCATCTTTACAAATTCAAAACTACCCCAATTTGTAAACATGTGCCTTTTTTTAACTTTATAATTCGCTAACGGGGGCTACTTTTATTTTGTCGTCCGACCCTATTTTCTGTCCCAGTCCGACCCTACTCTGCCAGACAGCACCCAGGCACTCCTAGAGAGTGTGCGCTGCACTTTACAAATATTCAAATAATAATATTGATTTAAAAGTAATTTGTGCAAGGCTTGCATCCCTTAGACTGGGGCAGTTATCTAGTGAGTTAAAATTACAGGGACAGGATCCCCACAAAGAACTTCCCAGGGAGCATGAAACACCCAGACCACAGGTTACATATATTTTTAACCCCAATCAAGGCATTTCTCTGACTTTTACGCGTAACTAGACTTCTCCAGATGAGCGTGATCTGGGTTCATGCTTATGCCAAAAAGGTAAAACTATTGCCTTGCACAAAATATAAAAACAGATGATGCTCTGGAGCAGTGATTGCCTTTCTGCCCCTGACACAGAGTCTGGCATTCCTTTGAGAGCCCTTAGAACGTGGGGATGTCCCCTTAATCTTAATTACATTAAAATTAAAGTTGTGACTGAGAATCGATCCTGCCTCCACAGTACAGGCTTCAGACTTCAACTCTCAGGTGTGAGAGACGCAGTGAAAAACTGCTTCCATCAAATTCTGGTACCTGTGTGAATACCTTACACCACTCTCCTGTGTTCACTAACAGTGACTACTCACTCTTATTAAAGCTTTCTTAAGAGAGATCTTGTTCACGCCATATACAGTACAGTTTTTGAAACGAAACTGATTATTATGTGTAATAAAAAAAAAGCTAAAAGCTTTCACTGCACACATAAGAGATACACTGGAGTTCTGATTAACTCTGCAGGGGAGGGTCAGTCAGTTGACTGTAAACTGCATTTATTTTTCACATATTTTGTAACTAAGTATGAACTCATCATATATACTACATCAACTGTGAAAGGAGTCGCAGTGCACATATTCTATTTTTAGCTTTAATTACTCTATTATATTATTATATACTTTCAGATTCTATTGGGAACTGGATTTTACTTTAATGCCGTCCAGAAACGCGAGTTTGTGCGCTTGTTAAGAATGAGCAAAATCACTGACTGAAGATGGTTGGAATAGTTTATTTAATTAGTAGGTTAAATCAAAACTACACACACTTTCATCTGCATTTTAAGTATGCGTGGTCAATTACATTCGTCAGAAAGAAAAGTTCCAGGAAAATCTTCACGTGCCACACCTTGCGAGAATTAAAGGTTTCAGCCCCTCATGCTTCTCTGAGCATAGACTGAAAGAAGACCTAAGTGACGCTTTTAGGTATCTTGCTAACAAAATGTAAAAATTTTCGTTTTGATGTAACAGGTTTCAGTTTCTCCTATTTAAATAATGTCCAATTTGAGAAGGGTTAAATCTGCACTGGAGCGTTGGACACCTATGGTCTGCAGGAAGGAAGGACGCATGTACACAGACAAATACCATGCCCATAACCCATTGGACCCGCCTACGATGGTAATGTCATGGTGTTTGAAATCATTTCTGAATCCAACATGGAGTCTGTTACAAAATGCTCCACCTGGTTGATATCTGCAACTGCTGTGACAAGGAGCAGCTTAAGGCCCTCATTACTAGTGGCCACTGAAATGTGCTGATAGTTCAGCCCCTTATCCCTCACCTCCCCCTAAATCATCAAGAGTGATGCCTCTGCGGGTGGGGAAAATCCAGACTATTACACGTTGGACTCAGAGGGTCCACTAGGAAATGTGGACTCGCTGGGGGAATTTGTAATTTCAGGTCTTCTGACTCCACATGTAAATCCCCATTTCGGCCAAGACTTTCACCCGAACTGTTTGGCTGCTTTCTATATTAAAAAAATCCTTGTGGAGGTAAACGTCTCATAAGTCCAAAGAGGCTGGTAACTGCAGTTATCCCATCTGAGTTGAGATGCAACTCATGATGAAGGCCTAATTTCATTAGGGTCAGCCAACTGTAGGACAATCTCAACATAATGACCAGAGGGTATCTGACGCTTAACTCCTTTGCTCTGAAACAGAGATACAGTGCTCATACTTCTTTTGACATCATCCAAGGTTACACTTACCCCAGAATGTCTTACTAGCCCCCGTATAAGAATACGTGTCATCACAACGTTTCAGAGTACATCATTGATATGCACCAACAGAAATATGTATTTGCAAACCAAAATGTTCAGTCAATTTGCTAGAGACTTCGAGATGCAGATTCCTTACCTTAGAATATTCCCCAGATAGAAGAGAAGAGGTAAAAGGTTTGCGGAAACAGCATATCTCCATGGAGTGGGACATCATGTTAGGAGACTTTAAACAGCTAGATCTAATACCTACACAAGGTAATCCCATGCAATAATCCAATGGCACACCTTACGAATACGGGGCTAGACCCTTACAGACGTCAGACTACATACCAACGAATACAAACAGAGTAGGACCAGTATTGTTATATATGCATAAGCCACCTCAGGGAAGTATTGCTTGGGTATCTATTCTAAGCGAATGAATCTGCAGCTAGGAGATTTGTAGGAGACTCTAGCTACCTGCAGATTCCTTACCAACCCCTCCATCCTTCCTGCTCTGAGAACTGATTTCATAGGGGCGACTAATTTAGGGCCTTAGCAATACACACAAATTAGTTCATATTCTTTGTGGCTCCGTGGTTGAGGCGTGGAAAGTCGCGAAAAGAAGCGGACATCAGTGCGCTATAGTGGCACCCCACATGTAACTTCCAGTGTGAAGTTGCAGAACCAAACTATATCACCTACCAGCATGCGGGGGTACTGCTGGAACATTTCCAGATCCAGTCTGATACGTGTGGAATATTCCAAAGTAAGGAATCTGCAGCAGATAAGGCGTTACTAAAGGTAAGTAACTTCTTCCTTACTTAGTGAAAATGCTTGGCCGGCAAGTTTGCATTTCTGTGTTTGTGGAGGGTTGTATGGATAATTCCGTTGGTGAATAAAGGGGTTGTGAGTGAGCAACTGTGGGAGATGCAGGCAGGTCTCAGTGGCAGTAGCAAGACTGCAGGGTGTGACAACAGCAGCAATTAAAGCAGTGGCAACTGGACTTTCAGGATGTGACAGAAGAATCAATGACAGCATTATAATTGAAATCAGAGGGAGTGAAAGAGTGCGACCTAAAAAATGCTGACATGATTTGAGACATAAAACAGCAGCAGCAGTCATTCATTCACCCACCATTAACTCATCTCAGTGCCTCTCAGCTTGCACTTTCGGCGCGTCCCTCATAAAACAGTGCATTTGTCCTTGACCAGGTCCAGCACTATAAATGTTCATGTGGCCTTCTCCAATCTGCATCTTACACCTTCAGCCTTCCTATATCACAGCAGTGTATCTGCAACTACCTGGGCCCATGCACTGCGACCGTCTGTTCATTTAGCTTCCTACTACCTGCGGCTGCCCCTTACAGGGCAGTGCACCTGTGCTTGTACCTGTACATGTGCTACCTCTGCCTCTTCATGTGGCCTCCTACTACCTGTGCCTGCCCCTTACAGGGCAGTGCACCTGTGCTTGTACCTGTTCATGCGCTGGCTCTGCCTCTTCATGTGGCCTCCTACTACCTGTGCCTGCCCCTTACAGGGCAGTGCACCTGTGCTTGTACCTGTGCATGCACTGGCTCTGCCTCTTCATGTGGCCTCCTACTACCTGTGCCTGCCCCTTACAGGGCAGTGCACCTGTGCTTGTACCTGTGCATGCACTGGCTCTGCCTCTTCATGTGGCCTCCTACCAGCTGTGCCTGCCCCTTACAGGGCAGTGCACCTGTGCTTGTACCTGTCCATGCACTGGCTTAGCCTCTTCATGTGGCCACCTACTACCTGTGCCTGCCCCTTACAGGGCAGTACACCTGTGCATGTACCTGTGCATGCACTGGCTCTGGCTCTTAATGTGGCCTCCTACCAGCTGTGCCTGTCCCTTACAGGGCAGTGCACCTGTGCTTGTACCTGTCCATGCACTGGCTTAGCCTCTTCATGTGGCCACCTACTGCCTGTGCCTGCCCATTACAGGGCAGTGCACCTGTGCATGCACTTGTGCATGCACTGGCTCTGCCTCTTCATGTGGCCTCCTACCAGCTGTGCCTGTCCCTTACAGGGCAGTGCACCTGTGCTTGTACCTGTCCATGCACTGGCTTAGCCTCTTCATGTGGCCACCTACTGCCTGTGCCTGCCCATTACAGGGCAGTGCACCTGTGCATGCACTTGTGCATGCACTGGCTCTGCCTCTTCATGTGGCCTCCTACCAGCTGTGCCTGTCCCTTACAGGGCAGTGCACCTGTGCTTGTACCTGTGCATGCACTGGCTCTGCCTCTTCATGTGGCCTCCTACCACCTGTGCCTGCCCCTTACAGGGCAGTGAACCTGTCCATGCACTGTGACTGCCTCTTGATGTAGCCTCCTACTACCTGCCCCTCGCAGGGCAGGCACCTGTGCTTGCCCTTGTCCATGCGCTGCCCCTTTGAAGCTCCCTTCACATAGGTTCTCCTATGTGCTTTTGCTCTAGCCCCTTGCATTGAACAGAACAGAGCCCTGTACATTAAAGGGCCGCACACACTCCTCCGTGTTACATGGGTGTGAGCAGAATCCGTGCATACAATTCCTTGTATAGGTCCCATATCTCTGTGTCAGCTGCATGCTTTACGTTTCGTAAAAGTCTGATTGAAGAGGAGTTTACCCCTTAACACATTACTGATTGAACCACATCCTAAGGATTGCTGCCCTGGATGTACGTGGTAACTAACCCATAACATCTTTATACCACAAATTCATTTCCACATGAAAAAAACATTTTGTATGGTGCTCAGGCTCCACGGCTTAAGATGTACTTGTTTCCATGACGAACACCCTACAAAAATTATGTTTCATATTCACTTTCGTTGTTTCTGTTCTGTCACACTCAGCCTTCTTGTCAGATGCCAAATTAGCATTACGAAAAAGGGCAAATTCTATTTTATTGCGTTTGGATTGAACACTGGATATTTTCAGTGTAATAGCTTACAGGAGTTGCCTCGTCTGGACTTTGAATAAATAAAGGCAGTGCCAATATTTTTTGATGTCTCCGCCAGGATCGCTCAATAAATCTCACCGCCGCGAACTTGACAAGCGAGTTTTCAATTGCTTTGCACATTCACAGTGCTGACCTTGTTGTTCTGATAATGTGTTGTTTTAGAAACGAGACCAGCCAGCATTTTCTGACTAATTCGAAATGAAAAAAAAAAGCAGCAACGTGCCACAGATCAAAAGTTTTTATTGCTGCAGAAAAATGAACTGGAATGCCAGGTGACCATTTGTAGGGCTGGGGCCTTCTTAGAGCACACCTAACCATGAGCTCTGGATACAAGGGTCTCCGGTGAGCTAAGTCCAGAATTTAAAGAGACAGTGCCCTAATTATTTTGTGTTTATCTTCGAAGTATATCAGCACCATACCCACCGACACTACTACGGGTCTTCATGTTCTTCCCATCTATCTATTCCGAGGAGATTTTTACAGCTCTTTAGTATACGTTTCAGACCCAGTTACAACAGGTAGAGATTAAAGCTCGGCAGCAAGCTCTGTACATGTGCTTTCCAAGGTAAGGATTCTGCACACCTCTACCCATCGGATCCTTGACTGCTTGAATTGCTACTCGTTTAGTCTAAAACCTTATTTAAAAAAGCAGCCAACAGAAAAAGCCACCTGCTCTACTCTACATATGCCCCGATCAGCTCTCCAAGTGATCCTGGAAGGGAGGTGCGATGTGGATGAATAAAATGCAATTTCTAATGCTCTTTTATGAGTGGCTAAAAAAGGGTGGCATTATACATTATAGAAGACAGCTGCAACTGATTTGGCACTGTAACAACTAAAAACTGTAGACTGTGGCCCTCATACTCTTGGACCTCTATGCTGCCTTCGACACAGTCTCACACCGCACCCTAGCATGCAGACTCCACGACGCAGAAATACAGAACAATGCCCTCGACTGGATCCGCTCACTCCTCTCCCGCAGAACGCAGAGGGTCAGACTCCCTCCCTTCCTCTCGGAACCCACATTGACCACCTGCAGAGGCCCACAAGGATCCTCCATCAGACCCACTCTGTTCAATGTCTACACGGCCCGCTCACATCCATCGTCAGATCACACAGACTCAACATCATATCGTACACAGACAACACCTAACTCATCCTCTCCCTATCCAACAAACCTAACAACTCCAAACACAACTTACAAGAAAGAATGGAAGCAGTCTCCTGGTGGATGAAGAACAGCTGCCTACAACTCAACACAGGCAAAACCGAAGTACTCCCCGAAGGCCCGAAGGCCCACACCCCGATGCCTGGAACGACACCTGGTGGCCCCCTCGCCCTCAGGAATCCTCCCTCCCCCATGGACCACACACGCAATCTCGGAATCATTCTGGATTCTGAACTCAAAATGGACCGCCAGATAAATGCTGTGACCTCTTCCTGCTACCACACCCAACGCCTCCTCCGAAAGACCTTCAACTGGATTCCCCTCGAACACAGGAAAACCATCACCCAAGCCCTCATCAGCATCATATTGGACTATGGTAACGTAATCTACACTTGGGATCATCAGGAACCTCACCAGCAGACTCCAAAATGTCCAGAACGCTTGCCCCCAGACTAGTCCTCAACCTACCGTACTACTGCCACATCAGCCAACACCTACGGATACTGCACTTGCACCCCACCGAG
Source organism: Lissotriton vulgaris (assembly GCF_964263255.1). Classification (NCBI taxonomy): domain Eukaryota; kingdom Metazoa; phylum Chordata; class Amphibia; order Caudata; family Salamandridae; genus Lissotriton; species Lissotriton vulgaris. Next base: position 814,481,204 of record NC_141698.1, read on the forward strand.
AAGAGAATCACCTTCAATATTCTCACCCACGATCACAGAGCCCTCCACGACAGAGGACCCGCATACATGAACCACCGCCTCTTGTTCCACGAACCCCAAAGATCTCTCTGCTCAGCCCAGCTCTCTCTGGCCACGGCACCACGCATCAAGAAGACCAGAACATGAGGAAGCTCCTTCTCCCTCCTTGTGGCCAAGGCAAGTAACACCCTCCCTCTCCACCTCTGACAGACACCCACACTCTCCAAGTTCTTGAAGGACCTCAAGACCTGGCTCTTCGACGAATCACCGTGAACATTAAGGAGCTGCGCACCCCTCTGCCCCCCCCCAACCCACCCCCAGCGCTTTGAGATCCTTTCAGGTGAGTAGCAGCGCTCTGCAAATCATTGATTGATTGAAAGCCACAGATACAGCGCATAATCAAAAGGTTCTGTTAGACTGAACAAAAAAAGGGAGGGAGCATACTAACATGTTCCCTTTACTTCACAAATTGAGGCTTCTGTTTGGTCAATTCCAAGGAACAAATAACCAGATAGTTTAATCGCGTCACTTGTCACTAAATCCTACTAATAGTTTGTTTGAGCAACAACCTCATATGCTACCCTGCTGTTTGTACCTTAGGTGCCCTGAGAACCCTTTGCAAACTTGGGAAGAGTGGGACACCCCCTAGGGTTGGTGAAAGGTCCTGGATAAAATAGAGCCAGTGCAGGTCCAAAGCCCTCGAGTGAAGGAGACTGTACTTCAGTGGTTGGTGAGGGGTCAAAATAGTCTGCCCCACGAGGAACAGCCTTTAATACTGATCCACATGGAGTCATGATAGGGTATGAAGGAAGTGAAATTACTAAAACATCACAACTTAGAACCATCCAAAATATGAAGTAGAGTTATGGAACGGGGATATTATGGAGTGGCAGAAATGATTGAAGGAGAAAACATGAATAATTCTTAAAAAAGAGACAAGATTGACAAAACTTCTGCCGAGGTGGAATTGCTAATGACAAGAGTGGAGGTCTCTGTCAGGAATTTAATGCAACAGCGTGTCAGAAATGGAACAAGCACAGTGGATAAGGTGGAGCAGCACCAATAGCTGCAAAGAGAGCTTTGCGATCATCAAAGATTTAACCGCACCAGCATCTACCACAAACATCGCTCCTTAGCAAGATTTATGCAAGAACCTATCAGAATTCTTCAGCAACAAAATCAAAACCATCCATAACAATTTCAACCCTCAATCGGGCCCCGCCAACTGACCACAAGCGGAACAGTCACCACGGAAGAAACAGCCAACATCATGAGAACCACCCACTCCGGGGCCTGACAGACCCCTGCCAAGACCGTATCTACAACTTGGACACCTTCTCAATCAGGAAGTACTCACCCACATCTTGAACATATCCCTCATCACTGCAACGTTCTCAGAGACCTGGAAACACTCAGTGTTAAACGCTCTACTAAAGAAACCTTCAGTTCACCCAGTCCATCTAGCAAACTACTGCCCTATTTCCCTTCGTCCCTACCCAGCCAGAATAATGGACAAAAATCATTAACAAGCACCACTCCCACCACCTTAACACACACCAAACTCCTAGACCCTACTAAATCAGGCTTCAGACCCAACCACAGCATCGAAGTGCCCTCTTTGAATCAACTGACGACATCAAGATGATCCTCAACAAAGGTGAAATAGTAGCCTCATCTTGCTCGACCTCTCAGCAGCCTTTGACATGGTCTACCACTCCAATCTGATCAAAAGGCTACATGAAGCACTCATCCAAAGATCCGCCCTCAACTGGGCCTGCTCCTTCCTTACTGGAAGAACGCAGAGTCGCCATGCCACCTGACTGTTTGGAAGCCAAGAACCTCATCTGTGGAGTCCCCTAGCATCATCGCTCAGCCCAACCTTGCTTAACATGTACATGACCCTACTAGTGACCGCATGAGATTGAACAGCATCAATATTCTTTCCACACAGACAACACCAAACGGATACTCTCCCTGATGCAACAAAAACCACCTGCAAGACCACAGTGGCCACCTGGATGAGATCCAACTTTCTAAAGCTCAACACAGACAAGAGCGAAGTGGTGATTTTCGGAAGGTAGGCCTATGTGTAGGGCTCCAGCTAGTGGGCAACAGACCTCGACCCCACACCAGATGTGAACACCAATGCCACCATGCCAGAACCTTAGGAATCATTCTCAATGACAAGTACGACATGTCAGCCCAGGTAAATGCGGTGACCCCCACCTGCTTCCACATTCTGAGGATGCTAAGAAAAACCTTCAAGTAGCTACCACAGAACAATCAGAAAACATACAGGCCCAATAGGCAGCAGACTCGACTACCGAAATGCACTCAATGCAGAAATCAACAAACAGCTCTTGAACAGGCTTTAAAAATGCTGCATCAAGGCTCATTCTCAATCTACCTAGTCACACCTCAGAGAACTTCACTAGCTCACCATACCCAAGTGCACTCAATTCAAACTACTCACACATACAAAGCACTACACAACATAGTCCCCATCAACATCAACAGTTGCATGCACTTTTATCACCCCTCAAGACACCTCCAATCAACCAGACTCTCATTAGCTCATTTACCCCACATACACAAAAACAGAACTGGAGGTTGCGTCTTTTCTCACAACTCCCCCAAAGTCTGGAATGACCTGTCATAGCACATCAGTGCCTCCTACTCGTTTCTTGAGTTCTGCAAAAAGCTGAAGACCTGGCACTTCGTGTAATCACCCTAGGAGTCCACAGCCTACCTACCAGCGTAGCGCCTGGATTCTTCACAGATGATTGATGTGCTACACTAAAAGGCGTAACATAAAAGGGCCCAACAGGGCAGGAGGAATTAGAAGAGTAGCCAGAGCAGAGGGAGTCCTGACAGCGCAGAGGGAGTCCTGATTATGTAACTGGCTCTTCTGACATTGCTGACTTTGTGTGTGGTCCCTTTGCTACTTGGTTTACTCTCTGTGGATCACAGCCATCGGATTTCCGAGTGGATTATGCTGCTGGAGACAGCCCACCTGGGTCTTGTTGAGGTGGATTGGAAGGGATGGCTAATGGGTCCTACTTAACAGTGAATGGATGTGGATGCACGGGTGGCATGTGCTTAACACCACAGGAATGGCCGGCCCCTTCTTCTACTGTGGCTGGACTTGGGAAGTTCGTAGTTTATTTAGTGGTGATTCAGATTGTCTAGAGGTGAGCGGTGATACACAATTGTATTGAGTGTGAGGGTGTGTGAGTGAGTATGGAGTGGTGGTGTGTATATATGAGTGGTGGTGTGTATATATGGGGTGTGGTGGTACTTGGGGTCTGCAATTCTGCTGAGGTCAATGGGTGTGGCTTCCCGCCCCGCCCCCCCCCCCCCGATATTCTTGAGTTTGCGGTTTGAATGCGGATCGTGAGGATCTGGGTGGGTGTCTCTTTACTTGATTATAACATTCTGCAGTAGTTAAGACACTAATTGGGTGCTCTGGGGTTCGTAGGTGGGTATTTATCAAAAAGAGGGAGGAGGGTTGATCTTCTGATCAATGGACACAGATTACCACCAAGGTTGGTGGAAGGTCCAGTCACAGCTTGTGTCCGATATAGAGGATACAATGGGGAGATTGCTGTACTGTTCCTATGTAGAAAGGAAGGGAGGTTAAACTGGCATGACCATAGGTGTTAGACTAACACCCTGGGGCATCCATTATGTTGGATGTATTTGCCTCACACACCCCGAAGGATGTCATGCTTCATCATCGGCGTTTGCTCCTCGTCGGGGAGGCGGTGCAATCCCCGACGGGCTCACCTCGAGAGGGGCTCTTTGGCGGAGATCTTTTATCCAACAGCCTTATGGTGAAGTGGGGGTGTGTGGGCAGGAGGGTATGTGATGATTGGCTGATTGCTAAAATGTAGCTAGGGGTACCGGAAATAGTTTTATTCTGGGGGTCCCCTGGCTGCAGTTAAAATGTGAGACTAGCTTACTAGATGTCAACAATTTAGGTTGAGTGATACTAGAAAAGACTAGGAGTCAAAGGGGTCAACATGTTTCTCGCTAGGGGTCGAATCACCCGCGATTCATCAGGACCTTTACAAACAGTGAGAAGAGGGGGGGGCACATGCTCGTGTCATGTAAGTGGTGCGTGTTACCTCTATGGGGTCTCCTATGCCCAGGGGTCAAGGACTAGACACCTCATGAGGGTCGGCGGGATTGGAAAACGGGGGCGAGCCCAATGGTTGAGGCTCTGCAAGCCCGTTACCTGGCCGTAAGACCTACCCGTCGCCGCCGAGCTCGAGTAGGTGGGTGACAGACCTCTCTTGCCTTACACCAAGAAGTTGTACTATTGGCATGCATTCATATGCTTGTTGGGGGCAGCAGAGGTGAGTGGGTGGAAAGGGTGCGGGGCTGGATTCTTTTGAGAGGATGAGTTAGTTTTAGTTTGTTTAAAAGGGGGTGGGTACATATGAACATACCACACCTGCCGGGATGGTACAAGTTGTTGGCACTGTGCAGCTGACACTGTATGATGCAGGATAGGATGCCAGATGCTCCACGTCATACCATACTGTCCTGGAATGTCAATGAGTTGGGCAGTAAGGTGAAGAGTGGCTTGGTCATGCGTTACATATGACGTCAGCAACCTGGCATCGTCATGCTCCAAGAGACCCACCTAATGGGGATTCAACTTCATTTTCTGGGTAGAAGAGTCTATATGGTACACCTCCGGCTTGAGGTGGCGATGATACTTGTTAAAAAACAACCCCGTCCTTGTTGCCCAGAACATGCATAGACAAAAACGGAAGATAAGCAGGAGTCCAAAACCAATAGGGCAGGATGTCAATCACACTTACTTCAGCAGCCGATACTTGATCAGGTGGCAGTACAGAAAATAGTCCCAGTGGGACAATTTTAAAGAAAACAAATATTTATGCAACATCCATTAAATATACTCAAAATATGAAATTTTGCTCAATATTATTTATTCATATTGAACATCAATAAAAATTTGAAAAATCCAGTAAAACATCTGGAACATAGGTATACAAAAGTGCCGGAAAGTGTAGAAGGGAGAAGGGAAGGACTCTTGTGCAAAGAGAGGGTTAAATGAGGGCGGACAGGGGAGTGACAATATATACATCAACAATATTCTTTTCAAAAGAAATGGTTTGTCCTACATGACTATTATATACAAACAAATCAATTAGCAGCCATTATGTCGCTGAATAGGCACAATGAAAAAAGCACTGCTGCCCACATAGGTGTATATAGAACAAAATCTCGGCGTTTCGACAGCTAACAGACGTTGTCTGACCTATGAGCCCACCGGCCCACTACTATCATTTCAACCACCCAGCCATTGGTGGTTCACGGTGCCCCTTCACATCCTGAGGAAGACCCCATTGTAAAGATCAAGGTCACCTATGTCTGTTAGGGGTCGAAACGTCAACATATTGTTGGGATAATTTAGGTTGCAGGCTACGCACCAACATGCTGAAATACCCATCATTTGATCAGTAGACTACATTACAAGTGATGCCTTGCCCTCAAAGGTATTGAGTGGAAAATTGTTCCATATGGTAACTCTGGCCACGGATCCACTGACGAGAATCATTATTTAAAGTTGCTACCATCTATAAGGCAATGTATTTTCGACTACAAAGACAACATTGTGTTTTTTGGGCACTCGTTCAAATGCTTGTGGGCTAAACCCTGTAAATAGAAACAGTGAATATAGAGTTTTAAACTGTACCCTTTGTTGAAAGAGTATGTAGTAAAGGGTTCACCAATGTGCTCCTAGGTCACAGGCCTACTATTAATAGTGCTGCTCAATTCTGGATATGAATAAACATAAGAAGGACTTTGGCATGGAGGCCAAGATACAATAAATGACAATCTGGCCCTACTTATAACCCAATTTTGTCGGGACGGATGCTGCGGTATCTTTTTAGACATCAATAGAGAAGACTAAGGTAATCTAACCATATGCACCTAAAAAAAATGCATATTTTTTTATCTATCTACTTCCTTAGAGATAAAAGTATGTATACACACACACAAGGTGTTTACATGGCAAGAAAAGGTAATTTGACTATAAAGAATTATTTAATGTTTAAAAATGTTTTATCTGACAGTTCAGAAAACTCAGAGATTGGTTCAGTCAGGAGGGGAAGTAGCACAAGGACAAATTGAACCACCCCTTCGCCAATAATATAAATACAGCAGCTGATATAAATTCTGAATCCTCGCCGGCACAGGACTTTTTTTTAAATAAGTCCATTCAAATCGTCACTACCAGTAAGTGGCAGTTTATCCCTATCCCTTCTAGAGAAACCTTTTTCCTCAACACTTATTTGCGGAAATAAACATGGAGATTAAAGCATTTTGGCTAATGAATATATCTTCCCAGATATCAAATTACTGCAAGTCCTCCAGTGAAGCAATCCAAAATTTCTTCAATTACTATCACCATTCCAGTCCCCCTTCCTCAGCTCTCATTTCTATAATCTGAGCAGAAATTAAATTTAAGTCCAATTAATTAGAAAAACTGGCCAGACTTATCAACTTCCGCCATTTTAAAATGAGCTGATTTGTTTCATCTTCCAGGTGATCATGTAGATTTATCCCACTTTCAATTACTACTTTAATGGGAAATACTGTATCTGATCACCTCATGTTAACAATGACCCCTACTCTTAAAGCATTATTAAATACATATAAAGGGCAGGCTAAATTAGCAGCAACAGCTTTGGCTACACAAACTGAAAGTGCTGACCATTCGGTTGCCACGCAGACCACATTGGGGGTCACTGATGGGCAAGATCTATTCAGGAGGAAAACAAATCTTTTGTGCTACTTAATCACTATTAACACAGAGTTGTAAGAAGGATAAAATAAAATCGTAAGAAACGAAAAAAGTATGACTTTATTCTCTCTGTGAATGATTCTAAGATCCTAGTAACAAGGAAGAAAAAAAACAGTTTCAATCTTCAAACATGAGAATAAAAATGAAACTTCTAATACAATGAAAGAGAAAAGAAAACAAAGGCATAAAATAGCTACAGCTCTATAACACACTCCAGGTTATACACAATTCCATCTAAGTCTTAACCCACCTTAATAGTGGAAAATGAAATTGACAAGGAGTTGAAGCCATCTATCGAGTTGTCTACAGTAGGGATCATGAGTGAAAGTGTTCAAGCTACGCCGGGACATATCGAAAATTAGAATCAAAGTGTGAAAGAATTTACATCTTGTGTAACAATGCAGTGTCCAATGGATATTTCAGATAATCCAACTCAGAAGACTGCAGTTCCATCATTTAACTCAATAAATTTGTCATCACGATTTTGTAGACTTGTTACCAGAAAGGAAGATGTATTTGAATAGTTCACAGCTGTCATAATTGTTTTCCAATATTTTAAATTTGAGGTCCTTAAATTCAAAAATTTCAACATACAATTTTCAAAGGTTAAAAATGATGGAGTAAACATGCGAATAGAGCTACTGTTGACTTTATACGTAATAACTCTGATTTGTTGCATGTGAAGAGTATTGTTATCTCCCTATCTTGGAATAATATTCCCAGCACCAGTAGCTATTCAGTTTTAAATACAGAAAACTGCCTTTGTACTATGAACGATACCTCACCTATTATACTACTAACTAATAGAATAGCAAATTTGATGGTGGCATTACAATGGAGAGAAAAAAAACTGGGATCTTTAAACACTGAGAAGCGGATGTTTGGGATTAAGTACAATGGGCGTTACGTTCATCAACAACTAAACAATCCCACTTGGGTAGTGGTATGTAAAAATGTTTCTTTGAGGAGTTGAAGGTGTTCTGGTCGGAAGAACTGTCTGAAAGAAGTTATTGCATTAAGATAATGAATGATCAATAATGTAAGTAAAGGAAAATTCATCTGTTGGTGCTTAGGAATTCTCAATCATGTTTTACACAAATACCTCAGGCACGTCTCTTGGAATTCCAAATACGGGATTTTCAATTTTGCTAACTAATAAGCTAAAACGGTCCTTCTCTTTAGTTCCAATTAGTTCTAGTTATCTTTTATACTTAATAACTCTGATTTGTTGCATGTGAAGAGTACTGTTATCTCCCTATCCTGGATTATTATTCGCAGCACCAGTACCTATTCAGTTTTAAATATAGAAAACAGCATTTGTACTATGAACAATACCTCACCTATTATACTCCTAACTAATGATAGAGCGCTTACAGCACTCTAAGTTGTATGGGTGTACTATACTCATGGTTTAAATGCACTCACATGTATTTGTATCGATTGCAGTGTTTCATGATTATTAAGATGCATTTATTCAAAGTTATATTAGCATTGAAATGTAGTGTACACATTTAAGTAGGATTTTGCATGTATTGAAGAAACGTATGATTCCTGTATGTGTAATGAGCAGGATGAAATGTTACTCGTGCTGTAATTTGACTTAGTTAAAGTTGCCTGCATTGTAGGCCCAAACTACAAGTTGTTTTGAGTTTCGTTTCTCCTTGATTGCTCAAGAATTGTAATTAAATTAATCCTTTTTGTGCTCGAAGACAGTGTGTTTTAATCCTACTGCAGGTGCAGGAATTCGACCTCGTTATTCTTAGATTTAAGAAGATACCCGGAATGTCTTAGAAGAAGTTTAAAAGGCGAGAAGGGAGGATGTCTTCAGTGCCTGGCCTATCTATTATTATTATTATTATGGAATTTTGTAAAGCGCATGGTTACGCGCCCAGGCGTGTCCCCGCACTGAGTGAGAAGTGTGAGGTGGCCAGATCAGGGAGGTTACAACAGTGCTGAGCGGAAGAGATGAGTTTTTAGAGCTCTGCGGAACTTGGCCTCAGAAGGTTCGAGGCGGAGCTCCAACGGAAGCAAATTCCAGCTCTTGGCTGCAAGGAGCCTAAAAGATCTGCCCCCCATTCGAGCTTTATGAGTTTTGGGGAAAACTACCAGACCGGTGCCAGAAGATCTGAGCATCCGCTCCAGTCTGTAGGGGGTGGTGAGGCTGTGTAGGGGGACGGGCGCCGTGCCTCCGATAATGCGGTGACACATGCATAGTGCTTTGAAGGTAATCCTTTCTCTGATCGGAAGCCAGTGAAGGGACTTCAAAGCAGCTTTAGAGGCCGTTCTCCTAGGAAGCCTCAGCACCAGCCGGGCTGTGGCATTTTGAAGTACCTGGAGACGATTGAGGCTTCTAGCTGTTATTCCCAGATAGAGAAGGTTAGAATAATTGAGTCTAGATGTGACCAAGGCATGCACCAGAGTCTGCCTGGCACCAACAGGAAGTAGGTCCAGGACCTTCCGTAGACTCTTGAGAATACCGAAGCACATTCCGACAACCCGATTAATCTGGGGAGCAAATGACAGGTCGGAGTCAAACAACACCCCAAGATTTTTGGCCTGTTGAAAAGGCACTGGAGTGGAGCCCAGGCATGCTGGCCACCATGCAGAAGACCACACATTCAGACTGCCCCCACCACAAGCACTTCAGTTTTGGACCCATTCAGCTTCAGGCAGTTGTTAGACATCCAGGATGCAAGCTCCTGCATGCAAGCACTGAAGCTGGATGCCGCAACATCAGGTGCCGGTGACAGTGAGATGACCAGCTGTGTGTCATCGGCATATGACACTAATTGGATGCCATGACTCTCTACAATGGTGGCTACAGGGGAAGCATATAGGTTGAACAGGGTAGGGCTCAGGGCGGAGCCGTGGGGAACCCCTTGATCAAGATTGAACACACAAGAGTAGTGTTCTCCCTGTCTGACCTGAAAACACCTATCGGTCAGGAAAGATTAGATCCACCTCAGCGCTGACCCAGTGACTCCGCCTTTGTTGAGACACTGTAGCAAGGTGAAATGTGCTACAGTGTCAAAGGCAGCACTTAGGTCAAGTAGAATGAGGGCCATAGTGTGCCCCTCATCTACCCCTTGCCTGATGGTCTCAGTGGCCATGAGCAGCGCAGACTCCGTGGAGTGGCGTGAACGAAAGCCAAACTGAATTGAATGGAGCAGGTTGGCTTTCTCCACAAATGCCATAAGTTGAAGATTTGCCACCTTTTCTGCCACTTTGGCCAGGTAGGGGAGGAGTGAGATAGGACGGAGATTGTCCAGCCTGTCCCAACTAAGATTCGTTTTTTTTGAAGCGGGAGTACTACAGCCTGCTTCCAACTTTTGGGTACAGTGCTGGATCTGAAGGAAAGATCCAGAACATCCCTAATATAGGGTTCGAGGATCTCGATACTCTCTCCAAGAAGTTTCGGTGATGCCGGATCACGGGGGGATCCTGACTTAATGGAGCGGCATATCTGCTGGAGCCCGTCAGGGGATGGGGTGAAAAAGTTGTCCAGCCTATTAACACCTGCATCCACCAATATACACTCACTGAACTCTGTTCCCGTCTTCTTTCCCCCTGAAAAAGTGGAGTAGATGGTGGCCACTTTGTCAGAAAAGAAAGCGGCAATGCGGTTACAGGATTCCTCTGAGACCGAGGATGGGTCAACAGATGAGCCACAGAGAGAGATTTCCTTATACATTTTGAATAGCTCCTTGGTAGAATTTTGAGCTTCTCCTATCCTACCTGAGAAGTAAGTTGTTTTGGCACGCCTGATCAAGCTATGATATTCTCTGCGTTTGTCTATATACCTCTGTTTTGCTTGATCGAGGTAGGCCACCCTCCACTGTCTTTCTAGGTGTTTGCATTCCGCTTTAGCTAGGCGAAATTCATCGCTGAACCAGGGGGCGGATTTATGGGGTCTACTACAGGGATTTTTATGACAAAGAGGGGCTGTGTCATCTAAAGCATTATTAATGCGGCCTTCTAGTCTATCCGATGCAGTATCAGCATCCTCACCTCCTGGTCTGCCGCCTTTAGTCAGAGCAGTATCGAACTTGGCTTTGGAAAAAGCAGTCCATTTACGACTCATATATTTAGAGTTGGTACGCTTTTGGATATTGCTAGCAGGGATATTTATTGTAAAAGGCACTAAGAAGTGGTCGGACCAAGGGACTGGGACGGGGGACTTAACTTCAATGTCTTCCCAGTTGGCAAAGATAGGGTCCAACAAGTGGCCTTTTTGGTGGGTCGGCCTTAGATCTGATGTGTAATTGGAGGGAATGTAGTTGCTGATAGACGTCAGTGGCTCCTTTGTCCAGTAGAATCCAAATGGATGTTAAGGTCACCTAAGAGCATAAACTTGTCCCTACGCAAAGCGGCTTGCGTTATACCTTCGGTTAGGCTGGTAGTAAAGTGGGTAAGAGGACCAGGAGCTCGATAGACCAAGAAACCCTTCACCGTGTTCCCAGCGTTAACCTTAATGGAAAATGCTCCTGTCTCACTGTCAGCGATAGCGAGAGGTTCAAGTTGACAACATAGTGGCTGCTTAGATATTATAGCTATCCCACCACCTCTGCCCTCAGTTCTGTCCAGTCGTACCATGGTATAGCCAGCAGGGAGAGAAGCAACTATATCCGGTTCTGAGTTGGAGTCAAGCCAAGTCTCAGTAAGGAACAGGAGGTCAAGTTTCATATCTGTGAGCAGATCGTATATGTCAAGATTATGCTTCCGCATAGATCTGGTATTAAGTAGTCCGCATGTAAGCCTAATGTTCTCAGCCCTAAGCGTAGATCTATTGTACCAGTTATACTGACACTCTTTACAGATGTTAGTGTCTTCCGCATTAAGACTGTGGAGACAGGCTTTAGCAAATGCAGGACAGAGGGCGTGAAGTTGTTACGCGCTCCAGCATATTACCGACCCATTTCGGCCAGGGGTCGTGGCCCCTGTCCCCGGCCGGCCGCGAACGGGCGCAGACGGGCTCGCCTTCGGCGCGCCGTCGGCGTGCCCGCTGCGCACGTCCGCTGCGCTTCCTAGGTGGGGGTGCCATTTTATGTCAGAAGGGGCGGGAGGAGCGGAGCACGAGTCTGCGCGGCCGGCTCCTCACCCAAGATGGCGGGACCCACGGGGGGGAGAAGTCTCCAGTGAATAAGGTGAGACTTATGTGCAAAATGAGCAATCAGCGTTTTAAAAACAATGGGCAAACAAGAACGTTTTTAAAAGCAATTCACAGCAACAATTAGCAGCACTCGCAATAGTCACTGGTATTGGTCCTGGCTTCCGCCTCAGGACGAGCAACACACCACACACACTCGCAATCAGCGGGTTGCGTCTTGAACTCGGGTTTTTATGTCAGAAGGGGCGGGAGGAGCGGAGCACTAGTCTGCTCGGCCGGCTCCTCACCCAAGATGGCGGGATCCACGGGGGGAGAAGCCTCCAGTGAATAAGGTGAGACTTATGTGCAAAATGAGCAATCAGCGTTTTAAAAACAATGGGCAAACAAGAACGTTTTTAAAAGCAATTCACAGCAACAATTAGCAGCACTCGCAATAGTCACTGGTATTGGTCCCAGCTTCCGCCTCAGGACGAGCAACACACCACACACACTCGCAATCCAAAAACCAAGACACTGAAAGGTGGTGTAAATGGAAACGTTTATCATGTGACATATTGTGGGTTGAACAATGCCTTTTTGTATGATGCTCAGGGACAGATTGGGAGACTTCTACTTTTCGGAGGAAAAGGAGCTTCTTAGAGCAAGCTCCATAGCTTAAAACTATTATACCCATTTTGATGTGAGTACTTCTTAGGAAGTCAACACGTGCTGACACCTTTGTGATAGGATAATGGGGAGATGGTAGGACTCTCATCTAGAGTACAGTTGGGAAATATACTTCTGTTTCTTCTCTCAAATGAAAAGAGAATTGGACTCCACTTCTATTCTTTGTTTCATTCTGATTTTGGAGTTCATCCTACTATGCCTTTTGTGCTGAATGAATTATATTCGTAGATTCGGTTCTGTATTGAATTATTTTTATGTATTTTATGTATCTGTATACTTTGAAATTGAGGTGTGTTTGTATTAAATTATTGTTGGCCTTATAATAAATCCACAAAACTGAAAGTCAGAGTCTGTGGTCTTTTAAAAGCATGACCACATTGAAAGTGTGACTTTAAATTGTTTTATTCCCCTCAAACACTTTAGCAGGCTATAAAAAGTAAAATGTTGCGTAATCAAATGGTAACAGAGGATGGTTTAGCCTCTTAGGGTGAGGGGAGAAAAGGGAAATTAGAACGGATGGAAGTCGGCAGACTTTGATGATGCGGCAGAAACAGTGGTAGCGTGAGTATGAAACTGTGTGGTGTGTTAGATTGCAGTGTGTTAATTGTGTGGTGTCTTGCGAAGTTCGAATACAAGTTGAGTGAGTGTGGGTTTATCGGTATACTGGTCCGGACACGTGCGGATCAGGAAGTTTTGGTGAACAGACTCAAGAGAAGTCGAAGATCCCGGGATAGTTTTGTATTCGTAATTGTCTGATCAAAATTGTGGGTGTTGTGAAGCGCTATCGATGATTCACTTGTGACAGGGAACTTTGTGTGAATGTAGGAATACGTAGCGGATAGGAAGCCCCGGGTACCGAGGGTGGACTACTGCGATTGAGTGACCAACGCAGGTCGGGGTCACAGCAGATGAATGGTCTTGTAAGAATGTTCTATCGATCTTTTAGTGGATGGACAATGACTTGTTTTACATAACTGTAGGTTATTGTGACTGCGTTAGAAGCAGTTACCTGCTTTTATAGCTTTTGGATATACAGTTACTTGTTAGTATGAATGTGTGGACGTACTGAAATTGCAAAGGAGGGTGAGCCGTTGCAAAGATGGAGTAGTGACGTGCGCTACGCTGAAATAGGTCTATTGGCGTAACGCCGCGCTGAGATTGGTGGAAGTTAGTCAGACGGCGAACAGTGAAAATTGGGTTGCAAATAGTTGATTTTAACAAAGAGATCTTTTAAGGTGTTGCAAGATTTGTGTAGAGGCGAAACGGGGTAGTGACTTGGATAGGAGAAGAAGCTCCGCCAGAGGATACCCCGGCACATTATAGGGCAACAAATGTAGGACTCATACCCTAGTTAGGCTTCAAAATTGGCATAAAATTACAGAGAAAGAGGGAGAATTGGCTTTCCCTCGCTATGGGTCATTTCGTATGGAGGTGCTGTACCAGCTGAGGGGAGTGATGTCTTCTCTGAAACCTCCAGCCAGACCAACACAATTTGAGGTATTAGATGCATGGATGAGAGCAGCAATGGCGAAAAAAAGAGAAGCTTCACAGGGAAGAATGAAGAAAGCAATGAAGGAATATCAAAATGCCAGGTGGGATGCACAGCTGAAGAGATGGAGAGTAGACACTATAGAGGGAGAACGATTGTATCCATTTCGGTTGCTAGAAGGAGGGTCTGGAAGAAAGAGTAAGACAGAGGAGGAAAATGATACAGATGACACTTTTCTTGATAGATTGTTAGCAGAACGTCCTCCACCTTGTGACACTAGGTTGGAGACTGGGAGGACGCAGCAACCAGAGGAAACTTCAGGGGTCGAACGAATGGGTTCAGAGGATCAGACAGCAGGAGTAACCGGGAGGATTTCAGTGGGAGTAAGAATCCCAGGAGGGTCTGGAGGACTAGGATATGCAGATATGGAACCGGGAGAAATTGCATGTATCATGAGGTTACCAGGAGCACTTACAGTACCAGTTACTATTGGGCCTGTAGTTTCAATATTTAACCCCAGAGAGAGAACTGGTGGAAGTCAACAGTAAACAGGAGAAGGGGTAGAGACTATATCTGGAGGGAGTCTGACAATGAGTGGAACGGGTCTGGCTCAAATACCAGTGGAAACTAGCACTCCACTGCCAGCTACGGCTGATCCGTTGAGAATGGACAGTGGGTCGGAACCAAGACGAACAGTAGCTCTGGCGAATTCTAGATCAGACTTCAGAATGTGGGTTCCACCGGTGAGGGAGTCAATGATACGGAGAGATGAAATGGGGATAAGACGAGAAACACCCAGGGTACTGTTTGAACCACGGAAATTGTGCGAGGATAACCATTGGAGAAGTTGAAGTTGTGAGAGAGAAAGTCGCCCAGTTTTGATAATAGAGGAGAGTTGGGGGTCAAAGGAGAACACAAAGTTTTGATAGTGTCTAAACAGGAAGTGAAAGAGGTCAGAGAATTTTACAAGTCGCAATGAAGGCACCATTGTTAGATGTGGTAAGATTAAAAGCAGAAATGGATGAGGTGATTGAAGGGAATCTGCCAGTGTTCAGAATTGAAACATATGGCCCAAGCGAGTTGCTATTTGTAGCCAAAGATGTAACAGAAAAGGCAAAGCGAGCTCATGAAGCATTGATACAGTTGGCACGAAGGTATGAGGTGGATTTGACAAAGACAAAATTGATGCTGGGAAGCTGTAGATTGAACTATACTGATAAACACTTGGAAGAAAAGCAAACCACAGAATTAAAGGCACAAATTAGAGAATTGGTGATAGGGATGCAACCGTGGAGACAATTAGAACAATGGGAAGAGAGGTGGGCCAAAAAGAAAAGTGCAAAGAAAGCGATAGGAGATACTCCGCCTCCGGGAGGAGGGACAGGACAAGTAGGACATTTCCCTCTAAGAGAAGTACACAATGGGGGGTATGTACATGTGCCATGGAGCAGGGGTGATTTGGCAGCATTCACTAATGATTTTCCTCGGCTGAGGGAGAAGCCTGCTGAGTGGTATAAACAAATGTACAGGTTTGTCAAGATCTCGAAGGTGTTATGGATTGATTTGAATACTTTGTTTGATATAGTGGTCCAAGCTGATTTGTGGGCAGCATGTAAAGTTGCAATAGACTGGCCCGTTGCAAAACCAGCTAGAGATCAGTGAATCATGGTCCTTCACCTGAGGTAATGAAGAAATATGAGCAACTGATTACATGGTTACAATACAAAGTAGCTCCTCAAACTGTTGATTGGCTTAAAATCGGTCGTACTACTCAAGATCCTAAGGAGTCTGTGCATGACTATTATGAGAGACTTTTAGTGGCTTTTAAATAGCATAGTGGATTGGATACTATTGAGCAGAAAGATATGGGACAGTTTGTCTAGAAGTTTGTGGTGGGATTGAAATCTGATATTAGTTTGATGATACAGCAACACTTGATAGGTTGGCAGAATAAGTCAGTGGACAAAATTCTGCGTCATGCAAAATACTGCAGTGATCAGGAGGAGTCGGCAAAAAAGAAAATGAAAGACAAGTTGATGTTAGTGAGGTTGAGGAATGCTGAAACGTCTGATCAGACGCAAAGGTTGGAGGAGCAATGGGTCGAGGAAGTGGCAGGGGAATGAGTCAACATATGGTAAACCCACCTGGACAGGGAAGAGGAAGGGGAATGGATGCAGGTACAGGTCAATGGGAGGCAAATCAAAAGAAGGTTACTGCTGGTCATTTTTGTCCAAAACATCAGGCATTGGAAGCGTGAGTGTAGTTTAAATCCGGCAAAAATGCAGTATGAGGGAGAGGGACAGATGTCCGAGGGTTTGAACATTGTGACTAGACCTAGGTCAATGCATGGGGAGGTTATGAGCCACAAATGCCGATACCTCAGCCTTCAAGAATACCAACAAATAATCAGGTGTACCATCAGATGCCCTATTTTGAAATAAAAGACAGATTTGACCAAACTCAAGATCCTCATGAGTGTCAGAGGGGGGTGCAGGAGGAATGCACTTTGGGTGCGGCCTTGGAAGTAGATCAGAGTGGACCATTTGTAGATGCAGAGGTTAACGGTCATCCTGTTACCTTTTTGGTTCTGCTAGCTATCAGGTGGTTTGGGAGGCTTTTAAAGCCTTTCTCAGAGGTTTATAAAGTAGCCTGATTATCAGTAGGAATAAACTGAGGAGGAAGAGCGCCTTTTAAAGCTTAAGTCAAAAGAGCAGGAGCTCCAGAAGGCATTGGCGGATCAGCCGAATATGGTACCACGCCTACAAACTGAGTTAGACGGCTTACGGGCAGAGTATCAAGTAAGCCTTGATAAGATCTTAAAATACAGGTGGGACACCAGCAAGCTTCAACATTTTTCCTATAGGGAAAAATGTGGACGCCTTCTAGCCTGGAAAACCAAGGCAGATCAGATTAGAAATCAGATGAATAGTTTGTTTCTGCGTAGCACAGGAATTGTAACTCATGATGAAGATCGAATCAGAGAGGAGGCGAGACTATTTATGCAAGGCTAATATAGGGAAGACACCTGCTCCACTCCACAGAGAGCTGAAGACTGGTTGAAACAGTTAGAGCTCCCTCATATATCGGAAGCGGATGGAGCCCTCCTTAGTGCTAGTATAAGTGAGAGCGAAGTCAGAATTCAGATTAAGAGAATGACCAGGGGAAAAGCAGCCGGTCCAGAGGGACTTCCAGTAGAGCTATATCTGATAGTTCTTGATAAAGTTGTGTCTGTTTTAACTATTCTGGTTAATAAGATCCTCTTAGCAGGTGAGACTGCTCCAAAGTCATGGTCTGAAGCTACTGTTACCTTATAATTAAAGCCCAATAAAGATCCATTAAAAATGGAGTCTTATAGACCGATTTCATTATTGAACTCGGACTACAAGATCTTTGCGGGGGTCTCGGCAGCTAGAATGGCAAGAGTTATCATTGTACACAAAGATCAGAGGGGCTTTATTCCAGATAGGCAACTAAATGAATTAATGTTTCAAGCTATCATGGCAATAGATGTTGCAATGGATAAGAAGCTTCCGCTGACCTTGTAGCCATAGATGCCGCTAAGGCTTTTGATCAAGTGAACTGGTGATATTTATGGAAGGCCTTATCGGGGTTTGGATGCCCAATTAATTTTGTTGCAGCAGTTAGGTCTCTTTATTCCATCCCGCGAGCAAAAATGTTAGTTAATGGATTTCTCACGGACTGGGTAACAATCTCTCGCGGTACCAGGCAAGGGTGCCCTTTGTCACCTTTATTGTTTAATTTATACATTGAACCCTTCGTTTGTCAGCTCAGATCGGATCCCATAATTAAGCCTTTTAAAATCACTGATTTAGAATTAAAGTTTGCCATATATGCTGACGATTTACTTATGTTTACTTCCAATCCAGCTGAAGCCATTCCAAGATTTATAGATCAGGCTGAATCATTTGGGGAAATTTCAGGATACAGTATAAACAAAGATAAAACTGAGATTATGGAGTGGAATCAAAATACGGGGACGGCAGGAGCTAAGCCACGAATGAGGTATTTGGGGATACATCTGGCCCAAAAAATTGAGGATATACCAAAAATAAATTTAGCTAGAGTCTGTAAGGACGTTTGTGGCCTGCTCCAACGGTGGTCAAGCCTCCCTTTAAACATCTTTGGGAGGCTTAACTTGATAAAGATGATCATTCTGCCAATAATAACTTTCCTATTTAATTCTATTCCTTTATCCTTTAACACGCGGGATATTGCGAAACTACAGGGAAAAATTGCCTCCTTTATTTGGAATAGTAAGTCCCCAAGAATCTCCTGGAAAAAACTAAGGAGAAGTTTAAATACAGGCGGGCTGGCTCTGCCAGATTTACTTATCTACTGTCATTCATTCCATTTAAGAACTTCAGGATATTGGCTAACAGAATAGATGCATCTTCACTAGGTATACTCTTTAAGGCCCTATTGTAGGATATACCGCAGGGACAAGAATTCTTTCTTTTTAAATTCGGGGATCCGAAGTTTTTCAAAAAGGTGAGGCTTAAGATTCTGGGTGCAGCTTTGAAAAACTGGCTATATATTAGGAAAAGCCTAAACATTCCCTATTACTCACTCCAGGCTCCGATTTGGGATTTTCCGGGTACGCCAGTTTGTCTTAATAATCAATTGTCCCGGCCCCTGAGAATGGCAGATTTAAATTGTTGGGGGGAGGGGGGGTCTCCAAAAATATTCACAGCTGTTAAGTTGGGAGTCCCTTTCTAGTATGACCGCTGGGACACTCACTAGATTCAAGTATTACCAGCTATCAGGATGGTGGGCAACCCTATCTTGAGACTCTGAAGAATTGAACTTAAAGTTTGACTCCGTTTCAAGGAGTGGTAGATGGAAGCATGAGGTCTCTTTTTGGTACTGGGCTATGCTAGAGGCTGAGCGTATTACAGATTTTGAGTTACAAAATTTTGGGGTAATGTCACTAGTTTAAACACTGACAACATTAAGGACCTATGGAGTAATTCCTTTTCCATCTTACAGGCAGTCGTTAAGCCTGCTGCGCTAAAAAGAAACCATCTACACACCATGCATAGGGTATATATAACTCCTAAAAAATGTGTTAAAATCACCAGTCTAGAATATTATTGCCCAAGGTGTAGGCATCTGGCCGCAGATGATCTCCATATGTTTGCCGACTGTCCAGAGATAAAAAAAATGTACTGGATTAAGATACAGGTATTCCTGGAAGATGTCCTCCAACTACAATTGGAAATCTATCCGAGGACTATTTTTTCTGGACTGAAGACAGATTATCATCTTAATGAACTTTCTACAAGATTTATTTTTTATGTTATCATCCTGGCAAGGCGCGAAATATGCAGAGCCTGGAAAGATGCAAATCCTCCAACCCTTTCAGAATGCCTAAAATATATAATTTCTATAAGTGAATCTGATATGGCATGTGACAGTACAAGTTTTCATAAGATCTGGGCGGCCCTTGTAGCGTGGCGTAACAGGTAAATGGTCTTCCAATGATTTTCCCGGGCACTGTTGTTTCTTTCTCTCCAAAGTAACACAGGACCCCCGTTGTGGTGTGAAATGGAGTGGACTAAGAAAACAGTAGTGACTTGAGGGATCTAGCCCCTTTCTATATATTGGTCTATAACATCAGGGTCGGAATAGGATGACCAATTGTGAAAGGATGTGTAGTTTCCCGTAAAGAATGCCCATCATGGTATATGAGGAAAACCAAAAAAAAAAAAAAACACCTTTTTGTTAGACACCGGAGCTGCGCTCCACAGTAAGGACAGAAGTGGTTCCAAGTGTATCCCTTTCAGGACAATCAATTCAAGTGGTGGGAGTTACCAATAATAGAATGACTAACCCATTAACGGATGAGTTACCTGTGAGAATAGGAACGTTCCGAGACAGACATCAATTTGTAGTGTGTGATTCAAGCCCGGTCTGTCTATTGGGACGAGACCTTTTGTGTAAACTAAATTGTACCATATCTTGCACTCCGAGGGGTGTGGAGCTGCAAACCTATGATGACGATGCAGATTTTAAAATAGCCAGTATAAATTGTTGTGCAGAAATGTTCGTGGTTCTCACAACAGAGGAATTACCACATGATTTGAGAGACTCACTGGAGAGGAGATAGGATTGATTAGAGGGGTTGAAGCTGTTAAGATACAGGTCAAACCAAATGCTGAATTTCCACGAACTCCGCAATATAAATTGACTCCAAAAACTGTGGCTGGAATAAGACCTGTAATCGAGTCTATGATTGCACAAGGCATTCTCAAGGAAACAAGAGGAAGTCCCTGAAACTCACTTATTATGGGACTGCAGAAGTCTAGTGGCAAGTACAGAATAGTACAAGATTTACGCAGGGTTAATGAAATCGTGAAGCCAAGTTGTCATGTGGCACAAAATTCAGCTGTTATATTATTTCAGATTCCACGTGAGGCAGAATGGTTTACAGTCACATATTTATGTCAGGCATTTTTCTCCATACCATTGCACGAAGAGATTCAATATTTATTTGCATTTAGGATGGAAAATCGGGTGTTAACATGGTGTTGTACCCCTCAAGGGTACACAGAAAGCCCTTTTATCTTTAGTCAGAGTTTGAAAAATAATATTGAAGGGCTGGTGATGGCCCAGAGCTCAGTTCTGGTTCAGTATATAGATGATCTTTTGGTCGCTTCAGAGAATGAGGATGCTTGCAGGATTGATACTGTGGCTTTGCTGAATTATTTGGCAGAGAATGGACACAAGGTGTCCCCAAATAAACTTCAATATTGTCAGACTAAAGTTCAGTATCTAAATCATCGGATTAAAAAGGGAAAACGAAGAGTGTCACCAGATCGCATAGAGGCGATTCTGCAAATGGGAACTCCGAAAACACAGAAAGAAGTCTGCATGTTTTTGGGAATGGTCGGCTATTGTCGACGGTGGATCCGAAATTTTTCGTTGCAAGCAAAGCCACTATTGAAATTGACTCAAAAGGACATAAGTGATCCGGTACCATGGGATGACGATTGTTTGAGAGCCTTCTACGAGCTGAAAGAGAGCCTATGTTGCGCCCCAGCTCTGGGAATGCCAGATTACAACAAAGCGTTTTCGCCTTTCTGCTGTGAGAAGCCTTTCTGATGTGCGTTAGCAGTCCTTGTACAGACACATGGAGGTGCCCATAGACCAGTGGCTTACTTTTCAGCTACAATAGATCCTGTAGCTTCCGATTGCCCGGATGTCTCAAATCGGTTGCTGCAACAGGTGTCAGCATTGAGAAATGTGAAAGCATAGTGATGGGTCATCCACTTACCGTTTATATGCCACATTCAGTAGAGCTTTTAATGACAAGAACCAAGAAACAGTATTTAACGAATAACAGACTTACAAAGTATGAGCAAGTTATATTGGCTTCTGAAAATGTCACTTTGAAACGCTGTACCACCTTGAATCCTGCCACATTGTTGCCTCTTCCGGAAGAGGAAGGAGAGGATTGTGAAGAGCATGACTGCCTAGATGTTACTGAGCTATCTACCAGACCTGACATTGTCGATGAACCACAGCCTGAATCTTATTTGGTCCTTTTTGTTGATGGTTCATGCCTAAGAGACAATGAAGGGTGTTTGAGAGCAGCGTTTGCTGTGTGCACCATCTTGGGAGTGGTGGAAGCTGCCTGTTTGAAAAGAGTATATTCTGCTTAGGTGGCCGAGATTATTGCCCTGATTCGTGCTTGTACTATCTCAAATGGAGTCCAAGTGACTATCTATATGTACAGCCGATATGGGTTTGGAGTGGTTCATGATTTCGGGCAGTTATGGTCACGGAGGGGATTTTTGATGTCCTCAGGATCCCCAATCCGTAATGGAGAATATGTGCGCCAATTATTGGATGCCTTGCAGAAACCTAAGGAAATTGCAGTAGTAAAATGAGCAGCCCATGGAAAGGGAGAGGACTTTGTTACAAAAGGAAATTGCTACGCTGATGAAGTAGTTCGTTTTTGTGCTATACATGCTTGTGTTTTTAATGGAGAATATGTAGGAGAGAGCACAGAAGAGACCCAGCTCAGCATGATGTTAGCTGTAGCCGATACTTGGGAAGAGGTGAAGCGGCTGCTGGATGAGGTCTTAGAGGAGGAAGCTTCATCATGGATTAGAGCAGGCTGTGAAAAGAGGGAAGATGGCATTTGGGTGTCAACAGATGGAAGAGCAGTGTTACCCAATTGTTTACTGAGCCCAATGGCAAGGCAGATTCATGGAGCAGTTCCTCTCGGGAGAGATGCCATGGTGAGAGTGTTTAGACAAATTTGGTTTAACCCATGATTTCATGTGTGTGCTGAAGCAGTGTGTCACAGATGTGTTACGTGTCAACAAATTAATGTGGGAAAGAGAACAGTGGTTGCGATGAGTCACATTGGAAGATCAGAGGTCCTTTCAATAAGATACAGTTGGACTTTATTGAAATGCCAAGGTGGAATAGGCTGAGATATGTTTTGGTGGTGGTGTGTATATTTTCACGTTGGGTTTAGGCATATTCAACTAGACGATGCGACAGTCTCACAGTGGCAAAACTGCTATTAAGGAAGCTAATCCTCCTATTTGGATTCCGACCTCAGTGGAAACGGATAGAGGAAAGCATTTCCATAGTGAAATCATGAAGTTATTGTGTACAGCTTTGAGAATTGATTAGAGATTGCACTGTAGCTATAGGCCCAAGGCTTCTGGTCTAGTGGAGCAGATAAATGGCATGATCAAGATGAGGGTATCAAAGGTTTGTTTGTCGACTTCTTTGAATTGGCCAGATGCATTGCCATTGGTACTGATGAGTCTGCGTAATACTCCTGATCGGAGGACAGGGCTCTCTCCCCATGAGATATTGATGGGAAAAGCTATGCGATTGCCTATGGTGCCAGCTACAGCATAGATAAACAATATAGATGATTTGGTTTTGGATTATTTTAGGGGACTGGCTGACGAGGTTAATTCTGTGTCCCATCAGGTCGAGGCTGCGACTGCACCTACCTCTAGAGACTTGCTGCATGACCTTAACCCTGGAGATTGGGTGCTTGTCCAAAAGCACGTGAGGAAGAGCTGCCTTGATGCTCGCTGGCGAGGACCATACCAGGTGATTTTGGTCACAAATACAGCTGTGAAGTGTGCAGGATTGCCAAACTGGATACACGCTTCGCATATGCGCCGAGTTCCAGAGCCTGTGGAGGAAACAACTCCCTTTGTTCCGAGAAGCGCAACTGAAAATGAAACAGTAAATGAAGGAACAGATCAAGTCGTAAGAACTCTTGGTGAAGCTGGTCAATCAACAGAGCAGGGAAAAAGAGATCAAACTGCTCCAGAGTTGAGATTCTGAGATAGATGAGATTGCGGAAGTGAACTTTGAACCAAATCAGAGTAAACAACTTAGTAAAGAAGAATCAGATAAAGAGGAAGAGAGGAGGGCAGGTGCTGAAGCAGAAACGTGGCCAGCAAGAAAAGAGAGGCTGAACATAAGGCTTGCATCTGAGGAGAACCTCGCTCCTACTCCTGATACATCTGAATCCGATCAAAGTGAAAAAGAAGATAGACTGGATGGTCTAAGACGATCCAGAAGAGAGAGAGTACTGTCTCAAATATACGCATCTCCTGAGTGGACGTAACTGGTCGTAGATGCAGAGACCGGAGAGCTCCGGGAGGCTGGGGACCGGTACAATGAGTCACGGAGGGAGCACTTTGACGATTGATATCCAGTTACTAGTCCCCAGAGCTGATGCTTTTGGAATCCTGACTCAGACCAGCCCTGATCCACCAAGGCTGAGTGGTTTGCGATTTTTGATCCTTAACCAAGTTGCTTTTCCTACCTTTGGTCGACAGCCCACCGCACAGGAAATGGGAGAGATTCGCACAGAAATTCTTCAGCTTGTTCTTAATATGCTTGGATCAAATATCATTAACACCATGGCTGCTGTGCATTTTCCCCTCCTGTGCTTATTTATGAGCTTTCCCATTATACTTGACGAGCTCAGCTCGTCATCAGCACAGCTCAACTGTGCCTCAGCTCGTCATGAGCATCGAAAGGGTTAACGATGAAGCTTGAAACGTGAAAGAAGAACTTATTAGCCTGTAGAAAGAAGATAACCTAGGCACTAGTGGAAGAAAATGTAAAATAGGGACTTTCAATAGAAGAATCGTTAAGGGCTAGGGATGAATACATCTATTCAATAGGTTAGTGTTATTGGACTGACAATTGCAATAATTAAATGGAAAACCTAAAATAAAAAGGCATTGTAAATAACAGGATAAGGCAAAGTAAGAAGAAAAGAGACTTTATTGATTTTGTTTGCCCCTCAAGAAATCCAACAGTGGTTCAAGATGGAGCCTGGAAGTTCAGGTCGCAAGCAGAAGTGCATAATCGGTACCCTTATTGTTGTGGTGCTTATTGTCATAACTGTGGTGCTTGTTACATCTTTGGTTGGGTCTCACGATGCTGAAAAGAATGGGGAACAGGCAATATGTACCCCACCTACCTCAGATGTAAAAGAAGGTCCATCAGCAAAAGATAGAGATATGATCAGGGAAACTAGTTGAATGTTACATGTAGATTTGTCAAAAGGTGATTTCACGTTGAATGCATATGCTCGTTTGTTGTATGACTATGTTGATACAATTGAAGCGAAACACTGCTACGTGTGTATGCAATTGCCAGCATCAGTAGAAGAAGGCATTCAATACCATCATTTACCTTTGACGTATGGTATCACATGTAGTGTGTTGTTGAGTATGTTTTATAGTAAAGCACATTTTGAATACTACTTCTCTAATTATGATGTAGTATTCTCAGAAGCTCCAGTTCTCAAATACATGAATAGGTAGGACTACTATGAGGAGGTAGCGAGGATGTCTACGTATTTTGTGCCTACTATTACTTTAGATACATTTTATGCCCATAGACACAATCTGACCTGTATGTTTTCTGACATTGAGAAGTAGTTGGTAGATCAGATAGAAGATCGGCATAGGCAGACTTTATTTAGACCAGATCCAAAGCACAAAGTTATTCCATGAACCCAGGAAGAATTACATCATAAAGGAAAGAGGAGTTCTGCTCCAATAGCTTTAGATTTCCAGCAAAAAGGGAAACTGTGCATTAGACACCCTTCAACATATTATGACAAGGTATTTGTGGGTGAGAGTGATTGTGAACACATTTTCTTAATTGAGGAATCAATAAGGAAGGCGCTCTTAGATAAATTAACCATAGTGCCAAATGTGTATTTTGTGTGTGGAAAAAGTGCTTATGTGAAATTGCCCAAGAATTGGTATGGTACATGTTATTTGGCTGTGGTATTCCAAAAATCTTCCATGTAGATAATTTATGGTATTTGGAAGGGAAAAGATCTCACAGAGGAAAACGTGGTGTAAGTGCGGAAGAAATTGTTGGGGATGTATCTGGCACCATGTTACCTAGCTTGGGTGTGATTTTGAATAATGTGAAAATTAGAAAATTGGCGACGCTGGTAGATAGGCTTTCTGTGAATACTGCTCAAATTCTATTACTTGTTGATGGAGAGAGGGTTTTGAGAAGGGCTATGGTTCTTCAAAATCGTCTTGCATTAGACGTCTTATTAGCAAAAGCCAGAGGAGTCTGTAAATGATTGAAAGTTCAACAGTGCTGAACTTATATTCCTGATTATAGTCGGGATATAAGTACATTAGTAACATTTCAGGGATTCATCAAGATTTACGTGAGCTGGATGCCGAGGGATTTTGGGAGCAAATTGATAAGGGGTTTGGAAAGGTTGGGAGCTGGATTGGAAGTCTGGGACAAGGAATAATGGGATACATTTTAAAACATAATAGCTGTCATTTGTATAATTGTACTATTAGGAGTCATCAAGGCTTACAAATGGCAAAGAGCACATCATAATGAAAATTCTTTGAAAAAACAAGAGCAGCAATTGGAACGACTGCAGGACAGTCATTATCAGCACCTAAAAGGGTCAGAAAGATTTAGACAGGGACGGCAAGCTACAACTTCTGTTTAGGCCGGTCTTTTCTACAAGGAGAAGAACTGTAAGAGATCAGGTATTGGTGTTATGACACTAGTCATAAGAGGGGGGAACTAATAGCACTCTAGATTGTAAGGGTGTACTATTCTCATGGTTTAAACGCACTCATGTATTTTTATTGTTTGCAGTGTTTCATGATTATTAAGATGCATTTATTCTTATTTTAGCATTGAAATGTAGTGTACACATTTAAGTAGGACTTTGTATGTATTAAAGAAACTTATAATTCCTGTATGTGTAATGAGCAGGATGAAATGTTGCTCGTGCAGTGTAATTTGTCTGAGTTTAAGTTGCCTGCATTGTAGGCCCAAACTGCATGTTGTTTTGAATTTTGTTTCTCCTTGATTGCTCAAGAATTGTAATTAAATTAATCCTTTTTGGGCTCGAAGACAGTGTGTTCTCATCCCACTGCAGGTGCAGGAATTTAACCTCGTTATTCTTAGATTTAAGGAGATACCCGGAATGTCTTTGAAGAACTTTGAAAAGCAAGAAGGGAGGAAGTCTTCAGTGCCTGGCCTATCTGAGAACCAAGGCCACTGGAAGAAAAGTTGGCTTAATTAAAGCTTCTGTGGAAACTTACTGAAAGATGGTGTAAATGGAAACGTTTATCATGTGACGTTTTGTGGGTTGAACATTGCCTTTTTGTATGTTGTGCAGGGTCGGATTGGGACACTTCTACTTTTTGGAGGAGAAGGAGCTTCTTAGAGCGCGCTCTATAGCTTTAGGCTATTAGACCCCTTTAGTAGGGAAGGCAAGGAGTAAAATTTAGCGTAATCAATAATAGAATAGCAAATTTAATGGTGGCATGAACAGGGAGTGAAAAAACAAACTGGGATCTTTAAACACTGAGAAGCGGATGTTTGGGATTAATTACAAGGGGCATTACATTAATCAACAACTAAACAATCCCACTTGGGTAGTCTGAAAAAATGTTTCTTTGGGGAGTTGAAGGTGTTCTGGTTGGAAGAACTGGCCGACAGAAGTTATTGCGTTAAGATAATGAATGATTAATAATATACGTAAAGGAAAATTAATCTGTTGGTGCTTAGGAATTCTCAATCATGTTTTACACATACATACCTCAGGCACATCTCATGGAATTCCAAATAGGGGTGTGATCCGGCATTCCGGACACACGCCAACCCGTCTTGCCCCGCCGTAAGAGAAGCATGCAAGGTCACCTGACCTCAAACCAATAAGCGCAGAGCCGCCTCAGGAAGATGAGGGTGGTCAGAAAAACGCGGCGGAGAGAGAGAACACGGAAAGAAAGGACACAGAGGGAGAGGACGCAGAGAGAGAAGACGCAGAGAGAGAAGACGCGGTGAACTGGAGCGGAGAAAATACGGGGAAGGGAGCACCAACAAGGTCCTGTCCAGGAGAGCGCCACCGAGGAGGGGTACCAGCACTGAAAAGCCCGGATGAGGCAGAAGAGGCGAAGACGACAGTGCCACGATCCTGGAGGGTCATGGCTTCAGGCAATCCCATTCTTGCGATTTTTCCAACAATGGTGGGAGGGAGGATCTCACGGCGTCCAAGGCTGTTCTGACTAAGGGCACTGAGCACGTACCTCCTGCACCACCAAGATCTCCCTTCAACTTCCCTATAGCTCCCTGAGCCCCTTCACCCCTGTATCCCAAGAACTCCTCTTCACCCCCCTTTTATTTTGCATCCTTGAGCACCTTGGTGTGGTGAAGGAACCCGCCAGAGAGAACACCAGTAACAAGTGTGTACTTGTATTTTTTTTTTTTTTTAGGGCCTTCATATCATGACCTCAGAGGTGAAACAAATTCCGGAAGACTGAAAGAAAACGCCAACTCAAGAGAGACTTTATGAACGATTTTCCAAGTTGATTCCGGATATTATTATTATTATTGTTATATATATATTTTTTGGCCCTTCTGTATTGTGACACTGTATTGAAAACCAAAGGACCATCTACATTAAAAGAATTATTTATTATATTCCCCTAAAAGCCTCTCAGTGATTGTGTCTCTTACCTGCCTGACCACAGTGGTGTCAGAAGTGGGATTTGGGTTTTGATATTATGACCCAACCCATAACCATGGAAGCCATGGTCACGCAGCTGGCTGAGGGTCAGAGACTCCTTCAACTGATCTTAGAACAGCAGAACCAGCAAGCTCAAAAAGAGAGAGAGGCATTCCAAACAGTCATAAAGAAACAAATGGCCATGCTTGTGGCTAACCAACAAGCACAAGAAAGCACAATCATCAAACTAACAGACACCATTGCCAATACCAGAGTTCACCCAACCGTTCCAGGAAATATACTCCAAAAATTTCAGGACGGTGACGACCCATGCTATTTTTTTTACTAACTTTGAAAGGGTGGCTTCTACCGCCTCCTGTCCACCTGAGCGGTGGGGTCAATTTGTAGCGCCTCTTATCTGGAGCGCTCCAAGCGGCATACCAGGCGGCTAATCCAACTGAACTAACCCCCTATATTGAGATTAAGAAAGCCATTCTAGAAAGACTTGAGTGCGATCCGGAGTATTAACGAACACGCTTCCGGAAGGAGAAATGGACCCCTGGGGATAATGCCCATGCCTTATACTACCATATAAGAGACCTTGGAAATCGTTTGTTACAACCAACCACTAGCAGCATAGAAGAAGTTACTGAACTAGTCTACCTGGAACAGTATCTAGAGGCTTTGCCCCCTTCCACCCGTAACTGGATAAAGCAACACCCTAACCAAACACCAACCTTAGCCATCGAGTTAGCCTGCACCTTTCACTGCTCGCCTGACTTTAAACTTCATTCCAAAAACCCACAACCCAACCCGGAAAACCGGAAAACACGGTCAACGATCCTCCAACACCACAAATGAAACCCGTCCAACAACCACTCTCCGTCCCCAAGTGAAAAGCCCCCTTCAATCTTCCGTTCCTTCACAAGGGCCCCAGTGTTTTAGGTGTGCCGAGTGGGTCCACATAGCCCGACAATGTCCTCAGAGAACAGAAACCGATGGAAATAGGTCTGTCCAAGAGCAGGGGTCTAGTTACTGGAACAGAACGGGAACGGTATCGCAAAAGAATCTACCTTAATGGCAGACCTCTAGATGCCCTCCTTGATACTGGGTGTCACCATACAGTGGTTAGTAGGGAGTTGCTTCCTCAAGCCCAAATAAAAGAGAGAGAAACTGTCAGAGTATCCTGTGTACACGGGGATATACAAGATTATTCCCTGGCTGAAGTACTTTTAGACATTAATGTAGACCCAAGGGTACATAAAGTAGGGGTAGTCCCCCATTTAGATGAAAAAGTAATATTAGGAACAGACCTCCCCCACTTCAACGAATACTTGGCACAGGTAACCAAAGACAATGGCATAGCAGATTGGTTAAGAGAAGCCCCCTTTTCCCAATCCTCTATTCCCACCCCTCCAGCAAAGCAATATAAAACTAAGGCAGAAAAATGCAGGGAGAAGAGAGCATATTTGTGTCGCCTGAAAAACTCTATACCCTGTTTTTTCTTATCAGATGACAGCCCTGCACACAGGAGTTTCCGGACATCACAAAGAGAAGACAGTACCCTATGTCATGCATGGGAGCAGGTTCAACAAGACGACCCCGATAAGGTAGGCCCTTTTTTTTGTGTTAAACGTGGGCTCCTCTTTCGCATTATAGGGTCTCCTCCACGCCGACGGGAACAACTTCTGGTTCCCTTGGCCTTTTGTCCCCAGGCGTTACTCTTGGCTCATAGTCAAACAGGGGGGGACACTATGGACAAGAACACACTCTTAGTTACCTCCTTGAAAAGTTCTATTTGCTGGGCGTATACCGTGAGTTTGCCCGATTTTGTGCCGCCTGTCCACGCTGCCAGCTCCCTAATCGCTCCGGTATAAGAAAAGCCCCCTTCCACCTCCCTATCATTGAAACTCCTTTCCAAAGAGTCGGAATGGACCTGGTGGGCTCCTTAAGTGAAGTAGTGTGGCTCACTGGTTAGAGGCGGCAGACCCGAGAGCAGAGGACGGCCCGGGACCAGGGTTCGATTCCCGGCGCGGCAGGTTTCTGGACCAGGGTCAGCGGACTCGATAATTCTCTCGTCTCGGAGCCCACTCTGATCAGCGATCACACTCGGCAACTCTGGGCATTAGCTTGCCTCATCTTCACTAACGGCCCCACCAGACCGCCGGGGATGCCTGGTCTCACCCTGGAGATACCCATTAAGGGACCATCTCTCAGGGAAGCCAGGAAGGGTTTCGCAGCGGTCGAAGCGCCTTGGGACCCTACGGGTAAGTAGTGCGCTATATAAATGCCTATACATTTACATTTACACTTAACCCGGACCGCTCGGGGTCATCCGTACATACTAGTCCTTGTTGACTATGCCACCCGATACCCGGAGGCTATTCCTCTTTCCAGTGCAACAACATCCTCAGTGGAACAAGCTATGGTTTCTTTCTTTCTCCCGAGTTGGGTTACCCCAGGAGACACTAACAGACCAAGGCACACCATTCATGTCCCGCCTCATGAAGGAAGTATGCAGGATCCTAGGGATACGTCACATTCGAACCTCCGCCTATCACCCACAAACAGACAGACTAGTGGAACGATATAATAAGACCATTAAAACCATGCTAAAGAAGATAGTTACTGAGAGTGGAAGGGATTGGGATAGGAAGCTACCCCTTGTGTTATTTGCAATAAGAACACACAAACAAAAATCAACTGGCTTCACCCCTTTTGAATTATTATTCGCCCGAAAGCCCAGAACCCTTCTGGACATGGCAGGTGAACTGTGGACTGAGGAAGAAGAAGAAGGAAAACCATTATTGGCCTATAGAGAGTCCTTAAAAAATAGCTTAATATCACTCTGGGAAGAAGTACATGATAATCTCGAGAGAGCCCAGACGAAGCAAAAACACTGTTACGATAAAGGAAGTAAACTAAGGGAGTTGGAAGTTGGGGACAAAGTTCTCATTCTTTTGCCCACGTCCGGAAAAAAATTCTTAGCTACTTGGTCTGGTCCATATAGAATCATAGAGAAAGTGACCCCCGTAACGTACAAAGTCGATGTTCCCCGAAAAAAAGGAATGGGGCAGGTTTTTCATATTAACCTATTAAAGAAATGGATGGAACACTCAGAACAGAACAAAACATCCATAAAGCATATTAAACTTCACCAACCTTTAGATATTATACACCAGCCTATGCCTTCCATCCCCGAAGAAATACCCAACCTAGGTCCTAAAACAACCAACGAACAAAAGCAAACAATACTTCAATTGTTAAACCAATTTCCGGGATTAGCGTCACAATACCCAGGACGAATTTCCTTGATAGAGCATGACATCATAATGGAAGCAGGGTGAACTATCAAGTTAAGACCTTATAGGATCCCAGCTGCCCGACGACAGGCTGTTGAAAAAGAGATAGAGTCCATGCTACAAGCAGACATTATTGAACCCTCCCGAAGTGCCTGGTGTTCACCCGTAGTACTCGTCCCAAAACCAGACGGCAGTATCCGCTTTTGTATTGATTTCCGACAACTGAATGCCCACTCCCAATTTGATACATACCCGATGCCCCGGGTAGACTAACTTATTAAGCGTCTGGGTGGGACCATGGTAATGTCCAGTATTGACCTGACAAAGGGGTATTGGCAGATACCCCTATCACAAGTAGCGAGAGAAAAAACTGCTTTCTCGACTCCGTCTGGCCTATATCAATTTAAAGTGATGCCTTTCGGACTACATGGGGCTCCAGCCACTTTCCAAAGGCTTATGGATGTATTACTTAAGGCTCATCAAAAGTATGCTGTCGCATACCTAGATGATATAGTTGTGTACAGTTCAGATTGGGAAACACACCTACAACATCTTCACCAAGTCTTTTCTACCTTGCACCAGGCAGGACTCACATTAAATCCCCAAAAAACGACCCTTGCAACCGACAACATAAAGTACCTGGGGTATACGATCAAGACAGGCACCATTAGTCCACAAATAAATAAGTTAGAAGCGATAGAAAGCATCCCTCGTCCCTCAACAAAATAAGAAGTACGTGCCTTCCTAGGACTGGTAGGGTACTACCGACGTTTTAGCCCACATTTCTCAGACATAGCCAGTCCCCTTACAGACCTTTTATCACAACAATATCCTAGTAAGAGCATTCCTTGGACAACAACCCAAGAACACAGTTTCAGTCAATTAAAGGAATGTCTTACCAATGCAGTTGTACTAATATGTACCGATTTCTCCAAAGTTTTATTTCTTCAAACGGATGCTTCTGGTAGAGGGCGGGGTGCCGTTCTCTCACAACTGGACCAACAGGGAGATCTGAAACCCATACTATTCATTAGCCGAAGACTATTCCCACGAGAAACACACTATGCCACCATGGAGAAGGAATGTTTAGCAATAAAGTGGGCAATGGAAGCCCTTCAATATTATTTGCTAGGACGGTCTTGTATTCTTCTTACAGACCACACACCTCTTACTTGGCTTGCTACTCAAACACACGAACCCTAAGATATTTAGATGGTTTTTGGCTATACAACCTTTATCGTTTCAGACATATCATGTACCAGGAAAGCTGCAAGAAATTGTGGACTTTTTGTCAAGATACCCTATTTCGACATGGCCCGACCATCCATGCCTGGAAGAGGAGCAGTGTGATCCGGCATCACGGACATACGCCAACCCGTCTTGCCCCGCCGGAAGCGAAGCAAGCACTCTAGCAGTTGGCACCTGGGTCACTAAGTCACCTGACCTTGAACCAATAAGTGCAGAGCCGCCACAGGAAGATGAGGGCAGTCAGAACAATGCAGGGGAGAGAGAGAGAACACGAGAGAAAGGACGCGGAGGGAGAGGACGCGAGGGAGAGGACGCGGAGGGAGAGGACGCAGAGAGAGAAGACGCGGAGAGAGAAGACGTGGTGAACTGGAGCGGAGAAAATACAGCGAAGGAAGCACCAACAAGGTCCGGTCCAGGAGAGTGCCACCGAGGAGAGGAACCAGCACCGAAAAGCCCGGGTGAGGCAGAAGAGGCGAAGACGACCGGTGCCACAATCCTGGAGGGTCGTGGCTTCAGGTAAGTCCCATTCTTGCAATTTTTTCAGCAATGGTGGGAGGGAGGATCTCACAGTGTCCAAGGCTGTTCAGACTAAGGGCACTGAGCACGTCCCTCCTGCACTACCAGAATCTCCCTTCACCTTCCCTATAGCTCCCTGAGCCCCTTCACCCATGTATCCCAAGAACTCCTCTTCACACCCCTTTTATTTTGCATCCTTGAGCACCTTGGTGTGGTGAAGGAACCCGCCAGAGAGAACACCATTAACAAGTGTGTACTTGTATTATTTTTATTTTTTTGAGGACCTTCACATCGGGACCTCAGAGGTGAAAAAGAATTCCGAAAGAGAGAAAGAAAACGCCAACCCAAGAGAAACTTTATGAACTATTTTCCAAGTTGATTCCGGATATTATTATTATTGTTATATACATTTTTTTGACTCTTCTGTATTGTAACACTGTATTGAAAACCAAAGGACCATCTACATTAAAATAATTCTTTATTATATGCCCCCAAAAGCCTCTCAGTGATTGTGTCACTTAGCTGCCTGACCACAAGGCGATTTTCAATTTTGTTGACTAATAAGCTAAAATGGTCCTTCTCTTCAGTTCCAACTAGTTCTAGTTATCTTTGACTTCATAATTAACCCTTAACTAATCTTAGAGCATGGGATAATATACACATTGTACTCTGCAGTTCTTACTTCATTTCCATGGAGAGGAAACAACAGGATTGAGGATGATGTTTTTACAGAGATAAATGCTACTGTTCATCACAATGGGTGTGTGGGTTTGATACTGTCTGGCAATTGCATTGCAAAAATATCTTTGTCACTAATTAATTTCTAGGTAGATGATGAACAAATAAAGGCCCAAGACTTCCACCAGGAGAATACATTAATATATTGCACTTGAGGCAACAAGATACTTTTAAATATTTCATTACCTTATATCTTGCTCATTTTATCCCTAGGCAACATTGTGGACAATCATTTTCTTTGTAGGTTCACTCCGAGTGGTTCTATTTAAGGAGACCAGACTAATTTCAGCTTGCGTTGCAATTACACTTGGTGCTGGTTGCTTACACTTCGGATCTCCATGTCCCCGTTTTTCTAGCTCTAAACCCTCGTTATACTTCTCTGCTCATCTTGTTGACTGGCCTGACATGGTGGAGGATGTTTCCCTGAGTTCCAGATTTTCTCCTTCCATCTTGTGGTTACTTCTTGCGCCTCTTCGCTACCTGCTGCAATTTGAAGCCAGTTTTTTTTTTTTTTAACTAGAAGTAGCCAGCCTTTATTTGCATGAGGAGAAGAAGCCCTAAACCAACGCTCAAGAGACCACATCTTGACACAATGATAGTTATGGTAATTCAAGGAAAGAAAGAAATTTGCATAGAATGTTGAAGAAGATTATCCATAATCAGTTCCTCGAATCCTAGAGCAAATCGCTTTGACTGTATAAGAATGCACTTCCAAAATATGTGGAGTGCTACTAAAGAGCTGATAGAGGTGCACTTCTGGTAGTCGCTAACAAGGGACAGGGTCACATATAACTATGGGAAATACTGGAATATACTTCAAAATGTACTGTCATAAAGGTTCAGAAATCAATAATTTTTATTGCAGAAGGTGACCAGGTCGAGGAGTTTGCAAGTTTCCTTAAAGTAACCTGTGGGTACACTACTCCTGAACTCATCACCATTAGCATTAGAAGAGCAAGAAATACTAAGGTCCAGGATCCCATAATGCCCATATTACTGTATTAAAACAACTTTTTATATCCATTTTTGGCTACATGTTTAAAAAAAGGGGGAAATACTTAATATTTAGAGAGGAAGAATCATACTTCTCATTCATAAAAAAGGCCAACATTATTGCTCACAATTATAGATAGATTGCACTATCAGATGCAATAGGAAACTGTTTATGATCTCCGTTTTAGATCATCTCCAACTTTGGTCACAGGATAAAAACGTACCACAGTCTGAAAAGGCAGTTTCACCCACATCACTCAGTCTTAGGCAATATCACAGGCCTGCAAGTTATTTTGAACAAAATGTAACAGGCGACCAGTTTATGGTGCATTTACTGATTTTTTCACTGCTTTTGATGCGGTAGATAGGGCAGGTCTAAAATTTTTAACTTTTCAACATACTGAGACTTGGTGCAAATTTTCATTGGCAACGTAGTAGGAGTTTTGGATTAAATATGCACAGAAAATGCCTTAATTCAGGGCTGTTTACATGCCCCTTATCTTTTTTCTTTACAAATTTCTGATTTTCCAAATTCATTCGATTTTTTTTTGTCCCCAGTTTCAGGTGGCAAGATCATTACCTGCCTGTAATACGAGTTGTCAGGAATTGACTCACACTGTCTTAGGACAAGTACTTGATCAAACTCATGATTATGTCTGTCATCGTTATCTAAAAATTAATGATGATAAAAGTTAAATAATGATCTTCTGTGCCCAATCAGAGAAAAATTGTTATCTAAATGCAATTAATATGGGTGTAAATTCCAGTTATAAACATCTAGAGTTATTGTATTACAAAATTTGAGTCCTAGACAACATATTGAGCAATTACTTGTGAAAGGCGCCAGTCATTCAGCAAGTATCAGTTCCGGTTTTAGATTTACTGGGAAACAGCAGCTCTGCCATATGAAGAGAGGATAATAAGCCAACATTCTGGATTCCATCACCTTTTTCAGAAGAGTGGGTGTACCTGTACATAAACCTTCCTTTCTCAATAGGTCCAAAGGAAAGATAATGAAGCCACTGTTGAATATCAGGAAAGCTCTTTTGGTAAGTGCCATTCACTTAGAATTAGGTTAAATAGGGACTACATGGAAAGTCTGTGGTACAACACAAAGCAGAACGGAATGCTCTCTGGATGGCAATTAGGAATTAATATTGAGTACAAGCAGAAATTAAAACAATATGAAAGGAAAATTTACCCATGACATAAAAATTATATCTGCAGCAAGAACATATCTAAACTGGTTTATCTCCTTTTCGTTTTAAAGGGTTTCTTTAAAAGACCCTTCCAGTAATACATTTAATGGCGGCTAATAATTATTATAGGAAGCACACAAAAGGGGATGGGATTCTGCTTGCAATAAGTCTAACCAATGGCAACAGCTTGGGGTAGCCCTTCAACCCATTGTTCTTTTGCTAGCAGTGCCACCTCAATTTAGTGAAATACTATTTATTTAGATAGGAATTTATAAACTGCAGCCTAACTACAAATATTCTGAGTGTTGTACACAGGTATTTTACACCATGGCATGGAACAAAAACAGTAGCAAAGAGACCCAACTATCTTGATCATGGTTGTAAAATAATTGGTATTGAAGGAAGGGGCATTCAAGCTCTGAGAACCTTCATACAGGTAAGCGACCTAGCAGAATCATGTATTTAGATAAGCAATGAGGAAAGTAGGTAGGCTGAAGTCTCCAGAGAGGGCATACCAATTTTAGAAGGACCTCATATGAGAATACTACTGAGAGTAATGATTTTGTCCTTTGAAGCTCTTGCTGTAAAATAGGAGGAGAGATGTACTTCTTGCTGTTCCTCTGTTCTTGGTACACAAGAAATAGTAGTGTATATTGATAAATAAATTGAACAAGGTAAAGTGCCTATGTGAGTGCATTGAAACCATTGCTTAATTTGCATTGGTGGTTTCCGGTGCTCGGCACCGGCACTTTAATGTCAACACCGGCACTTAAAACAGTCTGCCACATGGTGGCACTATCTGTCTAATTTGGAAATAAACAATACAACAGTCGTTTACTATTTCATTATACATTAAAAAGGACTAATACCTGCTGCCCAAGCCCTCCTTATAGTGTTGGGCGCCTGGAATAGTGTGAATTGTCACACTTATGGTGTGATGGTTAGTAACTGTGTTGGTACAGTCATCGGCAGCCGTGGCAGGGGTAACTGGTGGTGCAAGCTGCTGTGGTCTTCTGACTAGGGCCCTGGCGCTTAATTGTTTTACAAATTAAGCACTGATTGAAACATATTTTTGCTTGAAGATGAAAGGGGTAAAATCTGTCTAGGTTCAGTGTAATTCAGTCACATTTGTTATCTCTCTCTACCATTAAAGCCCCAGGTGTACAATGCCTTTCAGAGGCGTCATCATTGCTTTGCGTATTCCTGATTCTACTGTGTCTCACAGATCTATATTTGATATCACTCGTGTCGGGAGCACTGCACATGTAAAAATACGTAATGAGCATTACAAGGTTTTATATTTTGCAAAAACGTGAGATGGAATAGAGCAATTTTTATTTATTTTCTCAACAGGGCATGTACATTTTAGGCCACTAACAATGTCCAGGACTGCTTGTACTACTTTGGGTGAAATACCTAGGGTTTGTATTTTTCCAGCCATATTTGAATTTTCACTTCCTGTCTGCCACAGGAGATATTCTGTCTTTTTTGGATTAGCTTAAATTGAAATACACACATCCATATTTCAAAATTTCTCAGGAAGTCTCAAATTATTTTGAAGTCCTCCTCCTCGGAAAGTCAAAGATGAAGTTGAACTTCATCTGCATTTTCATGGATGCTTGCCTCATTGTCTCCTCCCAGTAACCGCCCAAGTGGCTCAATATAAATATTGAATAAGGCGGGTGATAGAATTTATTGTGAAAGAAGTGGTGTGATCTCCCATTCAGAAAGGAGGTGAATCCTTTTAAGAATTCGCTGTCCAAGGAGCTGAGAGTGAGTATCAAATAAGATGTTGTGATCAACAGGTGATAGCAGGTCAAACTGTACTAAGAGGCATGACGTGTCATCCTCGAATAGTATGCAGGACCTTATCCAAAATCTAAAGGGGGACTCTTTTGACCGCGTCCTGGTTTATATTGTGATTGACAGATGTGTGAGTGCTTGCCAATGTATGCAAATATATTCACGAAGCTTGTCACTATCCTGATTATTTTTCCTAGCACTGCGAGTTTAGAAATTAGTCCCCTGTTCTGGAAACCCTCTTGGACTGCATCATTAAAAAAAATCTTTAGCCATGTGGCAACCTTCACTGGTTTACGTTGGTACAGGGTCTCTTCCTGAGAAAGAAATGTGGCAATGGTTTTACAAAGAATTTCACGTGTAGAAATGGTCTACAGAATAGTCTGTTATGCTGGGCGACATTGTCAGGGACATTTGATGGATTTGGGATTTTTAGAGACTTTAGCAATGAGTTGACTGATAATTTTAAAATTCTGAACAAACAGGGATCTCTGCATCTGATCAGAGATTTGGCATATGAAGGTTACCAAGGCAGTGAGTTTTAAAGAATTTTGCAATGTGAAATTTTGGGTGATGAACTAATTGTGCAAATTTGTGATTTTTAATAATACATAAATTCCTAACTGATAAACTAGTGCTGTTACAATTAAAACGGTATAGTTATGCCACATTTTAATGTGGGACACCATTTGATTAAAAATAAATGATGTTCTGGTGTTTTTGCTCATCTTGTTCCTGCTCATTCCGCCTCCCAATTAGCTACCATCTGAAAGTGTTCTGTTCCCACTGTTTCCGCGAAGCACAGATCTGGATGGCAGAGTTAGAGAGCGTGCATTGTGAATTAACCTTTCTACTGTGTACCTAAAGTATCATTTTAAAGGACTTCCTCAGGAAGTTCCTGTGAGGGCGAGAAAACGAATCTGATTCTGATGGCTATTATTAATAAATGTTTCATATTGGGTCGTACATCTTCGGATTACAGTTACTGAAGGAGCAAGGGAAGATTTCTATTACCTTAAGAAATGGTTAGTGTTAAGAAACTTTGCAGTTTACGTAATTGTTTGTGATTTGCCATAGTGGCCAAACCATGATCGTCAATGCTGAATATGCAGTTTTATTCATTAATATGCATAAAATGTGTATCAAAAACCCTTGGTTTTGAAATACTCGAGACAACTTGCCATTTTCATCCTAAATCTCTGTCCGATTATTCTAGGATTTTTACTTCTCATTAGAATGTTTTTGGTACTCTATAGGAGTGTGGAATTTAGTACTAGAGGGGAACTTTATTAGATTCTGTATTTCTGTTCCTGAGTCTTTATGACTGACATTTGCACTCCTCCACATTACTCTATTAATGATTCTGTATTAAACCTTTTAAACTTAATTTTGATCTGGAACTCTCTGCTTGAGTGATGCCAGTTTTAAAAATAGTTTTGCTCTGCTAAATTTGTTGGACTAAAGAGGGGGATGGTTTCACCCCGCAAGATCAATGAGATGAGTTGCGGAGTTGGACTACCTAGGGTGAAAATTGGGGCTCATTGATAGTGGGTCTAGAAAATTATTGAGGTCCACTCGCACCAGTGCTTTAAATGGGCCGGTAGCACAAGTTACTCTCCTTCGGTAACGATATATTTGTAAGAAACAGTAGTTAGTATTAGATTTCTTACCTTAGAATATCCCCAGGAGTCAGACTGGATCCGGAAATTTTTGCGTAGCAGTACCCTTGCGCGTCGGTAGGCCTTGTCTGTGGCTCCGCGTCAGTCGTCGGCGCCGCTGGTGCCAGGATGACGTCGCTGGAGTACTTGGACGCCGCCCTCGCGCGCTGACGTCAGTTCTTATACACAGCTTTTCCACGCCGGAAACGCAGAGCCATGATAAAAACCAACACTGGTGCCAAGAAACTAGGGCCCTGAAAGGGGTGAACCTTCACCCTAGATATCGGTTCGCAGAATGGGGAGGATGGGTGGGGCGGTAAGGAATCTAATACTAACTACTGTTTCTTACATATATATTGTTACCGAAGGTAAGTAACTTGTGCATCTAAAAGAAACAGGTTAGTATTAGATTCCTTACCTTAGAAAAGATACCCCAGCAATACCATCCCCGGTGGTGGGTCTGCGAACCAATGATCACACTAGAAAGTCCTGGAGAACGGAACGGCCGAAAAAGCCATCTCTCCGGACTTGGCTGTCCAGGGAGTAGTGTCTTGCGAACGTGTGCAGCGAGGCCCACGTAGCTGCCTGACAGATGTCCTGCAAGGGGACTCCCCGACCCAGGGCAGTAGTAGCCGCCGTGGCCCAAGTGGAATGGGCACGTAGCCCCACAGGAGACTCCTTTCTAGCCAGAGAGTAACAAGCCTTGATGCACAGGACGACCCATCGAGAAATGGTCCACTTGTGCACCGCCCGACCCATCTTAGTGCCCACGTAACCAACAAAGAGTTGGTCATCCACCCGGAACTGGGGTGTGCGATCCAGATAGAATGAGAGTGCACGTTTTGGGTCCAGACGGTGGAGCCTCTCTTCCTCTTTCGAGGGATGCAGAGGCGGAAAGAAGGTGGGCAAGGTGATGGATTGCCAGATGTAGAAGGCTGTGACTACCTTGGGCAGGAAAGAGAGTCGCGTCCGCAACACAAGTTTGTCCGGATGGACAGAAAGGAAAGGAGGTTGAGAAGAAAGAGCGTGGAGCTCACTCACTCTCCTGGCAGAGGTGATGGCAACCAGGAGTGCAGTCTTAAGAGCAAGGAGACGAAGAGGACAGTTATGAAGTGGCTCGAATGGAGCGCACATCAGATAAGTCAGAACTGAGGTTCAAGTCCCACTGAGGCATCACGAAAGGAACAGGAGGGAAAATATGAGTGATGCCCTTCAAAAACCTATTTACAACTGGGGACTTGAACAAAGAGGGCTGATCAGGGAGCCTTAAGAAGGCGGAAATGGCAGAGAGGTAGCCCTTCAGAGTGACAACAACAACAAGGGGAACCGTATGCGGACAATATTTAGCGGGGTCCAGTGTACATGTCTGAACGACTAGTAACACAAGAGGGGTACAAAGTTCCCCGACAAGAGTGTGTGAGACAAGAATGCGTGCAGCATAGAGGAAAGGAAGGAAGGGAAGGGCATTTCCCTTTGTGGAACTAAAACCCTCACACACTTAGCAAGCTAGATGTCATGCTTCATCATATGGGTTCTGCTCCTCGTCAGACTGGCGCTGCAATGTCTGACGGGCACCCGTAAAGGGGCTCTTTATCGGAGATCTTTTGTTCCGGCCATATGGTGCGTGTGGGTGAGAGGGCAAGTGAAGGTGTAGTCGTGAAGGAGTGGTGAAAATAAAAAAGGTGGGTCAGTCCACAAGGATTTTTATTAGCGTGGCTGACACCCTTGGTTAAAAAGGTGGGAGGGGAGATATATGCCGAGAAGTGTGTTCAGCAAAATACCTGCGATCCTCAGATCAGGTCAACATGTTTCTTGCTCAGGTGGCAATTCTTCAGGACCTAGGTGCTCAGTACTACTCAGTGAATATAAATTAAAAACTCTATGTACAACCTTATTCCAGGAGGTCAAAAG